>NW_022900940.1:35107591-35161464 GCF_012274545.1 Fukomys damarensis
TATATATATATAGACCAATAATAGTATGTTATGCATCAATAGCAGCAACAGCTTTTCCAGGTTCTGCAGTCATCTGAACAAAATTATAGACATTCAGCACATTCCATTAAAAGCAATAACAAAAACAAAAAAAACCAAAGAAAAGAATAATATCCAGACAACAGCAAATTTCTGTTGATTTTCTTATTTGTTAGTTTTTCCTGTTCCTAAAACTTTAGCTTCTTAGTGCAGACCTGCTGCAGCGTTCACTCTCTTTGCCGTCAAGTAATTCAGACTGTTTCATTTGCCTGCTTTTGGGGCAGATGATCCTAGCCCCATCATAGGGCTAGTGCTCTCTACTGTCTTGGAAAAATAAGGAAGACGATGGAGTGGCTTAGACAGCACAGGAGCCCTGTGAAAGTCAAGCCCAGAGATTTCTTGACATTGTTCCCTTCTTCACTGCAGTGGGATTCTAGCACCAGGCTCCCACTTTGTCTGATCAGACTGGTCTTCATCTCTTCTTACTTGCCCAATGAAGGATTGGATAACAGTGCTATTTTCTTCCCCCTTGACTTCATAAGCCATCTTCCTTACCTGAGTTATTGCAGATAATCCAGTCTGCCTCTCTCTTGTTGTGCCTCCCTCCTTTCTTGTACATCAGACGGGATCCCTCTGTGGGATAATCAAGACAGAAAGTGATGATGTAAGTGTAATCTTACAACATGTATTCATTGTTCATCCCAGGGCAAGGGGCAAACATAGCCATACCACTTCATGTACTCCCATAGAGCTAGCTGAATCCCACGGAAGGCTTATATCAACAGTCTTTTTTTCCCCAGAGGGCCAGCAGTTCAGACTTACCTCAACTTCTTGATTTTAGGTAAACTTGGACCCATCCTAGGGCCACAGTGAACTGAAAGAGTATTTGCTCCTCACAACTGATTCATGGTGACTCTTCCTCCAAAAGCCGTGGCCCTCGGGCCTGGGTCAGATCTTGGCAAGTAAGATCCCTACACAGTTCATGAGGCCTCCAGTTACCATGGAACCTGGACACACACCCCAGTTCTCATCCTCACACTGAATCTCCCTCGGCAGCAGACTGTGGAAATTGTAGCTGTGTGCCTCTATTTATTCTTTGAAGTATACTGTAGAAATAAGTATTTATAGTAATAAACAAATCACCAGAACTGCCAAAAAAAATTGCAGCAAAAAAGACATTGCTGTCAATCTCCCTCAAAATCCTTCCTCTCACTTTGAACCCATTTATCCCATCATTTTTGCCACTTTCTCAAGGAGTTCGGAAATCCTTTCTCTTTGAGGGTCTATATTTGTACTGTACTTCTACCAAATGTGGTGAAGAAGGTAGATGAGGTCATACTGTAATGTTTTTATGAGCCTGTCTTTCCTTTGGATGGCAGTTTGCAGTGGCATTCACTGACTTTTTAAATCACACCTCATGAAGACATGCTTCAAAAAGTGCCAAGAACAATGAGATAAGTGTGTTTGAAGTGAGGAAGTATACCTGGAGGGCGTTAATGTCATTGTATCTTTTACTGTAATAAAAATTTTTGAAAATTTAAATACACACTGTATCTTTTGATCGACTCTTAATATATTCATAACATCTTTGTCAAAAAAATCACAAATGTGTTGGTTCATCCCTGTGTTTTCTGTTATCTTCCATTGGTTGATAATATCTGTTTTTAATACCGGTGTCATCCTGCTTTGTAGTTTAGTTTGAAATCAACTAGTTTGATACTTCCAACTTTACTCTTTCTGTTCATGATTGTCTTGGCTATTTGGGTTATTTTGTGGTTGTGGTTCCATATGAATTTTTGTATTTTTTGAGGGGCAAATTGATATAGATTGCCTTGGATCTATCTATAGGTTCCTTTGGGTAAAATGGTCATTTTAACAGTCCTATAATCCATAAGCACAAGATACTTTTCCATTTATTTGTATCCTTTGTAGTGTCTTTCAGAATGTTTTATTGTTTTTGATGTACAGAGCTTTTTCCTCATTTCCTCAGTTCCTCCTTTTTGGGTGACAGACACTCAAACCATACTTTTCTAATGAAAATATTTACTTTAGCAAAACTGTAACCGATTTTGCATCTCAGTAGCTGTGCTGGTGGAGTACAGGAAACAGTCTGTGTTCACCCTCTTGGTAGATGAAGAGCAAGGTGTATAAACCTGTGTCAAAGTATCAATAGGTTAGTTTTTACCCACTGTACTATTTTTGTTACATTCTTAGGTATTTATAATTTGTTTTATTATATGTTTTGTTTTGATTTTTCTGTAGAATTAGACTAATTCGGTACAATGTCACATGAAAGTCCACTTTTACAACAGGGAGGAAGTTGAAAGTAAGTCATCAGATTAACTCAGCTACCAATGATGACTTGGATTATATAAGCCAAAAAAGTTATTAGAATGAGATGCAGTAAGATATGACAGATAGAGAAGTACAGAATTAAGACCTTTATTTGGATGAAGATGAAAATGGTAATGTAAATAAATATTTCACTAGTCAAAATGCTATAAAATGGTTACATAGACCTGAATGTTAGAACTAGGTCAGAAAATGTTACTAGGTTCTTTCCAAACCTATTGGACAGAATGTCAGTACTGCAATTCAATGTTGGAAATTATTTCTAACATGATATGCTACCAGATGTTGTGCAGTACACTAATAATGAAATATAAGTAAAATGTTTTATATGCACTAATAGTAATACTCAAAAATATATAATAACATCTCACTAAAAGCCTTCATCGCAAGACTTTATCATTCTAATAATAAGAATCTAAAGGATTTATGGAGAAGTGACAGATGTGCCATTGAGAATTTTAGAACAATAATGATGTTTTGTTATCCTTCAAATTTGCCTATTTATTGAAGACAAAAAGACCTACCAAAAATCTGACAATCTGGGTGCTCTTTGCTTATTTTTTGAAAGACTTGTTTTGAATTGTCAAGCAATTTATACACTGTATGGTTAGGGTTTGGAAGGGAATAGGTTTAACAGAGGACACATAATTTATACAGTTATTTCACAGTAGTTACCCAGAATGTTAAAGTAGAGGCATGCAAGAAATCTAGCCACACACTAGAGAACCAAAGAGTCCAGCTAAGGGCCTGGATCTCACAGCAGTGTCCCACACAAGTCTAGCTGAAGGCCTAAAGTCCAAGGCAAAGGTCCTCCAGGAGCCCAGCCAGTGGCCTGGAGCCCACAGCAATGTCTCATGCTTGGCTGAATCAAGGATCTAAACCCAGAAAACCCAGAAGCCAATGGTAGAAGCCAGAAAACCTGCACTAATGGAGTGAAGGATCTATACCACAAGGCTGAGGGATCTACACTGGAGCCAGGAAGTGATGCTTATGGTGACTACCAGAGTTCCTCTTATGAGAATAGCAGCCATTCCCAGCAACAGTGAGGCCTCAAGCTCCTCCAGGGACAAGATCAGCCAAGTTTGCATCAGGAAAACCAACTGCAGCAAGTTTCTCCTAGAAAATCAGCAGCCCACAATCCTCTCCTTTAGTTCTCTTTTTATGCAATGGGCAGCAATCCTCAGCTCAGTCTTCTACCCCCAGACCACACTGATTCAGTTCAGCTGGGCATGTGAAGTTGACCATTAGTTAATCCACCAATATACCATTCAAATATATAACAACTGACGAACAGTTTGCATCATTTCATGATTGTTGAAGGCTTTGGCAATATATGCCAAATAAACCTTCCAAATATAGTATAAAAATAGATGCCCCAGTAGATGTGAAGACGTTTTACACCTTGAACTTAGAAATTTATGCTAGAATTCAGCCACTAGGTCTTTATTCTTGCAGTAATAAACTATAATGTTGTGAGCAGATTTGTTGCACTATTTCAAAAAGTAAACCAAAATGTCACATTCAACAGTTGGTTCACTAGTTACCCATTAATGTTACACTTGCTCAAAGAACACCAGTTGACCAGCACAGGAACTCTTTACAAGAGTAAAACAGAGATTCCCAAATAAATGTTGCAAGATCACAATAGAGAAATGTATAGTACAATCTTTGGATATCGGGAAGTATAACATTGGCCTCCTATATGGCAAAGAAAAACAAAGTGATACTCATTCTGTCATTGTTACACCATGATGCTAAGATTGATAGTGAAGCCAGGCATGGTGATGCATACCTGAAGTCCCAGCAGAGATAATAGATCCGATAAGTTCAAGGTTAGCTGGTACTACATAAGAAGCTCAAGGCTAGCCTGGACAACATAGTGAGACCAAACCAAAAAAAAAAAAAGATTGATAGTGAAACTTCTACACAAATGAAGTCAGAAATGGTCACATTTTACAAGAAAACAAGGTAAGTAGATGTTGTTGACAAGTTATGCAGCATCTATGCAGTTATGCAGTCACTTGAAGTATAAAAACATTAGCCAATGGTTGTATTTTATTGGATCCTAAACTTGTCAAGCATAAATAGTATCATGATTTACAAAGAAATTAACAAGTACAAAATATCACAGAGAAATTTACTTAAAAGATTGGGACTGGAATTTATAAGTGAAAATTGCAACAGAGGAAGAACAATATGTATCTGCCCAAAGAGCTCTGCAAAAAAATTGTGGAGCAGACCAGTGAACAGAGAGGTGAAACATCACAAGAACATCCTAAGAAAGCAGGAAGATCAGCAAGATGTCAAATATGTCCTACCAAAGAAGATGGGAAAACAAAACTTGTACTATCAGTATAAGCAGTACTTGTACATGGAACATGCTGTTTGCTTGTGTGGAAACTGCTGTAGGTTTGATAATTGAAATAAAGATTACTTTTGTGGTAGAGTTATATTTGTATTTTCAGTGTAGTTCATGTAGGAATTTATTTCAGCTATTTAGTAAGCAAACAAGCTGTTGATGTTGAAAATGTTGATGTTTGTTATACACACTCAGTACATATTTAATATTTTATTTAATTTCCTGCTAAGTGCACACTGTATAAGAACTTCCAGACAAAATAGGAAGACCAGAGAGATGACAGGTATGTCCTGCCAAAAAAAGATAGGAGAAACACATGTGCTATCAGTGTAAGCAATGCTTGTGTATGAAACTTATTTTTTTCACATGTGAAGACTGCCTTAGATATAACAATTGAAGTAAAGATTATTTTTTTGTGGTACTGTTTTTATTTTCATTGTAGTTCACATAGGATCCTATTTATTTGTGTTATTTTTTAGCAAAATACAATTGTTTAATATGATGTTTATTCTAAACACATTGCATATTAAAATTTAATTCAATTGTATTTTATTTCCCTATTAAGTACATATTATATAATATAATAAAACTCCTAAAATTATAATAATCATTCATCAATAGAAATACTCCTAAAAAATAAATGAGGATGTTGTATATCCGCTTATTGCTCCTTTTTTAGGAGAAATTTTATTCCAAAGTATGTTTTGTAACTAATGTAAATGAGATTTTTTTTTTCTTGAAAAGTATATTATTAGCATAAACTACTGAATTTTGGTAATTCATGCTATAGTATGAATTCATACAGTATAGAATTCATACTATAGTATCATATTTAATTCCTTCACATATTTGAGAAACTACTGATCACTAAAATAATTACTTTTTTCCATCAAGTAAGTATCTTAGATTTTGGGGGGAGGGGTTCATCATGGAATATTTTCTTTTGCTGTCCTCTGTGTTTTGAGTCCTACCATCACTTCTCAATCCCATTATCATTTTCTGGCCAAGTACAAAAATAACTTCTCTTGACTTGTTTCTGATTATAACAAAAATTTTTTTGAGTCCAGACTTAGTGTGATTTTTCTTCCTTTTATTTTCTGTTGGATATCTTAGTTTAAATAGATCACGAGTTCCTAGTTTTAATTCTTTTTTCTTTACTGTGTTTTCTGAAGTTTTAAATCTTTTTTTAGTTTTTTTTACATGAAATTTTTGAGTATTGTTGATTTTCAAAATCTCAACAATTCTTGAGTCTGCCTTGGATCAGTACAGTATTCTCTGATTTTTGTTATTATTTCAAATAAAGCAGTTCTTTTTCAGAAGTGTATAGCATCTTATTTGATGCTATTGAATCTTCATTAGAATTTAGAAAACAAGTCATATTTTCCTTAAAAGGGTATCCTGACATTTCATAAATTGGCACTTTAGCATTGTAGAGTGGAATTGTAGATGTTGTGTTCTTTCATAGATGTGTCTGGCTCATATACATTTTCAGTTGATTGGGTATTTGCTAAAGTGGGCAATTTAAATTATATGCAATTTAATTTTTGTACATCTCGTTTATAATTTTGCAAGTGGTTAATATGCATTTAAATGAAAGTATGAATTGGTATATAGTTTATGGATATTTGTTGCCAAGTAAGTGTATCAGTTTGCATAACTGTCATGATCCATTCATGTTGCAAAGGCAAATTGTGTTTTTTTTGTGTCAGTTTACATAGAAAATTTTCAAATATAATTGGTAGGCCAGATGACCCAAACCTTTAGTCATGAACCCTACCTAGAGAGTAGGACACTTTAAGTCGTATAATAAGGAAGGGGGAGAAATTTCATTTCTCAAAAGTATTACTGTATTGTTACTTTAATAGATGAGTTGTCCCTCTCCCCAAAGTTTATGTACAACAGTTTATCAACCACTTAACCTGTTTCAACCTGATTGTTTTAATTCGGGATATTTAACTATCTAAGGCTTTAGCAACTTTCTTTGGTCCCACATTTAGTTTTTAATTGCATTTAATTTTTGTATGTGTGTATCTTTTGTGCTTTAGTCTATTGGAAGTCTTTCTGGAACTTCTTTGACCTCTGTGGTGTATTAGGTTTACGCTGAACTACCTTCAGGTTAATTTTGCTGAATTCTCTTGTGTACCCCTACTTGAACTTGTGTGCCTGGGTGGGGAGTGTCTGGCTGGTCATTGCATTAAGGTTGATGCAGAGTTGTGGAGTCATCTTGCTCCAGTTCTTAGTTTGTTTACTGTCTCCTCAGAGAGTCTTCCTTGCTGCCACTGAAAAAACTAAACTTCCCTGAGTCTGGGGGTAGTTGCACATCGAAGGGAATTTCAAGCAAAAGTTAAACGAGCAAATGAAAATAAAATGGAACTGAATTCATTTAAAAATTTGTTTCAGAGAAGGTATATATCATCAATCTGTAACGTGATTTACCAAGAAACTTAGTCTGCATCAGGGATTTAGCTCAGTGGTGCCGCCTGCCTTGCAAGCGCAAGGTCCTGAGTTCAATCCCTGGAACCAAAAAAAGAAAGAAGGGTTGGGGGGGACTTAGCTTGCAATAGAGAAAGTTAAAACTCTAAGAGGGTGCCAAAATAGGACCAGAAAGAAACAAAAGATTTCTAGAAATAGGAGTCAGGAAGTCATTAAATTATGTAGCAAAATAGGTATTATTCCTTTCTAGAGGACTCCATTGAGGAATGCTTTTCTGTTTCAGTAATGCCACGTGCCTTCATGCTCTAGGTAATCTTCTCCATTCTTCTATATTTTCTCTTATTATTCTAGAGCCACCCAATTTACCTTTTCATTGCCTAACGTAGTGCTACTCAGTGCTTAATAATAACTTCTGTTCCTAAGCATTCACTACTACTTTTAAGGCACTGTTATTAGTATTTTCACATAATTTCATCTTGATCATATTATCAGTATTCTCTATATTTAGTAGATGAGGCAGTTGATAGTCACTTTCTCAAGGTTCTATAGCTGATACAGTGTAACATGATTTGAACACAGACTTTTCTCCTCAGATTTGTGAATTTTATTGTATGTCCTTTCTATGAATTTTTTACTCTCAGACTGATTCCTGCTTAGGTTTTTTTTGGGGGGGGGTTGTTTTGGTTTTTTTTGGTACCAGGGATCAAACTCAGGTCCTTGCACTTGCGAGGTAGGCAGCAGAACCACTGAGTTAAATCCCTGGCCCCCTGATTCCTACTTAGAAGCCTAGGCTCTTTGTTTATCACTTCACTGTTCAGAAATTTAGAAACACTGAATTATTTCCTTGGTTGTAAATTCAGCATTCAGAGCTCTTTGCAGATTTACTCCATCTTTTCTTCTGCCACACTGTCTTGCTCCCAACTGGCAGTACTTCTTGGAATTCTCCTTTCCTTCTGATTATTAATCACCCTGCATTGCTGCACAGTTGAAATACTCACTGTCCTTCACACCTTCATAGCTTTCCTTTTGATTTAGTTACCTCCCCCATTCATATTCCATGTTTCTCTTCTCTCCAGAATTCTTTTTCAAACCTTTGTCCTAAGAAAACTGTCCACTCTTAGACAACAGGCCTTGTATATTCAGCCCTTGTACATTCAATGTATATGCTTCTTTGAGTTCTTGAAGTTTTATATTCTTAAAACTTTTCACACTCCCTTCAGATTTTTTGCCCTTTTTCTATTTCACATTACCTCAAAGCGCTTATAAAAATGGTATAGTTTTTCAGCATTTAAGCAGTGCTAAGTTTTCTTCTATTTGAGGTATATATATAGCTTAAGCTGATAAAACTAACAGTGTGGTCATATGTAATTTAAATCAATGATGTTTTCATCAAGAAAAACAATGACAATGATTTCTTGAAAAATGATATATTTATAGAATCATATCCTGATTTTCAAGAAACAAAGCAAACTCTTATCCTCAGGCTATAATTCATTTCTAAAACTGCCGTTTTCACATGTAGAGAGACCTTTGTATGTGTGAAAAAATTTGTAATGTTTAGATGTTGAAGGGTATTATATATCCCTGGGATATAATCATTTCCCTAAGTCACCCATTTTTTTATAACTTATTATTGATAATACTACTTGGCAAGTAAAAAGTTGTACAACTCAGAGCAGCCCTTGGTATCTCTTAGGTATAAGAGTTTGATTCTTGAAACTGTGCTAGTCAATTTTAATTCTGTGTTTTCCCTTTTCAGGTTTCCTGAAATGCAGTTTTTCCAACAAGAAAATGTGAGAAAAATTCTTACAGATGTTCTTTTCTGTTATGCTAGAGAAAATGAGCAGTTACTTTATAAACAGGTAATGAAAATATTTTAAAGGTGGCATTCATTGATTTAAGTTTTTCTATACATTTGACAAATGATAGCAATAGTGCACACTTTATTATATCCAGAGTTGTATCATACTGCTAAAGCAATCCAAGTGCTCCTTGTCAGCTGCGGGGTTAGAAAGGTAAGCTAACTGAAGCACTTGTGCTTCTTCCTCGGTATAAGACATTGCTCCAAATTGTCTTCTGTATCATATCTTTTTTCAACTTTTGGGTTTTGTTTTATAAATAGCATCTTTGAAGCCAGTCTAGTAATGAACTTTTCAGACTTCTACTTATAAATACTGTTTCTAAGTACAGCATTTATAAATATGTGACATCATATAAAAAACAAGTGCACTTTAAAATTTACTAATAATAGAACTTCAGAGGTTTCATTAATTTTTTTGGTGGGCAAGCTGGGCATGGTAGCACAAACCTGTAATCCCAACTATACAAGAGGATCCTAAATTCAAAGCTAGCCTAGGAAATTTAGCAACACTCCTGAATTTCATCCCCACTCCCACAAAATAATTTTTCTAAAAAGAAGTTACCATAAATATTTTGAAAATTACTTTTTGCCTCTGTTATTTAACTTACTACCAAAGCAAAGAAGCTTATTGAATTGTTTTGAGTTTTTGAAATGTAAATTGATTAGTATACAAAGGTGTATCTAGGTTTTCTACTAAAGTTTATTGTGTTCCAGTAAAGAGATATATACTTGAATTATTTTTATTTCCCAATTATATATTAAATGCAAACAAAATTTATAAATCCAAAAGAATCAAAACTTGTATCTTATTAATGAGCCCTGAACTTTTAATGTAACAGAAAACACCTGTGTAAAAAGTTATATATTTAATTTGAAATAAGATTTATAGATTAAAAATGGTAGGGGCTGGGGATTTAGCTCAGTGGTGCTGCTGCCTGCCTCGCAAGTGCAAGGACCAGAGTTCAATCCCGGATACCAAAAAAAAAAGGTAAACCAAGTTAGACTACCATTATACTGAATAATATATTTGTTATTATATACATTAAAGAAACACAGAAAATAATTATATCTTTTTAAATAATGCTAGTAATCTATCTTTACATCAACTGCATGTTGACCATAGCTCTTTTTTTTTTTTTTTTCAATACTTGGGACTGAACATGGGACCTTGTGCTTGCGAGGCAGGTGACAGAACCACTGAGCTAAATCCCTGGTGACAATAGCTCTTTAAAATTGGAAATTGGAAAGAAAATCTCACTAATAATGAAAAAGTATAAAATGTCTAGAGGTAAACCTGACTGTAAACATTATAAAAGCTATCTGAAAAACACTATAAATGTTGTCAAAGGATTATAAATCAAGAATTAAATAAATACAAAATAATAACATGGTTTTAGCTGAGAGGACTTTACGAGTATTGCTTGTTTCCAAATTAATATAGAAATGTATTAATCTAGTACTAATCTAAATATGTGTTTTGTGAAAATGAGACAAAATTATTTTAAATTTAGTGCCTACTAAGTATTTTTTTTTTCCCTGCTGAAACATTTAGCATTTCCTTGTGGATTTTTTCACGTACCATGATGACTTTCAAATTTTTCTGTTTTTATGGCTGAATAGTATTCCATTTTCTACATATACCACATTTTCTCTATTCATCTGTTGATGGACAGTTAGGTTGTTGTATTTCTTGGTTATTGTGAATATGTAACAATGAACATGGGATTGCTTATTTCTCTGCAACATATTGAGTTCATTTCCTTTGGATATATAACCAGAACTAGGATTGCTGAATTATATGCTTGGCCTATCTTAATTTTTGGAGGATTTGCCATATAGTACTTTATAGTACCACCAATAGCATGTAAAATTCCCTTTCTCCACATCCTCCCCCAAATTTCTGTAAAACTTCTATAAAAGTTCAGTGATGGGAGGGGTTGAGAGGTTTTTTGTTTTTTTATTTTATTTTATTTTTTATTTTTTATTATTTTTTAGGATGCATGTTTAGCATGTACTGTGTCCTGGGAGAGAGCTCCATCACTAGGAAAAAAACAAGTAAAAGAAATTTCTGAGATCAGAATACAATAGTATGAGAATTGACCTATGGTTCAGTGGAAAAATTTAGGAACAGGTCCAGTTATATATAGGATCTTAATAATATAAAATAGGGAAAAGAATGTTTACTTTCTAAGTGTGATTTTCTAACTAGGAAAAAAAATTAAATTATACCTTATTGAATAATATCAATTAATATCAGATGGACTAATGATATAATTGGGAAAACTAACAGTATAAGAAAATAGTAGAAAAAGATTTAGTAAAACATTTGTGTGATCTTGGGGTTAAAAAAAAATGCCCTTACATGCAAAATAGGATATCTGAAAGTCATACACAAATTAAAAGACCAAAAACAAATGTGAAAGGAGATTGCCAGGGAAACAAAATAATAGAAGACACCATTCTAAATGGCTTAAACTATAAAGGTGTTAGTAACCCAGTTAGCGTGAAGTCTGTGGTTAAGTGGTTCTGCATCATTAGTTATTTTAGTAGCTCAGAATATTCATCATTGTATTGGCTGTTGTTCTTATGTCTATCTCCTATTTTCAAGTATTTGAAAATTCCTCGCTGGAAAAGATTTGCAATGATAGCAAGATAAATCAGGATTAAATTTCCCAAGCTAAATATTATTTCCTATTTTTCTTTAGGAAACCTTATAATAAGAGGAACAAGTTCTATACAGAAGGAAAATAATAACATCACACTGTGCCATTTGTGGTGTATGTAAACCACCACATTTTTTAATGAAAAATTAGGCAAGAAAATGGAAGATGAAATTGTTGATAATTTATGCAAAGCCTATCAATTACTGAATAAGAAAGTATTATTAGCTTAAAATTGGATTTCACTTAAAAAGACATAATTACTCCCTGTTATATTTAAAATCCTATAGATTCTTTACAAAGAAATACTACCTTGCTGTAGAAGACTGAAATGTAGCCAGATTAAATTTGAGAAAAAACCTTGAGTTTCATCACAAGCTGTTAAAGCTATTATTTTGTACTAGGTGACACCCCGTTTAACATCGACCATATTGTTAATAGTTATGGGATTTTATTGAATTAATGAGACTGTTATCATGTAGTAGAGTGTCTTGCTGAGTTAATTGAAACTGCAGAGATTATATAAATGGTATTAATGAACTTTGACTGACTGATGCCTCAGCTTTAATAAAGACTGCTTGGTGAGCTAAATGAGCACAGGCAGATAAAAGAACAGGTTCAATTTTGTGAGCCTACAGGCTGTTGATGAAGAAACTTTGTTACCTTTATTTTAAAATGGCATGAGTTTGGAGTGCAGTGACTGCTAACTAGCAGGGATGAAGAATTTCAGCAAAGAACAATGCTGAGAATATAGATAGAAGCAAAATATACAATTTGGGAACCAAGATGTATACTGAAATATATTTATATATATTTGTGTCTTGTCAAATTAGATCCTCTTGAATTTATGGGTATACCTTCTGGATATATCTCCTGTCTTTTAAAGCTGTCTATATACTTGCTACTTATAATTTTTTGTTTTTCCAGTGCAAAGTATCTAAGTCAGGGCTCCACACTAGCTATGCAGTTATTGTACCACCATTCAGTCTAGGCAAGTATTGTGCCACTCAGCTGTATTCCCAGTTCTTTACAGTTAATCATTAATCGGGTTTTACTAGTCTAGAATTGCCAGTGAAAACAATCTAAGGTCTCCTTCAGTCTCTTAAAAGTATCAAGAAAGTTCTTTTTTAGGTGAAACTCAAAGCTGAATTTGTAGAAGATTTTCTTAACAGTGCTCAGGGGACTCCTAATTTTTAACTGCAGAAATGTCTTCTATTGATTTGAAAGATGATATTTTTTCATATTTTATTTCAACTTTTGTAGTGTGTCAGTAAATTAGGTGGTAGATATTTCATTGAATCAGTCAAGTGTAGTGAAATCCTGCTTTATGCTGGGCCGGTATAAAATTTTGGTTCATGTGTACAATTGTCCCTCAGGAGCGGTTGCAGGGTTCCTCCGTGTATATCAAAATATGTGGTTGCTCAAGCCCTTTATATGAAAAGGCATTGTTTAATATAACCTGTACACACCCTCATGTATACTTTAAATCATCTCTACATTGCTTAAAAATGTGTCATACTTGCCACTTTCTGAAATAGTCTAGAAGTCTTCTTTCATGAATTTTGTTATGAGTAGTGATGAAAAAATTATATATTTCTGCTACCCAGTGCCATTCAGATTAAAGACAGGCTTGTGAAAACATTAGTGTCTTCATTCACCTTTTTTCACTAAATCTGGTACAATGTGACTTCTGACTCTTTCCCAAAGTCAAAATGACCATGAAAAGTAAACATTTGGAATTTATTCAGGACATCAAGGGAACCATGACAGCCCAGCTAAAGACACTAAAGAAGACTTGTATAACAGCTTCAGAAAGTGGCAAGGAAAACAGAATAAAGTGTTCAAAATGAAGGGGAGTACTGTGAAAGGGATTATTGGCATCTCATACTGTTAAAAACATGTTTTAAATGAAATATTAGCCAAAGTTTTTATCACAGTTCATAGTCTTGCCAGGCATGGCAGCACAGGCCTGTAAGCCCAGCATTCTGGGAGGTTAAGGCAAGAAGAATGTCTTTATTTTTTAAGGTAAAGCTTTTATAATAGTACAGTTCTTTTAAGGATGCACATGCCAGTGAAACTCTACTAAAATTCCAGAAATTCTGAACTAAACATTCACTTTCTGTTAAAGATGGCTTTCAGAATTCTTGGAAGAAAAGTTAACTATGCAACTCATTGAATAGATTGCATTTATTGAAGATGGATGGTTGCTCAATATATTAGCTTTTGTGGAGAAAAAAAATTATGTATCTTTCATGGCAAAAATTAAAATGAAGTGATGGAAGAATTAACTGGGAAAAAAAAGAAGATATTCCTACCTAATCTCAATAAGAGGGAAATCCTTTTTAGTCACACTAGCAGGAGGTAGGAAGTAAGGAAGCAAGAAAGGAAGGAAATAAGGAATAAAAAAAGAATGAGGGAGTATATCAGTTATTCAAGTGTATAACTTCAGAATGACATCAGAATTAAAAGAAAAATAGTAAACAAGAGAAAAATATAACAAAATGACAAAGTTTTAATGGGTCTAATTGATAAAGAACTATTACAAATTAGAAAAGGAAATAATACATTAGGATGAAATGGACAACTTCTGAAATAACTCCCAATAAAATTTTTGAGTTCAGTCTTACACTTGCATAAATCATTACAGTTTGTGAATTTAACAGGATTTTTTTAAAAACACCATGAATATAAACGAGAGGTATGAGATGGTGATTTTTTATTCTACAACTGAGCAAACTCTTTTTAGAGAGCAGTTTAATGGTACACGTCTCAGACTCAGACCAACAAATGCACCATTCCCAGAAATTTTATGTCTAAAGACTTTAAGGAAAGCATCAGAAACAGGCCAAAAAGATTATCACCAGAATATTTGTTAGAGGGTTTTTTGGGGTGGTGGTAGTCCTTTTTTGTTTTCGTTTGTTTTATAATACTGAAGATTTGAAACCAAGGCCTCACACATGGTAGACAAGTATGTTACCAATGAACTCCATCTTAGCTATTCTTATTTTGTCTGGAGACAGTTTTGCTAAGTTGCCAGAATGGATGGTAAACTCAGATCCTCCTGCCTCAGCCTACTAGGCTTTAAAATTTTTCTTTCTTTTGGTTTTTACCTGCTTTCTTGTCTGCCTTGATTATTTCTTTGCTTTTATTTTCCTCTAGTTTTCTACATTAAGTAATTATTATCCTAATTGTTAAAATGGGATACTTTCTTTTTAAAATAACTTGAGATTTTTTCCAAGAAAACTAACCTTTTGGTAATTTTCAAAATATAGCACACTCGATTTCATTTTTTTGGGGAGTCTAATATCTCCTCAGGGACATTGTTTGCAAGGTTTCTTATATGAAGAAATGGTTACCTAAAAAGGTTAGAGCGTTATATGGTATTTTATTCAAAATCACAAGCAAATTGTCCATGGATCATGTTATTTTGTAAAAATGTCATTATATCATTCTACTTTAATAAGATTTATAATTGAAGTCTGATAAAGTTCAATTGTATATTTGTGCTATCAACTGGATTCCTAAGACTAGCATAGTACTACTATATTACACAGCACACTATGGAATTTTCCTTCCATTACAGAAAGCCTCCTCTAATTACACCTTCAAAATTACACCTTCTCTTTGCTCCTATATTTATTTTTATATTTGCTTGGAAGGTGATATTTTCCCTTCTCTTTTTATGAAAAAGGATACTTAGTTACTAAGCAAAAGGAAAATGGTAATTTGCTCACATCAAGAGTTAGCAAAAAATATGATCTATGTTTACTTGGTACAGAATATTTTATGTTTAAAGGGGAAGAAAACCTAAATTTATAAGGCTATTCACTGTAATGTAAGATGTTATGTCCCCACAAAACAAGTAAATAATAGATTTTTGAAATAATTTTAAGATATCTTAGTAACTAACATTTATGCCTTTTTGATTCTGTGCTTAATTGTGTAATCTACATTTGAATCCCAATATAAGGGGAAACATTTTATTGATACGCTCATTAAATAAATTGAAAGTTAACCTATAATTGAAGAAGGTAAGAAAAATGAGTTTTCTGATTAAGCATGTTGAAAATTACATTTGAAAAACTTTGTTTTCTGTTACTGTCTGCAAATGATTATTTTTTATTACCCAACATTCCTAGCTATCTGACTTTAGCTCTTCCTAAATCTACAGACATCCTAATTTGGAGCCATTACATAATGAAAACATTGGATGTAATTTCCTGAGGTCTACAGTTCTTAGTTGCCCTTCTTCAGTGCAGATCTTTACACTGTAGCGCATGATTATAATTTGCATAAATGAAATTCATATTTATAAGTACAGATCTTGAGCAACTGACAGGTGCAAGGTTGTCTGCCATGCCAATTTATTGTTTGTCATGTCATTTTAAAAAGAGCTTTTCTCCATGTTTTGAAGAATATGTGCTGTGGTTGAATTGTAATCAAATTCTGATACCATTTTTATGCTTTGGTGTATAATATAGACATCTTGGTGGCAGGAATACATTGAAAAAAATATTTAGGCTAACTTTTAGTCCATTAGCAGATTCTCAATATCTTTCTTACTAATTTCTCTTGATGTTGTGTTTCAGGGAATGCATGAGCTATTAGCACCTATAGTCTTTATCCTTCACTGTGACCACCAAGCCTTTCTACATGCCAGTGAGTCTGCACAGCCCAGGCAAGTTTTTATGAGTTCCATCTATTTTTTTCAGCCCTCAATGTACTGGTCTTTTTTTTCTTTCAACCTCAACTCAAAAATTGTTAAATTGAAGGTGTTTCTAACTTTCATAAGTTGTGAACATTTGGTTTTGTAGCTATTTGTTAATTCCACTTAATACTTCTAATGCCAGTTTAGCTCTAGAACAAATTCGAAACCATATCTGAAATTTTTAGGTGTGTGTCAAAGAAAGATATATAATAGGTCAAGAAAAGAAAATGCAGTAATGACAAAAGTGCTTATGATTAACAATATTTATATACAGTATATTATCCTTTAGTATCTCACTTTTCACTGTAAGCTGAATTGTGAACTTTATGAGATACTTGTATCTCATCATCTTTTTTTTCTCCAACTCATCATCTTTGAGTCAATAAAGGAAAAGTGTTACAAAGAACCTCATTCTATATAGAAAGTGGTGTCTCATGTTTTTGAAATAAATTCAGTTATGCTTTCCTGCAAATGACTTTTATAATTGCATTTAACTTAAGTAATTGTTGGAATTCATTTTCTAACCTTATCTAATTGGTTAGATTCTTAAGATAACTTATCTAATTGGCCAGAGAAGTAACATTTTTAGGTGTGGGTAACTGTAGGATTGTAAGGCATTGTCTTTGTTCAGTGTTCCACAGGCTTATCCACCTATATGCAGAAAAGAAAATACTGGCAGATAGCATCACACATGTCTAACTTTGTAATCTTTGTAATATTACACTGCCTTTTTGCTAAGCATATATACAGGCTTGTGCTAAAGTGCTAAGTCTTTCTCATTTTATTGACTTTATTTGATCCTGACAAGAGTAACTGCTTCTTAATTTCCATCATTTCAATCCTAAAAAATAAGGATGAAGTTAATGTTGGATCATGTTTTTGTGCCGCTTTTATATTTTTTTAAATAAGTGCATGCAGAATATACTTTACAGGAATGTATAGATGATTGAACATAGTTTTAAAATGAGTAGGTCATGCTTCTTCAGCTATTTCAATCCATTACAAATTAAACGCAACACTGAAGTAGACTTGTAAAAGGTCATATCACTTATTAATTGAAGATAAAAATAGAAGCCACTAAAATTGTTTTGATATTGCATAATGCATCAATAACTATATATATATATTTTTTATGACGTGATAGACTGTGAAGTAATAAATTATTTTAAATCAAACAGTGAAGGAAAATATTGTCACGTTCTGCATTTGTTATTTGGAATAATTTATTGTGACACAAACAAGGCACCTAATTTGTTTTTTATCTTTATAGAAGAAAACTTAATTTGTTAATAGAGTTCCTGTTTTTATTTAAAAGGGTAATTTTTTTCATTTTCACATTATCTAAGAATTGTCTTATGAAGGTAGAATAAGGAGAACTATGCATCTACTTCAGCTATTAAAAACTTGCCGTTTTTGATTGTTTGTATTGCTTTTTTAAAGTGAGGAAATGAAAACTCTCTTGAACCCTGAGTATCTGGAACATGATGCCTAGTAAGTGCAAAAACTATTATATTTTTCTTTTTATACAGTCATTACCTTCGTGAAGATTAAGATACTACTTTTTATTTTTCTAATTTTTAGTGCAATGTTCTCACAACTGATGGAAACTGCTGAACCTTGGTTTTCTACTTTTGAACATGATACTCACAAGGTAACTCAGAGTACATATTTTTTTCAGTACAGAGTATTTGAATGAACAAATGACTTTAGAAAGCAACATAGAATTGTATATACTTACTATATAGTAAGTAATATATAGTATTTAATCATCATGAAAATACTAATGGTATAAGGAAGCTGGGGTTTTAAATGTATCTCTTTTTGGCTAAATAAAAAGGCAATATAAAGATTTCATATGAGTAGAAACTTTACATAAAGTTTATCATTCACGTAATATTGTTACATAGTTATAAAATTATTATATATTTTGTTATTGTCCTAGTGAGTTGCTATATATGTTATTACTTAAGCACACTGTGTAAGATTGGAATCACTAAGTAATAACATATAGAGAATAAAATGAATACCAATGCTACATTAGAGAATAGCTTTTGAAAATCGGGAAGAATTTGTCCTAGGTATGTAATCTTCAAATTCATGGTAGACTGAAAATAACAAAGAGCAATGCTAATAGTAAGAGGTAGAAATTGAGAGAATATTAGAAGAAACGAAGGGCATAATAGGGAAAGTGATCAGACTTGAAGGAATTACTGGAGTTAATGATATATCTCTTAATAGCAGATAATGGACAGCCAGAAAGAAAGTTGTAGTTTTGATCAACGTTAATTTTATTTTTTTTAAGTCAGCTATACTTTTAGTCTGGAAGGTTTAAAATCATTTTACTCAGTATTTAAATTGACAAAAAAAATTATAAAACATTTTTCTAATACCAATTTCCTTAATTTCTTGGCATTTTTAAAATGTTTTCAGAATTCAAGTGAAACAGTTTGCTCTTTTCATGTTTATATTGTATTCAATAACAAATAAATTTTCTTCAGAGTATTCCATTTATATAACATAACTGATCTGATAGTCTAGCCATGGATAGTTTGTGTTATGCACCCATCAGCACATCTAGCCAAAATTACCTTGTAATGCTTACTGTCAACAGCAGAAAGTATTCAAGGAAGTACAAATTAAAATATTTTAGCAGACATTTCCTAGCTGTTCATTTATGAGTACAGTCATCTATATATCAGTATGACATTGCTCATTTTAAGCATTTGTCATAAAATCACTAAAATTGCTTTTGTTGCTTTTTTAAACTACATTGATAAATAGTAATATCCATATGTAGTATTTGTTCATTTCATATTGAAATAATACATTTTTCCTGTTTATAGGGAAAGGAAACTCTGATGACTCCTATCCCCTTTGCTAGACCACAGGACTTAGGGCCAACAATTGCTATTGTTACTAAAGTTAACCAGATCCAGGATCATCTACTGAAGAAGCATGATATTGAGCTCTATCTGCACTTGAACAGACTAGAAATTGCACCACAGATATATGGATTGTAAGTATTACGATTCTGTTATAGCTATACCTATGATTTATGGTAGTTTTGTTTTGTTTGTTTGTTTGCTTTTTAGTACCAGGGATGGAACTCAGTTTTGGTAGTTTTTATATCTCTTGTCTTGTGCAAGTACTGTTGCATCCCCATTTTATTTCATTTCTCTTTTTAGTCCTTATGTCAGGCTCTAGCCCTATTATTTCATTTATGGTATTTCATACTCCTACCAACCATATCATTTGTGTGTCTTTGTTATAGATGAAGGAGTTAAGGCTTAAGCTAACTTTACACTAATGAAACCAAGAAATTATAATTCAAACCCAGGCAGAGTTTGCTATATAATTTTTGCAGAACCCAATGTAAAAGAAAAATGCAGGGCCCTTTTTGAAAAAAGAAAAAGGTAATAATAATAATTCAAGATGGCAGCAGGAGATCATTTAATCAAACATTGTAAAAACTATAGGCTTGTGTAGATCTCATATACATGAAGCTATTCCCCAAACTTACACAGGCCCGTGAAATCTCTGTGTGCTTTCTATTTTTTTATGTGGTCATTTTTTTCCTCTACTTTCAGAGGCAAGTGTCTGTCAGTAACATAAATGACTCTCTTAATGAACATAATGTATTAATTTTCTTCAACTACATAACTTGTGTAACATACTGGATAGCAACAGAATAGGGAGCCAGTCATTCCTAAAATGTCCTGTTTGTGTGTGTGTGTGTGTGTGTGTGTGTGTGTGTGTGTGTGTGTGCTTATTTTTTTCAGTAGCTTAGAAGGTATATAATCAAATTTTAAAAATAATAATTTTAACTAGAAATTTGCTGTGTAATGCTACCCACAATTAAAGAGTCTTATTAAATAGTAAAACATTTATTTATACGAAATGCTGAGACGCTGTTTTGCAGATATTTTTGCGAAGTTTTTTTCTCACATAGAATTTGGAAAATTAAGATATTATTGAGGCATCCACAGGAGTTCAATAAACATGAATTCATTACTTGAATTATTAAGTTTAAGACTAGACCAGGGTCTTTTCTTTATCTCAGAGAAAATAATCAATAAATGTTTTATTTACATTCATTCATGATATTAACAGTCTTTTACTAATGATAACAGCTCCCTGGAGCCCTGAACTATAATTGAAGAAGTCTGCTTTACTATTGTGTTGCTTATTTTTGTTTTTCTGATTTAATCTTGATATCATTATTGAGTGCAGGTTCACTATTCCTGATAGAAATAAGAAAGTTCTGTGTGATATGGGTATTGGTCAGAACTATGGGTTATTATTGAATTGCTATTTGAATGTATTAATCTAATTAAAACAAAGTTATAGATGTAAAATTTATTTTAAAATGCTAATGACAAATTCATTAGTAAAATTCTGTGTTTACTCTACTGTGCACTGAAAGAATTGATATAAAAATTCTTTTAATACTTTCAAAATATTGTTTGCTAATGTTAAAATTTGCTTTTAATATTGGGAAAAGAATGGATATTAAACATATTTATCTTTTCTTTTAACTGCTTTTTTTTCTGCTTTGACAGAATTAGCACTGTACAGAATTAGCAATAGTGATGGCAGAGCTTTAGAACAGTAATTTATCACCAAGTTTCTTAGTTTTCTCCATCAAACATTCATTTCTTTTCACTTTTCTGCTTCTTGTAACAATTCATAGAGCTCTTATGACATCCTGACTCATACTTTCCAAGTAAAAAATCCAAGATATATAACATACTTGCTCTTAATACTTTCAAATCTTACAAGCAGTGCTGATTATCGCTGTATGCAATAACCATGCCTGCCTCAATTAGCCCTTTATTTTTGTATAGAATCTTACCTATATTATCTTTAAATATATATAATTATTTTATTTTTAAAGAAGAAATCACTCATTGTTTCAATTTGGCCTATACTACATTTTATGGTGCAAGGACTTTACACATTTCAGTTATTAATTTGGTTTTATTATTACTATTTAAAAAACATGAAAGGACAAGTTGCTTGAATAATCTTATTTCCTTGTATGCTGCTCTAAAATGTACAACTTATCTTTTATAAAGACATTACATTTTTAAAATAGTGTAAATCAACAGAAAGCATGAGCTTTGACATGAAATATACCTGTTTAACCCCTTTGAGCCTTGTTTTTTATCTGTGAAATGGAGATTTAAAATCTTAGAGAATTAAATTATTATATAGTAAGTATTCAGTGTATATTTTAAAGTTTGTTACTATCATTATATATCACACCCCTGTAATCCCAGCTCTTAAGAGGCTAAGAAAAAGGATCATCCTTAGTTTGAAGACAGCTTGGATTCTGTAGTGATTTCAAGACTAAACTGAACTATATACTGAGACCATGTCTCAGAGAGAGAGAGAGAGAAATGAGAATATGTATTTTTGAAATATCCAGAGGTGGGGAGTTATACCATGTGAATACATGCATGTTAAATGCCAATAAATCTACTTAACAAAGTTAAAATGAATGATTATTGTAAAAATATTAGTTGCACTAATATTAATGTTATTCCAAATTAGCTTATTTTCACTCTAAATAAATTGATGATACCTGTCTTGAAATGAATAAATACTCATGAAACCCCCAAATGTTACATAATATCTGGCTTATTAATGCTATTATTGAATATATTTAAATACATGATCATCGGGATAATTTTAATACGATTTTTTTGTTAGCCATTTTTAAATCAACTTAATTTATGTTAAATAATATTAAATGCAATTAAAAGCTTAACAAACTGATAATTATAAAATAATATATCCTAAATGTAATTTATACCACTTTTTGTTAACTTTATGAAATATTACTCCTTTAACACTTAAAATGAAATTTCTCTTGCTTTAATTCAAATAATTGACATCTTGAGTTGTCTTTTGTTTCCCAATTATCAATTGTTGTTGGACTTTTAAATTAAATTGTCTAAGGCCCTGCCATGGACAATAATTTAGAGTTAAAACATTCACTACATAATTTCTAGTTTTAAAAGTTAATTTCTAAGAGTTGATTTTGTGGTGTTTTTATCTGTATTAGAGTAAGTTCATACAATTTCGTCATTTGGGGGTTATATGGTTGTCCAAAAGCATGTTAAAGTATTTGAGTTAAGTTCTGTCATGGATTGCATAGGATGTTGTGAGTCCAAAGGACTTAATTATAGCCAATTCATATAAAGATTCAATAATACTTCTCTTAACTCTGTTATTATATTCTTTTGTAAAGAGTTTTAAATTAATTTTTTCTAGGCATGAATAGCTCTTTTATTATTATCTTTGAATATATTGGATCTGTAAACTTGACTACATTTTATACTTTAATATAAACAGTACCATACATAATCAGCATCTGTGGGTGTTATGGTTTAGGTCTGGATGTCCCCCCAAAACTTCATTCAGTCAGAGGTGGCTGCATCCAGAATGTGTGATGCTGGGATTAAGGGTGTGTGATTACTAAACCACTACACTTGAGAGAGTGATTAGCACCACCCTAATCCCTATAGTTTGGGTGAGATAAAAATGGCAGAAAGACTCTGTGAAGGTCCTTTATTGCCTTTGCTACCTTTTGTGCGCCATGTTGTTTCTCCTTGCGATGTCTCTGTCATCCCTACCTTGGAGCCAGCCTACTACTGAAACCTCTACAAACTATACGCCAAATAAACCCCTTCCCTTTTAACTTTGGGTGTCAGGTATTTTGTCTCAGCAATGAGAGAAAAATAACACAGTGGAATATGCAGTTAATAGCACTTTTGAGGCAAAGCCTTCTTAACACATATGGCCTTTGGCACTCTTAAATTCTTAGGTCTTCACCTTACCCGTGGGATAAATTCCGTATTTCTCAAATTCTTATTATACATCCTCCAAATTTATTTCCTATTTTCTAGATTAGCAGTTGTTTTGCTGGGTGGTTTCTGATCATTTATTTTGGGGAGATCTTGGTTATTGATAAATTAGCTAAATTTTACAATACAATTTCAAAATATTTATATCAGAGTAGCAATCCCAGTATAATTTGTGTGAGTTCTAAGTTTTTTAAACCTATACTTGAAATATAAACCTGGTGAAAAAATAAGTCTCTCTCATCAAAAGTCAATATAATTAAAAGCTATACATCTCAGCTGGGAATATTGGCTCAAAACTATAATCCCAGCCCTCTGGGAGGCTGAGGCAGGAGGATCATAAATCAGGCCCAGCCTGGACAATTTAGTGACCTTGTCTCAAAAATAAAAATAGCTGAGGATATAACAGAGGCAGATGAATTCAATCTCTAGTACTTCCCCCCAAAAACCCCACATTTCATAATTTGAATAGTTGAATAGCCTTATAAATACAATTAATAATTGAGATAGCTTTTTCTTTTAAATGAGCTGTATATTATAATCTTATTTGTACTTGCAACAGATTTTATATTCATTTTGTTGATTAGGAAATAAAGGCTTTATAAAGGCATGTTTAGGTCAAATAGCCACTAAGAAAGTGAGCCAGGTTTTAAACTCATAAGCTAACATTCACATCTACTATGATAGGAAACTAAATCATCTGAAGGTATTATGTGTCTTACTTGACCTTAAGCCAAATTCGACTTCATCAGATAAACAACAAAGACTAAGGCAGATGAAGGTCCTAAATCAGAGGGGTCTTGTTAATAGTGAGCAGGAACTAATCTGGTTTGGGGGAGTAGAATATTAAGAGCCCTAGAGAAACTAAGGCCTACAGTCATGTCAAAAATGGCAATAAAATCAGGTTCTTCTACAAGATGTGCCAACAACACAAGTACAATAAAATGATACACCATAGCCGTAGGCTAGAATCTTCTTGCCCAAGTTCACTACAGGCCTTATTTAGAACAGGTTGCTATTTAGACCTATTACTTTATCTTAAACTCTACAAAAATGTTCATTGATGATGTAGAAAAACAGAACCTTTCCTGGTGTAATGAATATATATCTTATCATAGTCGCAGACTAACTAGGGAACGTTGTGCTAAGACACTCATTCACAAGTTTACAAAAGGTACCACATAAACTTTTTTAGGTAAATATCTAACACTGAGAAATGAATAAAAATAATTCAAGTAAGAAGAAAGCATGTATAAGACAACTGCTGGAAAGCAGTAAAACTTGTTAAATATGGTGAAGTCCATACAACTGAATGCAGTTGTCAAAAATAACGACATGATAAACATTGAAAATTTAAGACATTATTTTTATCTTGGATCTGCCAAAACCTAGTGTCTTGTTTACTTTTGAGTCACTGGATAAGTTTACAACATCCACAATTTAAAGGAGAGGTTTAATTTGGCTCATGATTTCAGTCTATTGTCAGCTCCTCCAAAGCAGAAATAGCAGGTGAACATGATAAAGAAAAAGATACTTTACTGATGGAGGCCCAGAAACAGAAAGAGAAAAAAGGAACTGGGACAAGAATATACTATCCAGATTGTGCCTGCAGTGACCTCCCTCCAACTAAGCCCCACTTCCTGACAGTACATTCAGCTGCTGAACTCATCGATGGATAAATCCACTTAAGAGCACAGGGACTCCACAAATCATTTACCTTCAAAACACATAAGACTTGGCAAAAGAAAGGAGGGAGACATTTCAGATCCAAACCATAACACTTAGTGAAGAAAGTGGAAAGGAAGTATAAAAGTTTGCATAATTCAACAGTATGCATAGAAAAATCACATATACTATTTAATTGATATTTCTCATCAACAAATTTTTGTTTAAAATTCTTTCTAAAATAGAATGTTCTATAAGATTGTGAAGTCTAAAAGAAAAACTATATGTAATACATTGCACATTGTAAACATTCAGTAAATAGTCATTGTTATTAATTGTATGTGCTTAGTGAAAATACCTTGCTTAGCATAAGACTAAAGAAGTACTAATATGACAGTAACAAGATTGGTTACAAGGGAAGCATAAAAAATGACAAAAATGTCTGACAATATGTATATACCATAAATGCATGCTTTTTCTCACCTAATAAAAGGCAACTGGCTTGGTAGATAATATATACAACTATGTACTAGTTAAAGACTGCTCACAAAATGATAGTTTGATAAACGGAATATAGGAATTGTATTAGTGATACTAAAAAATACAAAATCATTGCATGAGTAACCTATATTAATAAAACATTCATTTCTTTTGGGGGGGTTGGCTTTTTGAGACAGGGTCTTACTTTGTAGTTGAGACTGACCTGGAACTCACTATGCAGCCCAGGCTGGTCTCAAACTCACAGCAATCCTCCTGCCTCAGCCTCCAGAGTGCTGGGATTACAGGCCTGTGTCACCATACCCAAGTTTTTATTCATTTCTTAATAGATACATAATAACCTTGAATTTAGGTGTGTAAGGTCTATGATAGCAAGGAGTTAGTCTATTTTATTCATTAATATATCCCAAATCCTCCCAAAAAGAACCTGATAAGCATTAAGTAAATGGTTTTTGATTGTGAGATGAGTAGATGAATGGAAATGGAAGAAAAATAAAGGAAAGAAAGATTACAAACCAATTTCATAAGGATATGATGATTTAAAATATGACATGCTGCAAAATGTGTGATTTTCAAGAATACCACATAATAGAATAAAAGTTACAACTCCAAGCTATGAGTTGGAAATACAAATGTATAAATAACCTGCCTTCTACTGATAGTGATTTTCACAGATTGTCAATGAAATACATTGGTGAAAGTAAGTTTTGAATTTGACCTCCTCAAATTTCAATAAATTCAGCTCTAAAACAAAGTAGTACCACATATATCTCACAAGTCCTGAAAACCAAATTCTTACTCTTCATATATACTCTTAAAATTAGTAAGAAAACACCGATGCATAACTAGTATAGTAAAATTAATACATCATAGGAAAAATTTAACAGTGGCCAGTAAGTATAATGAAAAGCTTTCAATTATTCACATATGTAAAGAAATATGAAATAAATGAAAGTATTCATTGAGATTAATAAGAATTATGGAGAATTTATTCAATAAGGATATAGTGATCAATTTGAGGCAATTGAGAAAATGAATCAAAAGCCTGGTAAATTGGGCACTTTGAACTGTGATTCCACTTTTATGAGCATAATAATGTAAAATGAATCAGTGAAACAAAACACTGAAAGATGTTTATTCTAGTTTTATTTATGATATGAAATGACAAGTTTGCGATAAGAGGGAAAATAATAGAGGAAATAATAATGGGAAATTATTCTTTGAAATAGTATGCCACAATTTAATATACTTGAAGACTAATTTGAGGACATGAAGTTTATGCTATATTTTAAATGAGAAATAGGATCAAAAGCACATACAACTATATTTTCCTAGTTTCCAAAATGATGTTTCATATGAGTACTGGAAGCCACATTAACATAGTTATCACTAAGAGAGAATAATGGGTGGTATTTGTTTTCTTTATTCTTTTCCTTACTTTCTCAGAACATGTATTAATTTTATAAAGCCAAGAAATGACAGGACTACAGTAGGAATGTTGTTTCAGACAAGTCTCAACGCAACAGAAGCTATCCTATTTTGGATCAAATGGACTTCGAGCCAAAACTGATCAGAAGAGGCAAAGCTCAATATATATTACTTAAGGGGAAAATGCAACAAGTAGAGATAACAATTACAACTATATATAACAATTATATATATATATGTGTGTATATATATATATATATATATATATTATAAATATATAAAACAATTACAAATATATATGCACCATATACCAATGCCTCCAATTTAATAAAACAAACTGTATTTAATGAACCAAATATGTAACCTCCATACCTCACTATCACAAATAAGTCAACTAAGCCGAAAATCAACAAAGCAAAATAAGTGACAAGGCTACTACCAATACCATATTAAACAGGTTTTTAAAAAATGAGTGCTTCCTCTGAAATCAGGAACAAAACAGAAGTGTCCACTATCATCACTCCTCTTCATCATAGTACTCAAAACATTAGCAAAGAGCATTCAGGCAAGAGATAGAAAGAAATATGTAAAGGAAAGGAAGAACTCAAATTATTGTTATTCATGACAGTATAATCCTTTACATTAAACACCCAAAGTTCTACCAAAAGACTCAGAACTAATAAACAAATTCAACAAGTTAACAGGATTCAAAATCAACACACAAAAGTAAAGTGTTCCTCTACACCACTTATAAACCCCCCAAGAAGGAAATTAGGAAAATAATACTATTCACAATAACTTCAGAAAAATTAATTAGGAATTTACCTAACAAAGTGAAAGGCCTCTTTACCAAAAACTATAGTACTCTGTAAAGAGGGATCAAAGAGGACATCAGAAAATGGAAAGATATCCCCTATACCTGGATAGGAAGAACCAGTATTGTCAATGGCCCGTACTCTCCCAAGTGATATACAGATTTAATGCAGTATTGATCAAAATATAAACAACACTCATTACAAAACTAAAAAAGAAAATTTATACCGAACTAGAAGTTACCTCCAATAACAAAAACAATCCCTGACAATAAGAACAAAGCAGGAGGTAGCACAATCCCAGCATTTCAGATGATACTACAAAGGTACAGTGATTAAAAACAGCCTGCTAGTGACACATGAAACACATAAAGATGGATCAGTGCAACAGAATAGAAGATGCACAAACAGCCCCAGACACACTAAGCTATCTGATCTTCAACAAAAATAACACTGGAGGAAAGATAGCCAGTATTCCCAACACTATTGTTAAAGAGGCTATTAATATACACCAGATTGAATCTAGACTCATATCTCTCACTATATACTAAATGACAATCAAAATGAATCACAAATGTAAATATTAAAATCTGCTGGAAAATAAAATAGATAAAATTCTTGAAGTCATAGTTAGAGGCAAAACCATACTAAATAGACCCTAATTGCACATGAAATAACATTAAGAATCAACTGGTGACTGGATAAAGATGTGGTTTTTATAAAAAGGAGTACTACTCAGTCATAAAGAATAAGAAACTAGAGACATAGCTAAATGGATGCACATTGAGGCCATGCCCTTAAGTAAAATAAATAGGACACACATGAACATACCGAATAGTTTCTCTGGTGTGAGAAACAGAAAGGATAAAAAGGATCAAAATGAATAATAGAGGGCCAGGGATTTAGCTCAGTGGTTCTGGCACCTGCCTCACAAGTACAAGGTCCCAAATTCAATTCCCAGTACCCCAAAAAAAAGTATAATAGATAACATGAAATAGGAAGAAAAGGTCCACAAGGGAAGGGGAAGTAGGAGGGGTAAGGGAAAGGAAAAAAAATAAAAGGAAAAAAACAGACAAAGTCTTTGCAAATAGGAAGGGTTGGAGGGGGTTGAAGGGAAGACAGGTAATGTGGAAAAAAAACCAAGATATATCACGTAAAAGTAAAAATTCAATGATGAATGATGAATGTCATCATACTGTATGCCTAAATGTACCAATAAACTTAATAAAAAAATTAAAGAATTTGAAAAGAATCAACAAATGGGATCATATTAAATTGAAAAACAACAAAGGAAACAACGAGCAGAGTGAGGAAACAATATGCAGAATGGAAAAAATATTTTTCCCAGCTCTTCAGAGAATTAATGTCTAGACTATATAAGGAATTCAAAAATTAGATTTACCAAAGGAGAATCAGAAGGTGAAGATGTGAAATGAATAGGCACTTCTCAGAAGACGAATTACAGATGGCCAGTAAACACATGAAGAAATGATCAATATCTCTGGCCATTGGAGAAATGCAAATTTAAAAACACTGAGATTACATTTCATTCCAGAAAGAATGACTATCTTCAAATAATAAGTAATACTGGCAAGGCTGCAGAGAAAAAGCATTCTACACTGTTAGTGGAAATGCACACTTGGGTTATGCAAGTGTAATCACTATGGAAATCAGTATGGAGATTCCTCAGAAAAAGTAAAAATGGAAATTCCATTCAATCCAGCTATTCACATTCTTGGTATCTTCCCAAAAGAATTAAAGACATGATCTTACAAGGAAACATGCAAATCCGTGTTTGTAATAGCACAATTCATAATAGTTAAATCTTGGAAGTGGCCTATATGTCCTTCAGTAGGTAAATGGACAAGGAAAAGGTAGCATTTATAAACAATAGAGAATGCTCTTGGATAAAGAAGAATGAATTTGAGTCATTTCTAGGAAAATGGATGCACCTTAGGTCCATAGTTCAAATGAAATAAATCAGACATAGAAGCTTAAGTATAACATGGTTTCTATTATATAAGAAAGCCCATTGTATAAATAAAAAGCTTATATGAGAAACCCATTGCATAAATAAAGAACAAAGTAAAAGATAATAGGAAGTGGGAGGTAGACCTTTTACAAATAGGAAAGGGTCCAAGAGATGGAGGATAAAAGAAGGGGAGGAGAAAGGCATGTAAAAGATTAAAATGTGTTATGTATGTGTACCAACTCACTGTGAGTGTAATTATTATGTATAAATATATACTCATTCAGAAATTATAAGAATGTGCTTAATTGATGTTAATGAGCACACATGTTAACAGCCAGAAAACTGAAACATTTTCAAAACATTTGAGCCATTGTCAGCAACCTTTAAAAAATTAAGGAAAATGAACTGATGGCAAGATTTTTAATACGAAATACACCCTTTTCATTGTGTGTAATAAAATGGATTTGCTTCAGTATACTTGGACTTTAATAAAATAGATATAATTTCTCCTTACAAAAGGAAATTGTTATATAGATATATTTTCACTAGAACAGCTTGGGCAAAATAATACTGAGTTTTCTCTCAAGTCACCAGATTATTAATTGAATAGTTAAATTTCACTATTCTTTTTAAATTCTCTTTTGCTGCAGATGGATACTTGTGGACAGGATGATATTACACTGAGGTTTAAATGTTCCTTTGTGAAACAACCATGTTCATTGAGTACAGATGAGTAAATTTTTGCCTAATCAGAGAGGCCTTTGGTAACATGCTGTAGGACTTGTCATTAGCCTGCACAGAATCCTAGTGTAGTCTCACCTTGTTTAGCTAATGTAATGAGATGCTTTAATCCTAAATATATCATCAAGGGCTAGAGATATATTTAGTGGTAGATTGCTTGCCTAACATGCATGAGATTTGGTGTTCAATCGGCACCCCTGGAACAGTAACAAAAATTACAATATCTGTATGTAATATCTCAATTTATCACTATTTTGGAAGGCTGATAACATTACCAACAAGATATCACATAGCACATCTCAGGAGCTTTTTCACTGAAGTTCTAATGTAACTTAAATATTCTTTAAATGTGAGGTATTTGTTCACAAGAAGCTCGCAGAATGGCTTAGGGAGAAAAGAAATGAGATTTGAGTACATACAGACATAGATTAATACTTTGATATTTACTTTGTTTTCTATTCAACTTAATAGAAGTACTCTTGATGGCTGCGGTCATGATTAATCTACTAAAATATATGTATGTAAATAAGTTTTGATTTAATATAATTAAGACAAATTATATACAACATTTGATGTGAGCATAAAGTTGAGCCCTGTAATAGTAATACATTTGTCTATAAGTAATAGAAACTCAACTAGCAGCTAGTTCAATGAATGAACTAGCAATGAAAAAGTAACAAGTCCTCGTTTACACTTTCTCACACCAGAGAAACAATTTGGCATTTATACACATGTGTCCTATTTATTTCACTTAAGAGCATGGCCTCATTGTGCATCCATTTAGCTATGAGTGTCTAATTTCTCATTCGTTATGGCTGAGTAGCACTCCATTTTTTTTAAAAAACCCACATCTTTATCCAGTCTTCAGTTTATGGGCACTGGGGCTTTTTCTAAGTTTTAGCTATTACAAACTGTGCCGCTGTATGGGTGCACATATATTGCTCCCTCCACCCATCTCTTGATCCTTCCTTTTTTATACATGTTTTCAGTATATTGTTTACATTCTTTGTGTGGAGTTGGTATTTGTCCATAACACATCATTATTCCTTATTTCATCCTTACCTCCCTTCTCTTTCTGTCCATATCTTGAACCTCTTTGAAATCTGTCTCCCTTCTTCCTATTATCATTTATTTTCCTCATATATAATTAAAATTTCTCATATAAGAGAAACTATAAAATATTTAGGCTTCTCTGATTTATTTCACTTTAGATTATGTTCTTAAGGTACATCCATTCTCCTACAAATGACTCAGGTTTACCTTATGACAAGTAAAATGTGTAAATACCCCATTTTCATTGTCCACTCATTTGTTGATGAACATATAGGCCACTTCCAAGATTCAGCTATTATATACTGTGCTACTGTAAACATAGGTATACATGCATCTCTGTAACATGATGTCTTTAACTCTTTTTGAAGACTCCTAGAAGGGGAACCGCGAAATCAAGTGGAATTTTGGGTTCAGATTTTTGAGGAATCTCCTCACTAATTTCCAGGGTGATTGTACTAGTTTACATTCTCACCAACAGTGTAGAAGGGTTCCTTTTTCCCTTCAGCTTCTCTAGTATTTGTTATCATTTTGTTTTCTTTTGTTTGTTTGTTTGGGGTTTTTTTGTACATGGGATTAAACTTGGGTCCTTGTGCTTCCAAGGCGGGCAGGAGAACCACTGTGCTAAATCCACAGCCCCGTTAGTGTTTTCTTGATGATAACCCTTCTTTCTGGAGTGAAATGTAATCTGTTTTTTTAATCTGCATTTCTGTAATGACCAGAAATGTTGAGCAGTTTTCATTTATTGGCCCTTTGTAATTCTTCTTCTGAGAAGTCTATTCATTTCAGTTGCCCATTGTTTTGATTGGTTCTTTTCTTTTGGGATGGTTTTTTTTTTTTTTTTTTTTTTTAGATTTTTATATATTCTAGATAGGAGTCCTGTGTCTGAGGAATGGCTGGCAAAAAAAATTTCCCAGTCTTTGGGTTATGTCTTCACTCTCTTCATTGTTTCATTGCTGTGCAGTAGCTTTTTGATGTGTTCCCATTTGTTGATACTGGGAAATTTTTTTCCGTGCAACAGGTTCTATTCAGAAAGTCCTTGCCCTACTCTGCCTGTGACCTCAAGAGTTTTACCTATTACTTCTTCCAACAATTTAGATGTTTTTATTGTAACATTTACTTCTTTGGTCTATTTTGATTTTAGTTTAGTACATGGTCAGAAATATGGGTCTAGATTCAATCTTTTGCATATTAGTGCCAGTAGTCTAAGAACCATTTATTAAAGAGGCTGTCTGTCCTCTAGTGTATGTTTTGGGCCCCTTTCTCAAAGATCAAGTGACTGGGTGTGCTTGAGGTTGTTTTGCATCAGCTATTCTGTTATATAAATCCTCATGTCTGTTTTTGTGCTGTGTTTATTATAGTATCTTGTAACATAACTTCAGAACTAGGATTGTGATGCCTACTGCTTCACTGTTTTTACCCAGCATTATTTTTGCTATTCTGATGCCATGTGAATTTTAGGATCATTTTAGCCAGTTCTACGAAGAATGCTATTAGAATTTTTATTCTGATTGCATTAAATCTATGTATCATTTTTGGTAATACGGCATATTTTTCCTTAAATTCTTTTATTGGTACATTTTAGGTATACATTGCATTTATATTTATCATTGGGAACTTGTACATTTGCATAATGTAGCTTGTTCTTATTTTTTCCCCATTTCCCTGCCTTCCCTTCACTCCTTCCACCTCTCCCTGTTTACAAAGACTTTCCATTTTTTCCTTTCTGTTCTTGCCTTTCCTCTACCCCTTCTACTTCCCCTATCCCTTTGGAACTTTTCTTCCTATTTCGCATTATCAGTTATTCATTTTAGGTTTGTTTTCATTTTGTTCCAGGGATCAAACTCAGGACCTTGCACTTGCAAGGCAGGTGGCAGAACCACTGATCTAAATCCCTGGCCCTTATTTTAATCCTTATTGATACTTTCAGTTTTGCACACCAGAGAAACTATTTGGTATTTAAAAATGTGGCCTATTTATTTCACTTAAGAGTACATCTCACCGTGCTTATATTTAGCTATAAATGTCTCTGATTTCTCATTCTTTGTGTCTGAGTACTCCATTTTATAAAACACACACGCATCTTTATCCAGTCTCCAGTTGATAGGAACTTGGGCTGTTTAATAGCTTTAGCTATTACATACTGTGTCACTATAAATGTGTGTGCATATATCCCTGTGGTATGATTCTCTTAATTCTTTTGGGAAGATATCTGGCAGAGGGATAGCTGGGTCAAATGGAACCTCTAATCCTAGTTTTTTGATGTATCTCCATATTGATTTCCACAGTGGTTGTATCAGTCTGCACTCCCACCAGCAATGGAGAAGTGTTCCTTTCTTCCCACAGTCCCACCAACATCAGTTATTGGTTGATTCTTGATAACAGCCATTCCTTCTGGGGTGAGGTGGAATCTCAATGTTGTTTTCGTCTGCATGTCTCAAATGACCAGTGACATAGAACATTTGCTGCTTGTACTTTTTTGTCTGAGATATGTCTGTCTATTCATTTCAGATGCCTGCTTTTAGATTGGATCTTTATATTTGGGGACCCTGACTTTTTTAAGTTCTTTATATAGTCTAGATATTAGTCCTTTGTCTGAGGAGCAGCTGCTAAAATTCTTTTCACATATAATAGGTTGTCTCTTAGCTGTATTGGTGGTTTCTTTTGCAGTGCAGAAGCTTTTAATAAGAAGAGATCCCAGTTGTTGATTCTTTGTGCTTGTTCCCATGCTACTGAGGTTTTGTTCATAAAGTCTTTTCCTATGCCAGTGTCTTCAAGAGTTCTACCTAACTTACCTTCCAGCACATTTGGTATTTCTGTTTTAATATGTAGATCTTTAACCCACTTCATTTTAGTTTAGTGTGTGGTGAAAGATCGAGGTCTAGTTTTAATCTTTGGCAGTTTGAAATCCAGTTTTTCCAAAACCATTTATTACATAGGCTGTCTTTCCTCTAGTGAGGATGGTTGGCTCCTTTGTGAAAGATGAGGTAGCTGAGTATATCTGGAGTTGTTTCTGTATCTTCCATTGTACTGATCTTGTATCTGTTTCTTTGCTTGTGCCATGCTGTTTTTATCACAGTGGCTTTGTAGTATAGTTTCAAGTGAGGGGATTGTGATATCCACATTTTGTCCCTGCTGCCTAGAATTGCTTTGGCTATTCTAGGTCTCTTCTTGTTCCAAATGAATTTTTGAATTGTTTTCTCTAGTCCTGTGAAATATACGGTTGGGGAGTTCAATCAGGATTGTATTAAATCTATATAGCAGTTTTCAAAGTATGGCCATTCTCATTATATTGGTTTTTCCTACCCAGGAGCAAAGTGATATAGCCATTTTAACAGTACTGGTTCCTGCCCATCAAGAACCAGAGATGGCCAAGCATGGTGGTGCACGCCTGTAATCCCAGCACTTGGGAGGCTGAGGCAGACGGATCGCTGTGAGTTCGAGACCAGCTTGGGCTACATAGTGAGTTCCAGGTCAGTCTCAACTATATAGTGAGACCCTGTCTCAAAAAACCAGAAAAGAAAAAGAAAAGAACCAGGGATGTGCTGGGGATTTAGCTCAGTGGTTCTCTGCCACCTGCCTTGCATGGGTCCCGAGTTCCAGAAGGGTCCCCAGTACCAAAAAAAAAAAAAAAAAAAAAAAAAAAAAAGAAGAACCAGGGGATCTTTCTATTTTCTAATGTCCTTTTTTTTTAAATTGAGTTTATTGGTACATTTTAGGTATACAGTACAGTTACATTCATTATTGGGATCTTGTACCTTTACATGACAGGTCTTGGTTCTCATTTTGCCCCTTGTCCCTGCCCTCCCTTAACCCCCCCTCCCCATTTACAAATGCTTTATTTCCACTTTTTCATTTTCTCATATTTTTTTCTTTTCCCTTATTACTTTTCCCCTACCCTTCCCACTTTCCCTACACCTTTAGCCCTTTTCTTCCTTTTTCCATTGTCAATTATCTCATTAGCATCTTATGTACTATCTAATTTCCTTTTATCCTCCCCCACCTCCCCCCAGAGTACTATAGTTGTTGCTTCTTACAGAGGACTTTCACCTCCTTGTGAGGGTAATTCCTAGGAATTTATTTTGAAACTACAGTGAATGGGTTTTTCTGACTTTCCTCTCAGTGGATTCATTGTTGGTGTACAGCAATGCTGTTAATTTTTCTGTATTGTTTTTGTCTCCTTCCCCTCCGTTGAATATGTTTATTAGGTCTAATACTGTTCTGATAGTGTTTTGGTTCTATGTAAGGGATGATTTGTCTGTATCTGTGAGAAAGGATATTTGACTTCTTCCTTTCCTATTCAAATCCTTATTTCTTTTTCTTGCTGGATTGAGCTGGCTAAAGTTTTGAATATTGTATTGAATAGTGAGAATTGATACCCTTGTCTTGTTTATGATTTTAGAGGGAATGCTTTCAGTTTTTTCCCATTTGATATGAAATTGGCAGTGGATTTCTTATAAATGGCTTTTATCAGTTTGAGGTAAGTTCATTTTATACCTATTTTCCTCAGTAATCCTGATAATGGCTGGTTTTTGTCAAATATTTTTTTGTGCATCTATTAGGTGATCACGTGCTTTTATCCTTCTGTTTATGTATCTTATCTTGTTTGTTTGTATGTTTTGTTTTGTTTTGTTTTTGGTACCAGGGATTGAACTCAGGTCCTTGCACTTGTGAAGCAGGTGGCAGAACCACTGAGCTAAATCCCCAGCCCTCCTTCTGTTTAGATGATGTATTGTATTCATTGATGTATGTATATATGTATTATATTTATTTATGCATGTTGAATCATCCTTACGTCCATGAAATGAAGCCTCCTGGGCCATGATATATGATCTTTTTAATGATTTGTTACATTCTGTTTGCAAGTATTTTGTTGAGGATTTTCGCATATGTGTTCATTGAGGAAATTGGCCTGTAGTTTTCTTTCTTTCTCTCTTTCTTTTCTTTTCTTTTCTTTTCTTTCCTTTTTTGTCCTGTTTTGATGTCAGAACGGGCTTCAAAGAATGAGCTTGGTTGTGTTGCCCATTCGGTTTCATGGAAAATTTTAAGGAGTATTGGTGTTAGTTCTCTAAACTTCTGATAAAATTCTGCAATGAATCTATCAGTTACTGAGATTTTCTTAGTTGATAGTGTTTTTATTATTTCCTCTTATTTCACTTCCTGTTTTTGGTCTTTTCAGGGGTTTTTGCCTTTTTGGTTCAAGTTTGGTAATTTGTTTGTGTAGAAATTTATTCGTTTCTTCTAGATTCTCCAATATATTGGAATGTGAATTTTCAAAAAATAGCTTCTTATAGTCTTCTGGATTTTTATTGTGATTTTGCCTTTTCCATTTCTAATTGCATTGAGGTGGGCCTTTTATTCTTTTGATAAATTTGGCTAAGAGTTTAGCCATCTTGTTTATCTTTTCAAATATTCAACTTTTTCATTAATCTTTGTATTTCTGTCTCAGTTTCATATGTTTCCAATTTTATCTATAATTTCTTTCATCCTGCTAGTTTTAGATTTGGATCATTCTTGTTTTTCAATGACCTTAACATACATCATTAGGCTATTGATTTGGGATCGCTCTGTTCTTTTAATGTAAGCATTCACTGCTATGAACTTGGCTCTTAGAGCTGCTTTTATCGTGTGCCATAGGTTTTGATATGTTATCTGTCTATTTTCATTTGATTCTATGAAGTTTTTAAAAACTTTCCTGGGTTTTTTTTTTTAATGACCCATTGATTATTCAAGAGTGTAGTCTTTAATCTCTGTGTTGTATAGTTTCTGTGCTTTCTTTTGCTATTGATTGTAGTTTCATTCTCCTATGATCCAGTAATATGCAGGAGATTATTTCAGTTGTTTTGCATTAAGCATGCTTTATGGCCTATGATGGTCTGTTTTGTAGAACATTCTGTATCCTGCTAAGGAAAATGTATATTCTCTTGTTGTTTGATGAAACATTGTGTAGATACCTGTAAAATCCACTTGTTCTTTGGTGGTGTTCAGCTGAGATTATTTCTTTGTAGATATTTTGTCAGCGTGACCTGTCTACTGGTGATGGTGGGATATTGCAGTTTTGTGCTATGATTGCATTTCCCTCTAGCCTTTTATGCCCAGTAGTTTGTGTTTCATGAAACTGGCTACACCAACATTCAGTGCATGTGTATTTACAAGTAGGAATAACTTTTTTTCTGTTGTATTGTTCTCTCTGCTCATTTGTTGTGAATGTCCTTTTTCCTCTTCCCAGGAGTTTTGACTTGAAGTCCATTTTGTTTTATTTTTTTTGTTTGTTTGTTTTTTTGATACTGGGGATCCATCTCAGGACCTTGTGCAGCACCACTGAGCTAGATCCTTATCCCTTGAAGTCCATTTTGACTTCACGTCCACTAGCTAAAATAGGATACCTAGTCTTGATTGCTTTCTGCCTCTGGTTGCATGGAGTATTGTTTTCCTTCCTTTCATTTTTGTTTTTTTTTGGTTTTTTTTTTTTTGCAGACAACCTATGGTTGAGTTTTGTTTTTTGTTGCACTCTGTTAGTCTGTGTCTTTTAATTGGGAAGTTAAGACCATTAATATTGGGCATTATTATTATTTTAAGTTATTTACTGAGTCCTATCATTACATTATTTTTTCCAGGAGTAATTGCTTTACTTTTTACTTTTGTTCACTACCGTCCCATTAAGATGTGCTCTTTCCTCCATGGCCTTTGGGGTTGATGGCTTCCTTGTCCCTGTCTAGTATACCCTTAGTCTCTGTCTAAGATTCTCAAGTACTTTATGCAATGCTAGTTTGGTAGTCGTGAATTTTTTAGTTTTTGTATGTCACTAAAAGTCTTTGTTTCTTCAATTTTAAAGGATAATTTTGCAGAAAAATAGTAGTTTGAGTTGGCAATTATTTTCTTTTAGAATTTGAAAAAGTTTTCTCCAAGTACTCCTGACCTTTTAGCTTGTATTAAATCTGCTGTTACTCTGATAACCTTGCCTTTGTAAGTTACACGATATTTGTGTATGCTTTCATTGTGCCAGTATTCTAAAATTTTTACTATGATTTGTTCTGGAGATGTTCTTTTCTGATGGTGGCTATTTGGGGTTGGTTCTATATGCCTCATTTACCTTATGATTCTTTATATATATTTGGAATTTTTGTTATTATTTTAGTGAATATGTTTTTAATACTTTTGGTGTTACCTTTTAACATTTCTCTAACTCTTAAAATTCTTTGTTTGGTTTTTGTTTATGTTTTTTGTTTTTTAAGTGATATAGCAGCTCCTTGATCCTGCCCCCATTGTGTCCTGTTTTTAGGATATCAGTGAATACATAATCTACCACATCAAACTTGTCTTCAAATTCTTACACTTTCTTCTCATATTTGTCATTCCTGCTGCCCTTAGTTTGAATAGAATTTTTCATATCCTGTGTTTCTCTTTGATTTGGTCTCATAATCTCTAATTAAATGGTCATTCATATCTTGTATTTTCTTAATTTAATCAGCTTTTTCTTCATGTCTTAAATTCATTAAATATTATTTTATCTACTTTGTGGAAGTTTGTTTTTTCTTTTATCTCTTCAAACATCTTAACCATTTCATTTTTTTTTCAGCTTTAATTGAGTTTATTGGTACATTTTAGGGATACAGTACAGTTACATTCATTGTTGGGATCTTGTACCTCTACATGACAGGTCTTGGTTCTCATTTTTTAATTCTTTGCTTGTTACTTCCTCTATTTCAGTGCTGGTAAGATCATTTTTCAGGGAATTAAGGTCTTATTTTTAGAAGTCGTCTTGTTGTCTTCTTTTCTCATGTTTTTATTGTTTTTGTACTGAGAATTTAAGATCAGTTGTGGTAGAAAAACCATCACTACTGTGTAGAACTCTTTATTTTGGTATTTTACTGTCTCCTCCTGAGATAACTAGGTTTGGTTGTATTTTGGTTCGTTTATACATGTCTTCAACCTCCTCATTGTAATAGGATCAGTTCCATTTGCTTTGTTTTAGGAGAAACCAATTATGAGTTATAGAAGCATCTGTAGAACTAACCATATATCATTCATAATAATTTAAAACTTGGTTTAATAATTTCACACTTTTTTAAATAACCCAAGAAGACAATAGAATAGTACTGCCTTTCACTATGAAACACTGGTGAAAACATGTTACTTTTTATTTCTTATTTTTGCTTTTGACCCTTTTCGGTTCTTCATATGTATTCATTTATCTTCACCAATTTCTTACTTTGATAGTTTTAAATAGATTTGTGCAGAATTTAAATGCAGAAAAATATTTATGTGATACTGTACTGCTATTTTGCATGCACATTATTCTAAAAGCTTCTTCCTTTGAAACTTGCTTTTATTTTTCGCTCAGCCTTGATTATTAGTTGCAAGGTATTTTTGTATGACTTAATAGGTGATATTTTTAATAGATAATTTTTTAATCCCATGGTATAATCTATAAAATGTTCTATGGTGTAAACTATAAACAGTATGTGGGATTTTTTTGAATGCCTAGTTTTAAAAAAATATTTACTGAGTCTTTGATAAAAGTAAATGTCGCACTACATGGAATTTGTTGGAAGAGATAATGTTATACCTTTTAGAGGTTATTAATTTAGAATATATAATCACTTAAATACATGCAAATCTGGAATGACTGAGGTATCAGACTCTGAAGCACAACTTTACAGGGGTATGCAGTGCTTCCTTCATACCATTGATATGCGGAGTTTCTATTTGCAAAGCACTTATACTGTGCTTGACATTTGTTTGGCAAATTAAACAATAATATTGAATCATAGTGATGGTTACAAGATTCTAGTTAAGACCTCATAGGTGCAATAAAAACAATAAATACTATCACTCCCTCAAAGTACAAATTATTGTGAGAGATTCTTTCCAGAATTCTCAGTCTGTACCAAGTAAATTCCCTTTGACCTGGTTTCTCTGTGCTTAATCAGCTTCAGAAAGAAGCAATGACTCTTCATATTGGCAGCCTTTTTTTGTACCAGGTATCTAACTCAGGACCTTGAACTTGTGTGGCAGGCGGTGGCACTACTGAGCTAAATCCCCAGCCCCTGCAGCCTTTTTGACAGCAGTGCCATGATAGACTGGTCCCTAATGTTATTTCTTCCTCTGTCTTTGACTTTTCACTTTCACTCTTTTCTTTTGCACAAAATGCAATTTTAAAATACCAGTAAGTAGGGAAACAGTTCCTTTTACAATAACATTTAAAAAATGAAATATCTAAGAATCAATCTAATGAAGGAGATGAAAGACCTCTACACTGAAGACTACAACACTCTGAAAAAAGAGGTAGAAGAGGATAAGAAGATGGAAAGACATCCCTTGCTCCTGGGTAGGAAGAATCAACAAAGTGAAAATGGCCATACTTCCAAAACTGCTATACAGATTCAATGCAATCCCAATTGAAATCCCAACAGTTATATTTCACAGAACTTGAGGAAACAATCCAAAAATTTATTTGGAACCAGAAGAGACCTAGAATAGCAAAACCCATTGTAGGCAACAGAGACATGGCAGGGGCTATCACAATTCCCAGCTTGAAACTATACTACGAAGCCATTGTGATAAAAACAGCATGGTGCTGGCAAAGAAACAGACCGCAGGATCAAGGGAATAGATTGGAAGATGCAGAAATAATTCCAGATGTACTCAGCTACCTAATCTTTGACAAAGGAGCCAACCATCCTCAATGGAGGAAAGATAGCCTCTTTAATAAATTGAAAATCTGGCTTTCAACTTGCCAAAGATTTAAACTAGGTCCCTATCTTTCACCATGTGCTAAACTGCACCAATTGGTTTAAAGATCTAAATATCAAAACAGAAACACTAAACACTCAGACATAGGCATAGGAGAAGACTTTATGAACAAATCCTCAGCAGCGTGAGAAATTGCACAAAGAATCAACAACTGTGATCTTATTATATTAAAAGTTTTTTGCAGTTCAAAGGAAACCACCAGTAGACCTAAGAGACACCCTACAATGTGGGAAAAAAATTTTACTATCTACTCCTCAGACAAAGGACTACTATCTAGAATATATAAAGAACTAATAAAAAACACCAGACCCCCCCCAAATACAAAGACTCAATTCAAAAATGAGCATCTGAAATGAACAGGTGTTTCTCAGACAAAGAAGTAAAAGGAGCAAATAAATATATGAAAAAAATGTTCAACATCACTGGTCATTCAAGTGATGCAGATGAAAACAACAGATATCCATCTTACCCCAGAAAGAATGGCTGCTGTCCTAAAACTTGAAAACATCCCATTGGCCCATCAGTTGGAGACTCGATAAAGAAGATGTAGTTTTTTTACAAAATGGAATACTACTCAGCCATAAATAATGAGAAAGTAGAGTCATTCATAGGAAAATGGATACATATTGAGGATATACTCCTAAGTGAAATAAATAAGTCACACAGGTATAAATACTGAATAGTTTCCCTGGTGTGAAAAACCAAGGATCTTATGTACCATTAAGATCCTAATGATATAATTGACAATGTGAAATAGAAGAAAAGGGCTAAAGGTGTAGGGGAAGTGGATAGGGTAATGTAATAAGGGAAAAATTATAATAAAATGAAAAATGGAAATAAAGTATTTGTAAATAGGGAAGAGGGGGTGAAGGGAGGGCAGGGATAAGGGGAAAATATGAGAACCAAATCTGTCCTGTAAAGGTACAAAATTCCAATGATGCATGTAACTGTACTGTATACCTAAAATGCACCAATAAACTCCAAGAGAGAAAAAAAAAGAGAATGGCTGCTATCAAGAAATCAACCAATAACAAATGCTGGCAAGGCTGTGGGGAGAAAGGAACCCTTCTCCATTGTTGGTGGGAGTGCAGACTGGTGCAACCACTATGGAAGTCAACGTGGAGATATCTCCAGGTACTAGGATTAGAAATCCCATTTGATCCAGCTATCCCTCTGTGGGGTATCTTTCCAAAAGAATTAAAAGAATCATACCAATATATGTTCACCCATGTTTATAGCAGCACAGTTTGTAATAGCTAAAACTTGGAAACAGCCCAAATGCCCATCACCTGGAGACTGGACATCAAGAAGATGTGGTTTTTCTATTAAATGGAGTACTACTCACCCATAAAGAATGAGAAACTAGAGTCATTTAACTAAATGGATGCACATTGAGGATACACTCTTTAGTGAAATAAATAGACACACTTGAGTAAATACTGAATAGTTTTCTCTGGTATGAAAAAGTGTAAATAAGGTTCAAATGGTATAATTAATAGTGTGAAATAGGAAGAAAATGTCTAAAGGGGAAGTGGGAAGGGGAGAGAAAAGGAAATAAGGGTAAATAAAAATGGAAACACAGTCTTTGTAAATAGGGAAATGTAAGGGGGGTGAAGGGAGGGCTGGGGTATGGGGAAAAAAATAAGAACCAAGACCTGCCATGTAAATGTACAAGATCCCAATGGTTAACTGTGTTATTTACTTTAAATGTACCAATAAACTTAATGGAAAAAAAAATACTAGTAAGTAAGCTAGCTGTGATGGTACACACTTGTAATCCCAGATCCTCAAGAAATGGAGGCAAGAAGTTCCAGAATTTGAAACTAGCCTGAGCAACTCGGTGAGATCCCTATCTGAAAAAAGTAGTAAAAGTGAGGATCTTCCTCTTACATGGTTGTATTCTCATGGTGAAGAACAAGGACTCCCTCCTGTACAATGCTGCACCACCTTTGCTTTCTGCCTGTGCAATTTTTAATTCTTTTCCACCCTTCCTTCTCATACTTACTCCCTACCCTGCCCTTTACCAATGCACTTTACTAGTATTAAGACATTAAGAGACCAGAAAAGAAAGGCAAAATGAAACATGGAAAGAATTTATCAGAGTGTGGTAGCCATGGATTGTAATCATTTATTTAAATTGTATATAGTCTTTCTTTTTTATCAAACAACACTAACCATCCCTCTTACTCTTTAGAAAAACCCTTTGAAGAAGAAAGGTTTGACTGACTTGCCTGTACCCATTCTATATTCAAGGTTGCCTTGCCTCCCAAAGAAGATAAATCAAGATTATCCCTGCATACCCAGGATAAGTACTTTAGAACCAAACAGTGTGCCCCACACCTACGTGGCTAATCCCCACCAGTTTCTGACCTGACCCACTTTTGCCTGGCCTCTTTGCTTCTGGTTTCTGCCAGCTCTGTTCTAGTTAGTTAGAAGTTTGTTTCATCTATATAATCTTAGATTTATAAGTTCTTAAATGAAAATAACTTAAGCTGTTTTATTATTTTTATTCAGTTTATGCCTTTTACTTGAATTTATTAATTTTGTAGTAGTTTTCTGCCGGTTTAGTGGTTTTTTCAAAATGGCACTATTCAGTCCACTGTTCAACATTTAGTAAACACATACTTATTAGGTTACCTATCGATATCAAGCATTAGGCTTAGTGTCAGGATCATTTGAGTATTTAGAAGATTAATTAGAAGAGAAAGCAATCTTTCCAGGGGACCAGGTAAGAACTAGTAGAAAGAATTTGGAGACTTTAGAATCAACAAGTGAAGAATTCTCTATCAAAGAGAGTTTAAAAAATAGATGGTTTAGAATTGGATGAGCATGTCTTCACCCTCTTGTGTGAGCAAAGCCTCAAATGTCCCCAGCCATAAAAAATGGGACATTGAACTAGATGGCAAATAATGTCCCTTCCAGTTTTCAAGTTGCACATCTTGAAAAATAACAGATTAGGTTCCTCCCCATTAAAGACCAAACTTTTTAAGCCAGTAATAATTAAAATTTTAAACTGTGTACCAGAGCTATTAATATCAAAAATAATCATCTTTCCAAAGCATGGTCACTTAATAAATTTGCATGTTTATTTTAATGAAGCATCATTGCTCAAAGTATTTGTGGATCTTTTCTTGTATTATCTTCATTACTAACACAGGAGCTACAGGAGAAATCTGTATCATACCTGTATCAAGAATTAATGAAAGCATGTTTTAACATCTTCAGGTATTGCCATAGCTTTTTTATTTATTTATTTATTTTTTTTTTTTGGCACCAGGGATTGAACTCAGGATCGTGTACTTGCAAGGCAGGCAGAAGAATCATTGAGCTGAATCCCCGGCCCGCCATAGCTTTTTTGTTCACGATATTTGTGCACTACATTTGCCTCTAATTAGAAGTGTTATTTTATGTGTAAAACTCAATATAGCACTCTGACATTTACAGGGAGTAATGCAAAGAAAAATGAGAAACCCACAAAACCCACCACAGACTTTGAATTTGTCATTTCGAACATAAATTTTAGTATCTAGTTTAAAAAATCATAACTTTCTAGTCATATTCTCTGTCTTTTATTAAACTGGCTATGTTAAAAATTAATGTTAAGCATCATACAGCAAAATTATGTCAGATGCCATACAGTAAAACCAAAACAATGCACTTGATATTATTTTGTGATGAACATTATTTTCTTAAATATTACTTTAAACTTGTGGATTACATAAAGAGAAATTCCAGTCTGAGATAGGTTTCCTTTCCTACAAGATACTAATTCACCCAGTGATATACTTACAATTTAGACCTTTTTTCTACGTGGGCTATTTTAAATGACTATGACCTCCTGACAGTTGATGTTATTTCTAGAACAGTTGGGAGCATGCAAGAGTAATGAGGGTGTCTGAAATAGAATTTTTCACTTGAAAGATGGTGGAAACTGATAGAAAAGGGTCCTGGACTAATATAGCATCTATAAGAATAGCTGAGCTAATAAACTGTCTTACCTGCTTTTGAACGAATATAAGGTAAGAAAGGATCTGGGACAGTTTGATAGGGTTCTGTAAAGAATCTTGGCTTACAAGAAAACAGCTAATGGGAAATGGTAAAGGGAGCAAAATGATCCCATCTCTTGGATTGCAAACCACAGTCCAGTTGGCCAGATTTGAATTTTTCAGCTATTGCCCAGCTGGTGAACAGTTCAAAACTATTTTAGGTCATGTGATCCATTTGTAGCCAGTTGTTTGGTTTGGCAGACAACAAATATCTTTTCACACAAATTGTATGCATGTTGTATTTGTCTGTGTATATTCTCTGCTTGTCTATGTTGACGACAGTACATCCATGTAGATGAATGGATAAATTGTATGTATAGGTCCATACCTGTATATTTATACACAATAATTATGTATTTTGATTCCTTCTAGGAAATAGAATGGAAGGAATAATCTAGGTAAAGCAGTTTCTATGGGAATTTTTTTACTCCTTTTTTCATATTTCCTCTAGTTGTAAAAATTACAGTGATTACACATCATAAAGCCTATCTGTAATAAAATGCATCAGCTGGCCAAGGTTTTCATCGCTCACTCAATAATCCATTAATACAGCAACGCTGCCCAGGCATCTTTATAATACCAACTCGGAGGTAATTTTAATCAGCTAGACCAGCTGGTATTTAACAGCAGCTGCTGGAGACGCCACAAATATACTCAATAGCTGACATCTTTATGTGCAGTTTTTCAAGGGGAGAAGAGATTCTCCTGTGGTTACTTGTATTAAGCATTTAAAGGGAGGTCTAAAGTATACACAGGTTTACACCGAAATGATGAAATAATGGTGATAAATTCTATTAGAAGGAGAGGTTTGTTAATGAAGAAACTCCTGAAATAAGAATACATTGGCTTAGGGTGGACTTAAGACCTTTTTCCTGGTTATATTTACACTAGTCTTGGGTAACACTAGTAATAAAAATGTCAGATGTGTGTAGGGAAAGTGGGAAGGGTAGGAGAAAGGTAAGGGAAAGAAAAAAATAGGAGAAAATGAAAAAATGGAAATAAAGTGTTTGTAAATGGGAAGGGTGTTGAAGGGAGGGCAGGGACAAGGGGGGAAAATGTCACATGTGTAGCATCCTCATATCCTTGTATATGAGATTTGTAGTATCCTTTACTTCATAAGGTTATGAAAAACACTGTGATCCTGTGAAAGAATTTGCTTGTATTTATGTTCTGTCTCAGCCTCTGCATGCTGTGTCTTTTTTCGTTCTATTGAATATATTTTATTAATGTTCATTTTTAATATTTTAGGTGAAAACAGTCATCAATATGTACTAACTAGTAGTAAATGTGGAATGCTATTTTGAACTGGTGTGTATGAGCATGTGTGGAGGAAACAAGCACAGGCAACATGAAGTTAACAGCCATAAACCCATTATAAATAAAAATTTAATTACACTTGGGGGAGCTTGGCTTACAAAGCTCAGAAATCCATAATGAAGGTTGCTGGTAATAAATGCCTGATCTGTTTGTTAAACTCCATGGTTTCCATCCCTTTACTTGTCTTCTTTTATATAATACTTAGACATGTGTTCAAATTAGAAGTTGTTACGCTATTAGAAGTATGTTATATTATTAGAGATTACTGATTTGCAAAATTTTTTTTGTCTTTGGACAAGAATGTTAGTTTTTAATTTAATAAGAAAATAAGGTTAGAGTAGGAGATGATATGATAAAGAAAACAAAGGTCTTTAACATAATTAGTAAGTCCATATTTATTATAGATGATGGCTTTACATACAGATAGCTGTGCCTTTAAAAGTGATGGTGACCATAAACATCTGATATTTATATAAATAAGTTATATGGTAATCAGAAGTTAGATGTTTCTGTTTTCAGTGGATAATTCCTTATTTCTTTTTTTTCTAAGGCTCATGTCAAAATTAAACAGTAAATAATTTTTTTATAGTAAAGGGCCAGGTTTTAGCTTAGTAGTGCCGCCACCTGCCTCAAAAGCACAGGGACCCAAGTTTGATCTCCAGTACCAAGAATAAAAAAGTTAAAGTTTATAGGCCTTGCATAGTTGTTATAGAAATAGGTTTATTGTTTTTGACTCTTCTAGAACAATCGAGACATTTCTTACCCTAATAGATTTTTCTGGGAAATTAAGCCTTACAAACCCCTAAAAGGCAATATATTACAAGTGCAAGTGCACTTTTGTACTAAATTATTGGGGGTTAACCAAATCCATTGTAATACCAAGTTTTTTGCAGGTAACTTCATTTATCAGTGCCACTGATTTTGTATTGGAGTACTTAAAATTAAAATCCAGTGACAGAATGGATTACTGAGATACCAATTTGAATTTAAAAATTGCTTAGCAAGCATTTTGTTGTTTATATTTCTAGTGAAAACAGCCTATTTAAGTTTGTTTAGTGTGTTTGACAACAGACAGTTTGATATATTGCTGGGCACAGTGGTAGGTTGGACTTGACTGGTATTAGCTCTCAGTGTTTTGATTAATGGTAATTGTTTCCATGAAAAGGCATGTTTTACTTACAACTCATAGTTCTGGAAAACAGAAGTCAACTTGCTATATCCATAATTGCTATTCTGAGTTAGCATATAAAAAGGGCAAAGAGAACCTGCTGGAGTAGCACAGTAGTGTTTGTTTTGTTTTGTTTCTGCTTTGTATTGTAGTTAGAGACTGTTCTTTATGTCACAGTATGAATCTTCTGTTATTTATCTTTTGTTCAGTTTTGAAGTTGATTTATGACACATTTCTGTATCCAGTAATTTAGTTTGAATCCTGAAACAAGGTGAAATTTCACCTGTCTCTGCAGAAGGAACCCAAAGCAACCTAGTCTGATATGGAATAAAGAAAAAATTGTTTTTAATTTTCTCTGGTCTTGCTTCTCTTCTTTTAAAAAAATGTAACGCAGGCCCAGGAATTTAGCTTAGTGGTACTGCTGCCTGCCCTGAAAGCGTAAGGTCCCGAGTTCGATCCCTGGCACCAAAAAAAAATACAGAAAACAAAAGGGTTTTTTTTTTTTAACACTTCAGAGGGTTCTGTCACCTTTTTAGAACATTTTATATGCCACTAATGCATGTAAATCCAGAGAGAAACTAAAGGTAATTTTTATTTGCAGAAAAATGCATTTAAGAATAAGCTTTCATTGGCTTAAAGCTTAAAACCTGCTGACATCTTTCATTCTCATACATAAGTCCATATACATACATAAAATATATACATATATACATACCTATCAAAAAATAAACAATGCTTTCTTTGCATTTAGGTTTTAATCTGTAGGAACTGATTTTAAATGAGTGTTCTTTAGCATCTATGAAGAAAAACTGAGTTTTTTCTTTTACGTTATCTGGGGTCATGGAGGTGAGAGTTAATGGTTTCCCTCTGATGTTTTTCTGTCTAGAATATCAGAAATGTTAAACTAGATAAATCTAGTTGTTTAGGACTTTCTTTGGTGGGGAATATTGTCTTTGAAAGAGGGTAAGAGAAAATGCCCTTACCATATTTAACCATCTTGCTTTAAGATACAATAAATCCCAGACTTACAGTTTCCATTCCAGGAGAAATTTCTTTAGTCAGATTCATTCGTAAATCAGACAAAGTGAGCCTTATATCCCTTTGACACAAATATTCAGTGTAAAGAATAAAAAATCACAAGCACAAAAATGCTGTAAATTCCTGAGTGTACTGTACTGCTGTACATTGTCATACTGTACAGTAGGCACATAGCAGCAGACACGTGAGCTACTTCTGCAATTTTTTCCCATCTGCAAATGTCCATAATGCCAGGTCCTTTCATATCTTTGAAAGTTTCCAACTTGAATGTTCATAAGTCAGGGACTTGGCTGTAATGTACAAAAATTTTATACATGGTTCCGAGAGATTTCTTTCTTCTTTCTTTTCCTTTTTCCCTGCTAAATCAGCAACCAGATGATGCAGTAAAATCTAATCAGAATAAAGTGGAATGAATGGCAACCATATTTGTGAATAAAAGGTTGATAACCAGTGTTTTTCTGACCCTATCCTACTTCTTTTTCTTAAAAGAAACGCCAACATTTTGAGTTTATTGGGTAATTACCCAAGAAACTTAGAGTGATACTTTAAGAATTATAGTTCTCCTTGATAATTCCAGGATTTTAGGTTTTTATTAAAATAAGAGTTTGGCATAAATACCTCATGTTAGCACATGTTTTCTGTTTAGCTTTTATATAAGCTTTTTTATATATAAAATATATATATATATATGTATAATATATTTCAGAAGGAGAAAAATCTGCAAAGCAAGAATTTACTGAATGATTTTGTCTAAAAGTGAATGATTTGTTTAATAGCAGACTAGATTAATGCTATTTGTCAGGTTGGTTGTTTCAGCAAAATTGAAATTAATAAATGCTTGTCTAATGCACACCTAAGCCTTTGACACAAAAATAAATATAATCTTAAAAAATTTTACTCATAGTTAACAACCATGTGTCATTGTGGCATCTTTTATTGAAGGGAACTTTATTTAAGTAGCATAAACTTGTTGGATGGGCTTCAATTAAATGATGATTTGTTAACGCAAATGTGTAGCAAATGACTGCTAGTACATCTGTCTCTTCATCCATAGGCCATTACTGTGCAGTGTTAGCACATGATTGTAAAAAACGAGAAATCATTACATGCAGGTAGTACAGACTCAATCAATTCTGACCTTATGTCTCTAGTGAAATTAAAAAGTATGTAATGTAAGTGATATTTAATCTGAGAAATGAAAAAGTGTCTCTTTGACTCTGTCTAGCTCACACTTTTAAGGTAGTAGTGATTCGGCTGCTATTGGGTGTTGATGTTTATTGGTGGCCTGGTGAGGAAAGGCCCTTACTTTAACTTGTTTGTCATTCCTCTCATGCTCTGCTCCAATCCACATTATATTTTATAAGTTCTGTTCTCTTTTTTTTTTTCTCATTTATTTTTCTTTTGAGAGTAGTTCATAGGATATTGGTGAAAAATAAGTGGCAGTGACCACCAGTGTTAACATGTTAAACAGTGACAATTAATACAAAAAACAAATTCTATAATTAGCTTCAGCTCTATAAGTATCTAATGAGCCATTTGTCAGTCTTTTGGTGAAATAAACTACTCTATCTTAATTCTCCACTCTTGCAGCAATAAATAAAAGTTATGAAACACCCGGGCACCAATAAAATGTAATTTATTTCATAGGGCATGACAGAACTCTTTACATATCTAAAATGAATATGTTGTTTACAAATGACTTGTGATATTCATATAAACCCTAAATCTGTGTGCTAACTGCTTTCATTATAGAAATGTGCATTTTTTTCTGATTCTTTAATCATTTAAACATATCATTACTTTAAAGGCATGTGAGTTAAAGTGACTCCTCCTGGTGTGCTTAACTCGTAAGGCCAAAAAGAACTTCAGAAATGAGTTATTCTGCAGCTGAAGACATTAAGAATTTGCCAGAAAGGAAAAAACAATAATTTTCATTTGGGAACTTCTCAGCTCTCTGCTGATTATCTTTCTGCCCTCATTTATTTTTAGGAACCACAGTCTCCAAACTTTTTCATCCTCATGATGTACCAAACAAAACAATGTTGTAAGCCTTTTTTCACTTTTATTTTTGCACTAGGTAAAAAGTTGCAATCACCATACTGGTTTAAAATGCATGGAAAAATGTGAGATATCATTCAAAAGAAAGCTCACATACTTAAGAGAAACAGTACTTAGTTGCTTTGAATAGAAACAGTAAATGTGTTTCAGAATAGAATATGCCAGTCCTTCTCAAGTCAGTTGCAAAAAGAGCAGTATGAGTGTCACCTGGGCGTTGTTGGAGATGCAGTTTGTTAGTCCCCTTACGTGTTGAATCATACTGAGAGACGCAGGAATGCTAACTATCCCCCAAAATGATTCTGATGTAAAGCTTTCAAACCAGTGATATATACTGCTAGAACAGAACAAAATGTTGTAGGACATTTTATAAATCCCTTGTGTATATATAGAACCAGAAGAAAGCAGACAGTTTTCAGCTTCTAACAATTTGCATCAGATCCAATTCATCTCATTTTTAGCTCCTCCATTTTGGTTAACTGCTACTTTTCCACCTCTTTATTTTTCTGTTTTAATGTGCCTTTCTCTACCTATTATGCAAAGTAATGATAGGATTTGCAGGCATGTTCCATATTATATAGTATGAAACTATCTATTACAACTCACCAAATGTCTCAGTCTAGAATTTAGAGATGCTGTTATTTGATTAGTATTTTGTTTTTGTTTTAATTTTAAACTTATTTCAAAGCTATTCCTAGAAAGTCTAGTTGGAATGGACAGAAATGTTTCTTTTAATGTTCCTGATAAATCTGTAAGAAAGTAGGCAGGTAGGAACAAGACATCGGCCCTAAAATGGCTAATGAAGAAGAGTTAGGACTAGGTGCTTTCCGCCTGCAGTCCTTAAGATTAGCTATTGATACAGATACCATAACCATAGATTGACCCAAAGAATGAATTGAATCTAAAGTAAAGTACACTAAGAGAAATTGTAAAACAACAGCCAGGGAGAATTTTATGAAAAGTGAATTAAAGCCAGTGATAATTAAAGCTAATTTTGTTTAAGACATACTTTAATTTCCTGCTGTTCAGAATATGGTATGGGGACAAGCAGTTTAGTGGTGGAAGTGCAGCATTTCAGCCCCACCCAGCAAGCACACTGAGAAGTCACATTTTAATAAGATTTTTCAGAAGATGTACAAACATATTGAAAACAGGGTCACTGATGTGATGTGTATGTTGGCAGGCAAAGATTTAGTCAAAGATTTTGTGTCTGGTATTAGGGATCAAACACAGGACCTTGCACTTGCAAGGCAGGCACATTACCACTGAGCTAAATCCCCAGTCCCTAGTCAAAGATTTATAAAGAAGAAATATATTTAAGTATTGTCACACTTTTATATGGAGAATTCTGTGGAGCTGTGATAGGGAATTTTCACCAAGTACACGGTGTTGCTCTATTTGTGATTATTTTGCTGGTTCATCTTAACTTGATTTTAGAATAGCTTATAGAAATAGGAAGGTTGGTTAATGATTTTAAAATTTTATTTTAAAAGTTTAAGGTGAGGTATAAACTTAAAGGGGGTTCCATCCAGAGAATAATTTAGATTTAACCAAAACTCAAAAAAATTTGTGCTTAGACTTTCTCTTTTTTTTTTTTTCTTAAGCATGGTAAAAATGTTGAGATATTTATGTTTTTGTAACTCACTTCATATCAGAAAGTTAAAATAAGGGATGTTTATTACTCCTCTGTGCACGTACACACAGACACATAATGGCAGAAGAAAAATTTATATTAGGTAACCTGTCCCAATTTTTAATTTAGTTTGAGCTGAGAAAAATTCCATCATCCAGCTCATTTTCACTTTGCCATATTAAGACACAGGGAAGTTTAAGAAATATTTACTGAAATAAGTGACTATTTGAGTCATAAAGAACATTTCAGTAGACCAAGTTATTTAGAATTGAGACTAACCTAGTTTACTTAGTCATGATTTAACAGGGGATTTCAGATATGATATGATCTGATGTGCTCTCAAAGCATCTCTATGAGAGGTAGCCAAAACAGATATTCTTCCTAGAGTCACAGAAGTTAACGAACCCAAGTTCATACTAGCTGTACTCAAGAGATTTATGTCTAAAGCCTTTATCTTCTGATGCTTGAGCCAGATACTACTCTTTTTAAAATTCAGTCTACATGAAATTAGAACACCCCACACTAAAAGATACATGTATAAAAGTATATAATTATAAAGATTAAATTTTTTGTAATAAAATCACATGCAATGTCAAACTAGTACAAAAATTAACAAACTGTGAGTCCATAAACAGATTCAATTACATATAAAATTGGCACATACTAAAGTAGATGCATATTGAATATCCTCTGCATGGATACGTGTGTTAACATTAAATATGACTTAATGTTCATGGAGAAGGATAAAAGTATTTAGTAAACAGTGTTGTTATCTGTTACACTAAATAAATCCATTACCCACTCTACTCCATATGCAGAAAGTAATTCCATATAGTATAGAGAGTAAAGATTAAAAGTAACACTGAAAGAATACATGAAAAACTATCATTGAATATTATTGTATTTGGGGGTATGTCTAGGCCTTTCTTAGTGTGATTTCAAAGCAAGAAATCCATGAAAGGGAAGATTGATAGGTTTTATTGAATGAAAATGTTAAATGTATGTAGAAAGGCACCATCAACTGAAGGCCAGAAAAACTAGAAAAAATATTTGTAACTTTTTGGCAAAGGATTGATGTCTTTAATATATTGTAATTTCCTACAAACTTAGAGGAAAAACATTGATAACTAAATAGTTAAAAAGAAAGCAGTACAGACATTTTAAGATGTATGTTTTATATACACACACTCATACATATGCATGCTAATTAAAACAGCAATATATTGTATTTGCCTGTTAGATTAACATTGGTGACCCCAAAATAATGTATGTCCTGTTGGAACAGTTTCATTGAAAAGGTCAATTTTAGGGCCAGGGTTTTAGCTGAGTAGTTCTGCCACCTGCCTCACAAGTACCAGGACCCAAGTTCAATCCCCGGTACCAAAAAAAAAAGATCAATTTTATAGTTTGTTTCAAAAATTTGTAAAACTGTCTATA
>NW_022900940.1:35161483-35175776 GCF_012274545.1 Fukomys damarensis
CTATAAACTTCAGGTAATTCCCTTACCTGAAATAAATTAAAAAGAAATAAAGATATTATATGTTTTTACTTTAAAGATATTTTGGCAATATTATTATGGCCCTAGAAAGCTCTACAAATTTAAATACCTAAAAGTAGAGAAATGGGTCAATAGGCAGTAGTATATACATGTAATGGAATACTATGTAGTCACCGTCCTTGACTAGAGGTGAATATTTGCTGACCTAGAAAGTAGGAGTATGATATATGCATATGAACATATTATTTTAAAAGTATATTTTTATATGTGCATAAAACAGTTAGAAAGCCACACAATTAAAATTATTTCCAGACAGTGAGATTATGAGTATATTTTTTTCTTTTCACTTCTGTTTTTATTTTTTAGCTTTTCTGAAACATATATAGGTTGTTTTCATAATAAGGAAAACGTTACCTTAGTAAAGTCAACCTTGAAATTAGTTAATATGTAAAAGGAACAAAACCAATTAAATGTACATCAGACATTTTCTTTTAATTTGGCATTATCATGTGCTCATGCTAACTCTAGAAATACTGCTCAAGGAATTAATTGTGATGTGTAGAAGTTCCTTCTGTAAATAAAAGTCAAGTAAGCTGACAGAGTTGTGTTTTTAGGAAGGTGCATGTATCTCAGAAGAAGAATGGTTATCGAATGTTTCATGATGGTGGTCCACAAGCCATTGAAACAAAAAGAAATTATTGAGCAAGCATCTTAGCCATTTGCTGGGACAACTCTCACAACTTAGGAACGGTTTATTTGGCTCAGTTTCTGGTTGATTCAATCCAGAGTCATCTGACTTCGGGGCAGAAATGGCATGATGGAAGGGCATGGCATAGGAGAGTTGTTCAATCCATGGCAGCCAGGAACAGTAAGTCAGCTATGAACTCATCAGTGGACTGATCCACAGATGTGTATAGCACCTCCATGATCTAGTATCTTCCAAACACATAAGGCTTTTGGAAATTTTTATATCTAAAGCATAACAACTCTCCTGGCTCCCAAACAACTCATGTTTATCCTATTACACAAAGTGCATTTATTCCATCTCTAAGAGTTACCAAGGTGTTAACAATTCTTACACTGTTGAAAAGTTCAATTCCAAAGTGTCCTTTGAGACTCAAGGGGAACTCTTAGCTGTGAACCCCTGTAAAAATAAAACAGCAAGTTAAATACTTCCAGCATACAGTGGCACAGGGTAAATACTCCATTTCTAAAAGGGAGAAATAGGAGTAAAAAGGAATGAGACCAAAGCAAGACTGAAAGCTATCAGGGCAGACATTAAGTACTGTAGTCCCATGCCCAGCACCCAAGGTAAGTTGTAGAGAGATGTGAGTTTGGCGTTCTTGATTGTAGCCCTCATGGCCTCTGTTGAGTTGGCTCTGTTTACTGCCTGTGGCTCTTATCGGCATACATTCCTTATTCCTTATTCTCATCTCTTAAAAGATGAGAAAGAAGGGAAGAGCCAGAGCAGGAGAGATACCTCTTTGAGGGTAAACCCCAGTGACCTGCCTCCAACCAGGTCTGCCTCCTAATCCATCATGTCTGTTACAAATTCATCAGAAGACTAACCTAAAGAGTGCAGCGCCCCATGGTCCAGACACGTTCCATACACATAATGCCTGGGGGAACATTTTCTATCTAAACCATAACAGCAAAGTTTTGAATAACTTCCCCAAATTCAGGAAAGGAGCTGTGCATTTCTGACAAATGTAAAAGCACTGTAGAGAACATGACTACTGTACAATTAGGATAGACTAAAACATACACTGCATGTAGCCAGAGACAGGGTTTTAGATGTACTGCAGATTTATTAATGACAATGCAGGGCAGAATTGATCATATGTTATATTTCAGAAAGATCTCTGCAGTAGAATGGGCCTAAATGAGATGGCAGCAGGAAGACAAGATAGAAAGTTGATGGAGCATTTGTTAGAACATGATAGTCATTGGTGGTAGAGTTGGAGAGGGAAGGATAACTGCAAGTTAGAGAGTGCCATGTCTTGGCTCAGAGGGAAAGCCTAAGGGTCAGGAGCCATTGAACTACACGCAAGAGAGAGAGAGGTTGAGAAGGGGAGGAGGAAAACCATGAGTTCTGTGTCAAAAGTGTTTGAGTATATTGCTATATCACTGCAATTTTTAACTTGAAAAGTTATTTTGCAATTATATTTTATTAATCTTTCCAGAAATTTCTCTTCATCCAAATATGGTAGTCTAGTTTTACTACATTTAAATATTGTTCATTAGAAGGCACTACAAAACAGTGATTGTTATCATTATGACATTCTTATAACCAGGCAGATTGCTTTATGGGAAAATATATCATAGGTTAAAAACAGAAATAAGGTAGAAAATAACCTGCACATTTTTCTAAAATTTACTGAAATGTATTCACTACAAAAAATTAAGGGACTTCTGTAAATGTTAATGTGACTTTTCAGAGTTATGTAAATTTCAGTGGCTACTGCCTACACTTTATGTACAGGAGCTGATCCATTGGTAACTGATTAATCTAGTAAAGAAACAGCAAGGAAAATACTGGGCTACTGATAAAAGAAGAAATATACTACTTGACAGACATCTCTACTCATTTTATAAATGCATACTAGACAAAATTGCTTAGATCATTGAGAAGGAAATTGTTTTCAACTCCTCCTGCTTCATCATTGACTCCAGACCTCATTGTCATGACATGTCCCTCTTTTCGTTCCCACTGATCTTGGACTCTCCTTGGAAGAACATGGGGTTAAGAACTCCAAAAGACAACACTCGAGGATATTTCTTCTTTTCAGTTTGCTAAAATGAAACAAGAGCCATTTTTGTTAGTTTTAGTAATAAACCTAGCCTGTACTTTCTATTTGCCAGCCAGGTATTTTCTCCATACTTAATCTAAATTAGGTGTTGATATCATGGCTCCTGAAATCTTACATGACCCTCAGAGACCTTGGGTTTGCCTTACCTCTCAGCCATAGCTGTACTCCACTACTGCTGCTCCTGCCTGCCTCTTTGCCTGTGGTAGCAGCTGTAATTAGATGTTAGCCTGGTTTGATAGGGATTTTTATACTCTTTGGTCCATCCCAATTTCCCATCTGTATTACTTATTCTGTAGGACCATAGGTGATATTTTTATTGTTCCTCATTGGAAAATTCTCAAACTGAAAATTAGTAAGACCTGGGTTGCTACCCAGTTCCTTCACGTTGTGCCCCAATGCCAGAATAGAGAGGATCCAAGCTTGAAAAAGAGTAACAACTCTTCCTGCTTCCCCTTTGTGTTCCCATAGCCACCTACAAAATTCCATCTGCAGGACTCTGGGTAACCTTCAGGTATTTAAACACACAATGTGAGCTGTTTACTTTTCCATTGGCTTCAGAGAGAAATTAATAGGAAATCTGCCTACCATTAGCAACTATTTTAAGGCTTTATCTTTTAAAAATTAATTACTTGGGCCAGGGATTTAGCTCAGGGTTCCACTGCCTGCCTCACAAATGCAAGGTCCCAAGATTGATCTCCAGTACTAAAAATAAAAAATAAATTACTTAAGCAAACAGATAATACTGTATATCTCACATTAACAATAATTTTTTCTCAAAATGTAAACTTTTTTCTTAATATTTAAATTACCTGCTTTAAGCAAGACTTTCAATTTTTTTCTTTTCTTAGGATCTGACCAACATCTTTACTTTTTTTTTCCATTTAAATGATTTCTTCACCTAATTAATAGATTCTCTCCTTGATTATCTTGGATAAATTCGTTGTAGAATCCTGCATTAAAGATGCAAAAAAATAGTCAATTTTTTTACATGATGTATAAATATATTCACATATCCTTTAAAATGCCATATGTATAGATATCTATATATCAGTATATGAAAAATCACTTTCTCTGAATTATTGGCTATGACAATATGTGGGACAACATAGATGACCAGTTATTACTGGTCAAATTCTTTTCCTCCAGTATTATCTTTTGATATACAATTCACCAAGTGGTTTCTTCGAGAAAGCTTAGCGTGATGGGTCGCCACATAAGCTATTTGACATTTGTCCTCAGTCAGACCGGATGCCACATGAAAAATTTACTCAGGCAAGAGGCTCCTAGGAATAAACAGTTCTCTAGTGTTGCTCACAGGGGATTCAGCAAGGTGAGCGGAACTTCAACTTGTCACGGATGCACTGTTCTGACAAACATAAGTGGATGCTAATGGCTAAATCGTGACAGAATAAAGTCCCACAACCATATGGCTAATTGCCACAACAATATCTTCAGTGTTATTAATCAAGTTTTCGTAGTGTGCCATGATAATTGGAATAATTAGAAACAGTATAGGCATTGCTTGTCTCCACCACACATTTTGCAGACAGGGACCTCAAACAACCACGGTCACACTTTCAGTATTGTGTTGTTTAATGCTGTCTTTTCCTCAAAAATAACTTGGTTAATTAATGAATTAACTACTTATCAATATATTTTATTTTAGGTTCTGTAAGGGGCACACGTATCTAAATGAGACCACCAAATCTCCCGTGTCTGCTTAAACAGGCAATATTTCTTTAAAGTAAGAATAGAAATCTGACCATCTCAGATCTTATAGTTTAAAAGATTAATTCATTGTACACTAATCAATATGGACCTTGTTTTTGTTCATATATTTCCTGTTTTAGCTAATTTAGTTAAGAAAATGAAGAGTTAGAAAGCTGTTGAATAAATTACAAAAGGTTAAATATTTGCATAATATGTTTTGGGCAAATACTATATAGTAGTATTCCCCAAATGAATTGTTTTGGATATGTCTTTCAATTATGGATGAAGTAAATATTACCATCTTTAATACCATAACTGAAACATTTTCATATTGCTACTATCAAAATACACTAACTTTAGTGTCCACTGCTTCATCTCAGCAGTGAAGCAGGAATCTGTTGTGCTTGGCCCTGTGCTGAAATGAAGAGGGCTCTTGGGCTTTAGGAGATGGTGACTGAATGGAAAGGCGGAGAACTGATGATGTACAGCACATTGGTATATGGAGCTCAGATAGACAAATGAAGGAAAATAGCTGTGGTAGATATCTATTCTCACACAACTTTTGGAATTATTCTTAATATATTGCTTATAATAGTTTGAATTCTATGCTACCTCTACTTGACTTTCCCTTTTTTATTAAATTTATTGGTACATTTTAGGTATGCATTCTGATCTCATTCATCATTGGGAATTTGTATCTGTACATGATATGTCTTAGTTCTTATTTTTTCCATTCCTTCCCTCCCCCCCACCTCTCCCTATTTGCAAAAGTTTTGCTTCTGTTTTTCCTTCTTTTCTCATTTTTTTCTTTCCCTTCTTTTCTTTCCTCCAACTCCCCTCCATAGTTCCCTTTCCCCTTTGACCCTTTTCTTTCTATTTCACAATATCAGTTACACATTTTGGTCCACATTTGCACTTTCATTTTCTCACACCAGAGAAACAATTCAACATTTACATGTATGTCATATTTATTTCACTTAAGAGTATGGCCTTAAGGTCCATCCATTTAGCTATAAATGTCTCTAGTTTATCCTTCTTGATGCCTGAGTCATACTCCACTTCACTTTTTTAAAACCATATCTTCTTTGTCCAGTCTCCAGTTGATGGGCATTTGGGCTGTTTCCAAGATTTAACTATAACAAACTATGCCACTATAAACATGGATGTGCATGTATCACTGTGGTATGATGCTTTTAATTCTTTTGGGAAGATACCCAACGGGAATACCTGGGTCAAATAGAACCTGTAATTCTAGTTTTTTGAAGAATTTCTGCATTGATGTCCTTTCTGTCCCATTGTATTCTGTCACTAAAGATAATTCATATTTTAAATTTTAAAGTTTTAAAGACAGTCATATCTTTAGTTAAATGTATCCCTGAATTCCAAAATACCATTGCATTATAACCTTAGGATTGCCTAAGTGAGAAATTGTTATTTCAGGGAAGGCTGATTTCTACAAAATTTAAAATCATAATGTCACAGTTTGTTTTATTTAAATGAGTCTTGCTTTTTTTTTCCTCTTTTCTCCTTCTCTGTGAATGAAAGTGAGAGGCACCCGGTAGGCATTATATTAGGAAAATTGAAAGTTGGAGATAAAGCAGTACAATTTTATTCTTTCCAGTCATTTTAATTAATTGGTAATTACTTATTCTCTGTGGATAAATGATGTAAACTATTTACTTTCTCCTTATTTTTCCTATTCATTAGATAGAGCCTGGATAAAGGAAAGATGCAATGATTCATTTTGATACTCATTAACAGTTATAAAATATTTGTGTAAAGGGAATTTACCTTTTGCCTAAAATTAGGCTTTATCTGTAGATTTTATTTATTCACATCTTGCTTTAAATAAATTACAACCATCTTCTTTAAGCTTCAAGTTTATCCTTTGTATCAGTCATTGTTTTTGCCTACAAATATCAGAAAACCCTGCCTCAAACGGATTAAAATACTAAGGAACTGTATTATTTCACATAACTGAAGTCTAGAGGGACTACAAGGGGTTCAGTTAACAACCCAGATTTTTTTCCACATCTCTACTGTGTTAATCTCATAGTAGTTTTCTTCTTAAGGCTCATTCTCTGTATTTACAAAGTGACTGACAATGATTTTGGAGCTATACACTTCCTTGTTTTCACCAAGCAAGTGAAAGAGAATGAATCCTTTCACCAAGGTCACTGTTAAGTTTCAATCCAGTTAGGCTAAATTACCTACCCCAGACCAAGAACAGCTTCCAAAGAAGGTATCTTCCAATGGTTTCCTTACGTTAATTAAGGTCCCCCTTTACAAAGATAGTTTCTAAGATGTAGTTACATGGCCAGCAGTATCAGCATCCTTTGGTAGCATGTTAGAAACACCAGTTATTAGTCTCAACCCAGCCCAGTAAATCAGAGACTGGGATAGTGTCCAGTCATCTGTGTTTTTTTTAACTCTCTATATAATTTTGGTGTGTGCTATTTGAGAACTACTGACCTCTAAGTAAGAGATAGCATTTACTTCTTTCTAACTAGGTGAAACATGCCTAGATAAAAGTAAAGGTAGTTTAGGCTAGAATGAGGCCAGAATGGATTCTTGGTAGATGATTAGTCTCACTACATTTTAAAATTAAAATAAATTTATTTCCTCTTTTGCAGTTATTTATATAGTATGTGTCCCACACCATTTCTAATGAAACTCAGACATACCATGTTCCTTTCTTCTTAAATCATATGTGGTAGACAGTGCTATTTACCCAACTAATACTTTCCCTTTCTTGCTTTTTTTTTTCATTGCCATGGTGATTCTTTTGTAATCATATGTGGTAGACAGTGCTATTTACCCAACTAATACTTTCCCTTTCTTGCTTTTTTTTTTTCATTGCCATGGTGATTCTTTTTTTTTTTTTCCAGCTTTAATTGAGATCATTGGTACATTTTAGGGATACAGTACAGTTACATTCATTGTTGGGATCTTGTACCTCTACATGACAAGTCTTGATTCTCATTTTTTCCCCTTACCTCTGCCCTCCCTTCACCCCCTCCTCCCCTCCCCATCTACAAACACTTTATTTCCATCTTTTCATTCTGTCACATTTTTTTCTTTTCCCTAACCCTTTCTTGCTTTTGAAATAACTCTAACTTGTGGAATTTGTTGAGCTTTTCTTTTTCTCTTTTATGTAATGGATAAAGATATAACAGTCATTTTACAATGATGGGTGAATGCCAAAGAATGATATGGAGAAATCAGTCCTGATTTCTTTGAACCATAAAGGCAAAGCCAGCAGACTTCTGATTACAAGACCACAAACTTCATATTTAAGATACTGTTTACTGTTATATTTGCCAACAAATTCAACCCTAAGTAATTAACATAATGCAGTTGTAGTAAATGTTTCTAAACTCTTTCCTCTGTTTTCTAGACCTTATATTTTGTCCATATAAAAATCATCATTAAGCACTTGGCATAGTGACTTACATGCTTTAAGCTTGTGTCTCCCCTCTCTATATCTTACTAGCTATCATTTGCAAATTGTATACCTTCTCTGAGCCATGGTTTCCTCCAATTTAAAATTTGAATAATACTTCATTTTACTGGTAAAGGGAATAAATGTGTTAATAGACATAAACTGTGAATCTCATGCCTGACACATAATAAACTCTGAAAAATAGGGGTTATGAATTCAGTGAAAGTGATCCGTGTCTAAAAATATGATTTCAGCAGCCTATAGGATTAAGGCATAGAAAACAAGAAGTCAGAATGAGCCTTACTTCATTGTAATATTTATTTGGGTATTACAAAGCTCTAAGAAGTTCACTGTGCTAAAATAACTCCAGGAGTTATGAATATTTATTTTATTTCTTCTACATAGATAACACCTGAACTTTTAACTCTTTGTGTTTGAAGGAATCCAGCATTTAAATTCACCAACATAATAACTAAAACATCCTGCATAATTGTATATTTGATAAAATTCAAACTGGATTCTGTGTAGCTTTCTTAAAGCATGGACTGTTGTTTAGCCTCTTAACTTCAGAAAATAGAAACTATACCTATTTAATCTTTTTTCTACAAAACTCGAAAGTCATACATGCAAACAGGCATCAGTGATAACTTTTTTGCTGATATTTAAAGCAGTTATCATCAAGGAATGGCTGTTTGTGCTTTCAGTCTTGGAGTTGTGGCTATTCCTGGTGGAGTCAGGGATCTCTGTATGGTCTCAAGTGGCTGATTGTACTGCTGCTGTGAACCCCACAGAGACCTAGAAAGATGAAGGACAAAGCAAGGCAAACAGTCTTAGCAATGTGCCTCTATAAAATATACACATTGTGATCCTCAATCCTTAAATAGCCTGTTAATAGATATGTCTACTCTGAAGCAAACAGCAATTTTATTCTGTACTTCTTTTGACAGAGAAAAACTTCTATAGCCCCATGGCAGACGATAACTTGCCAGGATGTGTTTAGTAATACCAGTACATTAAAATTATCAATTAATGTTTACCATTTTCAAGATTCTCTTATAAGATGTAATTGTTTTTCTTATCTTTGGGCTTACACATTCTGATTTTTTCTTACATTCTCGTTTTAAATGCTTAAATTTAAATCTATCATCTCAAGTTTGGAAGTGCACATGGATAATAAATTTTATAAAATTTTAGTATTACTTTTAAATTGCCTGGCTTATCTTATGCTTTATCTGCTGACCCGATCCCCCAAATAAATGTAGTATTTGCTTTTGCATAATGTAAGGCAGATTGCTTTGGTTTTGTTTTGTTTTGTTTTGTTTTGTTTTTGGTACCAGGGATCAAATTCAGGTCCCTGTGCTTGCAAAGCAGTCACTGGAACCACTGAGCTAAATCCTGGGCAAAGGCAGATTGCTTTGGAAAGAATAAAAATGTTCTCAGTTCTAGCTACCTTGTTCTGAATCCTTTTGGAACGATTCTATGAAGATACAAAAAAAAATTTTTGTCCCAAGACTATATCAAAGGCTGATTTACCAATAAATAGTTCAGTGTTTGTACAAACATATCTTTGTGTACTATACTGCTTTGAAAACTCATAAAATTTGGTACTCAGTGCGTTTTGATGTGGAAAATATTGTGCAGGTACTCGTTATTTGGTACTAATATGCAAGCTATAACTTGTTGGTATCAGTTGCCTCATTGCCTTGTGACAACCTATCCTTTTTTTGGTATTCCTCTTGCCTCAAGAAACCAATTAACAAGTACCAAGGTACTACTCGGGTAAATCTTTTGTAAGCTAGTGATGGAACCTAGGCAAGTATACTAGCACTGAACTACGCCACAGCCCAGGCTTAGCCATGGATTAAAGTGAAAGACCAGATCACAGAATCCCTAGAATGAGAAAAATGTATTTCCTCCTGCCAGTAAGGTTATATTTAAGATGAGTTAGGCTTTCTTTTGAAGGTTTCATTAAGAAATAGGAAGACTCTTCATTTTTATGGTCAGATAGTCCTACCTAGGTGTTAATGCACACCCTACCATTTTCATATTTCTTTAACTTTGTGCAAGTTATTTATCCATGTTTGACATGCAAGTGCTTCATCTATAAAATGGAGACATAATTACCTCCCAGAATTGATGTAAGTGTAAAATAAACTGACTTATATACAGCATCCACAGCAAATATCTTCAATTAATGTTAGTTTCTTTATGGTTTTTCAGAGTCCACAATACAACATCAGTTTGAATTTCTAAAGCAGATTTAGATAAGATGAAAACAATCCCTCTAATATCCAGGATGCCCCTAAAGTCAGTATTGTTTTTGGAATGGGTAGTGTCTGTCTCCCCAGTTATTCCTTGACCTTCTAACCTTTAACCTACTACTTACTCTCATGGTCATTTGAGATATTTTTATTTCTGGTAACTCCACACGGCAGTTTAAGCATGCTACTCTTTGTCGTGCCACTTCCCTCATTTCATTGCATTCCCCACCAAGGTGGGGATTAAACCCAGAGCCTTACACATGCTAGGCAGGCACTGTTTAGCTGAGCTGCACTCCCAGCCCTTTTCCCCACATTGTTAAATGCTTCATCATTTTAACACTTCTCTTACACTTATCCTCAGTAACATATCCCTTTCTCCCTCTGTGTTATTTACAGAGAAAACCCAACATGCTTGTGAGAAGTGACAAGAATACAATGTAGCCCTTCTTAGCAAATTCATTTTCTCTAGCTTCAGGCGAACATCAGCACCTTCTACATTTATGTCCAACACTTTATCTCCACACAACCCCTGTGCAGTGATTCATTTGCAGTTTCTTACACTGAGAACACAGAAAGAACTTCCTCAACATTCCCATAAACTAATCTTACAGCTTCTTGTATCTCTGTCTGCTCTCCAAGATTGACTCTTACCCTTCTGCTTAGACACTTTCTCCTACTCAAAAGAATTTTTTCCAGGAGTTACATTCATTTCTTCCTGTATCATTAGTTTTTCCTTCTGCTGTATTATTTTTTTAATTATATAAAACATTTAATGTATTGGTCTTTGGAGGAAATTTGATACATTATAACTATGTTACAACTGAGCCATTAATCTTGTAGCCTTGTCAAAATTAACTAATACACTTTCATGAGGCTGCTGAAGAATTAACTGCTTCTATAGAGGTTTAAGGAGAAGCCATTTTGAGAAGTATGTGAGTTCTTATTGTATATCTGTAAAAATTTTAAGCTATTAAACTTTTTTTTTATCACTTTCTATGTACGTTTGATTGTCAGCTTAACTGGACTAAGATTCCTGGAGAGGTGTTTGGGTTTTAAAGAAAGTGGATATTAGGAAGTAGGGTCTACTTGGAGGAAGTGGGTGATAGAGGTTTGACCTTGGAGACTATGTCTAAATTCTGGCCCCTTCCCTGGGGCTCTTCCCTTGTTTTTTGCTTCTTGGATGCCGTGAATTGGGTAGCCTTCTCCACAGTGCCCTTCTGTTATATTTCTGTCGTGGAGCCAACAAACCATGAACTGAATACTTTGAAACTGTGAACCAAGATACACTTCTCCTTTTTTAAGTTACAATTTTCAGGCAGTTTGTCCCAGCATCAGAAAAACTGACCAGTAGACATAAAATGTTTATCATCTTAAAATTAATGATAGGTGACTTTATTTTGGTTTTAGCCTTCAAGTTTTATTTTGTTTTTTTAATCTGGCCATTGTAACAAATTTCTGAACTTTTCTTTTTTTTTTTTGGTACTAGGGATTGAACTCAGGTCCTTGTGCTTGTGAGGCAGGCAGCAGAACTACTAAGCTAAATCCCTAGCCCCTGAATTTCTTATTCTTAACCATCATTTTGATACCTTGTGCAGATGCTGAAGTGCCATACAACACTATTTGTTTTTATATAGAATTAATGATGCTACATGAAAACACTTAAATCTCTCTCCTCTGAAGGAGTAAAGCAAACATTAAGGCATCCCAGCTGACCATACATCTCCCTCTAGATATTTTCTACTTCTTGCTATACTTTCAACAAAACTCCATAGAACACAAGCAGAGAAACAGTGCAGTTTCCATTTCTTCAGCTTCTACTCTCTCTCTCTAAAACCTACTATGTATTCTCCATTTATCCCTGCCCACACTCTTCTAACAATTTATCTCTAACCTACCCTCATTTATCTCATGTCTCTATACATGGTGGTCAATTTTCATTCTTTTTGTTACGTAGCCTGACATCTTTTAATCCAGTGATCTCTTCTTGAAATACTCTTTCTGCTGGAATTCTAGAACACCCAATTATGGTTTTTCCCTGGCTTTCACTATTTCCTGTCAATTTCCTTCATTGTCTCATTTTCCTCTTCCAGACTGCAAAATGTTGGAATGTTCCAGGCCTCAGTCTCAGACTTCTCTTCCTTATCTCCCTAGTTTCCTTTCAAAAGTTCTCTCATTCAAATCATTAGGTATTTAATGAAAATCTCCATTGTGTAGAATATCAATATTAAGAGGAAGAATATTAGGTAGGAGACCTGAACAAATATCACTTCAGAGGCCAAGAAAATGTACAGAGCTGTCAGATGTTAAATGTTGTCAACAAAGACAAACATTAGTGAATGTAAGAAAAGGAATGCAAGAGATTAAAGACTGAGTTGATGGACAGAATTTAGAGGTTAAGAAATAGTTGGCAATGTTTCAGACCTAAACAGTGATTGCACAGGCTGGAGCTTCGTGGTGGAAAGTTGGTAAAAAGATGATGAAAAAGACATAAAGAGACCTGTCATTAGAGTTAAGAGTTTAAACTCTGTCGTTGGGGACATACCATGTCACTAAATGATTATAAGCAGGCTGACCCAGTATCAAGAACCCACTGAGGATGTGCAGTAAAGGGAACTAAAGAAGAGGCTGGTCTAGAAACAGGGCAGTACAGGCAGGTAGACTAGCTGATTATGGCCTAGCCTAGAATCAGGTTGGGCTGAGAAAATACAGATTATAACATTGTGACCATAGACTATGAATTACTGGATAAGGAAGGAGGAAGTCAGTTGAGATTGAGAAGACTCAGTAATACTCAGATTTTTTCTTGGCCATCTGAGATGGAAAGCACAAACAGTAGCTGGTTAGGGGGGAAAATTAGTTCACCATTGGATATACTGAGTTTCAGGTGCTTGTATGTCACTGATATGATGAAATTCAATGGCCAGGCAAATATATATGTATGTATATGAAAATCACAGGAGAGATACCTATCTGCAGAAGATTATCAAATATATGGTTAAACAAGAGGGTAGCTAGGGTAAGAATTTAGAAGAATTCTTTCTGAAGATTGCTCAGTAAGAAGCATGGCCACATGTTCAGAATGAAAGTGGTAAATGGCAGTTTGAGAGGGTTGAAAATAATACAGAAAGTTTGAAATAGACACTATGAAGAAACCGAGTAAACTAAGAATAGTGTAAGAGAATATTATATAGGGTCGAAAGTACTGCTGACTGAATTTATACTGGCAGCAATCATTGTGTTTGGATGATTACCCTTAGAAACCATTAGCTACCAAAACATGAATGCTAAGGACAACTGGCTTTCTTCAGTTTGCTACACAACATTAAAAGATGGGTGGTGGTGCAAGGGAATTGAGTTTTTCTTTTTGTACAATAGATGATGAACTGTAAACTAGGTGGGTGAGAAAATGAAAAAATAAGAAGGGGCCTGATAGATGAAGAGAAGTTGAAGAGATAAAAGGTCTGATGGGATCACTGTGAGGATGTGGCTGAGGTCACATAGTGGAGAGCTCTGAGCACTGCCATGCATTGTTCATATCCCTGTTCCTGGTGCTGCATTGTTGCATAAATGAGAGTTATTACCAAGTGTGAGGAATAGTAATTTGTAATTGAAGTATCTTGTTGGTATTCCTGTTTCTCCTAAAATGCTTTATATTTGTGCCCATAATGAATAATAGAGAAAATAAATGCTATGCTTTATCAAAGATTGGCAGTTGTCAAGGTGGGGTTATGGTGAGTGATAGAATCCCAAATATTACTTCTCATCTTTGAAATGTTTACTCTTAGATTTTGGGTTGCATGTTTAGGAAGTGAGGCCAAGCAGCTATGGACTGTGGGACAAATGAAAAGTACAGGAAGGAGTTCATATAGGAGAGCATTGGACTGGGAGTCAGGAGACCTACTTTCTGGACTCACTTCAGTGAAACTAACTGGCTCTTTTATGTTTATAAATCTGAGCTCTACTTTTGTGACCTATTTTCTGAGCCTGTGATCATTTGTCTGGTGTTTTCCAAGTTAATGTGTTTGTGTGTATGTATGTGTGTGTGTATATAT
>NW_022900940.1:35176390-35180256 GCF_012274545.1 Fukomys damarensis
ATATATATATAAAAATTTCCATGAGCTCAAGGCTTTTTATTTTTTGCTTCTGTTTCCATGATCATTGTATACCAATGAAAAGTAAAATTTGTTCCCCAGTTCTTATAAAATTAACTGAGAATCGCTTATTTTAAAATTACTGATTTTAAGTTACTCCACATGTTAAGGTATAACATTTACACATAGCTTTTTTGGTTTTGCTTTATTTTGTTTTTTGTCCTGAACATCATGGATGTATATTATCCCTTATTTGGCTGGCAGACGTACTATCAATAGTTGTTCCATATTTATAAATACTAAGAATTTTCTGAATTTTCTGTATGTAGTATTTTAAGATTTTTTAGTTGGGGAAGCTTTAAAGCTGTAACTTTCTTATTCTGTCCTTTTACTACTAATTTCTAACAGCTTGCCTCATCTTAGAGGAAATACAGTAATCCTAGGTTTCAAAAGTAACCATCAACTCAGGATTAAAAAATTTTGAGGGCTAGTGCCCTAAGGAATTTGTAGTACCATAGTGTAAGTCATAAGACTAGAAGTCAGTCCTAGTACTGCCACTGTTTTATTGATGACCTCACAGATCATTTAATCTATCAGTTTCCTCATTTGTCTAGTTGCCACTGGCCTGCTGTATGATCCTAGATCAGCATTCTGGCAGGTTAGATCAGTAGGAAGATAGCAGAACAAACTGACTAAGTGTCAGAAGTGGAAGGAGAGCAAATCTTGGTGATAACTGTACAAATTATTTTCTCACCCCATCTAGGTGATATCTAGTGGATGCAAGAATGACAAGACTGGTTGATTTTTAAAGCAATATCTGGCTCTAACATGATTATTTTGTTAACTAGATTTTATAAAAGTGGCTAAATTAAAGGCCGGGGATTTAGCTCAGTGGTTCTCCCACCTGCCTCGAAAGCGCAAGGACCCGAATTCAATCCCCGGTAAAAAAAAAAATATGCTAAATTAAAATTACTGATTTTACAGTAATGGAAAAACAACAACACAAGGAAAAAAAATCAGTGCTCTATGGAACTTGTATTATTATTGGAAAGATAGCCATAAATAAAAAGTATAGTTTATGTTAGATGGTGATAAATACAAAGGAGAAATACAAATAGGTAAGAGATCTATGGAGTATAAGAAGACTCAAGATTCCCAGGTTTTGATTTGGTTATCAGACAAGATCTCCCTTAGTCTTTGGTAAGATCCCCAGACATTTGACACAAGAATAAAGGACCTGAAGCATGACCGTGAGTGATATGCTCAAACCCAGTGAGGCTGAAGCAAAGTAAGCAGGACAAAGTAGGAAATTACATCAAAAGAGTACAACCAGATTTTTGAAAGCCACTGTAAAGACATAAACTTTTACTCTGGAATGTTAAGCCATTAGTGATTTAAGCAGAGACATCTGATTGACCCTTTGAAAGGACCCCTGTAGAATCAGTGATGAGAATGGACTGACTATAAGAAGACAAAATCAGGGCCATGGATTTAGCTCAGTGTCACCACGCCTGCCTTGTAAGTGTAAGGTTCTGAGTTCAATCCCTGGTATCAAAAGTGTTCGGAGTTCAACCCCTGAAAAAAAAAAAAAAAAAAAAAAAAGGGAGACAAGGCAAGGGGCCAGGGATGTAGCACAGTGATGCCACTCCTGCCTGGCAAGTACAAGGTCCTGAGTTCGATCCCTGGAACTGGGTGGAGAGGGTTGTGGGGACCACACAAGGGCATAAGCAAAGAAGTCAGTTAAGGAGCCATTGAAATAATATTTTCCCCAAGAAGTGCATTTCCTCTGACAAATAGGCTTCAGAGGATATAAATTTTTCTCTCTTTTAACTACCATAATTTCATCATTTATAGCAGTGGCTGATGAATATTTTAATCCTCAAATATTATTTAATTAAATGAGAAGTTAATTTTTAAAATTAATAATCAAAGTAAAAGATATGGTGGTGTACCTAAAGTTTATAAAAAAAAGTGGTTGGAGTATGCATATATTCTGAAGGTAAAACAACATGCTGATGGATTAAATGTAGGGTATGAGAGAAGAGTCAGGGTTTTTGGCCCATAAACAACTAGAGGGTTGAGTTGCTCTTTCCTAAATTTAGAAACAGAGAGGAGCAAGAATTTGACAGTGACAATTTTCAATGTCAGGTGACTTTTTATATCCAAGTACAGAAGTTTAGGTTCTAGGTAAAATGGAACACCATGCTTCACCCTGCCTTTCTGACTGAATGAAACTGAACAACTTTATCAGAATAAATAGAATAGTCCTTTGAGGACTGAGAGAAATAAATAATAGCATATATGGTGGAAAAGACCAGAATCTGAAGTACCACCAAACTGGCATTGAGTTTACCTTTTCTCCCTACTCCAGTATCCCCTCCCTGAAACGATTACAGCTCTCTTCCCTTTCATTTAACACTTTTTCTTTTCATTTTAGTTTTTTCTTCTTTATTGGTAGTTGAGTATGTAGGCACATTTTCCCTTGGATTCTATACAGTATTCTTCCATGGGTGGTGTTGGTTTATATTTCTGTAAGATTATTAAATATTCCTCTACAAGGTCCTGAGTTCAATCCCTGGTACCCCCCAGTTTTTTTTCCTCTAATTTTCTCCTTACATGCTGTAGTCCTAGTGTTCTAGGAGAATATGTACAGTCACAGAGAATTTATATTTCATCTTTTTTTCCACTTACACGATTTTGATACTAACCTTTTTTAAAATTCTCTACCATTTGTATATGTGTTTAATTTTATAGCAGCCAAAGTTAGTGACTTAATTTGCCTGTAGATGTCATTTTTTTATGAGGTTTGTAGAAGTACAATTTGACAAACATATACTTTGTACAACAGTCCCAAAAGTATTCCTTCACTTTAAAATTTTCCCTCTTGCCAATTTGTACTCATTCCCTCCCTCAACCCCTAGCCCCTGGTGACCACTGATCTGTTCAGTCTGTTTTATAGTTTTACTTCTCCATTATGATCCTATAAGTAGAAGTCTGTTCCATGTGACCTTCTAAATCTGGTTTCACTGAGCATAATGCATTTATCATTCTTCCATATTGTTATATCAGTAGCTCATTATTTTTTATTGCTGAGTATTCCAACATGTGGATATACCACATTTTCTATGTCCCTTTACCAGTTGAAGGACATTTGGAGCAATTGGGGCAATTATTAATACAATTATTACAAGAATTCACATTCAGGTGTATGTCTGAATGTACTTCTGCATAAATATCCAGGAGACAGAGTACTAGGTTATTTGGTAAATACATTATTGATGTGATGAGAAAGCACCCAATGATTTTCAACTACTTTCCAAAATAGCTGTACTATTTGCATTACCATCAATAAGATGAGAGTGTCAGATATTTTGTATCTTTGTCTCCATTCCATTTTGTCATTTTTAGAAGCTCTACTAAGCCAGGCAGTTATACACATCTGTAGTCCTAACTTCTTGTGAGAGACTGAGACAGGAGGACTGCTTGAGCCTAGGAGTTTGAGGCCAGCCTGGGCAACATTGCAAGACTGTCTCAAGAAGCAAAGCAAAAAAAGCCATTCCAATGTAGTGAGTAGTATCTTAATGTAGTTTTGGAGTTTTTTTGTTTGTTTTTGTATTTTGCTACTGGGAATTGAACTCAGGACCTTGTGCTTGCAAGGCAGGTGGTGGAACCACTGAGCTAAATCCCCGGCTCCTTACTGTATTTTTAATGTGTATTTCTCTAATAACTCATCATACTGAAATTTTTTAACATTTATTCACTATTCTTACCTCTTTAGCGAAATGTCTCTTCACATCTCTGGGCCATTTTTATCTTTTTTTTTTTTTTTTTTTTTTTTTTTTCCAGGGGTTTAATTTTGTCCTGGTGCC
>NW_022900940.1:35180704-35205666 GCF_012274545.1 Fukomys damarensis
CTTTTTTTTTTTTTTTTTTTTTTTTTTTTTTTTTTGGTACCAGGGATCGAACTTGGGATCCTGGGCTCACAGGCAGATGGTGGGACCACTGAACTAAATTCCTGGCCCTTCTGGGCCATTTTTAAAAATTGAAATATTTCTTTATTAGGATTGAGTTTTGAGAGTTCCTTGTATATTCAAGAAATAAATTCTTTGTTGATGTGTTTTGTAAATATTTTTCCCAATGTGTTGTATATGTTTTCATTTTTAGTGGTATCATCTAAATAGAAATTTTAAAATTTTAATAAAGTCAAACTTATCAGTTTTTTATTATTAGTTTTCTAAGTCCTAGAAAATCTTTGCATATATCACTATCATAAGATTTTCTATTTATTTTCAAGACATTTTACAGTTGTCACCTTAATTTTACTATCCACTTTGAGCTCTTTTACATATATATATTTTGTGAAATACAAGTACAAGTTTCATCATTTTGTGGTGAATGTGAAATTCCAGTATCTCTTTTGGAAAAAAAGACTATCCTTTAATTATTGAGCTTCTTAACATCATTAGCAATAATCAGCTAATCATGTATCTGTTGATCTATTCCCATATTTCTCTTCCGTTGCCCTAGGTATCTTTAACCAACACTATATTGTTTTGATTTCTTTACCTTATTAAGCCATTCTGCATATCTCGTAGTACTAGTCCTGCAACTTTTTCTTTTTAAAATTGCTTTGTTTATTCTCAGTTCTTTGCTTTTCCATTGGTATTTTAGAAGCAGTCTGTTTGTTTTGACAGAACTATTGCTTACATTTTGATTAGAATTGCATCAAATCAATAAAATTGATTTTAAGAAAATAGACATCTAGATATGCCATTTTCTATTTCAACTTGTAGCCATTTATTCATACTGTATAAAATATGATTGATTCCAATATACTGACATTTTATCATCTATCCTTTCTGAACTCACCTATTAGTAGTTTTCTTTGTAGGTCCTTTGGAATTTTTTAGACAGTTGTGTCATTTTCACTTACAATTTTATTTCTTTCTAGTTTCTATCCCTTTTATATGTGATTGGAAGCAATTTGCTAATATTTTAAGCATATTTGTGCTGAGATTCATAGTGAGTATTTGTGGACAGGTTTCTTATAGTGTCTTCCTTAGGTTTTGAGATCATGAAAATTCTGGCTTCATAGTGTGATTTTCTGTATTTCATGTTTCAAGGAGAGTGTGGGAAACTGGTATTATTCCTTTCTAAAATATATAATATCATTTATAGCATCATAGTCTAAAGGGGAGATCAAATATATTTTTTAAAATAAAATAAAGCAACTTTTTTCTGTCATAAGAAAAATCACCCCCAATGCAAAGGAAACTGCAAAAGACTGAAGGAAAACAATTTGCATAGATACACCAAAAAAAGCAAACAAATGAAGGCCTATGTAAAGATATTCATATTAGACAATGTAAATTTAAAGCAAAGTGGCTAAGCATGGTGGCACATACTTTAATCTCAGCTATTCAGAGGGCTGAGGCGGGAGAGTTACAAGTTCAAGGTTCAAAGGAAATCAAAACTGAAATTGCAGAATTTCTAGAAAATAATAATAAAGTGGACTGATCAAACCTATTGGTTTGATAGAAAAATGGTCTTAGAAATTCTTAGCCTTATACTCTTAAGTTACTAACAGAAAAGAATAAAAGTATGTAAATTAAGCATTCATCTCAAATAATATGGAAGTAACAGCAAAGTAAATGTAAAGAACAAAATAAGTACAAACTATAATGAGGCCAGCCACAGTGACACAAGTCCTGAGTCCCAGCCACTCAGGAAACTGAGGCAGGCCCTTTGGACCGGAATGGAATAACTAATAATGCGCATGTCCTCTTACTATATAAACAGCTAGGAAACTAAACATAGCAGAAGTATGCAGACACTGCTTCCAGTGACATATTACTAGATTGAAGCATTCAGACCCTGGAAAAAAAGCAGGACATCACTGTGATCCCTGACATGAGGGAGGTCAAAACAGCTGGGTGAAACTGATGACAACAGGCTTTCTACCTAGAAGCACTTTGAGATCATAGACCAGGAAGAAGCAGCCCAGAGTAGAATGCATTGATCTTGCTAAGCTGAAATAGGAAGCTGAGGGAAGTTTGCAGTACGTCTTGTCTTTAAAGGAGTAAACTATGTAGAGAACCCTCTTTAGAAATCTGCAGTTGCTGTTTCCTGGGCCATACAGCAAGTTCCATTCATTCCCCTCCCCAAAAAAATCCTGAATAAGAAGACATAAGTGATAGAACTAATGCATCTAGAGGCATTTTCCTTTGGAAAAAAAAAAGGAATAAAAGATTTTACATAAGTTACATAGTTTAAAATAATATGCATAGAAAACTATGCATGTGTAAATTAAAAATTGATTATAAAAAACAATTTTTTAAATATACACATTTAAGTATGCCAGAAATGTCCAAAATAGAAGGTTCATTAACCTTAACCACTGTTAAATGTGTCATCAAGATCTATCCTGATAATAGTTTGGATTTTTCACATAATAGACCCGTAGGTAAAATATATTCTGAAAAAGACTTTATATATGATGAAAGTAGAGTTTCAGTTCATTGGGGAAGCAGTGGATTATTCAGTAATACAGTTTAGATAACTCACTAAACTATGAAACTATATTTCAACTTTTGCACCAAAACAAATTCCAGATGTATTGATGATAATAAACTGGTTATTTTATTTTCATGGGTAGGGAATTCACAAATCCATAAATCACAAAGAAAAATTATAGTAAAATTGACTTTATAATGAAATTTCTCTCTAGGAAAAGGGGCCCCCCTGTAACTGAAAAGACAAGGAAAATTTTAGGAGTCACTAAGACTTCCCAGTCCCTGGAGGCCCAAGACTATATCCTCTTACATACTCTTAAAGTACTTGTTCTCAAATTTGAGCTTGTATCAGAATCACAGAGGGAGCTTATTAAATGCAAATTGTTGGGCCCTATTCAAAATTTCCTATTTAGTAGATATATGATAAATGAAGTTTAATAATTTGCAATTTGAACAGATTTCCAGGTATTGCTGGTCCTACTGTCTTATGACTATATTTTGAAAACCATCACTATCCTCTGTGTGGGATTTGTATGTTTGTGTATTCAGTAGTATTTTTTTCTACATTTAGAATTCCTAAATTGAAGTGTTAAGGTGACATATAGCTTTGCTTCTTCCTGAGATCTTCCTAACAAGAATAAAGATCTGTACAAAAACAATCCATGCAGCATCATGTATAATAAAGAGGAAGGAATCTAAATGTCTCCAAAATAAAAGGACTGGTAAAATTATGATCTACTCAATTGAATACTATGGAACCATAAAATAAAATATCTCTGAATATGTTGATTTATAATGATCCCCATTTTAAGTATTATATTGTTAAATTTTAAAGTGTGTATTACAGTATGCTTCCATTTATATTTTTAAAAGGTGCATACAGGCATTAAAATGTCTCTAGTATGAAAAAACATTGGCTGCTCTTAAAAAGGGGATTTGTTGGCAAGAAAGGACCTAAGGAGGAGAATTTCTTCTTACTATATGTCTTTTGCCACTTGCAAAAATAGAGCTCTAAATTAGCAAAACAATAATCCTACATAGTTTTCTTTTAATGCATTTAATTTAAAAGAATTGAGGAAATGAGAAAGATGGTGAGATGAGAGGCCGATATCAGGACACATTGCTTCTGACTTTGAGATCCTGGACTTGGAGCATCTCAGCACCAAGACTTAGCCATAGTGGCTGGTAGCTGAGGTGGGAAGATAATGTATGTGTATAAGAAAATAAATTTGCAGTGTATTATATAGTGTTTCTGCTGCTTAAAAACTTAGTTACCACACAGATGACATTGCAGTAGTAGATATTGTGCATTTTGAATCCTGCAACTCTCCACATTAATGTGGAGAGGTGATTTTCCTCATACATATTGGGGTGGGGGGGTACCGGGGATCAAACTCGGAACCTTGCTCTTGCAAAGCAGGCAGCGGAACCACTCAGCTAAATCTCTAGCCCCTCTTCATACATATCTGAATTAGATATACTGTTGGACAGTGTGCTTTTAATAGTGTTCAGGAGTTACAATATCATCATATAATCAGTAGCCAGCTTTTACATGAAATGGGACCCCAGATTATGCTATGTTCTGTTTATGCTTTTGTAAGATGTATTCCTGCCCTGCTTGTTTGGATCACTAGTTATGAACTGGAGGTTAGCAAAGAAATCACTTCTGTTTCTCTGAAAAACTGCAGAAGTGTTCCTTCATATGATTCTGAGACAGAATCTCCATAGCCCACATGGAATAATACTGCTTTTAGAAGGTTGAGGCTTATTTGAAGATCAGATATAGTAGTTCTTTTAGAAATCAAAATAGTCATGTAAGTGCATGATATTTTCCATTATCAGAAATTGTATGTGATTATTTTAAAACACTGAGTGGTAATCTTCCGTGCATAAGTAAACACATTTTTCTTGGTTAGTGTATATTTGTCCTTTAAAAAAATACATACAAACATATAATTGATTGCAAAGTTTGGACACTAAACTGTAGCTATCCATTAGGTATAAAATGGAGCAGCCCACTGCTATTAACTCTTTTGTTTCCATTTAGCTCCTTCTAATGGAGAAAAGTAATTTATGGTAATTTGAATTTGACTTCTAAATTTCTTTTTTTTTTTCTCATTGAGTTGATTTCGTACATTTTAGGTATACAGTATAGACTTCTAAATTTCTAATCAAACTCATATAACCCAATGCATGTGACGGAGTTGACTACCCTCTCTGGCTTCTTCAAGGTTTCATTTTTATTTTTTCCCTGTTACTCCTTGCCCCCTTGTAAGTTATCTGGGCCTCATGCTTATACATAGAGTCAGTGGTGCTGGGGAGGGAGGATTGTGAGATTGAACCCAGGGCCTCATGCATGCTTGACAAGCACTCTACTTCTGAGCTGTACCACAAACCCACAGTCACCTCTTAATTATTTGCACTAATGAGTAGGAACTAGGATATATATAATCTCAAATGGTGTATAGTCCAAAAACCATTAATACTTGGCTTTGAAATTTATTTAATAATGGTTTAAATTGTTCAATTCCTAAATGTATTCTGCTAATATTGACATTAATTTGCATTCTCTGTATGCACATTCATTTGGGAACTTGTCTGGAGAACAGAAAATTCAAAGTAACTATAGGAAGAGCCAGATTGATAGGATTATTATTGAATTAAAATTTTATTTTTGTTAATTTCCATGTTAATGATTGAGAGTTGTCATTGTAACATCCACTCTATGGCCTAGCACGATACCTACTATCCAGCTGAAGTTCAGGAAATATTTGTTAAATGAAGAATCTGATTGTTTTCATATCATCACTGGCTGAAATAAGCTAGAAGTCAGTGAAGAACATTCACTTCACCCACCCCAGCCTTTTCAGCCCCAGCTCAGTAAATATGACTACTGCCAAAGCATGAGCATTTTTCCAGTATGGCACTAATTTATGGACTGTTCGGCCAGCTGAGCCACCAAGATCAGTTTCTGACAGTCAAGGACTTCATCCAGGAAGTCTTTAAGAAGGAAGATACACTGTTCTTTTTAAGTGTAAGAAAGATATGTATTCCTGTTAGTAGAATATACCTTTCTATAGTAATATAAACGATAATATACAGTACACTTTCTCAACTTAAGATCCCAGGATCAAACTCCCAAATTGGTTTGCATGTGAGTAGGTGTGATAGGAGTGTGTGTGTGTGTGTGTGTGTGTGTGTGTGTGTGTGTGTGTGTGTTTCAGGGGAAAAGGTTTATAAACTGATTAAATTCTCAAAGGATCTCACAACTCTTCTCTATAGAGGAATTGAAGTTTAACTATTTTATGCTTTTTGTGAAATTTTTACAAGATAGAAATGAATCTCCCATGGCTGCTCCCCCTCAAATTTGTCTTCCTTTAGGCTTTGGAACTCTCAGGAAATGTAATTTTGTGACTTTCTAAACTGTAGTTAATGACAGGCTGGGCACAGACATAGACTGAGAAGCCAGGGGTCTGTTTTGAAAGACTAAATGTATGAAAGGACAATAAAAGGAGTATATGTGTCAGTAGAACTCTGACTCATAACCAGGAAGCGAAATTATAATCCCTGAAGCAAAATAGCCCATAACAATCAGCATTTATCAGCAGAACATGGAGGTGCATGCCTGTCATCCCAGCACTCAGGAGGCTGAGCCATGAGGGTCCCTGCATGTTCAAGGCCAGCCTCAGCTACATAGTGAGTTTAAGGTCAGCCTGAACAGCATAGACCCTATCTCAAAACAAACAAACAAAACAAAACAACAACAAAATCAGCACTTATCAAATGAATGCTTCTGTATTTTTGCTGCCACTGTTACCTCACTTCTATCAAAAGGCCACCATGTTTGCTGGGCCATTCATGTATGATCTCCACTTACAGTTAGCCAGCCCCCATGCCTGCAACCTTCAAATCGGGTATAGCTAAACAGTAACTTTTTTTTCACTATAAAGCTTATTCAGTCCCCTGGCAACTTAATTTTCTGCCAAAAACAAGTGGTGAAAATTCTAAGGAAACTTCCACTGGGATATCATAAAGCTGGAAGTAAACCATTGTAGAAATATCTTGTAGAAAGTATGTATTAATCAGATTCCACCAGAATCTCCTATACTAAAAAACTGAGATTGGTCCTGGCAGTCACTAATTTATTAAGCCCTATGGGAAAATCTGACACTTGGTAAAATTTGAGCCTTTACTATATCTAGAAGAGTCATTCATTCATTCATTTAATCCTTTTCTATCCTGAAGTAATATTTTACATGAAGTACATGATGGGTTTTAGGAGCCCTGATACTTGGAGCCAAAGTATGGGCAAGAAACAGGATTTAACAGCTGCTCCAGTACCTCTTACGCTTTAATGTACATACACATCATCTGAAAGTCTTGTTAAGATGAAGATCCTGATCCATTTGAACTGTTTAGGAAGCTGAGAGTCTGCATGTCTAACATATCCCGGCTGGCAGTTCTGGTCCTAGGATTATACTGTGGTGTAGTGAGATAAAACTGAGGAGTATCTGAGGTATGAACATATTGGAGACAGTGCTCAGGAAATGAAGGGAGACAACAGGCAACTTTAGGGAGACTCGATCACTTCCTACATAAATCAAATCAAATCATTTACTACTTAAACTGTCAGCTCAGGTTTCCCCACAGAGAGATAAGAGAAGCCCAGGAAAAAGTTTGGTGAGCACTAGGAAGGAAGCCTGTGAAATATCAAAAATGTAAAATTATTATCAACATAACCCCTAGTCAAGAAAAGCTAACCTGAGGGGAAAACATTCACACTAATTTAACAAACATATTGGGAGCTGGGATTTAGCTCAGTGGTGCCACCGCCTGCCTTGAAAGTGCAAGGTTCTGAGTTCGATTTCTGGTACCAAAACAAAAACAAAACAAAACATGTTAATACCCTTCTCTTTGCCCCATCCCAGATAACCCTAAAGAGTTTGTAATCTGCTAAAGAAGGAAGATAAACTGAACCCAAATGCCAGTTACTACCTCTTCAGCTGAATTGTGTTTATCAGTGCCTTTTCTTCTGGGAAATGTAATTGAGAAGCAGTGACACGTACAGGTGTGGAGCCTCCCAACATCAGGCCTGGGCGAAGCAATGTTTTAGCCATTTGGTAGCCAGACACAGCCAAGCACCTGTGGAATGGGAAAGTACTGGAAGAAAAAAAGAACTAATAGAAAGTAAACTTAAAGGTGTAGGCTAAAGATAAGAAGTCAAAGAGAATCAGCTATCCTTGCTGCCCTTTAGTAATAGGTTCCATCTGACTCCTGATGACATAGGATCGGCCTGTAGATTTTGACCCCCTCTCTTTCACTAGCAAGAATTGTTTCCCATGTCATTGTTGGAGTTACTGACTGTTTATGAAAATATAGCACTGGTCCCACATTCAACTCTAAATAAATTCTGATATTTCTCAGCTTAGTATTATGCCTCCTGTCAGTTCTACCAAAATTGTATCGACATGTTATATTTATGGAAAGAAGGTGAAAATTGTTACTCATTGTGGTTAAGATCATATCAGTTTTTGACATAGCCTATGGAAAGTTAAAAAAAAGTCATACATTTTGTTCTTTTTTACAATTATTTTCATATTAGGGAGAAGAGCAATAATTATTTTCAGCAATTCTCTATATGCTAATTTAGGAATTTCTTTGATCATAATCCCCTTTACCTGAAAGTAAAATGACACAGCAGTCTATATGCAGACTTTCTAAAAGTAAAAATTATGATAAGGATAAACACTGTTGGCAGACCCTAAAATTAATTTTCCCAGTATAAGCACCAGTTGCATTTTAATTCTTTATGTAGTTCGTCATTGGCAGTAGTAATCGCTTCTACTTAATTATCTTCAGGAGATACCCAATATCTCACAAGTGGTAGAGACCAAGTAAGTGATAGGGTAGAGAGAGTTCTTCTCAGCAACTTTTATCCCAATTGTCCTCTCTAGCCAGGAATAAGATTCCAACTGCATTCTAAATGTAGTGGACAGGAGAATCCTCAGATGCTATACTGGATGACTACCATCTTCCATTAATGTTATTAGAATTTATTGGTAAATAATACATGCTAAAATTATTTAATCTTTGAAATATTAGATTTGTGAGAACACATGCTTCTAAAAAGAGGAATGTGTGTAAGAAAGAATATTCAAGAATTACACAGCTAAAAGCATAGTGTGATCATCTTTATGTTCATTGTTTTCATAAGTTTCTTATATTACTAGAAAAACATACACAAGGATGTACTTTCCATCCTATTTTTGAAAGGACATATTACATTAGTTTTGACAAAATAGCTTCAAATCTTGCCAGTGAACCTAAATGGAATGGGTAATAATTATTAGGAACTTATTTTTGGAATAAGAAACCATCCTTTATAAGAGACTGTAACCACCCTCTGAAAGGAACACAGAATTTTTCCCCAAATCAAAAATTTTCAACTGTTCAAGTGCATATGCCATGAGTGTTAAATTAGGTTCTCAGAAAGCCAAATTCAAGCCAGGTTCAACTCATGGATTACAAGGGCCACTTTAAAAGTAAATTTGAGTTCTTCAAACACGATCACTTATTTATAGTTTCTGATCATCCTATTTTTGAATCAGTTTAATGGGCTTGAAGGATTCAAATCTTTCCATATGGCATGCAGATCCTTTTTCTTTTGTCATTGCTGTTCTACTACATAGCCCAGGCTGGCCTCGGACTCCTAAACAGTTCTTCTGCCTCAGCCTCCACAGTAATGAAGTTTGACTAGATTTAAAATTTTAATGAACAGGTTAAGCATCTTCCAGTAATGTATTCTGCAGAACCCTGACAAGAGTTAAGAAGTATGAGATTAAATGAAAAGTATTTATTTTGCCTTCCATCTTATTTTGCTTTGCTTTCTGAAGATGTTAGAATTTGACCCTAGTTATACTAATTATAATATGTGGTTCTGGTTCTAAGACAACAGAACTGATGTAAAGGAATACTCAGGATAAATTAACTTCAAAAGAAGGAGTACACCAAAAAATCCTAAACTCAGTCAAGAAGGTAACAACCTCAGAGAAATATTTTTGATTTTCTTTTGTTTTTTTCTTTTTACTAAACAGAATTTGGCCTCTGTGTTTATTCCATATCAAAGATAGACTATCTAAAAATTAATTGCTAGCTTTGAAAAGTACAAGTGAACAGAAAGCATAACCCAAAATTAATATCACTGAGCAAAAATATAACATTTCTTTTGTGGTTCCAAAATGCTTACCCAGCATTATTATTTTGTGATCACAGGTTACTTGAAATGTCCTTGTGATGTTTGTTAAATAGAGCTTTTCTACATTATTTATTTTTGTAAGGTTGCTGTATTCACATCTCACTGAAAGGTCATTTAAAAAAAAAGAAATGAAGATTTAAGATTTAAATTTTTTTCTCCTTATTTAGCCCACTATAGCTATGTTGGCTTGACTGTATTTATTTAAACTTCAAGTTCATGATTTTCTTATTGGTAAAAATTGATTTTTCTTAGTATTTCTATGGATCATTCACCAAGCAATAAAACTATTAGTAGTTACTAATCCCCTAGAAATAGCAGCTTTATTACACAGAATTTTAAAATTGACAATAATGGTATAAGTGCAAATATAGAAGCTGTCCTGCCTGTTAGTGGTTCATAGTTAAATTTAATACCTTAGGTAGTTTTTTGTTTAGATTCTAATTAATAAGTCAGTCTGGTAAAATATGAATTATTGTGTAATGACAACTAATAAAATATATGAGCACTACAGTCTGCACGTGTAACATAAAGCAAGGTTAGTAGTATCAGCAATTAAATGGAAGCTATATTTAAGAGTAAAAGAAAGGTTTAATGTTATCCTTAAGTATAACTTAAACTCTCACTAAATATTTTTAACTATATTAAGAGCATGTTAATCGTAAGAATGACTTCTTTATAAGACTTCATTTCTTAAAGTAATTTTTTCTAGAATACGAAAGCTTACTGAAATAATTTGTTTGTGAGTAATTATAATGATTAAATTTTTTCTTGGTTTTTAAGCTCAATGATGAAAGCTCCAAACAGCCCAAGATACTTTGTGTGTTGTAATGTATGAACTAAAGCTAACTGTAGTAAAAGAGATTATTGAAAAGGTCATTGTTGGTTCCATAGCATACCTCAAGTTGTATGATTCTTCTTAAATATTTTGAGTTTGTCCTTAATTTTTCTATAATTGCACATTAAATAAAAGAAACTGTATATTACTTTAGTGTCCTTTCTTGTACAAATTTTAACTGTGTTATATGAAAGTAACATGCTAGTTACCTATAATAAGTTATTTTTCTAGTGTATTCCTGGGTTCTCCCCATTTTCTGAATTGTGTTTGCACTGCCTTCAGCAAAATTAATTCCTTTACTTCCCCCACTTAAGCTATACCTTTGCTTCTCAGTAGCGTGACAAGTGGATTTACAGAGCATTTAACAAGCACTTGTGGTAAGCAACACATACAGCACTTAGGGAGGTATATAGAGCTCATCACAAAGAACTTTCTAGATTCCCTCCACCACACACACAATTTGGTCTCACCCTGGAATTATTTAGCAATGTATTTGGCAAGGTAAAACTTCAAGAGTGAAAAAAATGTGAAACATTTCTAAAATAGCATGTATAGATTATACATTAAGTATAAAATACTTAAGACTTGCATTTTGTGCAGTTTTGAATATATTAAATATGTGAACGATTTGACACAGAAAACAACAGAAATATTTTATTTAGTGTCAATTACTAGAATTTCAGTTAGCCCTCCCAGCAAAACTGTGGTGAAAATTGCTGCAGACATGTATCTGGGGGGATCGCTTTGAAAGCTAAGTTAATACAACCCTAATTGGCAGGAAGATTTTAAGAGGTTTGAACAATAACTGGACATTTTGCTATGAAAATAATAGGCATAGAAATTATTTCTAAAAATACTTGGTTTACTTTTTGCTCTTGGATCAGTATCTGTGATGAAAGTAAAGATACGATTTTCTGCAACAAAATGAGAAGAACTTGGGCTGTAAGGAAGACTTGTGTTCTCATTTGTGGTTTTTTATTAGCCTTCATTTATTTTTTTCACTGGTAGAGTGTTCTTCCTGTTGTTAAATGAATGACTATGGTAACCGCATTCTAAATGTTTTAATCATTTAAGAATGCAGAGATTGATAGAGCTAGAGATATATAGTTATTATAGACATATATAAATATAGAAAATATATTTCATTCATATATATAACATATCCACCAAAATGTACACACTTCAGGAAAATAAAAACTTGTATAAATATTTTAATAATAAATTTATTAATATGTCATGAGCTTAATAAAACTTACCTTTGACCTCTACAATTACAAGAGTTGCTCGACATGGTGTCCATTAGCTTCCAGACATTTATTCATATGGCCAACTGGTGCTTGGGTAACCTTGGTCATTGAGATTTCTGCACATGCATTTTCAGTTTCTTCTCTAAGATACAGCAGTGTAGCGGGTTTTCTGTGATGCATAACATCCTGTAAGGATCCCCCATATAAGGGTAATATCATGTGCTGAAAAATATCATACTTTTCCTGAAATATTTGTACATTGTTTTCACAGATTCTATATATATGGATACCTAGAATGGCTTAATCCATTTACTTTTTCGGTTTTGTCCATCTCTGGTCCTCCTGATACTTGTTACAAAACCGGTTCATTCTTTCTAATTAAGAATAGTAGCCTGTTTAATGTAGAGGTTTTTTTCTTTTTTGAATAGTAAATATTAGTCTTTGTAACTTGAGTAAATTAGAAGTGTGTGGAGAAGTAATTTTTCCTAAGTTATATAAATAGGCATATTAGAAAATATATATATAAATTTTGTGTTAGTCACCCCTTGTTTTAGCAGTGGAATATGAAACAATTTAGCAGTGCATTCCAAAGGCAGATAAAAATTATACACATTACTATAACATTTTAAAGGATAAATCTTACCTAAGCATTTTAATTTTTCCTGAAAAACAAGTAATGGATGCAGTTAAAAATATAATCTAATTTTTCTGTTGATTAATTGGATTATATGAATAAAACAAATATTTGATCACATGACTTCACGTAAACTGTGATATAAATGTGATTATACACTGTTTTATCACAGCTTTGGTTCTTGCTTAAATATTATACTTCCAGAGCAAAGTATCTTATTGTTCTTTTAACCCCACAGATGGTTATATTTGATTTCAAATTTTGCAAAAAAGTATTATCTCTTTACAGATTTTTAAATAATTTCTTCTGTTCAGTATTTGGTAGTACTAGGAATTTAGAATTTTTAATTATTTGTTATATACTACAATCACACAGAATTCTAGTGTAAGTTCCTAGAGACTTATGTAAGACAGTTGTATCCGTACTATATATAATTAGTAGATACAATAAATCAAACCAAATTATTTTCTTGTAAACATTAGATATAACTGGCTTAGTAAGCATTTATTAAAATTCTGAGGTGTCACTATTTATGACACAAATGTTATTAATACACAAATGTTATTTAGTATTCTTATTGCTGATGTCTTCTCTGTGGCATATTTATTTACCTGGCCATAAAATGAACATGAAAAGCACCTCTAGAAAGAAACCTTGCAGGTGAGAGATATATTTATCTATCTCAAGCTAAGAAATTCAGCATCACTATATTTTTTAAATAACTGTATTCATTTGACTTAAAAATAAATATCTACAGTGCTGATTTTCCCCATATTTAATTTTTAAGTGAATATTTTAGGTAAGTGAAATGTGAGAATTCAGCTTTCTACATTTGGCTATATTTATTTGTCATTTAAATGTTTGTGAAGGATTAAGTTAAAAAATTCATAGATCAATGAAAAGACCATGAAATTTTAGAAAATTGTATATTTAACTCATAATCTTACATATGAGTACCTACTAACCTACTACATATTTGTTCTCCATTTCCTTTTTGAGGATTTGTGATTTCAATTAAATATGAAAAATCTACACATTTCAAGCATATGTTTTATCACATAGAAATAAAATTTAATGATTATAATCTGATATAGAATTGTAAAAACTAATCTGAACACTTAAATATTAGATTTTAATATATTTTTGATATATAGTATTTGTTCAAAACTAATACATTCACGGTAATATATTTTGGTATGTAATATTTCTCTGCTAAATTAATAAATTATAGTTTTTTCAGTTGCATGAGAAAATGATTATTCATGCTACTCTCAGAAATATTATTTTCTCAATTTTGGTTTTGTTTCTCTGCAGACGGTGGGTACGGCTACTGTTTGGAAGAGAATTCCCTCTGCAGGATCTGCTGGTGGTTTGGGATGCCTTGTTTGCAGATGGCCTTAGCCTGAGTTTGGTTGACTATATCTTCATAGCCATGCTACTCTACATCCGAGATGCTTGTAAGTCCTAATGTCTTTGCCTATATTTAGCTAGGCAGTCCTTATTTTTTAAAAATGTTTTGTGTTATCAATATATTTTATTTTATTGTCTGATTCACATATACCTAAATTTTTATAGTAGAAAAAATATATTAAAATTTAAAGGAAAATGTTAAATATCTTTTCTTTTAGCAAATAATTTTAGGAAATGTGGGTGATTTTATCTTGAAAGAATTGAAATTTTTAAAAAACCATGTCTAAAGGCTTTATACTTGCTTTAATATCATTATACACATTTGTGAAATGCTTACTAAAAGCCAGCCTTTCAGATATGTTTAGAGCTCCACCTTCTGATATATACTGAATATTCATGGATATTTATTGCGAGACTGGAGCTGTTTTTATAGTATCAATGCCTTGTCAAATTAAAAAATATATATAAATGTTGGGGGGAGGTATTTGACTTCCTCCTAGTTAATCAAATTTATCACTCAGTCTAGTCTAATGGTATATGTGTTCACATCTCCTCAGTTTTACCTTAGGATATTCACCTTAACCAGAAAGCTAGTATGTACCTCTTTCTAATGCTCTAATTATTTTCAGTTTGAAGAACGTATCAGAGCACGTTTTAAATTTCAGAATGCCTCAAATTATTTTCCTTCTCAGAAAAATAATCACAGTTCACAAAACAAGATTGTAAGCCAAAATATAATTAGGAAAGATTTCACCAAGTGCTGTGATTGAATGAGGAAATACAAAACTATTCTAAAAGTAGTATTTTGCCAGAAAACCATATACTATTTGGAGCCATTCTTAATCATTACTGTTAAATCGCTGCATGGGTATCTTTATTTGTTCATTGAATACCAGTTGTGCCAGATGTTCTTGTTATGCTTCTAGTAACACTAATATTCTTTAAAATTTTAGATTATATTTTTTAATTGCCTCCAAATTACTTGGAATAAATAAACAACAAGAACACCACATTTTATCAAAAACTGTAAGGTTTTTTTTTTCCTAGTGCCTCAGAGGTCGAATAGTTTGGGTTTTGACAAAGTGAAAGTTCCTTTTCAGAGCCAAAGCTAAACATACAGGAACATGGAAATAATGAGAAGACATCTGGAAAATAGAGAAAGATGTTTGGGTAGATGTGAATAGATACTGGATTTTTGGATATTCAATACCAGATTTTTAAATAGTTTTTTAAAGTTTTTATTTTTAATTGTAACTAATAAAAAACAAAAGAAAACCTGCCATCTGCAATTCTAGCACTCTGGGAGACCGATTAAGGAGAAGCCCAAGTTCTAGCCCAGCCTAAGTGACTTAATGAAACACTGTCTCAAAAAAAAAGAAAAAAAAGAGCATAAGAAATATCTTTTTAGGAAAAAAAAATTTGTTTTTTAATAATACTTTCGCAATACTTTGCAAGTCAAACTATTGAAATGTATTCTGATTTTCTGATCTTAAACAATTAATAATTTGCTCTTTTCACTACTTTGGCATATCCTCCATAACTATCTAATTTAATCATCCTGCCATCTATAATAAGATCAATTCTTTTAATTTCATAAAACATGGCAAAGTTTGGCAGCAGAAGTCCTTACACATTTTTAATCTTTCCAGTGATGGTTTTATAAATATGGGCACATGTGGAAATGTGCAGAAGTAATAAAGTTGTTTATTCATTTTAATTTTGGTTAAATCCATTAAAGTATATCTCCTAAAGTAGAGTTAATATTTCTCAGATATTTAAGGTTAGGCCCTTGACCTAAAGGAGCTTACCAACTAGTAGGGAAGAGTGATGTAAATAATTTCAAACAAATGTATGTATTGTTTGGTTGAGAGGTCAGATATTCAGAGAGAGAGAGAGAGAGAGAGACTGAGGGAGAGATATTGAGCTCCATCTGGACCAGTTGTGAGTGAGTAGAAATAATGTTATAGGTATCAATAAACCAAATAAAGGGATCTCCATTCCATGCAGAAGTAATAGCATAGACAAAGGTCTGAAAGTGAGAAGCCCCTTAAGAGGGAGGTGTGTGTGTGTGTGTGTGTGTGTGTGTGTGTGTGTGTGAAGATATCAGATACTAGGTAGTAACAGAGTGCAAAGGGAGGGAGGGAGGTTATAATCCTGAAGAAGTGAACAGGTGGAATCATGATGAAAGTCTATAACCTGAAATTGATAGGGAATTATTGCAAGGTTTAAAGCAGAGGTGTGACTACTGTTAGATCACTGTAGCAGTAGTATGGAAAATGAGCTCGAAGGAGACAAGACTCGTGTGAGAAAATCAGGTAAGTTTATGAAAGTTTATTTTTCCAGAGGAAAAATAGTGGATTAGAACAACATTCAGAGCTAAAAACAGCATGACTTTAGTTTTAAGCATGATGTGATGTTTAAATATTATAGAAGAGGGAGAATGGGGCATCTAGAACAGTCATTTATTTGCAGCCTTAAGTGGTTTCCTTATAGAAAATGTAAGGATTAGCAGGTTTTAGATCTAGAGATGATTGAGTTTTGGTCATGCTAAATTTGATATACCAGTAAGAAATCATAGCCTGAAGATTTGGAAAATAAAACTCAATGTCAATATCCTCATAGTTACAGATTTAATTTTACAAACAACAGATATTTCTTAGTTAACAGTGTAAGAGTAAATGTAATCTAAGAACAAGATGATACCACCTAGTTTGTTTAGAATAGCCTTAGTTTGCATGTGCTCCCCTAGAGTAGTAATCATTAATACTGCCCACTTTCATTACAGAAGCATAGCATTAAGATCATAAAATTTATATGGTCTATCTGACTAAGGTGGATATATGCAGAAACAGAATGTGGGCAAAGGTGGGGCTCAAAGTTTTTCTCAGCACTTCAAAAACATTGGAAAAGGAAAAGCCAAAGAACTGCTTGTAGTGTAACCTCAAGACTGTGTGGTCTGAGCCAAGAAGGGGTAAATAAAGCTAGAAAAATCCACTCAGAGTGGATACTATGGAGGAACCATGATTGAATTGTCCTTTGCCAGAGTCAACTTAATGAAATGATTTATGCAGAACCTAGATTATAGAAGATTAAAGAGTGACTTGACAGGAAATTCAGAAGCTTTTCTTTAGCTCTTTATTGTTGTTTTACATGAGTATTACTTATTCAACTAAAAGGATGATCCATCTTTTTTTTTTTGTAATGTTTAAATATGTAGAAAAGACTAGGGAACAAAGATGTAGCTACAGGATAAATTCTGGGGCAAAGAAGGTTGGGTGATTGTCTTTGGAATGAGACTAGTGTATGTTGGAACTAGTAGAGAACTAATGAAGAGGTTTACTTCTCAAATCAATCTGTTTCTCCTTTAAGAGCCAGTTCTAGTTTTTCCCTCCTATTCTGAGGGGATCTCCTGACTGAGATCTATAAACAGAGAAATTATCTTGTTTGTTTTATACTTTTTACTTCTTTATTGTTCTATTCTTCACACCTGCTCTGCCTTCCTTCTCTCTCCATCTAGAGTTAAGAATTTCCTGTTTTGGTTTCCGTACTGTATATGCCAGGGCATTTGCATATGAAACCTTTTTTGGTACAGGGGATCAAACTCGGGACCTTGCACTTGCGAGTCAAGTGGCAGCATCACTGAGCTAAATCCCCACCCTCATATGAAACCTTTAAGCAAATGTTTTTTCAGTGAGATAGCTGAGGAAACAAGCACTCAGAGACAGTAACAGAGAATGGAAAGTCTAGGACCAGGGGCTTGGGAAGCTTGGCAAATATGGGTAACAAGGGTAGAACAAGCCTAGTATAACTGCTATGGTTAGGGTTTTTTTCCACCTGTGCTCAGCAGTCAGGTGAAATAAAAGGAAATTGACTGAAATATGTGTTTCAAATTAGGCCAGTCTTTTTAGGAAAATCACATTTACTCTTGTGCTTTTAACTAACAAATACCTGTTGTTTTTAAAATTAAATCTAAAGCTATGAGCACCAAACACCAAAACCTTGAAGAAGTACAGAACAGTCAACAAGAAAATAACTTTTATTTATTATTTATTAATGACAGTTTATCATTTATTCAAAGAACCAAACATTCAAACAGTATTGAATCTCTAGTACTTCCCAGAAATCATGGTACTGAGATAATAGTGTTGGAGAGACATGAAGAATGTCTAGATGCACAGTATGAACTTCAAAGGCAAAGCAAGATAGGAAGCAATCCATGGTTTGGAAGCAAATAAGGTATCAGAGTGGTCTTCACCTTACCTGTGGAGGTTGCAAGGGCAACAGTTAGTCCTGGAGGACTAGGCTTAGAGGGAAAGAAAGACAGTGTTCCTCATAAAAGGGGTAAAAGGGAAGAGAGTAGCAGGAGGAAAAGAGGACCCAGAACACGATTGGGTAGAGTTAACAGGAGGCCAGCACTAATTAGATGAGTTTAGGCCATGCTCAGTAAATGGACAAAAGTGGACATTTGCTAGCCTTAGCATTCCAAATAAACTGTTTCATTAAGGCAGTTTATCAAGACCTTATCTTAAAATAAAAAAGTTCTGAGGATGTAGCTCAGTGCAAAAATTTGGCTGCACATATGCAAGGCCATGAATTCACAAACATGCACACAAAACACACTACCCCCAATTAAAAATGTATCTATATTCAAATTTAACATTCTTGACCTCTGGTTTTCTTTCATTTGAACTGAAATAGAGGCAAATCTATGAATCAAGCTTATCTGGGTTTTTTTTTTTTGTCCTTAAAATCTTAATGTCCACCAAATGTGGCTTCATTTCCATGACATTTTACAGTAGTAGAACTTGGGCTCTATATTGATCACATTTCCTTTCACTGGAACAATATATTTGATAACCACAATTTGAGGAGAGTTTTAATTTTATGCATAGTTTCAGAGGGTTTAGTCCAGGATCGGCTGGCTCCAAGGCAATTATATCATAGTGGAAGGGGTGTGGTAAAGCAAGCTGCTTACTTCATGGCAGCAGGGAGCAAAACACAGGAGAAGAGAAGTGAAGGAAAGGGACGAGAGACCAGAAACAGTACCCAAGATCATACCCTCATGACCAACTCAGACACACCCAGAATTGTGCTTTACTGATCACCTAGGTACCTCTTAAGCCAATCAAATTGACAGTTAAGTTTAACCATCATAGGCTCTGACTCTGAGAATATGCCTGCAACTTACATTAAAAGACCTTGTTTTTTGTATTAAATTATCTCATTTTATTCCCTCTAGATAATGAGATAGAGAAGGTAGAGAAAACTGAAGCCTGTGTGCTTACTAGCTTTCAATTCCAAAGCTGCTGCCAGTGGCATCCCTGGAGCTACACACTATCACTCTGACTTTTCTTATACAGTATTCATGTTCTTACACTCAACCCCCTAACAGTTGGAAATTGTCTACTTGGATGCTTAGTTATTTACTGACCTATAGTCGGCAACACTGTTTATTTAAAGATACAATTTCTAGCAGGGTGTGGTGATGCACATTTGTAATCCCTGCACTTGGGAAGCTAAGGCAAGAGGATCACCACAAGTCCAAGGCCTGCCTGAGCTACATAGTAAGTTCTAAAACAGCCTGAATTATATAGGGAGACCCTGTCTAAAAACATACAGCCTTTTGGATCTTTGATTAAAATAGTCTTTCTAAAGTGTATTAAGCTTAAAAGCAGTAAGAATACCATTTCTGAAATCTTTTTTGAACCAAAAATGCATCATTCTGAATTTTAAATTGTCCTCTTTCCTGAAAATGAAAGTCCTGTATCATTCTGAACAAACTCTAGAGAAATAAACACTTACCCAAGCCTGATGAGTATATATAGGTCTTGAGTCTCAAGGAAGTTATTGGTGAACCTTTGTCATCCAAGTTGTTTGTTTTTCTTTTAAGACAAAAGATATTGATGTATGAGTTGTTTTTTATAAGCTAAAACCTCAGAATTTAGTTTTATTTACAATATTGTCACTTTATAATAAGCAAGTGGGTTTTGGGTTGCAGTTTGGGAACTCGTCTCCAAAAAGATCATGGTTACTGCTATAGGTGCTGAATAAGTGATAGCAATATTTATTTTTAACTAACATTACTTTAAACTTTCTCCAGTCATATTCTCTGCTTATTTAAACTTATTTTACTGTGTGTTTTAAATTGTTTCTACTGAGGAAACTATTAAACTAACTCCCTTGGACTACTTCAGAGTAGGTGTAGGCCTCATACGTAGAGATAGGAATACTCACCAACAAAGATTTAATCAACTTAAGGAAATTAATTACCTAGCATCTGTCACCTTCACAGAAATTGTAGGGTAGAGTAAGCATTACTGTTTTGTCAACCAAACATGAGCAGTAAAAAGACTGACTCTCCCAAAATAGAGGTTATTCAAAAATAACAAGTACTGCAACCTGGAATATGCATGCTACAGCAGACTGTAGCATCAAAGGGATTGTGACAAGGGGAAGCTTTTAAAGGCAAAAAAAGGAAGTCCATTTAGACTGTTTTGAAACAAAGACCTTGGCTACAGGACTGAGCAAAGGTGGTGCTTGTTCTTCGGTAGAACTTACTGTTGATCAGAGAGTCTTCATAGAAGTGGCTTAACTGGAAAGTTCTTTTTGGGAAAATTCTTACTGGAATTTCCTGTTACAGGCAGACATGCAAGAGGGTCCTTCTTTGGGCCCTTTCAACTGCAGTTTGTTACAGTGTGACATGACTCCATTTTCATACTGACAGCTTTCACAGTCTCTGTTTTGTAAATGGAAAGAAAAAGTGTTGGGATAAATAATCAGCTTGCCTAAATTCACATATTTAATAACATAATATTGTTGCTCTGGTCCCTCCAAATAAATTTCTGTCTACATCAGGCTGTTCTATATACTGGGTTATACTAACCTTCTAAGCTACTTTAAACTGCCACAAAATAATAATAATACAAAATGACTCTACTGCTGACATTTGCATCCTTTATGTTTCTTGGTTTGATAAACGGTGTCCTTTCAAAAAAAAAACCTTGTACATATAGAGAACATACTGTGAAGCTAAATTTCTCAATTTCAAATCCTACTCCAACAGAAATCACTGAATGTTTGAGTGAATGACTTCATCCCTCCAAGTATCAACTGTCTCATCTGTAAAATATGAATGATAATTGTACCTTTATAAGACTGTCACAGAAATTAAATGAGACAGTATAGATAAACTTCTTAGCCTAGGACCTGCCTCTAGAGGCCTTCAGTAATTCATTCTCATCTTAGTGGAAATGGTAGTAAAGCTGCTTAATATAGTATCTCTGCCCTTCTGTACTCTGATTTTCTTCAGATTAGAGACTTTATTTTGTTCATCTCTACATCTTCTCTTAGAGCTTGTCATGAAATAGGTACTCAGTAAATAATTATTGGATTGAATGAAACAGACAGATTTTTAAAATCAGAAAGTTGTTTTCCAAAAGAGTAAACTGAAGCTCGCAAAGGTTTTCCAAACAGATTTTCAACAGCTGCTATAAATCAGTCTCATCATTGATACCATTTTCGGCAATTTTTTGAAAGGTTCAAATGGGGTTGTGGAATTCATACCCATTTCTTACAGCACCGAGGCCAGAACTCTATCCACAAAACTCTTTAACTCCTCTTTAAAAACATTTAAGAATTCTTCTTGGCTGAGTGTTAATATATATTGTCACTATAGTATTTTGGAAGATTACTTTTTGAGTTATGTGATAAATTAGTTTTCAAAGAAAACTGTACGTGAAAACAGCGTACCATTCTATCCTAGTTTATAGATGTCTAGAGAAAAAAAAAAGAACAACAGGTTACAGTGTGAATATGGAAAAATGAACCAATAAGTGTCTGAACAGAAGTGTAGAATAAGTAAGTGCTTTACAAATTAAAGCAGATTATGAAATTAGAAGCCATCAGATCAACAGAAATGAAGATGATAAAGTGATTCTTTACATAGATTATAATTACTCATTTTGCCCAGTCCTGTCTCTCTTCTCCATATTGCTCAAGGGAAACAAGGGGTGGGGTTGGATCGTAAGAGTCAGGGATATTTCTGATTACAAATAATTATTTATGTTTTGATTTGCATTGGTTTTTTTTAATTAGTTTTTTTCCTGTGGAACATTATTCAGGTAACTATTAATAAAAAAGATTCACCAATGATGAATGTAACTGTACTGTATACCTAAAATGTACCAATAAACTCAATGAAGAAATAAATAAAATAAAAAGGTTCAGTTATTACTACAAGAAGTTGCTACTGAAAGTACCTCCATAATCAATGCTGTGAGGCATTTGGGATGGCTCACAAAACAAGCAGCACTAATGGGACCAACTGTGACAGGAGTGGCAGGTTGATTGCCAAGAAATAAAGTATTTTACATAGACTTGCCTAAAAAGATGTGTTTAATAATTGCATTCATAGTTGGGTTGACTTGAAAAAAATTAAGTGACAGTCTATGGAACACAGACCTATCTATAAAGACTTTGATTTTTCTCCAAGAAATTCTTTATAGATACTCTCTTTATAAATTCTTTATTATCTTTAAAAAGACAGATAATTGGAAGAAATTATATTTTCTTTAATTTTGCGTTATTATCTGTATAAGTTAACCAGATTGTTAAGCACAATCAAGGTAAATATTATAAGAAAGAATTGGTTCTTTCCCGTTCATAAGGATTTTGTTAATAATTTCTAAGCAGAAAAACAGAAGACACTTAAACATAGCCATGTAAATGACAATAAATATGCTTGCTTTCGATATTTATATCACAAAAAAGTACATACATAATTTTATCTGAAGCTCTTCCTTCCAACATCCCCCAAAGATAAGTACTAGTGTATTAGATTGTAGTTTACTGTGCATTATGCTGCTTCAAAAGCCATTTGGTAAGAATTTCTCCACCTTATTTTATCAAAGCAGTTGCATTATTAGTTAATTTTCTTTGACTGAAAGTTATTTTTGTATTTTCAGTAATAAAAAATATCTTAAGCAGTATTGTATCTGAATTACTTTTCCTCTCTCATTTAGTGATCTCTAGTAACTACCAGACCTGTCTTGGCCTTCTGATGCATTACCCAGTCATCGGGGATATACACTCACTGATTCTTAAGGCTCTGTTCCTTAGAGACCCAAAGGTAAGCTTTTCCCATAAGATATACACATTATTAAGCTGAGTAAAAATTCCTGATGTGGAATTTGCCTAATGTCAGATGAGTTACCTAATGACAGAATTTTCCTAAGTTTTAGCCCTGAAATCAGAAACCTTATTAGCCAATGACTCACCAAGTAAATTAAGTGGATATTGCCTTGAGAAACAGGTACACACATCTCTAGTCCCTCAGAAAGGTTATTCTCCCCTTCTGTCTTCATACCTCAAGGAGAGTTGAGCAACTACCTCTTCTTATAGCCAAACTTTGTCATTATTGTACTTCTCCCTAGGTATGACTTTTATTTAGATAGAGCCTCAAAAGCCATATGAAGATCAAAAAAGTAGATCCATACAAAGGACCAACTCTGTAAAGAGTTTATAATACAATGAAATATTGAATTCTCTCATATTATGAATATGTATTTTTTTATTTTTCAGATTGAATAACCTATTAAAATTTAAAGACTTTTAACACTGATATTTCTATATGAATGTAACAAAATTCATCAAAATTTTCTTTACACTTCAGAGAAAAAGAGTACTCTTTTACAACTGTTATATTTCTTGAAAATAAGAACATTTAATGATCTAAAAAAATCTGTGAATCCTTGCTACTTTTGCACCAAACAAAAATATTGGATGAAGTGTAAGAGATAACGCTTCAAATATGAATATCATAGTGCCAAGCACTGGGTAGTAATCCCAGCCTTTGGCTCTTTGACAACCCTTCCAACATTCATGTTGGCAGTTGTCAAACTGTCTGTGAGTCAGTCTGTCTGTCTGTGGGTTCCGTTGCCAAAGCTCTGTCTGATCAACTTCAGCCTCCAAGTTTAATATAAGTTTTGATTCTGAAGGATTTCTGCCCTTTCCTTAGTTGCTGACTTCCTCCCTTGAGTATATCCTCTATTTATTCTTTGACTGAGTTAAGGAATTCTTATGCCTGTACCTGTTTTTTTTTTTTTTTTTTTTTTTTTTTTTTTTTTTTTTTTTTTTTTTTTTTTTTTTTTTTTTTTTTTTTTTTTTTTTTTTTTTTTTTTTTCTGGTACCAGGGATTGAACTTGGGATCTTGCATTAGTGAGGCAGGTGTGGCACCACTGAGCTAAATACCTGGCCCCTGTATCTTTTTTCTGTAGAAATACAAACTTCTATATAATTTCTATAACACAAATTAATTAATCATCAGAAGTATAATCTTATTTGTCTGATGTATAAGGGAGCATTTTTTTTCTGGTAAAAGGAGTATAACTGAAAAGTCTAAGTTCCATGTTTATATTCTTATGTACATATGTATATGTAAATTGTGGGGATTTTTTACCAAAATTTAAAGATGATTTATATAAAGATGATGTTGCTGGTCAGAGACGTAAGAGTTTGATCTACAAACTTAAGGCAAATTCTACCAACTCATTATTAGGAATTCTTAGTATATAAAGTGTAAAAAAATGCCAGATAGAAATTTGAATGCCTTACCTGTGTGACTTGTCTCGTTTAATAGAGGAAAAAGTAAATATGTTATCACAGCCTATTGATCTTGTTAATTTTCCCCTAAATTTGTTGATCTTCCTTTGAATCACTTGTTTAGTTTCATAGTTCTTTTTTTTTTCTTTTAAATTGAATTTATTGATACATTCTAGGTAGACAGTACAGTTACATTCATTACTGGGATCTTGTACCTTTACATGCCAGGTCTTGGTTCTCATTTTTTCCCCTTGTCCCCACCCTGCCTTCACCCCCTCCTCCCCACCTTCAAACACTTTAATTCCATTTATACATTTTCTCATATTTTTTTCCTTTTCCCTTATTCCCCTTTCCCTATCCTTCTCACTGTTCCTACTCCTTTGG
>NW_022900940.1:35206862-35228159 GCF_012274545.1 Fukomys damarensis
TGGCTTTGTAGTATAGTTTCAAATTGGGAATTGTTACACCTGGTGCCATGTGTCTGTTGCCTAAAATGGCTTTTGCTATTCTAGGTCTCTTGTGGTTCCAAATGAATTTTTGGATTCTTTTTTCTAGTTCTGTGAAATATAGTGTTGGAATTTCAATTGGCATTGCATTGAATGTATATAGCAGTTTTGGTAGTATGGCCATTTTCACTATGTTGATTCTTCCTCCCCAGGAGCAGGAGACATCTTTCCATTTTCTTGTATCCTCCTCGATCTCTTTTTTCAGAGTGCTGTAGTTTTCAGTGTAGAGGTCTTTGGCTTCTTTTGTTAGATTGATTCCCAGATACTTCATTTTTTTGGGTGCTATTGTGAAAGGAATTGTTTCCCTAATTTCTTTGTCATTGAGTCTGTTATTTGTCTGCAAGAAGGCTGTTGATTTTTGGGTGTTGACCTTGTATCCAGCTACTCTGCTAAAAGTGTCAATGAAGTCTAGAAGTCTTTTGGTGGGGTTTTTTGGGTCTTCAATGTAGAGTATCATATCATCAGCAAATAAGGACATTTTAACTTCTTCCTTTCCTATCTTTATTGCTTTAATTTCTTTCTCTTGTCTAATTGCTGTGGCTAATGTTTCCAGAACTATATTGAAGAGGAGTGGTGATAGTGGGCATCCTTGTCTTGTTCCTGATTTTAACGTTGAAGGTTTTCAGTTTTTGGCCATTTAATGTGATGTTGGCTGTTGGTTTAGCATAGATAGCCTTTATTAAGTTGAGGCATAGACCATCTATTCCAATTTTTTGCAGTTTTTATCGTGAATGGGTGTTGAATTTTGTCAAATGCTTTTTCTGCATCTATCAAGAGGATCTTGTGGTTCTTATCCTTGACTTTGTTAATATAGTGTATTACATTTATTGATTTACGTATGTTGAACCATCCTTGCATCCCTGGAATAAATCCGACTTGGTCAGGATGTATGATCTTCTTGATGATCCTCTGTATTGTGTTTGCTAGTATCTTACTGAGGATTTTTGCATCTATATTCATTAAGGAGATTGGCCTGTAGTTCTCTTTTTTAGTTACATCTTTCCCAGGTTTGGGAATCAAAGTGATGTTTGCTTCCAGGAATGAATTTGGCAGTATTGCTTCTCTTTCAATTTCATTGAAAAGTCTGAAGAGTGATGGCAGTAGATCTTCTCTAAATGTCTTGTAAAATTCAGCAGTGAATCCATCAGGACCTGGGCTTTTCTTTGTTGGTAAGTTTTTAATTACATTTCCAATTTCACTGATTGTGATTGGGGTGTTTAAAATGTTTTTATCTTCTTTGTTCAACTTTGGTAATTCATAAGTATCTAGAAATCTCCATTTCTTCTGTGTTTTCCATTTTGTTAGAGTACAGGTTCTCATAATATGTATTAATGATCCTCTGGATTTCTCTGGGATCTGTTGTGACTTTCCTTTTTCGTTCCTGATTGCATGAATCTGAGCCTTTTCTTTCCTTTTTTCGATAAGGTTTGCTAAGGGTTTATCAATTTTAGTTATTCTTTCAAAAAACCAACTCTTGGATTCATTTATTTTTTGTATCATTTTCTTAGTTTCCATTGCATTGATTTCTGCTCTAATCTTTATAATTTCCTCTCTTGTTCGAGCTTTGGGTTTTTCTTGCTCTTGCTTTTCTAGGAGTCTAAGAGTCATCGTTGGGTTGTTTATTTGAGCTTGCTCTGTTTTCCTAATGTGGGCATTCAGTGCTATGAATTTTCCACGTAGAACTGCTTTCATTGTGTCCCATAGATTCCTGTATGTTGTATTGGCATTTTCGTTTATTTGTAAAAACTGTCTGATTTCTTCTTTAATTTCCTCTGTGATCCATTGATTATTCAGGAGAGTGTTGTTCAATTTCCATGTGTTTGTGAAGTTCCTACAGTTTCTTGTGGTATTGATCTCCAGCTTGATTGCACTATGATCTGATAATATACAGGGAATAACTTCAATTCTTTTGCATTTATTCAAACCTATTTTGTGAGCTAGTATGTGATCTCTCTTGGCGAATGACCCATGTGCAGCTGAAAAGAATATGTATTCTGATTTTGTGGGGTGGAACACTATAGACGTCTAATAAATCCCTATGTTCAAAAGCTTGGTTCAGTTCTAGTATTTCATTGTTGATTTTTTTGCCTAGATGATCTTTCTATTTGTGATAGTGGGGTATTCAGATGCCCCACTACAATTGTATTAGTGGTTATTTGGTTTTTCATGTTACTTAATATTTGTTTTATATAGTTGGGGGCATTTATATTTGGTGCATATATGTTTATGATTGTCATTTCTTCCTCTTGGATTGTTCCCCTTACAAGGATGTATTGGCCTTCTTTGTCTCTCTTAATCAGTTTTGGTTTGAAGTTTGCTCTGTCTGTGAATCAGTTTGCTACCCCTGCTTTTTTCTGGGCTCCTGTCGCATGGAGAATTGTTTTCCATCCTTTCACTTTCAGTCTATGATTTTCTTTCTGAACTAGGTGTGTTTCTCGTATACAACATATTGTTGGATTTTGCTTCTTAATCCATTCTGCCAGTCTATTTCTCTTGATTGGTGAATTGAGGCCATTGACATTGATAGTTATATCTGATATGTACTGACTTATTATTGTCATGTTATTGTCCTTTTGTTGACTCTTTTTTTATTTTTTATCCTCCCCTTTTAGTTTCTTGCCTTGGCTATTTGATTTGCTCTGTTGGACCTCCTGGTGTTGTGATCTTCATTGTCTTTTTCTAGGATATTGTTTAAAATGCTTTGTAGTGCTGATTTAGTATTCATGAAGTTTCTCAAATGTTCTTTGTCATGGAAGTATCTTATTTCTTTGTCCATTTTGAAAGCGAGTTTTGCAGGATACATCAGTCTTGGTTGTAGGTTGTTTTCTTTTAGGACTTGGAATACCTCACTCCAGGCTCTCCTTGACCTGAGAGTTTGTGTTGAAAAGTCTGCTGTGATTGTGATGGGCTTTCCTTCGCATGTGATTTGTTTCTTTTGTCTTACTGCTTGTAGTATTTTGTTCTTCTGTTGGGTTTCTGGAATCTTGATTATTATATGTCTAGGTATAGATTTTTTTTGATCATGGCTAGTTGGTATCCTATATATGCCTCGCTTATCTGTATATCTAATTCTTCCCCTCTGTTTGGGAAGTTTTCTGTCATTAATTCTTTGAACAGCTTTTTTAAGTCATTTGCATTTTCTCCTGGTACTTCATGGATTCCTATCAGTCTTAGGTTATTCTTCTTTGCATCATCTAGGAGTTGTTGGATCGATTTCTCATGCTCCCTTACTGTAAAGAGACCTCCCTTTTCATGGTCACTGTTATCTGCTATCCTATCTTCTATATCTGAGATTCTATCTTCGCAATATTTTGTTCTGTTGTGTGCACTTTCAGTAGAGTTTTTAATCTCCTGTATATCTGTTTGAATCTGTTTAATGGATTCCATTTCTTTCCTATGTTGGACATTCACTGTTTCCATTTCTTTCTTGTGATGGGCCTTCATGGCTTCTATTATGTTCCTAAGCTCATCTATTTTTTTTGTCAGTTTCTGTTCTGGAGTCTCGAATCATGTCTTTCATTTTGCTGACCATCTCTGTGGTCATCTGGGTTTTCTAGAGCTTGATTGATCAGTTTTGTTACTTCCTGTGCTGTGAGTTCTGAGTGTCCTGGAGGTTCACATCTGATTTTTCATCCTCCTTTGCCCTACTGTTTGCCATTGGTGGACTGGAAGTCTGTATTTGTGGCTTGCTTAAGTGTTTTGTCATCTTTATTTTTGCTGTTGGGTTGCCCTTGATTCTGTCTCTGGGGCATTAAATCTTCCTGATATCATTGTTTCCCAGTCTTTGATTCTCTATTGACTTATAGACACTCTCATTTTCATAATTGAGAAAACAACTCATCAAATCAATCCCTATCCTTTATCCTTATCAATACAATCAGGAACATAATAGGATCAATCACCACCCTTTGTAGCCCATCATGCCTCTGCAGAGTGTATCCAAGACTGGCTCAGTCAGGGGATCTAATAGCAGGGGGGTGGGGGTGCTCAGGGGCACCTGCGCAGCTTCCTTCCTGGTGCAGAGTCAGAGCCAATCAGTGGTGCCTGCTGGAAATGGCTCGGCTCCAGAGGAGGCCCACAGTACGGGCCAGACCGCGCAGCAGAGGTGGCACTGAGTCCAAGCTGGGACTGTGATGTAAAATGCACCTACCTGGAGCTGTGTCATAGCCAATCAGTGGCGCCTGCTGGAAACAGTGCGGCTCCAGAGGAGGCCCATTTTTCCGGCTGGACCACGCAGCAGAGGTGGCTCTCTAGTTTCATAGCTCTTCATACTAAGTCCATCAGTGTTTATTAGTAGAATATAATTGCACTTTCATGTTAGCGTGGTTTTCATAGAGTACTTTTTATCTCAGTAGTGTCTTTGATATGAGTATAATCAGGCAAATTCTACTAGCATTAAAGGCATTAAGAGAAAAAAATGGCAGTATTATTATCTAAAAAAGATAATTCCCACCTTTACATTCATTATCTTACCATGTAAAAATGTGTTCGAGAAAATGGTCCCAAAATATGGAATCTTAAGCTGATAATTTGGAGACATAAGAAATTGGGCATGGTGATAAGAGTTGGGTTCACAAGGCTCATGAGAACAAGTCCATGAAATGGTATCAGTAGGAAAAATTAAGAAAGCTGTGTAGCCTTAGGGGTTTTCAGATGGATGACTAACCCAGAAAAGTGGCAGTTACACTGTAGGTAATGGCTGACTCATTGATATCATTTCATTAATTTCCAGTGATAAATATTATTACTTTTTTTTTTTACTTATTATTGTTTTTAATGTAGAGTTGTGGCTTACCTTGCCTGGTGGATTCCTTCAATTGAGTTCATGGAATTGTAGTATTTGTTATCTCTTTCTGGAATATCCTTCAGAACATTTTCAAGTGCTGGTTTGTTGGTTGTCAATTTCTTCAGATGTTCTTTGTCATGGAAATATCTTATTTCCCCATCAATTCTGAAAGATAGTTTTGCTGGGTACATCAACCTGGATTGGAAGTTGTTTTCTTTTAGGACCTGAAATACTTCACTCTAAGCTCTCCTTGACTCAAGGGTTTGTGTTGAGAAATCTACTATGATTCTAATGGGGTTTCTTTTATAGGTGATTTGTTTCTTTTGTCTACCTTCTTAACATTTTATTCTTACGTTGAATTTCTGGAATTTTAACGGTTAGATGTCTTGTGTAGATTTTATTTTTTAGTCATGGCTAATTGGAGCTCAATATGCCTTACTTATCTGTATGTCAAATTCTTTTTCCATGCTTGAGAAGTTGTATGCCATTACTTCTGTGAAATGGTTTTTATGTCATTTGCTCTATCTCCTGCTTTTCATTGATTCCAGTCATTCTTATATTCTTCTTCTTCACATCATCTAGCAGCTGTTGGATTGATATTTTTTGTAGTCTCTTACTATTTTTAAGAAATCTATTTTTTCATCATCACTAACTGCAAACCTGTCTTCTACATCTAATACTCTGTCCCCACATTGGTTCATTCTGCTGCACATACTTTCAATAGAATTCTTAATCTCCTGGATATCTGATTAAATCTGTTTCATGGATTCCATTTCTTTCCTATGTTGGGCATTCATGGTTTCCATCATTTTCTTGAACTTCTTTATTTTATTATCTATATCTATTCTAGATTCACTAGCCATGCCCTTCATTATGATTATCATCTCTTTATTTATCTGGGAAATTATTTCTAGGTTGATTTTTTTGTCTAGAGCCTCGTTTATCTGCTTTGTTAATTCTACTGTTACCACGTCAGAGAATTTAGGTGGGTGACTTTTGAATCATTCCACTTTTTTCCCCCCTGGGTTTGCCCTGGATGAACTGGAAATCTGAAGTTGCTTCTTGCTTCCATGTCTTCTCATTTTCTATTTCTTTTTTTTTTTTTTTTTTTTTTTTTTTTTTTTTTTTTTTTAGTTTCTGTGTTGATGCTTGTAAATTGCTCATGGTAGGTAGCTTTATTACTTGTTATTGAGAACTCCTTAGGAAATGACTACCCAAGAGATGGCTTCCAGCTGTTAATGGCTTTTGGGTCTTGAATCTATTAAGAGATCCTACTTGTTCAGTTTATTGGGGATCAGAATTTGATACCTATTTTGCCTAGACTTGGCTCTTTGACATTGGAGTATAGTGTTTTGTATGACCCTCAGGCAGTCTCAGTCTTGGCATACAAAGAAGAATAACTGATTTCTTTCTCTCTCTCTCTCTTTTTTTTTTTTAATTGGTATCAGGGATGAACCTCTGGAGTGTGCATGTGTGAGGCAGGTGGCTGCACCACTGAGCTAAATCCCTGGCCCAAGAACAACTGAACAGACAACTATGTCACCTTAGCTAAAGTAGTATAATCAGTAATAACAGTACCATCAAGAACAGCCTAAAAAAGTGACAAACTGTGCTACCTATTAATTTGCCATCTTTAACCATATGAACAAGACTGGCAATTATACAATAAAATTTTTAAAAATCAGAATGTTTTATATAATAAGTATCCCCTCAGTGGAGTGATGGTTCCCTCAGGGGGAAAATTTTTAAAGGGGTAAGAGGAAAGAAATAGAGATACAGAAAAACAAGATTAAAAGCAGGGCTGAAGGACAAAGGAAGATTACATAAACTTTGGGAAACTGGTGAAAAAAACAGGAGGGAAGGAAAAAGGGAGACACAGAAACAAGAATAGACCAAAACAACATCAGCAAAAGCTATAATGTCCACACTCATATAAAAACATGAACAATCAAGAAAAGAATTTCTACTTCAAGGTGTATCTGTGCTGTCAGTAGATCAAGTAAGGCAGTCAGAGCCCAGATCTGTGTTTGCTGACCCAGCAAACCTGCAGTAGAATTAAGGCTAGGTGCTGGATAATCTTAGAAAGCCTGCGCTATCAAGTCCACTGAATTTCATGCTGACCCTAGTTTGTAGCTGTGAGGCTGGGACCCACCTTGTTCAGCATACAACTCTCTGGATGCCACTTACAGGCCTGAACTCAGCTCCCTGACATTAGGTGTTTACCACGCTGTTTCTCACCTTGACACTGGGAGCAACTAGTTGGAGCCAACCCAGTGCTGCTGAGTCCTAGATTCAGCTAGGCCCTTTCAGAAATGGCAACTGGCAATTACCCTCTCCTGGGAGGACATCTCAACTGGAATCATTTGTCAACCTGCAGCCCTCAACACCCACTGCTCCATTTTACTGGTGCATTTCTCTTTGGAGGCTCTGAAGTCACTTGTTGTCACCATGACTCAAGTCACCTCTCTCATGCTGTGGACTGGGATTCTGGAAAAAAGCACCATTTGCCACCTTCTTCTTCTGCATTGAGATCCCTCTCTTTGTTCTCCCCCATGGGCTCAAATTCCTGTTTCAGATCCTTTCTGGAATCCATGGACCCCTTGTTGTCTTCTTCTCTTCCCCATATTGCTGTATTCTGGCATCTGAACTCCAAATCTTGGAGAGACTGTTTTAGTGCTGCTCACCACTCCACTATCTTCCCAAAGGACTGACTTTAAATGAAGTAACAAGATCCAATTCAGTGCTAGAAAGGACTAATTTAAAAAGCGGGTCTACCTATATTATAGAAACTCACAAGTATTCAGATTTTTCACTGTAATTAATGTCAATTTTAGTAATAAGGGAGGCCTTTTATGTGGAGGAGGAGAGATCCATGCGAGTACTTCAGCTCATTTCTTCTAAAATCCAGACATCAGAATGCTTTAAGTGTGTTCTACTAAATAACAGTGGAACACTTAAAATATTTGAATCATTCCTGATTCAAGCAAAAAGTATTGCATATACAAATCTCAAGGTAGTAAACTCATAGAAAGATGGGATTTGAGGGATGAAGACACACTTTTCCACATCCTAGCTTTGTGACATTCATATTGAGTGCTATTGAAAGAAACATAAAAGAGAAGTAAACAAGGAACTCTTAGGCCTTTGTATGTTTATTTTCTGCCTTCAGAGAAGTACTTTATCCTACCATTAACCCTAAATGGCAATGAAGATTGTTCTTTTGAAAACACATTCTTACAAGTAAAGCTTGAAGCATTAACCCCTATTTGCCTTATAAGAAAGGTGGACTTTACTGTGGAAAGAGTTCTCATTTAAATAGTTTGAAGTAATGGCTCTATAAATGGTTAATATTAGGATCATGCCTCTTCATAGTTTTGCGAGTACTTTAATTTGGTCCTTACAACACCTCTAAAGGGTAAACAGAGCAGATTATCTGTCCTCACTATTTTTCAGTAGAGAGGGGTTGTGATTATGCAATTTCCTCAAGATCAAAAGCTTATAAGCTTCAAAGCTAACTACAGTGGTTTCCAGACCCTTGTGTCTATTCTTTCCCTCCTCAGATACCTGGCCTTAATTAATCTTCCTTTTCCAGGAAACCATTTCTAGGTTCAGTTAGAACATTTCTTCCACCTGGAGTCCATACAGCACCTTGAATTTTATCTATATGCATTTTATTTTATTATTTCTCTATAGGACGAGGTCCTAGTCATTTTTTAGCACATTATGTCCTGCTTGTACTTGGTATTAAGAAAGTATAGGTAGAATTTAATTTGGCTTCAAATACTATGCCTTTTCTCACTATGCCATACAGACTGTAACCTAAGCAGACCTCACTCACGGAGCATATTTCTGGAACCTGTGCCCTCATTCCTCAGAAGCCATAGCCAATGATGTATTTTTTGGATGCCATTTTCATCAAGATATTGAATTAGCCCTATAATTTGAACATAAAGAACATCTAGTTTTTTTATTTGCTTTGTGTCAGAATTATCTGAAAACCTATTACTGCTTTCAAATACTATGAACTAAAAAAGACATAGCAAAGAGTATAGTTATCTAGTTAATATCCTTCATTTGAGCTATCGGAGTTTCTGAACTGTTAAGAGCCTTCCAATGATAATGAATCTTTCAGAGTTATCCATGATAACAAACAACCAGTTGCAGCACATGTACAATAGGTTCGTCTAGACACAGTGAGAATCTTGGTGAGGCTTAGAGATTTACTGAAGGCCTCACAGATTGTCACTGGCAGAACCAGCAAATATGTTCTTTCAACAGGCTAGCTATAGTAGCTTCATCAGTTTAAAAATAGTAGTATCCTGCTTATATATTTCCTGTATAAAATCTTTTATGTATAATAGATATTTTTTTGCATTTATAATCAATGAAATTGCCTTATACAGTGGACCTTTGAGTTACAATTGGCCTGACATATGAGCAACTTGAGTTATGACTGGAATTTTGTTGTAACTTATGAACAAAGTTTTGAATTACAAACTGAATGCCAGCCACTTGTGCCTCCAGATGGTTTCAGATACAGATTTAACCCTTTGAGAGTTCTGGAAGGAACATTACAGCATCTTTTCCTGTGTGGGGTTAATTGAGGAATCCTGGGCCAGTGTCTCTCAAAGGACATTGAGAGTTGCCTGTATACAAGAGAGAGACTTTGAAGACTGTGTAGAGGACTCTCAGCTTTGAATTGACCAACTTGGGTTACAACCAGCCCTCTCAAATGAATTGAGTTCATAAGTCAAAGGTCCACTGTTTGTCTCTTGGAAAGATAGGGAGGGAACAAAAGAGGGAGGGAGGGAGACTATTTTCAAACAGGAACTGTTTGAAATTTTTGAATGTATGCTTTATAACATGACTGCATACAAGTATTTATAACTGTAACATTAAACTAAATGTTACTATTTGTAAAATTCTGTAACCTGCACAATGTAAATACAGATTCTGACCAGGTCTTCAGACCAAATTCCTAATTCTTATTTGCCCTTCTTTATCATATTAGAACTACTTAGCAGATTTCCAAAAACAATCCACTAAATGAAGTTAGAGGGATAGAAAGAGGACATTCTGAAATATATGAAGTGATTAAAAAACATCGTTCTAGCTAGTTGTTGAAATTCAAAAAAAATTTTAAAACCCAATTAGAAACAAAAGTCATAGAAAATGTGAACATATTGTGTTCCTTAAATAACCAGATGTTCTCTCCTTCCTGAAGGCAGTAAGGGCTAGGAATAAAGGTTTAAAACTATTGTTTTAAGTTAACTGTGAATCTTGCCAATCTGTTTTTACCCTTTAGCAAATGAAATTCTAATACAGAGACATAAGCAAAAAAATTTTCATTTTTTGGTGCTCTCTGATTTGTATTGTGTTGTATTAACCTTATCACAAAGACTTATTACAAATGAAATACAGTACATGGATTATCATTTTATATTCTGTAGTAAATTTTGACAGGTACTGTTTATTTTGAAGACTAGAATATTTGGGGAAAATAGTTGGATTAAGTTTTCAAATGACTGTTACTGTTTATGGAAGAGAATTTATAGAAATAAGATGGTTTCATAGTTATTCTTGTATACAGAAACAATATATGTTATACATTATTCCTATGCTTGACCAATTTTGATTGGCTTTTGTTTAAATTTTGCTTATTAATTTATTAAAATTCTTAATATCAAGTTTCAGATTTTATGCAGATAGTTAAAATTTTACTCATTTAATTTAAAAATAAAATCCATTGTATATGCAACATTTTTTTATTGTCTAATAACTTTGGTAAATATTATGTATCACAGTTTAAAAGTAGTGAACATATTCAAAAGTAGAACCAGTCAGGTAACAGTGTTAGGAAATTTTCCTTTTCAGTAATTCCATTGTAATCTTACCTTCTTAGCAGTAAAGAATCTAAAAACTATGAATATTATTGAAGGAGTATGTATTATATCCACTTATTTTTCATGATGTTTTTGTCAGAATTTCTATTCAGATTTTTTTAGCATGTTTCTAATCCCAGTTTTGTCATGATTTCATGTTACAGATAGATTGTTTATGTTACTCCTGTACTTCTGGAGCATTTCTTTGAAAATAATGATTCCTAGAGAATCATTTTTGTGCTTATTTCATTAGTGACATAAGAAAATGTTTTTTCTTTGTTTCTGAGCTGTATGACTATATGCCATTCTTTTTTATCACTGTTACCACCAACTGGGTATTTATTATAGTTCATATTTAGATATTAATGACTAATCAAGTATGTTTTCACATCCACTCAGAAATACAGACTTATCAACATAGATTAGCATTTTTTAAAACTTGTTTTATTTCTGAATAAATGATGGTTATAAAGAACAGTCTTCAAGGAATGATTTAAAATCTTTATTAATCCAGTATTTGAAACATACTATTTATTGTTTTCAAACATTTTGTAATGTAGAATCATGCATTTCTCAAAACCTATTAAAGGTTACTTAGGTGCCTAAAATAATTCTGAATTAATTTTATAGTTTTTTTTTAATTTATTAATTTAAACTATTTAATTGTATATTATTTATATACCAGCCACTGTTTAAATGGTGCTAATACAGTGATGAACCAAAAAATAATAACAACAAAATGTGGCCCTTATTGTTATAAGTAAATAATCAGGAAATCACTTAATGTTATAAAAGATTTGAAATTATCATTAAAATGCTAAGTAGGATAGAACGGAGCTAAGTGAAACTTAGTTAAAGGGACTTCTTGGAGGAAGACACATTCCACCTGGGCTTTAAAGAATTTCCTTAAGTGATGTAATTCTAGCCTGAGAATACAGTGGAAGCACAGCACTTGGGGACTGCTGAATCAAATGGCCAGGCTGGGCTTGGCAGTGCTCTATCTAGAGTGACTCCTAAATAACATAAAGGATAGCTGTGTGTCCATCCCCCCACCACCACCACTGCCCAATCTTCTTGTATTGTAGCAGACACTTCTGCCTAGTATTCGCAAGCAGTAGTGGCACAATCTTCCTGCCCCTCGGTGATGAGGCTGTGTATTGTCTTAGTCTGACTGAAGCTTTATGTGACTCAAATGGGCATGTCAGATAGCATAGCTGAGTTGTATTGCTCCTTTGCTAAGGCTTGCTACTGAGACTACAACTAAATTCTTCCTCTCTGAATTAACCTTTTGTTCTCTTCAGTAGAGATATGCTAGTACCCTCATTGTACAGTCCTGTTTATGATAACTGCTATCAGCAGGTGTCCTGAGGCCTGCCCAGCTTCCCTCCTTCCCATGCCGTGATGAATAAACATCAGATATTCTTGGTGTCTTTTGTCTTTGATGCCCAGAGCAGCTTAGATGAGCCCAAGATCCAGCTTCTCTCAAGTCTCTGTCTGTGTGTCATTTGATCATTCTCTCCTTCCTGTCTCGCAGATGTCATACTGTCTCATAGGAGATCAAGGCCCTTGGCCAGGGTTTTCAGGTAATATCTCATATAACTGGTGCCCAACACAGGATGCCAATATAGGGAACACTATCGATGACCCTTGCATGGGTCCCCTGGTGAGACCTGCATTGGGTCTCAGTCTCCTATGAGGCAATACAATGCAAGCTAACAAGAACAAAGATAAAAGACCATGTATTTGCAATAAGTCCATGATATGTTTAGGGAATTTTTATAATATTTTATTTGGTATTTGTATCATTTTCCAACTTGTGTTATTTTAAAATAAATAAATAGTTTGTGTGTCAATGAAAAAATCAATGTAAAAAGAATCCCATTCCAATGTGGTTTTTTAAGGGGAGTGCATCTCACTATATTGCCTAGGCTACTCTCGAATATGTGAGCTCAAGTGGTCTTCCTGCTTCAGCCTCTGAGTAACTGAGACCACAGACATATACCATCTCACCCATCTTTCTAGTGATTTTTATTAGTGACTGTAAATAGTAATGGTAACTGTCATGTGGCCTACTCAAACAGAACAAAGCAAACAGGCCACTTTCAGCAAACAACAGTAGCTTCTCAGTAAATAGGAAAAATGGACACAAAATGAAGTATACAATCCCCCTGGTGCCAAGAAGTCCAGTGACTGTCTACACAGCTGAGTAGAACATCCTTGGGCATCCAAGTCGTAAACATTCCTTATGATTATAACCCCTATCCAAAATCTATATAAGCATAATTTTCCGTGACTGCTACCAACTAGAATCTCTCCCTGATTTTTGTCCCTGATTTTAGTCTCTGTTCACTGGAATAAACTTTTCTTTTTCACAACCAAAGGGCCTATTTAAATTAGTGGATTCATGTGCACCATAACAGTAAAAATATTTCTAAAACTGAGCATGTCTTTTTTCAGGTCTTTAGTCACTCAGAAAGTTTATTGATTTTTATTCTGGGCAATGGAAGAGATATATGAAACTTAGTGGAAATAATTTCTCCATATGTTTAAAGGATATGGTTCCCTTACTAAGAAACACCCTAACTCATTACATTGGTGATTGTTTTTCTTCAGATAACTACAGTAAAAAAAGAACTTAAGATCCTTGGGTTAATTCTGTTCTGATTAACAGTAAGCAAAACAAAATCTACAAGTCAATCTTCTGCCTTTTGTTTACTATCTCACAAGTAAGGAATATGTAGAACTTGAGGGAGAAATAGACTACTAAAATTTTTAAAGCTGTCTATCCCAAGCATGTGTGTTCATGAAGTTAATATAAAGTGTTAAAAGTATTAAAATGCATCATAATGAAATGACTGATTGAGGTCAAGGAATGAAATGGCTTCTGTGATTTACCACTAACTTGCTCTTTTGCCCTCATGGAAATAATTTAGCCTTTTGCCACCTTAAAATCAGGTTTGTTAACTTTTTTTAAATGTTAATATCTAGCTAGTAAGGTTAGTTATCTATGTATAGTCTAAAAGCCACTTCTAGCTCTTATGTGCTGTAGCAACCTATCTGATCACTTATTTTTTTTAAAAAGACATTACTTTCTTTGTCAGTATGATATTTTATTTAAATGTTTAAAATGACAAAAATTATGACAAAAAAGATTATAAATATAAAGCTGACAAAACAGAAAAAAGCATAATTCTTTTTATAAATAGTTGTAGCCTTACAAATATTTTATTTCCCTTTAATTATGTATTATTAATGCTAATTTAAAACATTTAATATATTGATTTTATAGGAAGAAAAGCCAACACATTCAAGTAGTAATCTGTTTTAATATAATCAATCGACTTTGTTCAGTTTATTTTAGATGATGCATTGTTTTGGATCTTGAGAGTACCCCAAAGCTCCATTTGCTGGAGGTTTTGTCCTCAGTATAACACTATTGGGAGATGGTGGAAACTTTAAGAGGTGGAGCTTAAATGGGAAAGGCCTTTGAGTCCTTAAAGGCATGTGCTCAAATGACCTCAAATAAGTAGGCCCCCAGTCTCTATTATCTTTTTTGTTTCCAGACCATGAAGAGTGGTTTTGCTTTACCATGTGTTCTCACCCTGGTGTACCACCACAGGCCCAAAGCAATAGGCTAGCTGACATGGACTGAAACCTGAGACTGTGAACCAGAATAAACCTTTCTCATACATCACATCATACTCTTGATGTATGAGCTTGGTCCACATGCTGATAGTGACATTTGTCTAAGTGTCTTAATATAGTTTAGAGCAGTTTTTTATTTACTTATGTTTTCTTTCAGGTTTTAAAGAGAAACTTTATAGTTTCATTTTTCCCTAGTCTCTCTCCATAGTGCTATTTTTATTCATTTAGCTAAAATCTACTAAGCTACTACCATGTACCAATGGCATTTGTGAACCCTTGGAAGTCTTGGATGAAACATATAAAGAAAGATGAGTGGAATTTATGGCAAGTGAAAGGAATATCCACTTCGTTGATTTTCTCCTCTTTCAGTTTTTACTCATGCAGGCTTTGCATTGAGGTCTGTCCTAACCCTGCAGATCTCCCTGCCCCCATTTTCATAGCAGATAACTTGAATGATTTTTTTTTGTTATTATTTTTGAATTATCTAACTTCTGCAAATATACCAGATTCATAGACAGTGCTTTCCATCTTCAAAGTAGGTAACTGCTTTTTTTTTGTTACTCTTGAACTGTCTGTCTTTCTCCAAAACTGCATCAAATCCAGAAAGACAGTACTTTTTGAGTGTTTTATTCTCTCTGGCAAGCATTTATCAAATGAATAATCAGTAAGCAATGAACTAGATGTCACAGCCAAGCTTTCAAGTTCTCTGTCAGGGAAGAAATTAAGATGTCCATTGCAATTCAGGTTAGCCACACAAACTAAAAGCCAAACACTTCAAAATCAAAGCCATGGGGCCGGGGATTTAGCTCAGTGGTTCCGCCGCCTGCCTTGCAAGCGCAAAGACCTGAGTTCAATCCCCGGTACCAAAAAAAAAAAAAAAAAATCAAAGCCATGACTCTTAGCCAGTGATCTCCAAAGTAGTGTATGTACATACATAGTGACTATACAAAGATAATTCGAAGTATAGAGGGAAAAAATGAAATTTCTTAATTTTTTCCAAAAAAACCATTGAAACATATTAGTAAATTTTACTCTTTAGACACTAACAGCTGGTGCCTCCAGATGCCCTTTGTGTGGGTCATTCATGTATCATCTACCATAATTCCCCAAAATAAGAACAGGTCTTATATTAATTTTTGCTCCAAGAGATGCAATAGGACTTATTTTCAGGGAAGTGTCTTATTTTTTCATGTTCAATGAGCTACATTTATTTATATACAGCAATTTACATTATTAGTGTACAAACATTTACATTTATTCAAATTCAGTCATGTCATCTTCCAGAACATTATCATAACTTTCCAAACTCCAAATTCCAGACTGAATTTCTTATGACTCCATTTCCTGTAGAGACATTGGCCCCAATCTCTCATGTCCAGCACTAGAGCTGTCCTTAAATGAGCACTTTGTGGTGTAGCCTACATGTAGTACATTGACAACACAGCTGTCAGTGATTTTATCACATGAATTTTACATCCAAGTCATGATCACTTGCAGGCTAGATTTCACAGTTTCCATTAAATCAAATATTAATTGAAGACTTATGACACATGAGTAGCAAGAAAAATGACAGTTAAGAATGATGGTCCACACACAAGTGACAAAAAAATTTCAGGCAGCAAAATTCAGAAAACATATCTTTATTTCACATGAGTGTATTATGTCTGTTACAATGCACAACATATTTAATTATGAAAAATTAATATATATAACCACATCTGACCATTATCAAGTGCACACATTATTCATGTGTTCTGTTTATACTCTTATTAATCATTTTTCAATAGATCTCGAGCTCATTTGTTTACATAGGCATTTGCCTCTTCTCTAAATATGCCCACTTGGGTATTTACAAATATTAGTGTGTTAATTACTTTTCTTGTTGGTGAGACAAAATACCTGATACCCAAAGTTAAAGGAGGAATGATTTAGCTCACAGTTTTTAGATGTTTCAGCCCATAATTGGCTGGCTTTCTCTGTGAGTTCGAGACCAGCCTGGGCTACATAGTGAGTTCCAGGTCAGTCTCAACTACATAATGAGACCCTGTCTTAAAAAAAACATAATTGGCTGGCTTCAACGCAGGATGGCTTTGAAGAGGAGAACATTCATGGTGGGCAGAACATAGCAAAAGCAACAAGGGATCTTAACAGTGTCTTTCTGCCCCTTTTATACAGACTTGAGCCTAGCTAGCATTGCACCATGAGTCAGTTCCAGCATCACACACTCTAGATCCAGCCACCTCTGAAAAAGTCCCGCCTATGATCCATGAGGCTTTGCGGGAGGACATCTAAATACAAGCCATAACACTTAGTTATAATTTATATTATCATTTAAGTATTGATATTAATAATATTAATTTCTTTATATTTAATTAATATAAATAGCATATAATTCAATACTTCCATCATGTGTTGCAGTAGATGTACTGAATGTGTTCATCTGGCTGATGATCTTAACTGGGGCTTATTTGAGGGGTAGGGATGATGAGCATCCTGAAAAATCATGCTACAGCTTATTTCCTAGTTAGGTCTTATTTTCTGGGAAATCTGGTATGAAGTCGCCTAAAGGAAATGGACTTCTGCATGCAAAGAGATTGACAGTGGGCCCCTTTGATCTTCTATTTGCTTTCACCACCTTATGCCTTATTCCTGCTTTCATAAGTCCAGTTAAGCAGATTTATGAGTTTAATTTTCTTAAATAGTGAGATATTCACAATAGCAGAGAAATGTCAGGAGTCATGTACATCTGTATTGGGTTCACTGGATGTCTCTTCCTTGTATACTTAAAAGTGTTGCTGATATAATTTCATTTCTTTTTGGTATCAAACCCACCTTGCACTTGCAATGTAGCCAATATAACAGTATAATTTTTTCTTTTTTTTAATGCCGGAGATTGAACTCAGGTCCTTGCACCTGCAAGGCAGGCAGCAGAACCACTAAGCTAAATTAATTCCTGGTCCCAGAATAATTTCTTTTTGAAAACAAAACAAAACAAATACTATTTCAAGTTTGCTTACCTTTCTGGTGATAAGAATACTGTATTCTGTAAAAATATTTTTAAAACATTAACACCTAATTTGTGTTTTCAAGCTAATAATGACAATAGTAATGAAAATAAGAACTTTATCAAAGAAATCCTGCTATGACAGAACATTCAAAATAGGATTTTTGAAAATGTTACATCTTTATATGATGGTCTTGCCAAAGATAATAGGTTGTATCACTTCTTTAAAACTCTAAAAGAACACCTAAAAATTATGGAAATGAAATTTTTTAACTTGATCAATAATCTTTCAGATAAAAAGATAAAGTTTAAATCCATATTTTAAAATATATAAATACAGTATCTTTCAATTAGAATTTAAAAAGCTGAAAAACATAAGGAAGATAGAAATTTTACTAAACATAATTAGTGTGTTATGAAATGAACACCATAGTTTAGCAAAGACAGCTAACAGTTTTTCTTTGAATCTGACAAAGCATTTAATGTAGTTTTCTAAAAAGTTAAGAGATATTGAATCACATTGCTACTTGAAGTAAACTATTATAGAAATTAAATATGTTGTATTTTTACTCGCATTTTAAAATTTTGTTATGCATATATTTTCTTAAAGGAAAAAGAACAATATATCTGTTGCATGCATATGGCTTGTAAATAGATAAATATACATTTATTGAGAGTATGACCCCCACACACACACAGCAAGTTTTTAGAAGGAAGCAGATAATCTAAAGAAGTTGAAAGGACCTCCCCGCCCCCCGCCACCACTGTAGATCACTGGCTCCTGAAAACTGATCCAGGTGACTCTAATGTTAGGGTGAGATTCTTGAGGAGGCCCCTAGTACACACACAGCTGTCTATTTCCCAGACACAGCCATTAGTAAAGACAGCTAGAAAAGACACAGGACTCACATTTATTCTTATGAAGAGCGAATGCATCAGAATTATTTTGGTGAAACAGATGGTTAGTGTCTCCTGGAGTCCCGAGTTTCACTGAGAACTATGCCAGTGCCATTCCAGTTCTCTAGCTATTTTTTTATAACCTGAACTCACTAAGTACTTTTTCTTGATTATTCTGATGCTTAAAAAATAAATCTTAGCTGGGAATGGTGGCACATACATATTCTCCCAGCATTCCAGGAGAATAAGGTGGGAGATTCTAAAATTGTCTGGGCAACTTAGCAAACCCTGTCTCAAAATAAAAAATACAAAAAGCAAAAAGGACTTAGGATATACCTCAATGCAAAGGTCCTGGCATTCAGTTATAAGGATATTATTCATTTTGTAATTTGTTTACAGCTTGCTATGACTCTGGATATCTTGCACTTGTACCTTATTTCCTCCTGAGGCCTGGTGAGAATGAGGAGAAGTACTCAAAGTCATCCAGAATTCAGTGGCCAAACTAAGACCTATCCCCCTGGCTACTGTTCCCAGTGGGTTCCATTTTTCATATTCCTTCTACATAGGCCTTGTCTTCTTTGCAGATTTCTAATACAGACTTTTCTGGTTACTCCCACTCTCATTACATCCTCCTGTCCTGAATGAACAAGGGAGACTTAATGTGAGCTCTTTGGTCTTGTGCAGGGAACATAAAACAATTCATTTCACCTGATTACCCCTCCAACCATAGCAGTTTACTTCTGACTTCATGTTTATTCATAGTTGGAATTCCAGATTTTAAAATTGTTACATTATTATAGAAATTAGCTTTTCAAGGATGGTATTTTAAGTTCTCAAAGTTTAACATTTGGTGAGATTGATGAGGGAGACATATAATAATAATAACCTTTTTTGGTACCAGGGATCAATGTTATTATTTAATGGAACTGACTTTTGAGGTTATTTTTTTTTTTAACCATGTAGATGCAGTGGTTGCTTTCTGTATGGAGAACAATAAGACAAAAGCAGTAAAATTTTAAAAATGAGAGGAATCCAGTCAAGAGAGCTAGTTTAAGGGGTTAACAGTGATATTGTGAACTAGAGGAAGGTGAAGGGAAAGGAGTGAAGGGGGAGGAGTGTGGAGCGTAGAGGAAGGTAGAGGAGGAGAGGAGAAAGAAGACAGAAGTAAGAGAAATGGAGAAGAGGCCAGGGGAGAGGAGAGAAATACGGAGGACAGGAGAGCGAGCGTAAGAATATATGAGAATTAATCAGCTGAAAGAAGACAGTCACCTTGGACAACCTTCCTTTTTGAAGTTAAAATGTGGATATTTACTACAATGATCATTCTTGTTATGGTGTATTAAATGTGACCAAATGCTATTGACAAATGCAATTCTGTGTTTCCACAGTAGATGTTTAGTTTTCACACAAGTTGACAATCCATTGTAATTGAGGTGTGCCTCAGAGTCACACAGTTCTTCAGGTTTCTGCCAAAACAGGGAGCATGTTTAGTGAGCAGCCAGTGGCTTTCCTCCTTTATTTCTTGGCTCATGGAGAGGGCTCTAAGGGAAGAGTTAAAAATCAAAGACAAGGACTTTGACCCCTAATGTCATGACTTCAGAAATCTGATTTTGTCAGCACTCTTTCCAAGTCATCACTCAGGGACAGATTCAAAACTGAGTTTACAAGACTACTGTGCAAACCCTATATGTCTCTTTCTTAATTTTCAATGAGCCATGGAATAGCCACAATACTAGCATCCTCATGCCCCCATCATTTTGGTAGCAGACTGCTATGGTCTGAGTGTAATCTCCTCTCAAAATTCATATTTGGAAATTCTGGCTCCCAAGATGATATCAGAAGGTGAAATCTTTGGGAAATTATTAGTTCATGAGGACTCTGACCTCATAATTGCGATTAGTGTCAACACTTAAAATAACTAGCCTGCCTTCTTCAACATATGCAGATAAAACAAGAAGACACCATCTGTGAACCAAGAAATGGGCCCTTACCAGACATAAGATATGTAAGTTCCTTAACCTTGGACTTCCTTGCTTTTAGAATTGTGGGAAATAAATTTCTACTTTTAATAAACCACCAAGTTTATTGTATTTTGTTTAGTAATTCCAGTCTAGGTCACTAACCTACATTGGAGGCCACATCATCAGATCATTTATAGTGAAAGGGAAAAAAAATTATTTAACTCCATCTGACCAGCAGACCTATGTGAAAAACTCAGTCACAATCACCAGTCTCCTTGGAATACCTGGTATCAGGTTAGGGTTAGAAGCAGATGGGCTGGCACATTTAGTGAAACCAGGCTATGAGAACCTAACATACCTACCTTACAGTACAGGTACTCCTTGGCAAGGTTCTTCTGCTTGATTTGTTCTTTTAAATATACAGAGTCCACCAAAACATGTATACACACTTCAGGAAAAGAAAAATAGTATGCTGTTTCTTCAACAGATGGTATTACCTTCATTTGGGGGACCCTAGAGGATGTCATATATCCCAGAAAACCCACTGCATTGTTAGCTCTTGAGAAGAAATTGAAAATACATGTGCAGCAATCTCAATGACCAAGGTTACCCAAGTACCAGTTGGCCATACTAATAAATGTCCGGATGCTAATGGTCACCACATTGAATACCTCTTGTAGTTGTAGAAGCCAAAGGTAACTTTTATTAATCTCATGATGTCTCGATTTATTATTTAAATATTTTTACAAGTTTTTCTTTTCCTGAAGTCTGTCTACATTTTTTGGTGGACTCTATGTTAAACATTGAAGGATAAGGCAATTCTTGTTAACCTAGAAGTCTCTTGCAGAATGTTAGTACGTTGTGTTAATTTTATAGTTTGACTCTTCCTACAGTTCTTGAATGCACACATCAGTTTTACTCTCAATCTTTAATAAAATTAATTTCTCAAGAGGTAAATTGGACACCAGGGATTTAGCTCAGTGATTCTGTGGCCTGCCTTGCAAGTGCAAGGACCCTAGTTCAATCCCCAGTACAAAAAAAAAA
>NW_022900940.1:35228729-35272911 GCF_012274545.1 Fukomys damarensis
AAAAAAAAAAAAAAAAAAAAAAAAAGAGATAAATTGGAAATAATTATCTTCTTACTCACCTTTTTAGAGATATGAATATTTTAACATCTGTTTAATGCATAGCTACTTCAGTAAATCAAGAGTTCAATTTTCAAGTTTTTTCTCTGCATCCTGTATTCTGAGTTTTTTTTTTTTCTTGACAGTTCTTTAAGTTTATCCTTTATAGTGTTTACTAAAAATGTGTTGAAGAGCTATGAACTGATGATGTTTAAATCTGTGTTTCACAAAATTGTCAGCCATAGGCCTGTCCATAATAACGTTAGATATTGGTTAGTGATTTGATTCTTGCTGGCCTTTTATTGAGGTTCCCACTGCAGTTCAAGTAACTTATTCATTGCTTCTCTATTTTCTCTGTAACAATAGCAATAAAAATAGTATCTAAATGTATTCCACTGAAAAGTGGGCATTCTGTGGTGCTTCTGTGTTCTTTGAGGAACAGAACCAAGTGGAAAAATTTGAAGAATGCAGAAAAATGACATGAATGGCTGGAGATATTTTCATACACTCCAGAAGAAGTAGAACTTTTACCCTTATCTTTCCAGCTATAACTTGCAGAACCCCAGCCAGATTATATAGGTTCTAATTGAGTGTACCTTATGAGACCACCCACTGACAAGAATGCTAGCTACTAATCAGAGAACAACTACTTAATTGATAACATCTTATGTGAGCTCTCTTGAATTATATGAGTTCTAGAAATGAAGTACATAGAAAACAGTATTTGAAATGACATTAATAAAAACTAAAATTTTAACATATACTTAAGACATAGTCATTTAAAGGAATGGGCTTTTGATTAACAGGGGAGGAGAGTTTCATTATCAAAAAGGTAACACAGTTTGGTGTCCTAAAGGAATTCATAGAAATATTTAATGTGTGTTTGTATATATGTGTCTGTTTTTATTTAAATTACCGTAATTTTACATAAGCTATTCTTTCGGTATGACGAATAGTAAAATATAAGAATTTTATTTTTTTACTATTCTCATTTCCTTTTTTCTTTTCTTCTTTAAAAATACATTTATGAGTGTCTTGAAAGTAGAAAATGTAAAAAGTAACTTCAAGGAACACCTAAGTATATAAATAGAGGCTTGTGAATAATTAGTGTGACCAGGAAACAGTTGTTTCCATTTCCCAGGTATCCAACTATTTATTGAATTGGTGAAAAAATATGCAAATCTGCAAGTTTTTCAGATGGTGACTAGGTGTTTAAGAAAGTTAAGTAAGTTAAGGAGTTGATTTAAGGAGGTTATGAAATATCCAGGTAGATGTGTCCAGAGGTCAACTCAAAATGTCTGTCTAGAGCACAAAGGAGGGATATGGACCAAAAATTCAGATTTAGGAGTCTTAGATTATGCATATTAATTATAGCTCAGGAGATGTAAAGTGGTCTGCAAGAATGGTTTTTTGGGGAAATGAGAAGAGAAGAAGAGAGAATCAGAGGAAATACACTGTCAAAGAGATGCTGCGTTCAGGAAGAAAGAGTACATAGAGAAGACTCAGAATGTGAGAAAACTAGGAAAAACTGGCATTATAATTGCATAAGCACATGTACATGCATATTTCTACTCCAAGGACATAGAAATGACTAGTGACAAAAGTAGTAAGATCAACTGATATTAAAAGTAAATAATTCTGTTGAAAGTTGCTGACATATTCATGGTACACACTGAAGGAAAAATAAGTCTTCTCTCAGACTGAAAAAATGACATGATAAAGACAAGTAAAAGATTGTATGGAGTTGAGAAATTAAAAAGAAGGGAGAAGTAAAGATAGTGTGGAGTCTCAGAGGAAAAATAAATTGGCAACAACCATTCTGAACCTAGGTCTTTACCTATAAAATAGTAAGTTTATTGTTAAAATTCTGTGACTATGAAATATTTACAAAGGGACCATATGCTGTGGTACCAATTAGATACCAAGAAGTAATAGTTGATGTTAATGTACTTTCTGTAGGAAAAAAAAACAAGATTGAATTGGCTTGACCTCTTTTGTAGCATATTTTTATTTCTTTAAGTTTAGTACCTGATGCTTTACAAATGAGCAGATTCTTCCTTACCCCTCTTAATTTCAAACTTTCCATTTATATACAACAACTTCTAAATGATTAAATCGTATGGTATATTATGTGTTAATTCTTTCAAATCACATGTTGCTTTTATGTACTTTTATATACAGGTAAGGTCTGTAGGTTCTAGATATCATTAGTCATTAAATAGTATAGTCTAAAAAAAGATATCACGTAACAGCTGATGGAACCTCTTGAAAATGACAGAGAACAGCAATGAGTTCATCCTTGCCTCCCTAACTTCACCTCTTCTCTCCATGAACCTCCCTGCAAGAAGAAATGTAATTAATGACCATTTCTTGAGATCACCATTCCATCTGAGAAGTCTTGTTTTCTTTATGAAATGAAATCTTCCTGCTGTATCTTTTTTTATATCATATACCTTCTTCCTAAGCATTCATCACAGACAGAACATTGCTCTGTGTAATTTGATTGCCTCATCCTCTAATTTAATAAGCAGATTCCTTAAGGGTAAGATCCTGATTGTTTTATCACCAGTGTTTCCCTGTAGCACAATTTGGATAGAGGGATTCATTGATGAAGAGCAACAGAAAGATGTTTCTTTCCATATCATCTTCATCCCACATCTGTACTTACTCTTCCATTTGGTTTGCCCTATCTGCTTCTAGCCAAATGAAAAGTTTGCAGTCTTCTTTCCCTCCAGCTTTAATGGCACTTCTTGGTTTTAAAATTACATCCACCTTCACAGTTTCCTCGTAATAACTTCTATGAAGATCCAAACAAAAAACCCATACTACAAAAACACAACAGTCAGACAACTCACTGCCCTCAAGGTGTTTACCTCAATTAAACAACTGAGCTCTCTTACCTGTGTTGTACTTTATAACAGTGTCATCCCTCATCTGTTCAGGCTGCTCCTTAGTGAGATGACCTAGTGAGCAAAAATAGTCAAATGTCACAGCCAACCTATGGATACTCTGCTTACTAATTCTCCCTGTTAGAATAATCAGCTTTGGGCCGGGGATTTAGCTCAGTGGCATTGTGCCTGCCTCACAAGTGCAAGGTCCTGAGTTTGATCCCTGGTACCAAAAAAATAAATAAATGAATAAAATGGACTTCTCTCTTTATTTGTTAGCTATCCTTTGATCATGATAATACATAACTAGATGTAGTGAGTTAAGATTCTGCTCATCCAGAAAATCTTTGAGAGCTGTGTGAGATCACATTTGATACCAGTTAGCCTTTTCAAAGCTTCTTTCTAAGATAAGAATGGCAACATCTTGCAAATCTTTGACCTTAGCATGTCTCCTGTGGAGGAAAGACTTGTAAGGGCGTTTAAGAAATGCCTTCTCTCTGAGTCTGATGTTAGTTATACATAACTGCAGGAACTGATCCTCACCCTGCCTCTCTGCAATTATTTCTTTAAAAGCCAGACTTTGGCAAGCTTTTTGGTTTATCTAGCTCATAGACAGTCATTGACTATGTGCCATGTGCCAGACACTTTGCTAGAATAGAAAGTCTGCAGTGATCCATACGTAGGCCCTGCATTCAGTGAATTTACACTCTCTGTGTAAGATAGACATGTGCACAACTAAACATAATACAAGGCAAGATGAAATACATAAGCAATTAATTGAAGATTAGTGTGCTTGAGAATGGCAGGAAGGGAATAATGTGGAAATTCATAGAAGGCTTTATGTAGAAGGTGGTATCTTAACTAAGGGTGAGAGGATTCTCAGTATGCAGAGAATTGTGACTAGACCATTGTAACCCAAGGGAAAAGTTCACCTACACTCTAGACATAACGGGGTATTGCTGTCAGTAGTTGTGGGTGAAATGCAGGGTACCTTGGGAGTGGTGTGATAATTTTAGTGTTGGGTAAATCACAGAGGACCTTGAATGCCATGCTAAGAAATTGGAGCTGCAACTGATTGGCGATTAGATCTTGGCTGGAACTGAGGCAGAAAGTAAAAAATCAGGCCTAAATCTCTGGTTCTCAGGATATTCTGTCTGTGAATCAGAGAGAAAATTAAAATCTTGTAAAAGATGAGTCTAAACTATGACAGTTGTGGATTCCATTGCAGCATGGGTTTGCCGCAGGAGTACCTGAGGCAGGATAGAGAACTTTCTCAAGCTCGTGTTTTTATTTTTCATGTCCCAGATCTGAGGTTCATCTAGGAGGCAGTCTGAAATGGTACCAAAGATAGAGCTTTGATTTTTGTACAGAGAGGTAGTGGAGAGATGAATAGAAGGAGAAATGGGCAAGAATTGAAGACTAAAGTTATGCTTAGAGTACCACACAGAATTACTACCAGATGTGGAAAATACTTGCGTGCTTGTTAGTATCATATAATGCATTTGGTTTAGTTTCCAGATAACCTTTAGAGGCAGCCTTGTGGTACTGAACTTCCAGACCTTTAAAGCCCTCTGCAGAGCAAGTCACTCTTACAAGAGGTCAGAAAGGTTGGCTAAAAACAAATCACACTGTATGACAAACTTTTGATAAAAGAGTAATAAATTCAGCCAGATTTTTAAAAAGTTCTGTGTATCTATTTAACTTACTGATATAATAGATTTAATACAAAGACAAAAAAAGTAATACTTTTCATCGTTTATTTTCTTTTGAATAACATTAAGTAAGTAAATTTTATTTTTAACTAATGCTAGGAAGAATAAAGAAGAAATCAGAAATGGCCTTGCCTTTCAAACTCTAGCAGAGGTAATATCTATTTATAAGGAGTGAGGAGCAAAAGAGCACATACTAAGGAAATTACAAGGGTTTTGAAAGATACAAAGTATTTAAAAAAAAATTCTTCTTCCTCTTTCTTCTGCATCAATCCTTTTCTTCCAGGGGGAGGAAGACAGAATCCAGTGAATTTTAATAAATTCAAAAAGTTGTACATTCTTGTCATAATCTATCTAGAACATATTCATCACCCCAGAATGAAACCTTGCGACCATTATTAGTTATTTTGTACTCACAGCCCCATATCTGAAATTCCCTTCCCACCCCTTCGCCTCACCTTAGGTAACCACTATTGTGCTCTCTCCATAGTTTTCCTAATTTGAATATTTTGTGTAAATGAGATATAATGTACATCTTCTGTGACTGGCTTTTTTAACAACATAGTGGGGTTTTTTTTGCATTTATTCATAGTTAATAGAAACGTATAACCATACTTAATTCATTTTCATTGCCAAATAATATTCCATTGTGAATATACCACACTTTGTTTATTATTACTTATCAGATATTTGGATTGTTTCTACTCTTTAACTATTATAAATGAGGCTCCTGTGAACTTTTTCTGTGCTATTTTTTGTGTGGACATATATTTTTCAATACTCTGTGCACCAAGTATGGAATTGCTGAATTGTACGGCAACTCTTTATTTAACAGAGTGAGGATTTACCAAACTATTTTCCAAAATGAATGCACTGTTTTACATTCCTATCCAGCAATATTTAAGAGTTCCAATTTCTCCACATCCTTGCCAAAAATGAATATTCCTTCTAAAGTGCATAAAATTACATTTCATTGTAGTTTTGTTTTGACTTTCCTTGATGACCAGTTGTTTTAAACATTTTTCATGTGCTTGATGGCTATTTGTACATCTATAAAGAAATGTCTTTGCAGATGCTTTTCCCATTCTGAATTTGGTTGTCTTATCATTGAGTTAGAAGGGTTCTTTATATATTCTGCATGTACATGATTTGCACATATTTTCTTTCATCTGTGGGTCATATTTTCACTTTCTTAATTGTGACCTTAGAAGAGTAAATGTTTCTAATTTTGACCCAGTTTACCTTATCAATTTCCTCTTTTATCATTTGTGCTGTTGGTGTCATATCTAAAAAATCATTGCTTAACTCAAGATCACAAAGTTGTATTCCTGTTTTTTCCTCTAAGAGATTGATCCCTGTTGAATTGCCTTTCATAACTGTCAAAGTCAAGACCATAAATTTGATGGTTTATTTCCAGACTCTTGATGCTGTTTAATAGAACTGTATGTCTGTCCATATGGCTGTACCACACTGTGCTATTTGTCATAGCTTTATAGTAACATTTTAAATCACTGTATATGCATTCATGAGTATGGTTTAACTTTTAAAGATTATTATAATTCTTTCAAGCTGCTAGCTTTTCCTTTATGAATTTTAGAATTAGTTTTTCGGTTTCTGCAAACTACTTATTTTTAAAAGATATTGGGCCGGGATTTAGCTCAGTGGTTCCACTGCTTGCTTTGCAAGTGCAAGGTCAAGAGTTCAATCTCTGGTACAAAAATAAATAAATAAATAAATAAATACACATACTTTGTGTGTTTTTATATACATTATTTCCTGCCATTTAAAAATTTATATCTTTCCAGGGTGTTTTAAATGAGTATCCAGGAAGCAAGAGCTCAATACTTCCACATAGAAGATACCTACTAGAAAAAAGAATAGCCTCCAAAGATTGTCCTTCTCCTAGCTACACTGATTACTTAATGTTTCTAAGTCATACTATCTTGTTTGGTCTTTGTAAATCATGGTGTATTATGCAGCCCTTCTCACTGCTTCAAAGTTCTAACTAGAGGGACCTTAGATCCCAGATGACCTCTAAAAAGAGAGCTATTTTCTTTAACTATTTCTAGTTGTAGACTGAGAAAGTTTAGCTGCCTCTTAAAAAAAAAAAGTTGTGAGTAGAGTAGACAGCTCTACTTATAAAGGAGCCCTCTGCAAGTCCCTTTGCTGTCAACAGTGGAAACTCTCAGAGAGATTAGCATGGAAAAAAATGGACTCTCCAGAAGTAGCAGTTTGCTTCATTGTAACTGAACACTGTCTCAACTCCCTCACATTCATCCTCCTTCTGTACTCACTTCCTTCTTTTTAGGTGAGGCACTGGATGCTATCCAGAACAAAACTTAAACGTCTAAACACATTCCACTCCTAAATATTACTCCTTTCCGGCTAGCTGGCATGCAGCTGATATACCAGTTATTAAAATGATGAAGTACTTTTTTATGTGTAAATTTTAAAAAATATGCAGCATCAGAGGGGTTGAGGTCTGGCACAGCATGGACTTTCTACGCACTTCTCCCTGTGTCGCTATCAATCCTAATTGATATCTAGCTATGCTATACTAGTTGTTTGATATTTTGACTACCATTTCTACACATATGCATAGAGAAAAGGGTCAATAAACTACTGCTGTGGTACTCATAAAACTGAACTTTTCTAAGAGGAAAATCACCTTTAGATTTCTGTGGAGAGATTGCAGTCCTCCCTTATGGTCTGTGGGTAAAATTCAAAGATCTAAGAACTTAGATTGGAAAATTTTTTATCATTATTTTCATAAGGCCCTTAATAAAATTTGTATTTTTTGCAAATATGGGTGAAGGCAACTACAATAGTATTAGCAGGACCTGAAACATTGTCTCTGATAGCAATCATGGATATTTTGTATCACATTACAGTTGATGAAGGTATCTTGAAATTACCATTTACATTTGCCAGGACTTAGAAACCACAGTAATAGAGCAGCCACTATGACTTGTTATTTCATGACTTCATCTGCCACTGTAACAATCCAATACTTTATTTCCATTTTTCTATATAGTTTCCTATATAACCCTGTATGTTTTATGCATTTAAAAGCATTATTCTGAAAAAAAAAAGACCAAATTCTTCACCAGAAAACATAACAGTCTGTGGTACAAAAACAAAAAACAAAACAAAACAAAAAAACTATGTACTTGTAGCATGGATATTATGAACGGCTTGCACTTGGTGTGCTGGTGATTATTATTTAGCATCTGAGGGGCCCTTGTATTTAAAGCTGAGCTGTATCAGAGTTTATTGATTTTAAAAGAAAATATTGTATAACCCTGTCTACAACCTAGAGACATGTACATATTTTCTTTTTATGACACATGAATCTATAATTAAAAAGTCAAGGAAAGGCAAAAGGCCCACTATGTAGCGTCAGTGGTCTCTGTACTCTTAACTTGACACTCTTTTTATGTAGGGAATATGCTTAGTAAAGTTTAACTCACATATCTATGTTATTTGCATTTGCATTGTGATCACTCCCTTAGAAATTTCAAAGTTCAGTATTAAAGCTTTAGTGAAACACTAAGTAGTGTAAACAAATGAACTTAATTAGGATTGGGATTTTTTTTACAATAAAAGAACTTTTAACTTTAAGATGCTTTATCATTGAAATTATTCCCAGAATTTCATGAGAAGAGTGGCTGTGAAAGATTCCTTTTCCCAGGACTAACTATAACATCTTAGTTTTGCAGTGGCAATTGAAAAACAGATTTTTAACAAAAGGAAAATAATAGAGGAAGAAAGATTGGGTCAGAATTTCTCAAATCAGGGTTCTCAGGACAATAGGATCTTATTATTGGCGGTCCAAAAATCCTAAAAACTATTTTAAACTGCTTCTGTTTATATCATAATTTGAATAAATTATTCTAATATTTCTAAAAATATAAATTTGCAATGGTAATTGTTATACCAAGGACTTAAATTTATTGTCTATTTCCTAAATTGTGAGCTATTTACGAATTTTTTAAGGTTGCATCAACCTTTTTTACCTTTAAATAAAGGTTAGGGGAAATACAAGGAAAGAAAGGGAGGGAACGAGAGAGAAAGGCAGGAAAGAAGAGAGGAAGAAAAGAAGGAAAAAGATTGGAAAGTACTTTTAGGACCACACAAATGGGTTTATAAAATATCTTTAAATGCCACCTATTATTCTGTTGTCACTGAAAGAAAGAAAAACATGAATAGTTGAGTACTACAAAAAAATGCAGACCAATTACATAAAAGGAATATTTTGAGACCCAGATTTAATAACAAAGATTTGCAGACCTAAATTCCTATTTTCCATACTTATAAGTGGCAAGTTGGGGGTGGGATTGAAGATGTTACTCTTACATCTTTCTGCATGCTAAATTAAAAATTGTAAATACATTACAAAAAGGAAACATTTTTATTTTTCTTTTGGTGTCTATTTATTGTATAAAGCTAGAGTCAAGCATAACGCACAGGTGGTTTAAAATGCTTCTCTGCCATCTGAGATCTCGGCTTGCCAGGGTATAGATGGGGATGTCACTTTAGGGATTTGAGCTTATTCAGTATGTAAAATGAGGCTGGCATGAGTTCAGAGGTTTTGTCTGTGTCTTTTCCCAATTAACAGTGTTTCTGCTTTTTTTTTTTTTTAACTTTCTCTTCTAAATTTTCTCTTTGTAAGTTTTAATCTGTAGTTGCACAGATGAAAATTACCTAAATTTTTCTGTCAATTTCCATCAGTCTGCTCTAAGATTTTTAATGCTGTCTGTTCATAATATATATTTCTTATCAATATACATAGGAATTCTTAGTATATACCAGATTCTGGTACTAGAGTAATATTCTTATTTACAACCAAGTTACAAGGATTTATATTCTTTGGTATGAAGATCTCTGTGAACTTGATGAATGCATTATATTCACACATTCTGGGTTTCTTAATATTATTTTTAAAATTTAAGTTTCATTTTTCCAAATCTGATGTTTTGTGACTATATTTTATACTAAGTATTTGAAAATAATTCATGGTATAGGTTGTTTAAAAGAATAACAGTGGCTTAGAATGGGAAGATATGGCTTAATATACCAATATGTATTTTACTATTCTATATAATGAGTATTGTCTTCACTCACGGGTGATATAAGAAAGTCAATTCTTGGGCCAGGGATTTAGCTCAGAGGTGTTGCCACCTGCCTCATAAGCACAAAGTCCTGAGTTCGGTCCCCGGTACCGCCAAAAAAAAAAGAAAATAAATTCTTAGATGGACAAAAAAAGAAAATAAAATAGTCTCAGTTTAATAGCAATATCAGTGTGTGTGTGTGTGTTAAAAAGAATTTTATGAGCCTGTAGAATTAAAATGCCTACCTTTTGATATACCTTATCACTATCTTTATTAAATGAAGAGGGCAGTATGTGGCAGTAAGAGACAGAAATGGTGAGACCTTTGTGAACCCTGTAGCAATCAGGGAGTATCAGACAACAATTTCTCTGGCTTTAATTACAGGCAAAAGAAAAGACAAAATTAGCATTTTAATATAGAAATATCATAGGCTTTAGGAGAATTATGATAAATCTAATGTTGCCTAGTAAACCAAAGAGGGAATATTACAACAAACTGTCTCCTTAGGAATATTTGTTTAAATAAAAGCAACAATACTTCATCCTTATCTTTTTTGGATAATTATTGCTATTTCAGGCTGGTTTTTTGTTCCAGATTTAAAATACCTTTAGTTAAAAAAACTAAAAAGTAATTGGCAGTGTTTGTTTTCTATAAAACTACAAAATGTAGAGAAAAATTCTGTTTGCTTGGCACTAACAGGATAATTATTTTTGTGAGACTTTTTGCTCTATAGCTCTAGTTCTCTTCTGCCATGGCATCTCTGCACTTGGATGCATTTAGGGTATCTCATTTCAGTTACAGCGTACTAAACCAACTCCTCTTCCATGGCTGAGGTTTGCCCACCTGTCTCCCCTTAAACACCTGCAACATACGTCTGCATAACCCTGTAATGCTTTGCCTTTGGGGTCCTGAGAAATTCCCCCAGAGCTTTTTGCTTATAAACAGCTGAACAATTCATTTTTCTAATGACGGTTGCTTTCCCCCCAGCATTGTGGCAATAACATGTTCACTAAAATAGGGTCTCATTTTTCATTAAAGAGAAATATTCGACATGTTTTTACAGTGCTGTTTCTCCTTCTGAGCCTTATTATTTTTCTCCTTTTCTAACTTAGCATGCTATAGAAATTAAGACTTGGTAGAAAAATATTAGAAAGACAAATAATTCATTTATCAAGTATATTCCTCATGCCAGACACACATTATACTAAAATAGAATTTTTTCTATTAAGTGCTACAAGAACTTTATCAGTTGAATGTAAAAATCATGATCAATAAATGATAAAAAAACTTGGCCATGTTGCATGAAGTAAATCATTTTGGTTATAATGATTTCATAAACTAACAAATATTGCATTCATAACTTAATAAAAAGGTTTACCTTTTTAAATTTATAAATATATGTGCTCCTATTCAGAGCCTTTTCTCCCTATATCAAATCCAGTGTGCATTATCTATCTTCCTAAATATATTTCTGTTTTTGAAACTACATGCAATGTTTGACAGAGCTTATCCTAAATGTATATATGATTATTAGAGATAAAAAACATCACTTTCCCTATTTAATATCATAGTTTTGGGGTTGTGAAACTGTCAAATCTGCTCTCTGTCAAGATCTGTTTGCCTGTGCTCAGTGATATTGGAGGTATTCATAGCTTCCATTTCAGTGAGTTTTTATCAAGTAACTGGCATTGTGCTGTGCACTTCATTTTCATTGCTCTTTTAATCCTTGCTGCAGTTTTGCAGACGATGAAACTAGAGCTAGAAGTGTAACAACTTATGTCCTCACAGTTCCTTAGCCAATGATGACTAGAGCAGGAGGCCTGGTACTGACTCCTGATCCCTTCTTTCACCCAGTTGTGTTACACACCTAGTGCTTTTGTTTTCAATATAAAACTCAACACTAATTCTTACTGGTACATTAGTGCATTAGAATTTGTATCACTGGAATTGTTTTCCCTTTGCTCTTTTCAGTCCTACATGTATGTATAATTAGCCTTTGAAAAATACCACACTGTTTAAAGGAGAATGACTACTTTAGACTCTTCCTTCTGGAGTCTCCATATTATTTGTTGCAATGGATATATCATCTTCGAGAGAGGGACAGGAGTTAGTAATTCAATACAGAAGTACCATTGTAATGACCTTTTTGAATGAGTTTGATTTTACCAGGCTCAGAACAAGGAAAATTGTCAGGTACCATCTTGTGGTTAATTATACTTCTTGCAGCATCTTGTAGTTATTCTTAATATGAATTAACATTCACATATTGTTATACTACTATAACAAAGTATGTTTGACTTAAAATATTGAAATGCTGCCATGAGAGATAGGGTAGAGAAGAGGAAGAGGGTTGTGTAGTGATCTGCAGATTTCCATTACAGCATATGGGAAAGAGGACTCGTTCATCACTGTATTTCTCTTGCCTAAAATTACATTAAGGAGCAGGTTACAGTCATATAATACAGACCTCAGAAGTGAACAAGATTAATTCTAACTGACAGATCAGATTTCAGTCTTAACTCTTGATTGCTATCATTAAATATTTGGAAATTGTTTTGTGATCATGCTGTTAATAAAAGCATTTTGGGAAGTGAGAAGTACACTTCACAGGTTTTGTTTAGTTTTGGCTTGATTTCCCATTTAGTTTCCTCTAGGTCTGTCTCATTTCTGCCACCATTAATTTTGCTTTAGCACTATGAGATTTCTGTCTCTTCTCCAAAGTCAAAATGACCATGAAAGGCAAATGTTTAGAACTGTTTTTAGAATATCGAGTTGGCCATGGCAGCACAAGTAAAGATACTCATGAAAGAGAACTTCTAGCACTGCTTCATAAAGCACCAAAATCAGTGGGATAAGTATGTTTGAAGAGAGGGGAAGTATTTTGAGGGGATAAGCAATGACAGTGTGTCACTTATTCTAATTTTAAAATTTTTAAGCCAGATTTGATGTTTGTACATCTGTAATGCCAGCATTTGGGAGTCTGAGGCAGGAGGATTGCCTTGAGTTTGAGACCAGCCTGGGCTACATAGTGAGCTTAAGGCCACTTCAATCTACATAATAAGATCCTGTCTCAATAAAATAAAAACCAAAAACATTCAAACTTTAACCATATTTTTTAGTGACACCTCATTGAAGAATTGAATGACTTAGGTAGTTAATTAGCTTATTTCAAGCCCGTCTTGTTCGTTAGCTTTAAAAGGCATGGTAAACCCAGGGTGGAATATATTTGTGAGTTAAACATCTAGTGAGAGAAAATTTCCTGATCATAGGATATAATTGATATTCTATACGAAAGCCAATATGAATTCAATAAGATAATGATATAGGAAAAAATATAACTCCCAACCTGTTAGATGTCAGAAGTTTGGAATTTGTATCCTCTGAAATTGAAGAATGAATTCTAAAGGACAAAGATTAAGAGTAAGAAAGGTTTATCAGAGAAAATGAATAGCTCCTGAGGGATAGGAGGATGCTCAAGTGGATTGCCACTGAGACCCTTTTTCAGGGATAATTTATACAGCAGAATCACATTGTAGGAACAACATGGGTCAAACTATAATCAACCAGTAAGATTATAAGTATACCTGCTTACCTGACATAGATCCAATAAGAAAGCAGGACATATAGCAAGGGTATATGACTGACAGCATTAACTATGGGAAGGGATGGGTCCAGGTGTTCTGGTCACCAATCGGGGTATCTGATACATATCTAGATTTAATAGACTGGCTGGTACTAATTACAACATAATTCCAAATTCTGCTTATCCCTTAGGGAAGTATGCAAGTCTGGCAATTGTGACTTTATCTTGGAGTCTTGCCTTTTTCAGCTGTGCCTCCAGCCACAATTCTGATATCTTTAATTTTCTGCTGACCTCCTTGAGAGCACAGTCCGTCCCTGATTGTATGTTAATTTCTATCTTAGTTTCCCATAATGACTACTATTCTACTAGTTTCCTTCCAAAGGAAAATTCATCAAAATCATTGAAAGGGGGTTCGTGTGCCCTTTCGGGTGCCCCTTCCCAATTAGGCCACTCACGCACGGAGAAGTCCGGCAGGAGATCTTTATTGTAGGGAGGCAAGCTGGAGGCAGGAAGGCAGAGGCAGAGAGAGGGAGAGAGAGCGGGAGGGGGGAGGGGGAGGGAGAGAGAGAGGAGGAAGAAGCAGAAGGAGAGAGAAGAACAAAGAAAGGAAGGTCCTTTTATCAGTTTTGGGGTGGACTATTGCTTATTTATGAGGAGTGAGCTACTTTTAACCTATCACAGGCCAGATTGTTTTTATGGGCCCAGTCCTGCAGACACAGGTTTCAACTTTCCTGGACCACTGTGGCCTTGTCGGGGAGGGAAACCAAAGATAAGGGCATGAGGTCATTTTAGGAGCCAAGATGTATCAGGAGAATGCAGCCTGTAAGGAGGCGTCACAGCATACTTTAACATGATCAATTCCCTAACAATCATAGAATTTTTTTTAAAGTGTACATTGGGTCTAATTGTCAGAAATCCTAACTGTATGAAAATGGACTGAAAAAGACATACAATTAAATGTGTTGACTTAGCATGTTCTACACAATAAGAAATTATAGATGTCTTGGGGTCTGATCTTCTTCAAGCAGGGTACATAGGTACACAGATAAAATTGCAGTGACTCATTTTAAATAAAATTTTTGGTCTTTAAAAATTAGAAAGAACTAGAGAGTTCTATAAAATTTTATTTGGAAAAAATCCTTTAAGCAAAGCAAGCATCTCTTAAAATATTTTAACCATGTGAAGTTAGAATTCTGTCTAACCTTATTCCCCTAGGGAAACAGTTGTTTTCATTTTGGTATGTAGTTCCAATTGTCTTTCCATTTTACCTTTAATGTATATTTATATGTTTATGCTTAACACTGATGTAAACCTATCTTAATTTGGTTTTTGTTTATGTGAGAAGGTATTCTAAAATTTCTTGACTTCTAAAATCCTTATTCAGAAAGAGACTGAAGAAACATCAAAAATTAATGTTAATATATAAATGTATCCATAGCTTTATTATTCATGTCCACGTGTTGATTTTTATAGTTATGAAATGGTTTACACATGGGTCAGACATTTAGTTCTCTTCTGCCCAATATACAAAGCACACGTAGCTGTTCAGCATTTAATTGTGCTATGTCCAAATTCAGATTGTTGTAAGTGTAAAATGCACACTTTATTTCAAAGATTGTACAAAAAGAATATAAAGTATCTCAAAATTAAAATTTTTAAAAGACTTAATAAAATTACATTTAATTTTATCTATTTCCGCTTTTCTTTTTTATTTTAAATGTAGCTGCTAGAAAATTTTAAATTGTATTTATGACGCACATTATATTTCAGTTGGACAGCTGGCCTAAATTATCTGTTTGTATACTTATGTATGTTTTAGAATTACTATAACATCATCTCAACAGAAAACCCTGTGGAATGACTTTCAACAATAACTGATTTTTTTTCTTAGTATTTCCTATGTTGTTTTTCAGTATCATCTTTTGATTCTTTTTTGTTGTTGTTTCTAATACTTTGGTACTTTACCTCTCCCTTTGATACCAGTAAATCTCCTAGGAGTTTAAATAGGTCTCAGTGAAAGCGATACTTGAGCCTCATTCATATGTTCAAGTTGGATCATTATTCCTAATAACGGCTTTAAGTGCTTAGATAGATCAGCACTTGTGTCTTGAATTGCTCGTCATTTCTTTATAAAGATGTTTCAAGAAACTGCTCCATGTGATCCCTTCTTTCATTATTTTCTTGCAAAAAGTGACATAATCCTTTATTAGTTTGTTGGAAGTCAGAGAAGAGAAAAGCTTTTTGTGTTAGCAAAAACAAAATGTATTTACAGGTACTGAGAATAAAGAGCAGGATTAGTCATGAATGATAGTCCTATGAACGCTAATTTTTAAAATAAATCTTGTATGTGCTGTCAGTTTGCCAATGGCTTTAACCTCAATTTTATTTTCACATTATACAGTACCCGGGTCCAGGTTGTCATCAGCTACCATGAGGAAACCTATGCATTTCCTAGAGAGAGAAAAGTTGCACTGTTAGACTTAATAGTATGGTAGTCATGGAAGCATCAGTTATCTTCATCAAGGCAATTCAGATTTGATTATTATAGAACTGTGTTGAATACCAAACCAGTGGAGTAGTAGCTGGAGCTAAATCAAGGGATTGTCATTTTTGTCAGATGATTAGAGCTGGCTTGGAAGAGATATGAAAGGGTTGAACATGTAAATATTCTCTTTTCAGCAGAAAAAGAAAAGGTCCATCATGGCCATTAAGATGCAGCTTGTTAGCTGAATGAATTTCAAACTATTTAACCTTAGTAATTATATCCCCTTTTTCCCCCATGCCTACATGCCAGTCTATCAGTGATTTGGGATTATATCTGCAAAGACTGATATCTAAATATATCAGTAATTTTTCATTAAGATGAAATATAGCCTCTCTGTGTCCAGATAGCCCTTTTACAGGACAGTGCATGCTCTGGTGCAAAGACCTAATTATTATTTGAATCTTATATGTTTAGGTAAGTGTTAGAGTATAAGTTTTTAAAACTGTTTTAATGGAAAGTATATTTAATTTCACATTTTAGAGATGATGGTGTTCATTTAAATTATACTGTAAATGTGTTCAAAATAATTTTTTTACTTACCTGTGAGGGTCTTCATACATTTAACTAATTAATACAGTTAAAAATAGCAACAACTTTAAATGGACACACCCAGCCTAATAATGAAGGGCATTTCTGCCATATTATAAACAATATTAAATGCCAGAAAGAACAGTATTATTGCTGCCTTTATGGAAATGCACAGTGGTCAATTCAATGCTTATCCTGCTGATATTTCCACTACCTGGTATTTTTTGGCCACTTATTAAACTCATAAATAAGAATAGATAATATAGAAATTTGTGAATTCAAAACAGTTGCTGAATTTTGAAATAACATTCCTTTTAGGAGAAGGAGGACTCATTGTGCCATCTAGTGGACTTACTTAGCATTCTGATTATCAAAAACTAATGGTGATTTATGTAGTCTTCTTCCAAATACATAGTTTTACGGACTTTGTGTCTTACTCCTTAGCATAGTTTATGCTTGTGTTATATCTCATGTAAACTTTCAGATTTATTTTTACTTTATCTCACGTTTTGGAAAGTTATTAAGTGATCAAAATCGTTGAAAATAAATCTAATGGTGGGGATAAATGTTTGAGCTGTGAGATAGGTTAAAATGAAATATATTAAAACAATTTGTTTTAATCAGTAATCAGTTAAGGAAGAACTTAATTAAGATGTCATTATATATAGATTATTTTCTGAAGAAAGGGTATTTCTGTCTTTTATATGTTAATGAATAATGTGGATGGCTTTATCTATTTCAATTTATTGTCTTTTATTTTTCTTTAGAGAAATCCAAGACCAGTGACTAATCAGTTCCATCCCAATTTAGATTATTACAAAGCAAGGGGAGCAGACCTTATGAATAAAAGCCGGTAAGTCCACTTACTCTGATGATGGTTCTAAATTACAAACATATTCTAAGAGGTTATCAGAAAATTTTACACATTCGCTGAAATTTGTTTTCCATACTTTAGCATATTAATGGGTAATGTGCATAATGGATCTTTGTTGAATTATCTAAGTTTTTTTAAGGCATAAGAAAATGGTATATTTTGTGGTAACATGAAAAGTTAAATGTAAAACTACTTTTTTTTTACAGTTTGAAGTTAAGCATCTTCATTTCTCTAACAATAATAAACCTGAATAAATTGTGCCTACTTGGTATAATCTCTTTCTAGATCCTCGCTTTTCATTGAAAAGAGGCAGTTTTATAATATATTTTAAATTATTTCAGTAACAAAATTAAAATTGGATTTCCCAACTGTCTTTAGAGCTGCACAATAAGCTTATAAATGCATCTTTTGTGTGCATTTTTGATCGCATACACAGAAATTTTAAGGGTCACTGTAGGAATAAAAAACATTAAAATTCTACTTTTTAAAGAAATTAACATTGGCATAAAGGGTTGATGAACAGTTTTGTTGTTTCATAATACTATATTTAGATGTCTCAAGAGTTAACTTGTCAAACCAGAATCATTTCAAATTATAATATAATTTCAAAGTTTACTCTGGAAGACTAAAATGTTAGAAATGATAAATACTGCTAAGTTGTCCGAATTTTCTTCCTTAAATATTTTACGTGTGTGCTAGTTTTCCTTCAGCAGAATTTCAACAGCCTGAATATGTATTTATGCAGTGCACATACACATTGTGTTCTGTTATTACTGAAGAATTAAAATGCCTGCCACATAGAAACTTACAGTCTATGGCAGTGATGGCGAACCTACAGTACATGTGTTACTTATTTAAAAAAAAAAATGTTAACGTATGAGTTGTTTTTGCCAATCTAAAACCTCAGTGGTCAGATTTAGTTGCAGTGTTGGCATTTTGTGATAACTAAGAGGGTTTTGGATTAGAGCTTGGGCATTCATCTCTAAAAGGCTCACCATCACTGGTCTAAGGGATGAGAAGCAGTTTATAATAAAGTGTATAAATTTTAAACTTAAAATTTGAATTAAAAACAATATGTTATTATAAAATGACTCAGCTTCACTTGAAATCTGTTTGTCCCATACTTTGATATAGTCTGTAATTTTGAAAACATTTTCATAGCCAGTGAAACTTTGCTGAAGTTCTTTTCTATATGTTCATTTCACCTGAGTCTCATTTCCAAATAAAAAGCTATTCCATGTAGATAATTTTGTTGAGTGCCAGGCTCTGGATTATTTTAGCCACTACAATACAGATGCTGAGTGAACAAATCATACACAAATCCCTACCCTTAAGAATCTTACAGTTTGTTCACTTAAATTTGCTTCCTATTGAGTCAGGTATTTAGTTTTGATACGCTTGAAAATAACAAAGTATTTAAGGTTCTTTTTTCGAACAAGATCCCTCTAACTAGAGTCCCTTGTTTCCCTCCAACCCCTACAAGATCAGTTTTTACAAAATAGGCAGAGAAATTTAAATGTACAATGAGTCATACAAACCTCTACTTAAACCCCTTTGGAAAGCCTTCCCATTGCCATTGATAGTTAAGTCTTCCTGAGGCCCTTTCCTATTGTTTTTGCCATCATCTCCTAATTTTACCTTGTCTTTCCAACTGTGCCACAGCCACAGTAGCCCTCTCTTGTTTCTTGATCTTATTGGAGGCCTTTGCATCTAACTCTTCCCTCCTACTGGAGCAATCCTCCTACCCACCTTCCCATGCCTCTTCCTGATTTAGAGCTCTGCCAAAGCACCATCTCAGAGAGGCCACTGTTCATCTCCCTGCCTGTCTTCTCCCCTCTCCCTATGCTATTGTTCAATTTTATTTTCTTCATAGCATTTGTCATTAACTGAAATTACATAATTCATTTGTATATTTATCATGTTTCCCCAAACTTCTCATTAAAATCTAAGCAGCCTGAGGTCATGCAATTTGTCTTATTCGTGACTTCCTTGTGCTTGTCAATGCTTGGTATAGGAAAGGCCTTTCACAAATATTACCTGTGTATTCAAACATATTTTCCACCATATTTTCCCCCAATGGAAATGGACTATGCCCTTTCCTTTCTCCCATTTGTATTTAATTTCTCTATTTAGCCTGTTCTCCCTCATTATACTGCAAACTATTGGTTTTGTTTTATTTTCTTGTAAACAGGTAAAGATTATTGTGCAAAAACACAGGATTCTGCTGAGTGGCCATTCTAGTTCATACCATGCTCTGTGTGCCTCCTTACACCACTTCTTCTCAGTGTTGAAATATCCTCAGGCTTCTTTCCTTCTTACTCATTCCCTGGAGGACTTCAATCCATCCCATGATTTTACACCATATGCAGCTGTTGGGACCATATTTATGTCTTCAGTTTTACCCCTTGAACTCATGTATCACTCTACTTACTCTTTCCTCCTAAATGTCCCATATACATCTCAAATGTAATACTTTCCAGACTGAGTTCTTGATTTTTACCTCCATCCTTATGATCCTATTATTTCTCCAGTGTTTGTCCATCACAGTAAGCAGCCCTACCCGCTTGCTTTAAAATTGACCTTGATTCTTTTTTCCTTAATATAAGTCCAGCAGCATGTCCTCTTCAAAATATCCTGAAACATTTTACTTTGCTTTCTTTGTACTGCTAATACCAAATTATCATTACCATTGCTCATCTCACTACTGGTCTCTTTACTAATCTCCCAGTTTCCTGTCTTTCTTATAGATCCTTTTCCAGCCAACAGCCAATTAATGTAAATCAGGTTATATCACTCCACTGCTCAGAGCCCTGCAATGACTTACCAAAAACTTGGGTCAAAATTCAAAGCCTCTTTACTGGACTGGATGCTTTGGCCTCTTGCTCTCTCCAACTTAACTTGTCACCATCACTCTGTACTTGTTCATTGGGCTACACAGCCAGATGGCATGCTTCATTTTCCTCAAACACAGAAATAGCCTCCCCACACACTCCTTTCTAGAGCTTTGTATTTGTCTTTTCTATGTTTGGAATGTTTTCCAAACACTCAGTAGTCTCCGATCAAATATCATTTCTTCAGAGAAGCTTACTCTGACTACTGTGTCAAAAATAATAGAGCCCTTTATTCCTGTCCCTTTTCTTTGTTACTGTTTTTCTTTGTTGTGTTTTTCATAGCAATGATCATTGCCTAAAATGCTTTTTAAGCTTTTTTTTTTTATTGTGGATATTTTTATTTGTTTCTTGCACTAAAAACAAACTCCACATTTGACTTGTTTATAGCAGCAACTAAAATTGTGCTTAGAATACAAATATAGCAAGCACAGAGCAAAAGAATTGCATTCAAATCAGTGTTAGGTATTTCAAACATATAATTACTCAAATAAATGTAAGTTAAAATTACAATAGAGTAGCATTTTTACCTTTCATATTTGCAAACTAAAAACCAATGAACCACACATTAGTGAAAGTATACAGGCTCCCTTTGTCACTGATTGAGAAAGTAATAGATTGAGATAAGTTTGATAATTTTGCCAAATATTTTGTCAGTCTTTCTATGTAGACCTTGTTAAGCACCATATTAATCCTTTGTTCAGCATAGTCTACTCCTTTATCTATGATAAAAAAAAATTGTAGCTCTGAAGACATTACTAAAATGTCTGTTTAGCTATGTAAGGCCTGAGAAATCTTTGCCAGGCTGAGCCCTTTGGCCATTTGGCTTTGCCACTAATTTTAAGAGTTGGTGCATTGGGACTGTCACTGAGGAGCAAGAGGGGAAGTGGGAATGATCTAAAGGGTTATATATAACTTGTGGAAGAAAATCCTAGAAGTGATGAGGAAGTAGTTGTTAGAGAAGAAACATGCAGACACCTGGAAAATGGGGGTCCAATACCTCCTATGTAGATGGCAATGGACTTCTATTTGTGTTACATATCCAAATAAGGAGCAGAGATGCAAATATGACTTGTGATTTCATGGATAAGAATATCTTTAAAAATCAAGAAGCCTGATTTCTCTTCTCTGCTTTAACATGAGTTGCTATAATTAAGTCTTTAAAAGCAAATGCCTAGGTATTTTAGTGGTAGATTTTCCATTACAAGTGTGGATAATATCCACTGTGCTCTGATTTCACTGACTTGCACATTGCTTTTTAAAAATGGGAATTGACATTTTCTTATTTTTTTCCACTTTGAGCTCCGAATGACAATTTAACACTCAAATGCTCCAGTTCTGTCCTTAAATAACCAGGAGTTGCTTCTATAAAAAAGTGCTTTTAAATTATGACCAGTCTTCAGAAAGACTCGTCTAATTTATTTAAGAGTCTAACTACTGAAATGTCCAACTGAATGGTCACACGTCAGAATTTAATTTTTTTTTGCTTCACAAGTGCAAGGGCCTGAATTTGATTGCCAGTACCCCCCCAAAAAAAGAATTTAGTATTTTTTAAAGACAGCAATATCCTTTATTAGTAGAATCAAATATCTTCCTTATCCATTTTCTGTACTAGCCTACCGAGGTTTCCTCAGCCCCCTCAGAGTTTAGTTGAAATAATAATTCAGTTGATGAAAGATCCCAGAATTATAATTTCAACAGAGATCCTCTGCAAAGGTCCCTGGTCAGGATGGTTGCATGGGATCTTGGAGGAAGCCAGGATCCAGGGAAGGGGCATCTCACATTTGTTAGACTCCATGGAAGGGCATCTGTTCTTTCCCCAGGAATGCCTAGAAGCTAAAAATTCTCCCAGGGATCAGGATCTGACTCCACTTAAGAGTGCTCCACATAGGACCTGACTTAATCAGTGCAGTCTCCCAGGAAGGATGAGGAGTTTTCATAAGCAGGAACCACGTCTATCTGTCTTTTTCACTGCTTTTTCCCACTACCTGGCGCAGAGAAGAAACTCAATATTTGTGAAATGAATGAATGCTTTTTATCTTAAATTATAGAGTAATACATGATATCTTGCATTAAGTTTGATGTCCTTGTTGTCAGTCCGGCTTTGGGCCTTAAACTCTGTATATTCCCAAACCCTATCTCAGTACCTGACACTATTTATTATAGTCAATAAATGTTTAGTTTAATTATTCAATAAATACTGTTCTGAAACCTAAGAGGCATATAAAGTTCTTCAGGAAAATTTCTACTTTATGTGTCCATCAGGATTTTTTTTTAAGTCAGACTTATTATCCATATTTATGTGATTGACTGCATTTTTCAGTGATACAGTATTTTATTATTGAATTATGGTAAAGAAATAATACACTAATAATGTTACCAAAGCCATGAAGCTTATGAGTCCTTGGTTATCACTATTAGTAGTCAGTTGACAAATTAGAATTTCAAGAGACATTGATAGCTATATAAATGTAATTTTGTTCTATTTTTGTATTCGATTATTTAAGCATTTGTACAATAAACTTACCTGTATCTGAAGTACTTCTGTTGCTTTAAAGAGAATTGTTAATTCTTAATCAATTTGGGTAAAATAGTAACACTGTCTTCTGTTTAGCCCAACATAAATTTTTTGACTTTTACAAAAATAGATAAAATTCGCATAAACATAGAGATCTTAAGTATTCAGTTCTAAGTATTTTGATAGTTATGTATACCTTGTAACAGTCATCTACAATAATGTCTGAAATGAACATTTATTTTATCCCAGATTCCCTCATATCCCTTTACACTCAATTCCAACCCCAATCTTGAGGTGACTGCTTTATCAGATTTTATCACCATCTGTTTGTTTTGCCTGTTCTTGAGTTTAACATAAATTAAACCATACAATGTGTACTCTTTTGTATTTAATTTTTTTCATGTTCTGCATAACATTTTTGAGATTCATCCATATTATTTCATACATAATTTGTTCATTCCTTTGGAATTTTGAGTTGTATTCTATTATATAACTATATTACAATTTCTGTAGTATATTTGTTGATGAATGTTGGGTTAATCCTGTTTTGGAGTACTGTGAGTAGGCTACTGGGAATGTTTTGCAGAGCTGTTTTGAATTGTTTGTTATTGTTTGTGGATGTATATTTTCATTTTTCTTAGATAAACACTTAGAAGTTAAGTTCCTGAATTATTGGAAAGACTGATGTTTAACTTTACAAGAAACTACCAAACTGTTTTACAGAGTAATTACATATTTTTTTCTACTCACACCAGGAACATAGTGATAGGGTTCCAATTGCTCTACATCCATGCCAGCATTTGCTCTTGTCAGTCTTTATCCATTCTAGTTGGTGTGAAATGGTATTTTATTGCGTTTAATTTGCATTTTCCTAGTTACTAATGATGTTGAGTTTTTCTCACAGCAGATTGATGATTTGTATAACTTCTTTGAAGTATCTGTTAAAGTATTTTCTCTATTTTTGAGTGTGTTATCTTTGTTTTTATGGACATGTAGGAAGTCTATATATCCTGCATAGGAATCTTTGTAGGATTATATATTCCAGATATAACTCACCAACATTATCTTGCCTATTCATTTTCTTAATGGTATTTTTATGAACAAAAAAAGTTTGATAAGAGTTCATATTATGTTTACTTTTTTCCTAGTGTCATTTGTTTCTTGTGTAAGAAATGTTTCCCTGCTCTTAATCTGTATTGGAGAGGGTCACTAGACCACCAATCAAATTCCGCAATTTACTGGAATTCAAAGAAGCTGTTATGTTTATGCATAAGAATATAGTTTAAAATTAAAGGGAAAAAGGTTACAGTCCAGGAATCCCAAGTAGCCTTTGAGTTTTCCTCTCCCAGTAGAGTACTTAGTGCTCCCAAAAACAATGTTTGATACCACAAAGGGTTGCCAACTAGAGAAGCTAACTTATCCTCTGGTGGTCTCCAATGTATGTTTATTGTTAGTCTTAGCGGCATGGAGTGCTGTGTAACTAACCTTAGCTGCTCAGTCTCCATTCTTCCAGCACTGAAATTGATAAAATAAATTTTAGGGCTAGTGTGACCAAAAGGTTATAAATCCCCTTGTTAGCATAAACTATACAGTTTGGCCCAAGGGCTAGGTATTCAAAGACATTCTTTGGGGGGAGGTCCTGGGGTTGGAACCCAGGGCCTTCACACTGAGCTACAGTCTCAGCCGAATATTCACTCATTCATTCATTCATTCATTCATTTAGAGGAGGAGAACAGTGCTGAAGAGGAAAGGGTAAGGGATTGGATATAGACCCCAAGTCCACAACTCCATGACACACCCAAACACATCCAAAAATATAATCCACCTATCCCCCAGGCACTCAAGCCAGTGAAGTTGACACAATCAAGCTGAACCATCATACAGACTCACATTACTTTGTATTCTGTTGTTCCCATGTCTCTGCCTTAAACCCAGACAAGTTCATTCTTGATATATGTTTACCTGCAGCTGTTTATTTTTTTCTTTAATTGTGACAAAACATAGCAAAGTGAGAAAGAGAGGTCAAGAGGGAAAAACTCAATAGATGCATATCTCAGAACTGTATCTTCTTCCGTTCTATCATTTTCTTCTCTGGCCCCTAAAGATTGTTAGTGTAAACCATGGCACCTTTTAGAATGATTCATATTTTTCAGGTGTGTCAGGCCAGAGAACAAATTAGTTGAAACCTACCACCGTAAAAACAGAAATATTAATATTTATTCCTGTATATCTCAAGATTATCAATTATTTTCTGCACTATAATTAATGTATATTCCTTATTATTTGTTAGGTTAACTAATATTATAAATAGGCTGATATTCATAAGCCTGGAAGAAATAAACAAAAGCCATACTCCACTCAGAGTAGATCAGTAATGACAGACTGCAAATATATAGGAATGCAGAAAGGTTATTGTTTCTATCCCAAAACCAATTTGTATATGTGTGTTTGTGCTTCTGTGTGCATGTGTACATTTTCCAAATATTCCACTTTTTGCACTTAAAAAATAATTTTAAAACAGTTAAATTTTTTCATGATGGAAAAAATAAGTATAGTTGAATGATTTAAAAAAAATAAAAGAGAAAGGAGAATCAAAGGAAAAAAGTTATCATAGAAAATAAAGAGGAAGAAGGGACAAAAGGAATAGGAGAGAACTGAATGTGCACTGTTGAGTTTATAACTAAATAGGACTTGGGGGATGAAACCTGGCTGGAGGAAGTGGGCGTGTGGCCTGTAAGAGTCTGTCTCCTTCCCTCTTCACTTGAACCCTGCCTGCCTCTGCTCCCAGCCTGCCATGCCATTCTGCCATACCATGCTACCTTGGAGCCAGCTGACTGTGCACTGAAACCTCTACAGATTGTGAGCCAAAGTAACCCTTTCAAACTTCCTTAAGTTGTATGTGTCAGACCCTGTATCCCAGAGATGAGAAAGAACTATGATAGTTCACAAATAGGTAGAGTAAACCCTTAAATTTGGAAATAGGGTTTGGCCTGTATTCTAGGCCCTTGCTAGTGCACAGGCCTCTAAATGTATTTTGTCCTATCATCTGAAAGATACAACGAATGTTACAGTAGATGCTATTTGGCATTGCAGATCATAAATTCTTAGTGTTAAAAGGGATTTTCATTTAACCCTGCCTATCACCCATGCCAAAACTGAATGTATCTGAAGATGATTTTCCAAACTCCAATTATATAGTTCCAGGATTGGAACTATTTGACATCAAACCTGTTATATCTACTAGATAGAATTTCCTGTATCAGAGCTTTTATAACTCCCTATAGTTTTTGTAACTTGTCTCATTTTTTATTTCAACACTCAAAAAGGGCTCTTTTTCCTCATGGTATCCCTTATATCGTTGGAAAATTCACTTCCCAGGTTTTTCAGTCATTCCTCTTCTGACTTAATTTTCAACTTCCCCACTAATTTAGAAACAGCTCATTTCTTCCAGAAATAAGTACATTAACCAAAAGCTGACTGCCATGGTTGTACAGTATCTCCTGTGGCCTCTCATCTTATATTAATGAAGCCCCAGAATCCTCATTTTCTTTAGTGTCATCACTGTGGGCTCATACTGCTAGCCTTGACAACCAAAATAAAACGTTAATGTCTCTAAGGTTGTTAGACATTTTAAAATATAAATTCATGTTAAGTCCTGCCTCCCTGTTCTATATGTAATGCCTAGTTGTAAACATTTTAACTTGATTACATGAACTTTACTTATCTTCATTAATTTTTTTGTGCTTTATCTATCTCTCATGCTACCCTATTACTTTAAACTTTGATTCTTATATCTGATGTATTAGGAATCTCTGTAGTCTTTTGCTCTGAAATGTATTATATGTTCTCCAAGTCACAAAGTTGTAGTTTTTTTTTGTTTTTTTTTTTACTTTAAAGGAACCTAAAATTTAGCCCCTTTATTTTAGGGAGAAGGAAACTTAGGTCCTACAGGGCAGAATAACTCTCCCAAATTTACCCAGCTTATTCAGTGACTAAAAACAAATAAGTAAGCAAGTCTATGAATGAAGTTTAAGACACGTAACATCACTAGGAGCCTCAGTGGGCCATTGACCTTGACCAGTACACGTGGGGTGCAGACGTTCAACTTAACTAAGCATGCATTATCTTCTGTCATATGTACAAATACTGAAATCCAGTGGACTTAAACACTATGAAACAGAAACGTTGTCTTAGAATTACCTATTTTTAGTGAACTATATTGGGTACCTATAATAACTTATTTCCAGGTAATTACTAAATATATGTATATAATATATGTTTTCTAATTTGTGGTTTTTAAAATCCTTTTAAAAATTAGAACATATTCCCACTTTTGTTTTCCTGTTTTTTCTATTTTTATTCAATAAAACAAAATAAGTAATATATTTAAATACAGACAACTATCTGAAACTTAAAATGTACCTAAATAACAATTGTGTCAGCAGACTGTTTAGAAGATGAGGAAAAAAATCTTTGATGCTAATGCTATAATCAGACACAAATGTGTAGCTTTGAATAATGTTTTTATTGGGAAAAAGAATGAAAAAAGTGAATGAATGAACAAATTAATGAGCCAAGCACATAGCTTGTTTCCTGTGGAAACACAGGAAAGAAATAACAAGAAAACTGTAAATTAGAATATAAAGAAAAATAATTTAAAATTAATTGAATTTATTTTCTGATTCTTTGACAGAAATATAGGCAAGTGTCTAAACAAATTATATTACAGAAAGTGAAATAAATACTAGATGTATAATATCATATCTGAAAAAAATCTATAAGTAGAAAATAGATAAACCAGAATGATGTCAAGGTTTCGCTACCACAAGAGAAAAGGTTGTGCAGAGTTGTGTTTTGTTTTGTTTTTTCTGGTACGAGGGATCGAACTTGGGACCTTGCACTTGCAAAGCAGGGGGTGGCACCATTGAGCTAAATCCCTGGCCCTGTGCAGAGTTTATAAAAGAGGTAGTAATGAATTTTAGAAGTTGAATCAAAACAGGACATGACTCTTAGCACTTAAGAAGCTGCTCTATCCCGTAGAGCTCTTTCAGTGAATCGAGTGAAGGTCATATAGCCTGCTGTAAGAGACCAACAGGGTAGTAAGAAGCTAGAAGGTGTTACCCATTTTCAGAGTTTCAGAAACGGAATAAAAGGAGCCCAACAATAGAGTCAGGTCAGAGTTAGGTTATAGTACATGTGTTTTGAAGAGATTCTTCTATCTTCAGAAAATGCCCCTACTGTTATTGATTTAACCTGCTGAGATGGTACCAAAAAGTAAGTTTTTGGCACATTTTTAAAACAATCTTCCCTATGCATTACTGTTTTTAGTAATACTAAATAGCCAAGCTGGGTGTGGTGGCGCACACCTGTAATCCCAGCACTCAGGAGGCTGAGGCAGGAGAATCGCTGTGAGTTCCAGACCACCCTGGGCTACATAGTGAGTTCCAGGTCAGTCTCAACTACATAGCGAGACCCTGTCTCAAAAAACCAAAATAAATAAATAAATAAATAATAAATAGCCAAAGGTAGTAAAGAGTTTGATTACACATAGTTGGTTACTCATTAGATTTGCTATTCAGTATTCCCCTTATTTAACACCAAACACTGTACCTTATCTCTAACCCAAATCCTTGTGTTTCTCACATCTCTGAAAACTGCATTTTCACATGCACACATCACATCACACATCACAACCTTAATATATATTAGAATCTGTTTAGTATTTCATGTAAAGAATGCTGCTACTATTATTTTAGATCTAAATTAGATAACTTTGGCATACAAGCTGTCATGCGTCAAACTGTAGTCAGCATGCTTTCTATACAATTACATGATTTTCAGTTGTTTGTATCCTAAAAATACAGAGTTGTCTTCATTTGTTTTGAAAAGAAAATATGCCCTGGAAAATAAGCTTCTGGATAGTAGATGAGGGGGGAAGTGGTTAAAAACAAAAAGTTCAAAAAAAGGAAACAGTGCTCATCTCCTTTTAAGAGCTATTCAGATGAAAAATTACTCAGCATGAGCTTGAGCTATATGTTTTTCATGGTTATTAGTACTAATGAAGATACATTAGCTATATTCTCTTGATAGTGCACTAGCTGTTTCTCAGTACTTTTATCAACATATAAATTTTACAGCTGGCAGTATGGGAATTTGACTAGTATGTTTTTGTTTATAAAAAAGGGTAACAACATTATAACTTCTTCATATTTGTGAATTATGAATCTTGACTTATAAACGATCAAAACAAAAATGCAACTGAACTTCGGTATCATGATAGCTTTTCTTTCTACTATCACAAGAAATAAGAATGCATACCCAACTGCTGAGTAGAAAACATCATGCCTGAGGTAAATGCTTAGTTAATCCAGAATTTATGAATTCTTTTTATTTTATTCTTTTTTTTCAGTAAAAATGCAGCTAAGAAAATGAATGATATATAAGCATTCAGTATACTTATTTCCACTAAGAAACATTATTATTAATAATTTTGGAAGAACATTAAATAGCTCAGTTCATTAAAGATGAAACAATACAAAAGGAGCCATTTGAAAAATTTTCGCACTCCATTGAGTTATAAATAAATACATTTTCCTTTTGTAAGGATGAATTCCAAATTTTATACTGGAATTGTTCTGTCTCGAAAGCAATGTAAGCTTTCAATACCTTGCTCATAATATTAGGTAGTGCCATTAGACAAAACTTAATAGAAGGAAGAAGCATAGTGTTCTTTTTGTTTTTATTATAAAAGTATGGATCCATTCTGTTTGAGAGAGTGATACCTAGTAATACCAAGGATACAGCTGTCATATAAAAAGTAGAATTACTGTATAAGTGCTGCCACAGAGATCTGCGAGAGGAAAATAATAGTAAAATTCAAATTAACTAAAATGAAATATAATCTTCTGTACTTTGATGAAAAGATTAAATTTCTATGAATGATTTAGGCAGTAAAAATATAGTTTGGTATTGTCATGGAATGGGACTACCTCCTACAACTAAAATAATCATAATTGGTCTTCAAGATAGTAATCCTGGAATATACTGCAAGATTATGAAGGAAGTAATCATTCATTTAGTGGATATTTTTTGGTATCCTTTTTTGCCAATACATTTATAACACAGGTACTGGCAAGCCATACAAGAAGCCAAGAAAAAAAATTAGAGTGTGGGGTGAGTTGATAGCCACTGAGTGACAGAGTCAAACATGAATAGATCTTGGGGTCTGCAGTGCAGAAATCACTAGTGACCTTGACTTGGTTTACTACGGTAGCAAAGAGGCCACAGCCAGAGCTTAGTGGACCAAAGGGAGCAGATGTAACATGTAGAGATACTTTGAGAAAACATGAGTAGGCAAAGAAATGAAATGGGAACTACACAGGTATGGGGGACCAAACAAGAAAATAGTACGCTCCCATAGGAAGTCACCATGGTTGTGTGATAATGGTAACGATACAGTAGAGAGGAAGAGAGTAATGGTGCAGGACAAAAAGGCTGCAGGAGCAGCAGTCTCACAGGATAAGAGGAGATGAGTTTCAGAGCACAAATGCAGAGGCTATCATGGCTAGGAGCATGGACTTCTTACAAGTGAGAAAGACTTCGACTATAGCTACATGCAGCTACCATTTAATAAATATTTTAAAGTAGCTACAGTGTACTACTCAGTGGCAATATGGCAATATTAACAAAAAAGACAAAAATCCTTGCTTTCATGAAACATATTTGAATGGAGATTGTAGGAGGTTAACAAATGATAGTGAAATAAGTAACTAAAATATAATATGTCAGATAATGCAAAGTGCTATCAAGAAAAATAAACAGGGAAGTGGGGCAAGAGAGCATGGAGGTTGGGGGGCAAGGGGTTGAGATGGGCTGCAATTTTAATGAACTAGGCAGTTGGCATAACTTCTAGAAATTTACTTCATGGTTCTCAGGAACATTTTTTTACATTAAGTTTATTGGTACATTTTAGGTGTACGATATCATGTACATCATTGGAAATTTGAACCTTTACCTGAAATGTCTTGGCTCTTATGTTTTCCTCATTCCCCTGCCTTCCCTCTAACCCTTCCCCTCCCTATTTACAAAGATTTTGTTTCTATTTTTTCCTCTTCTCATGTTTTCCTTCCCCTTTCCTTTCCCTTACTCCTCCCATTTCCTCCTCCTCTTCAGACCATTTCTTCCTGAGAAGCATTTATTTTCAAAGCAAAATTAAATCTAGCCTATTAGGCTTGGAATTCTACTCTCAGCCTCATTTCACACATTCCCCTTCTCTGCACACCCCAGGACTTTGCAAGCCTTTCACCTCTCCTTTACTGTCCACATCAGAGATTTTAGACATATACTTATCTATGTGATTTTTTTGATTAATTTATTTTTTTCTCAACAACTACAAGCTCCAAGAAGGGAACTATGTCTGTTTGGGGCAAATGTATCCTCCATTATAATCCTGTACTGGCACATAGTGTGTCCTCTTTGTTAAAAGAATAAAAGAATGAATATAAAGCAGTAAGATTGTTTTCATAGGTTCTGTTTTTAAGAATCCTGTTATTTTATCATTCTGTGGTCACTTAAGTTTTCACTTCTTTATATAGCTGATCTAATAAAAGCCCCTTTACAAAGCAGGACAAGGTATGTTTATATACTAGTGGAGTATGTGAAATTGTCATCTTCTAATTTAAATAATGTATGTCCACTTAACTTTTGTTTTTTAAACAGGTCCAACCCCAAAGGCACTCCCCTGAATATAAATAAGGTCTCTAATAGCCTGATAAATTTTGGAAGAAAGTTGATTTCCCCAGCCATGGCCCCAGGCAGCGTGAGTGGCCCTATAACAGGGGACAACAGCTCTTGTGCTGTGATTCCCCCCAAAACCTCCACAGAAGGCCCAAAGCATCAGCAACAGCAGCAGCAGCAGCAGCAGCAGCAGCAGCAGCAGCAGCAGCAGCAGCAACAGCAGCAGAGGATGATGAAATCTGAAAGCATGCCGGTGCAATTGAACAAAGGTAGGGAAAAAATACTAGTAAAGCCAAAGAATACACAGTGTAGCCTAGGAATTCCTTACCTACCTACCTATGAGGAAACAGCCTCTCCAAAACAAAAATTAGTGCAAGACTTAACTTTTAAAAATCTGTTGTATTTGATCTTTTTTTTAAGTTGGGATGTCTGATACTGTACTTTGTGAAGCCAGTTTTCAAAACATTTATATTCTAGTATACTTGCATTTTTGTCCAGAGGCTGCCCCTATGTATGATTACAGTATAGAACTTGAGATCAGTTGCCTATGTTTCCTGCTAACTTTATATTAGTAATGGTCCCAAGAGAGTAATGATACCTTTCAGAAAAGTGTGAATTGAAAAGGTATAAATACCATATGCTTTTCTCATCATAGTATGTATCAATGCATTGCAGTAGTTTGGAGAAAGCATGCCAGTAGGCTTGTGGTCTCTCGTCTAGCTGCTTTCCCTTTAAGGAATACAAACTAGAATCTTAAGGAGAAGAAATAAAATTGTTTAAAAAGCTTAAAAAAACCTCAAGCAGCCAAAATAAGTGTTTGAGTCCATACACTAAAGATTAGCACCATAGGATTTAAGAGCAGAGGAAACCTGGGAGATCATCCAATCCACATCTGTTGTTTGATGGGTAAAAGCACTGCTGCTGGTACTGCTCCTGGTAGTGCTCCTGCTACTGGCAGTCAGGTAAGTTCTTTGCTATGTCAGGTCCTTGCCAGTGCTTCACCTCCCTCAGGTACTTTACTCATAAGATAGCCCTTCAGAGAAAGCTCTTACCTAGAATCTTTATACAGTATTCTTTATTTTCAAAGAGACCTAATTTTTTTAGGTCTCTCTATTCCTAGTAGACTACAAACAGCGACATTTATTTTTAGCAATGGGACTCTGCTAAGTATACTGCAAAAGCAAGAAACACTAAATGATAGAAGAAAATACACAAAGAGTATTCTATGACCTCAGAAAACAAAGTCTGGGACCATTTAGTATCAGAACAAACATCCTGATTCAAGTTTTTATGTCATAAAGAGTCCCTGTGTTACATCAGTGTTTAATACTTAGTATTCACAGTATTACCAGTAAAAAAACCTTAAATAAAGTTCAGTATACTCCATTTAAGAAGGTTATGTCCAAAATTATTTCAAACTTTACACATTTGCATTTATATTTGTAGATGTATAGACTCTATTACCCAATGCTGCAGATTAACAAATGTTCAATAATGAGGATGTGTTTTTGCACATACCTGCACACACGTGTCTGTATTCCTCCATTGTTTACATGTCATCTGTCTTTTCTGTATTTCTCTGTCTATATGAAATTTCAGACTTTATATGGTTAGTATTTAAATTTTTATCAGAATATTCAGTTTACATGAGAATATCTCATTTAAGATTGCATTTTTTTTCATGATTTAAAGAAAAGAAGATGTCAGATCATTTTAACATATTGTAAATGTATTTTAATGCCAGGAGATATGCCTGCTTCCAGAATGGAAATGAATGTTATTTTATATATTTACTGTTTTATTGTTCTAAACAAATATGATTCAATATTGCTTGGATAACAAGCTTCAGTCAGTTGTATTTCTAACTGATGGCAGGCAAATGAGTCAGAGAATCTCTCAATGCTGCAGCTTAAATTTTCAGAGGAACAAAGCCAAATGACTGTAGAAATATAAAGTTGTGTCTCAGTGGAAATGTCAAGTATTAATATCATAGTAAGTGAGAAAGGAAGACTATGGAGATGTAACAATTGATGAAAACTAAGTCCCTAGTTACAAGTAGACAGCAGAGCATTTAAGCAAAGTATTTGGAACATGAGTACCACTGGGGCATTTTGTAACTGATCCCTATCCTGGAAGAAATTGGCGTTGTTTTGCAACTCATATATTTTTATTTCTGGTACACTCTTCTTGTGCCAGTCTACCAAAAGAGCTATTCTACTTTTCTTTATATATTTCTGCTAATGCTCCTCTCTGCATAAAGACTTGAATAAAATAAAGAGCATAAAACAGTTTATAGAAGTAGAAAGAATGTTTGATGCTCTTCCTCCCTTAAACTGTCTGCCTCCATTACCTCACCAGAAAATGAGAGGTTTGGACTGATTCCTACAGAGCTTCCCAGATCTAAAAATTCTGTCATTCTTTTTGTGGAAAATGTATTTATTAACTCTGCAATGAAAAATATTTCTCCAGCACTGATTCTTTGTGCTGGTATTTCCCACAGGTACTCTGCTGTGTTATTTCACTGACAAATCTGCAAGTATGTCACCTGAGGTCATTGATCACAACAGCCTGTGGAGGGGCTCATTTTGGCATGGATGTCTATCTTGAATAGTCATCTACTTAGTGCCTTTGTGGAAATATCATAGCCTTTTTAGTGTACTCTGTTGGAAAATTTGAAAGTTGTTTTGAAAAATAGTTGTTTGTAAAGAGAAAAATGTATAAAGTCTTTTAGGTTACAGTTATCTGTGTTTATAAAGGGGACAGTAGTGTTTGTAATCCAAATTCATGCATGTATTGGTTGAAATACATTGTGTAGCTTGTGTATGTGTTGGGGTTGGGATAATGAAGAAAACAAGAGCAACACAGATGTTCCCCATAATTTTTGAAGATATTCATATTAAAATGAGTTGTAGACTCTACATATATTTTAGTAGACAACCTAAAGTAAAATGAGTAGCAGGTATAGAATTTCCTGTAAATGTACAGAAAGTAGGCCTACCATTTATCAGTGAATTTAGAGTTAACTATATTATGAAAATTCAGGACTTGACCATTTCCCCTGGAAGCTGTTTATCAGTTGTTTGGAATATGTTACTATATATAGGTTTTTCTTTCCATTATAGGAGAATGCAGATGTATATCCTGTTAATTGATGGGGATGATATAATTATAACCTAACAATTTCCAGATGAGTTGGCCATGCTTAAATAATTGTAGCAAGTGGTCAGGACACTGACAGCATGTTATTTAATTCAAATTTGATTTTTTTAAACTACTGTATATATTATATAAAAGGTAAAGGAGAAGTAATTCTGTTAATTATAATTTATCTTTGAGGAAAATACACTGCTTTTTAAAAAGTTTTGTTAACCTGAAAATAGTATAGGCCTTGAGGTGCTATAGCCAGAAGGTTATTCTGTTGACAGTGAATGTGCTCAGTGTTGAACTTCATCATTCAGGAAGAAAATCAGATCCTTGTTAGAATACTTCAGGCTCCTCACCGGACTTCCTGCTATGCTCCTTTTCTTGGTGCTTAAAATGCTTTTTATTTTATTCTTGTTTCTTTTGTCTTTATTTTTAATTATTTAAAAATTTTGAACACTACTTTTTTACTACATGTTCAATTTGTAAATGAAATCTTAAGTACAGTACATCAAATTTAGGGGATGTAGTTCACAGCTTTGTTTTTATATGTTAACATTTGTAAGTGTATGTGGTAACTTTTGAAATCTTTTCATTATCTAGTAAGAAATTAGAATTTATTTAGGCATTACCACTGAAAAAATTGCTTTCAAATTTAGTTAAAATTCAGTTTGTAGAGCCGGGTTTTTTCATTATCTAGTAAGAAATTAGAATTTATTTAGGCATTACCACTGAAAAAATTGCTTTCAAGTTTAGTTAAAATTCAGTTTGTAGAGCCTTAAAGAAAAGAAGATGTCAGATCATTTTAACATATTGTAAATGTATTTTAATGCCAGGAGATATGCCTGCTTCCAGAATGGAAATGAATGTTATTTCATATATTTACTGTTTTATTGTTCTAAACAAATATGATTCAATATTGCTTGGATAACAAGCTTCAGTCAGTTGTATTTCTAACTGATGGCAGGCAAATGAGTCAGAGAATCTCTCAATGCTGCAGCTTAAATTTTCAGAGGAACAAAGCCAAATGACTGTAGAAATATAAAGTTGTGTCTCAGTGGAAATGTCAAGTATTAATATCATAGTAAGTGAGAAAGGAAGACTATGGAGATGTAACAATTGATGAAAACTAAGTCCCTAGTTACAAGTAGACAGCAGAGCATTTAAGCAAAGTATTTGGAACATGAGTACCACTGGGGCATTTTGTAACTGATCCCTATCCTGGAAGAAATTGGCGTTGTTTTGCAACTCATATATTTTTATTTCTGGTACACTCTTCTTGTGCCAGTCTACCAAAAGAGCTATTCTACTTTTCTTTATATATTTCTGCTAATGCTCCTCTCTGCATAAAGACTTGAATAAAATAAAGAGCATAAAACAGTTTATAGAAGTAGAAAGAATGTTTGATGCTCTTCCTCCCTTAAACTGTCTGCCTCCATTACCTCACCAGAAAATGAGAGGTTTGGACTGATTCCTACAGAGCTTCCCAGATCTAAAAATTCTGTCATTCTTTTTGTGGAAAATGTATTTATTAACTCTGCAATGAAAAATATTTCTCCAGCACTGATTCTTTGTGCTGGTATTTCCCACAGGTACTCTGCTGTGTTATTTCACTGACAAATCTGCAAGTATGTCACCTGAGGTCATTGATCACAACAGCCTGTGGAGGGGCTCATTTTGGCATGGATGTCTATCTTGAATAGTCATCTACTTAGTGCCTTTGTGGAAATATCATAGCCTTTTTAGTGTACTCTGTTGGAAAATTTGAAAGTTGTTTTGAAAAATAGTTGTTTGTAAAGAGAAAAATGTATAAAGTCTTTTAGGTTACAGTTATCTGTGTTTATAAAGGGGACAGTAGTGTTTGTAATCCAAATTCATGCATGTATTGGTTGAAATACATTGTGTAGCTTGTGTATGTGTTGGGGTTGGGATAATGAAGAAAACAAGAGCAACACAGATGTTCCCCATAATTTTTGAAGATATTCATATTAAAATGAGTTGTAGACTCTACATATATTTTAGTAGACAACCTAAAGTAAAATGAGTAGCAGGTATAGAATTTCCTGTAAATGTACAGAAAGTAGGCCTACCATTTATCAGTGAATTTAGAGTTAACTATATTATGAAAATTCAGGACTTGACCATTTCCCCTGGAAGCTGTTTATCAGTTGTTTGGAATATGTTACTATATATAGGTTTTTCTTTCCATTATAGGAGAATGCAGATGTATATCCTGTTAATTGATGGGGATGATATAATTATAACCTAACAATTTCCAGATGAGTTGGCCATGCTTAAATAATTGTAGCAAGTGGTCAGGACACTGACAGCATGTTATTTAATTCAAATTTGATTTTTTTAAACTACTGTATATATTATATAAAAGGTAAAGGAGAAGTAATTCTGTTAATTATAATTTATCTTTGAGGAAAATACACTGCTTTTTAAAAAGTTTTGTTAACCTGAAAATAGTATAGGCCTTGAGGTGCTATAGCCAGAAGGTTATTCTGTTGACAGTGAATGTGCTCAGTGTTGAACTTCATCATTCAGGAAGAAAATCAGATCCTTGTTAGAATACTTCAGGCTCCTCACCGGACTTCCTGCTATGCTCCTTTTCTTGGTGCTTAAAATGCTTTTTATTTTATTCTTGTTTCTTTTGTCTTTATTTTTAATTATTTAAAAATTTTGAACACTACTTTTTTACTACATGTTCAATTTGTAAATGAAATCTTAAGTACAGTACATCAAATTTAGGGGATGTAGTTCACAGCTTTGTTTTTATATGTTAACATTTGTAAGTGTATGTGGCAACTTTTGAAATCTTTTCATTATCTAGTAAGAAATTAGAATTTATTTAGGCATTACCACTGAAAAAATTGCTTTCAAATTTAGTTAAAATTCAGTTTGTAGAGCCGGGTGTGGTGGCACACACCTATAATCCCAGCACTCGGGAGGCTGAGGCAGGAGGATCGCTGTGAGTTCGACCAGCCTGGGCTACGTAGTGAGTTCCAGGTCAGTCTCAACTACATAGTGAGACCTTGTCTCAAGTAACAACAACAACAAAAAAGTCAATTTGAATAATATAGGAAGAAATTAATTTCAGAAGAATTCATGTTAATAAATGATGTACCCCTTTCTTTTGGGTTTAAAATTTAAATAAAAACAAAATATAAAATCACAGTAATATTTTTAGCACTGTGAAATTTACTCAACAAAATCTTGTGATTGCTAAGTTTCCTATACTCTAGTGTAGTAGAAACTGGTTTGCTTTCTCTGTAGAAAAAACAAAATTCTTAAGAAATACTTTTTGAAACATTTCCTTTTAAAAAATATTTATATTTTTCTAGTCTTGTTACATTTTCTGTTGTGCTATATTTATAGTAATTTGATAAAAGTACTAATTGAATATGAAAGAGAAGTAAAGTTGGTTATTTTCTTATAAAAATCTCATTATTTTTTTCTTATGAAATCCAGGAGATGTAGTTACAGGAAGCGATGCTCAGGTTTCTGTTCCTGCCCAGACTCTAACTGACCTCCAAGGTACAGTTACCATAGCAACATATCCCACCCCCCAGCCTCTCTCAGTCTTTCCTTCTCTCTTCCTCCCTTCCTCTCTCCCTCCTTTTCCTCCCTCCCTCCCTTCTTCTCTCCAGACTTTCATATAGTGTTGCCATTGCCTGTCTGCTTTTCCTGTTACCCACACTCCATTCAGTGTTTATCAGTCCCCTACCATTGTTCAGCCACTGAGTGGCACTGTTGTGCCTTGGTGATGTGGGTTTTCTATTAAGTGTGCAAAGCTTTCTTAGAAAATGTGGTTCACCATATATTTTGTACTTATTTTATTTAACATTATCCTTTACAGGGTAGCCAACACCAAGGTGTTCTTTTTGTTGCAAAGGTTCTCTGTGACAGCATGTGACAAATTCTGAGTTAAACAGTTTATATGCTGTGATTTATCTGAGGTACTTACATTTTACCTAAAAGAATTACAACTTGATTTTGAAATGTTTTTAAGTAGTCTTCATACTACATTAATACAAATTAAAATACTGTATGGCAAGTCTCTGTCAGAATTTGGCAGAACTGTTTTAAAAACATTTTCATATATCCATTTTCTCAAAATATAGAAAAACATAATTTAAGAAATACAAAAAAAGTGGTTATCCATTTTCAGCACTTCCTGTAGGATTTGTAAAAATACAAATGTTTAAATTTGCTGCATTAATCTTTTGAAATGCAATCTTTTAGATAAGTATACCAGAGATTTCTTGCTAAATGAAACCCTTGAGTAACTTAAAGAATCTTCAATTCAGATTCAGACTATGATGATAACAATATACTCTAATAACTACATTTGTATCATGTTTTCCTTAATTTAATGTAGCCAGTCAGGCGTGGTGGTGCACGCCTATAATCCCAGCACTCGGGAGGCTGAGACAGCAGGATCACTGAGTTCAAGATCAGCCTGGGCTAAATAGTGAGTTCCAGGTTAATCTCAAATACATAATGAGACCCTGTCTCAAAAAAATAAATAAATAAAGTAGCCACATGATGTAGCCAATGCTAGTAGTATTAAATGCTGTTCTGATTGTGATATGTCCTCAGAAGATTAATGCTTTTTAAAATAAGTTAACAGAAAAGAATGGATTGTGATTAACAGATCATTTATGGTAACAGAAGAGTGTGCTCTCACTTCTGTATTTAGTTCTGTGATTCCCAGGTAGTTTCTGGCTGTATTCTGGTAATTGAACCAGATGACCATTAAGGGCTCAGGAATTCCATGAAGAACTATTCACTCTTCTTGGTGTCTGTTAAGGGATCTTTATAATAAAGGGTTGAAGTAGCATGAACAATGGGAAAGATAGATATCTCCATATGATTTTTCTTTAGCTTTGTCAGTTTAGATGCATATTAGGGTGATCATACAATGTGGAAAAAATTCACAGGAGTTAAATTTGTTCCCTGAAATTAAATTATGAGGCCTGCATACAACTTTTTAACAAGCTTGCAGTTATCCCAACTTTTATTTCTCTGGAAGACATGGACTGTGGAGGCAATTTATACCTATAAGAAAAGAAAGCTAAAGGTTGGCATGCTCATTCTCACTTCCATGCTGTTGCTCAATCCATTTCTTTTTTCCTCAGACAAGAACCACATGAAAAATGTTATTTTAACTTTGAAGAGGAAAGTGATATCATTTTGTTTATATAACTTGTTATATAAATAGAATCATCTCATACATTTATTCAGCATATATTGAGTGCATACTATGTTTCAAGCTCTGTTTTCTTTGGCCACTGGGCTTTCCCTACAGATTCATCAGCTTACTTGAACATTACCTTTGCTTTAGATGACACAGTCAAACATGCATATTAAGAAACCAGTTCTTTTCTGACTACTTGGCTCAGAATGCCTCTACTTCCATATTCTGACAGGGATTGTATCAGTCTGATAGGGAAGGTTCCAGCTACTTTGAGACATGAGTCCCAAATAAATAGCTCTCAGTTTGTGAAGACTTTAACATGGACTAATGAGATGATACCTCCCTGATTTGTCACTTTGTGTTTTCCTCAGCATATTTCCTTAAGAGTTCCAGAAAGCAAGTAAAAGTAACCCAAAACATTGGTGGCAACAAAAAAAATCTAGCTATGTATACCAAATAGGATCAATAATATTAAAAGTTAGAGAATTTTATCAGATATACCAAACCAATTATAGCCCCCTATTTTGAGGAAATTCAACTATTGTTCAATTGTTGTTTAAGGTCTTTTTTCTAAATATTAAATAAAGAAATGAAGTAAATATTTATTTCAGCAATTCTTTGATTATATTTTTTTCCCCAGAGCTAGGAACTCACACACACTATGAGAGTGCTTTACCACTGAGCTACTCCCCAGGCCAGTTCTTTGATTATATATAGTTTGTGTTAATGAGCTTTTTTACCTGTATCGTTGTCATTTAACTTAGCATAGTTATGTGAATTTTAATTTTTTAAGCAAAAAATGATATAAAGTGTGATTTCACAATTTAGGTCAATAAGTAATTTTTAGAAAAGTATTGGAAAGTTCTATTCTGTCTGTGTAGAGTAGGTTGCAATCACCAAAAAAAGTGCTACAGCAGAATTTGATCTTTTAAGATTTAACTTCATGAGTTTCTTTAAATGTTTGTGTTTCTTAAGTAATTGCCATGAACATCTCTAAAATGTATGGTTTTCAATATGTAGTTATATTGTGGCTATGAATACACACAAAAAATCATTGTAACTCTTGTCAGATTTTTAAAAAATATATTAAAAATAGGAAAAAAAGTCACTCTCCCTGCCCAGATAACTACCATTAACATTCTGAAGGTAAAGCTAAAACATATAACACTTGACAATCCAAATTTAATTAAAGGTACTAAATGAAAAAGGGGAGAAAGCCCTCCTTTTTCACCTCCCACTTTTTCTGCCACATCATTTCTACAAGGATAATAATTGTTAAATTTCTTATAATTTCTTTCAGAAAAAAATACATTTTGAAAAATACATTATTTTGAGGAAAAACATACATTGAAAAATAACGTGAGAGTCGTGATAATTTGGTAAGACCTTACTTATCTGGAGGTAGCGTCCTTTCTCGATCTTTAAGAAGAAAGTACAACAGAAATATACCATTGCAGATGACAAGCAGAAAATGGTAGGCCAAGAGTAAAGAGGTCAAATCAACTAGAACAGCATACAATAATGACAACTTTGAAAAAGATACTAGGTATCATATTACATGATGAAGGTTACAAAATTTATTACAGTAAGAGACACACCACCATTAATCTTTCCACAAATACTCCCCTTCACTTTGAGCACACTTATCCCCTTGATTCTGCCCACTTTCTGAAAGCAGTTGTGAACATCTTTCATGAATGCCTTTGTGAAATGTGATGAAACGTAGTAGAGGCTTGTCCCCAGTGCCGTCTATCGAAAGGCAGGTTGATAAAAGCGTGTTTGACCTTACCCACTTTATTGACCAGATCTGGCACCTTGTGACTTCCATCTTTTACCCAAAGTCAAAATGTCTATAAAAGATAAAAAGTTTTTAATTGATTCAAGACATGAAGGCAGCCAGGACAATACAACTAAAGACACAAAAGAGGTGTTCCAGAATTGCTTCAGAAAGTGGCAAGATTTATGGGAAGGATGTGTTCAAAGCATGGAGGAATATTTGGGGGATAATTGGTCACAGTCTGTCTTTCTGTACTAATTCAACATTCACCTTATTTTTGGATCATACCTCATAGCTCCTACTCACAGAAGTAAGGAAATAGTCTAAAATCCAGACAGTCCTATAGATGGCACTCTTTTGGCCACTCAGGTTATTGAAAAGTGGTGGTCCCAAAACAGAGCAAATACTTATCTTAAATTCATTATAATCCCTGTAAGGCAAAGAAATGTGTTATATGTAAAATTAATTTTGGGAAGCATGAATTAACTAGAAATAAATTTTTACAGAATATCTGTTCCAAAAGACACTAATTAAATGACTTGTTTTTGGAGTAAGAACATGTCAGACTTTTCCTTACTTCCAAAGTTTTTTTTTTTTTTTGGTACTGCTTATTGAACTCGGGACCTTAGGCTTCCGAAGCAGTGTGCGGAACCACTGAGCTAAATCTCCGGTCCCCACTTTTCCTTAATCTAATTTTGGGTCACATTTACTACAGCCAAAGGCTATACTTTCAGGGATCATCTCTATAGTTGGTCACATTTACTAAAGCCTATGTGTCAGAGTCCTCATTAGGAAGGTGGCACGGTAAAGTTTTGACCAGGATGGGCTCTGGAGTCCAGCCTGGGTTTGAATACTAACTCTGTCACTGCTTTGCTGGTTACTTAACCTCTTGTTTATAAAGAGATTAAAAAAAAGATCAGCATTTGTTGTGGATGTTATCCCAGCTCCTGTCCAATAAGCAGTCTACACTGCTGCCTGCTTGGACAGTGGTGGTGATGGTAGCACCCTTATATGCTTTCCTCTGGATTTTAATATAAAATCATGAAGGAGCTCTCCCAACACTTCTCGCTGTTTTTTGTTGTTTTGTTTTGTTTTATTGGTACCGGGAATTGAACTTGGGACCTTGCACTTGTAAAGCAGGCAGTGGAACCAATGAGCTAAATCCCTGGCCTTAGCTGTTATTAATTATTACTTCAGACATTCAAAAAAAAAACTTGTTTACATGCAAGTACTCAATTTTAACAGTGCTTGACTTCTGTAATCAGGCTAAAGCAAGTATATTCTAGGATATTTAAGTGCAGCCTGCATCTAGTCACTCTTGTGACACCAACATACGTCTTTAAGGAATAGACATCATCCTTCTTGTTATGTATGAGGTGGCAGATGATTACTTGCTAAGGCACATATGACAGATGCTCATATTTTCCCTGGCCACTATATGAAATCAAGTTAAGTTGTATTGCTATGGCCACAGCATTGAGGTTCACAGGCTTTTCCTGGTGGTAGGAGTTCAAATTGATACAGGATAACTTGTTATTTTCTCTTGGATTCAGCAGTGTTCTCTAAAAATTCATCAATTCCACTTCTAAGGATCCATCATTAAGATACAGTTTTAAATGAGCATGAAAGGATGTGTTATCCAGAATTTTTTTTTTTTTTTTGAGACAGGGTCTCACTATGTAGGTGAGACTGATGTGGAACTCACTACGTAGCCCAGGCTGGTCTTGAACTCACAGCCATCCTCCTGCCTCAGCCTCCCGAGTGCTGGGATTATAGGCATGTGCCTAGCCATGCAAGCTTGGCAGATACACTAAAGGACATCCACTCCATGAAACACTATGCAAAGGGAAGTGGGAAAGACCTATGAGAGCTTATAGGGAAGAGTCTTCAAGATAAGGGGACACAAAGCGCAAGATACTGTGCCATCTGCTTCCATTTGTGGAGACCAAAGAAGAGAAATAGGAGGGGAATGAAGGGAAAGGGAGGGGAGGGAAAGTGGGGAGGAGGGAGCCAGCCCCCTATGGAGAATGTCTGAGAGGTTGGAGTGTGGAATTAAAGTAGTTTAGAAGTAGTTTTTAAGTTTTTATCATGGGCATTTATTACTTTTCTAATTAAAAATGAATGAGAGAGAGAGAGAACATTGCTTTGAAAGAGTTGACAGGTTGCTCGCCTAAGGAACCCATAATTTGTCTTGTCTGTCCAGCTTACCCACCCTCATCACTAAGGCTCTCCACTGATACCCTCAAAGGCTCACACTGCCTATCTCCCCCCCAGGGCCCCCACCAGTGTCCTAAGAAGCCAGATTGATCTTAGCAAGTTACAAATGGGGATGTGAGGTGGAGACTGAGAACCAGAGAGGGAAGACATCAGTGATTTTCTTTAGCCACCAACCAAGGTAGGGAGAGGGGTGAGAAGCAAAGAATATCAGCACTGGAGTTCAAATCCTGGTTATATGACCTTAAGCATGTTGCCGAACCATTCTGAACTTCAGTTTCCTCATCTGAAAGATGGAACTGAAAGTATAAACTCAGGATTGTAGGGCCAGGGATTTAGCTCAGCAGTTCGGTGGCTTGCCTTGTAAGTGTAAGGACCCAAGTTCAATCCCCGGTACCAAAAAAAAAAAAAAAAAAAAAAGAAGAAAAAAA
>NW_022900940.1:35272936-35280395 GCF_012274545.1 Fukomys damarensis
AAAAAAAAAAAAAAACAGTAAGAAAAAAAAAAACAGTAGTAAGAATCAATAAAATGTGAGAATGCAGGTGGTGGTTTATTGGAAGCTCTTGAGCACCCCTAAGTTGTTTTTCTGAGCTGTGCCTCCTCGCTAAGGCCCTGTAGACTTCTAGCCTTTTGAATGTCTTAACTTTGAGGTTAGGGGTCCTGGGTCCAAGTCTCTAAAGAGGTCTTAGGCGTACTGGTGTTCTTCTGTCTCTCTACTTAGGAATTCACTCTTCTTACTTTTCTTTAAGTTTTTATGTGAAAAAAATCCCTGAAAGAATTATTTATGGAACATTTTAAGAGCTTACTATATATTATTTCCCCTTCCCCTTCCTTCTTTCCACCCCAGCCATTTGCAGTCAGGGTTCCTGACTGGTCAACTTAACCTCTTGACAAAAACCCCCATTGACAGGGAGTGCACACCTGACCCAAGAGAATGAAGGAAGGATATAATATACTTAGACATAATGGTGTCCCATCCAAATAGCACCTTTGTGCACATTAGAACCAAAAACCTTCTGCTGTACAGACACAGCCCACACTAGGGTGCATGATTTAACAAGCAGAATATAGCCTAGATTTCAAGCTTAGTGTCTTGCAGTCATGACAAATAGGTATGGTGGTTTTGAGCCAAGAGATAGTTGTCCAAAGTCTGTGAGAGATCATGGACATGTACAGCCAATCCCACTAGGAAAGGTCCAACCAAGAGAAGAGTCAGAGAATAATCCTATAATTCTCTGAACAGAAATAGCATATTAAACTGCCTGCTCTAAATCTGAAATCACCACTATGCCTCCCACTGCAAATGTTTTATGTGTCCTGACAGCACACTAAACCCCTTACATTATTCACTCAGGACACCCAGCATCTTATAGTTGAGAACTACAGCATATGGATGGTAAGTGACTTGTTCAAGGCTACAGGACTACATACCAACTGAGCTCAGACTCAAACATAGTGTACCTGACCCACCAGGTATTGGTATGACAAATTCCACCTTGTAAACATCTCAGATCTACTATCATAGCTGTAGGTAAGCCTTTATAATCTTCTGCTTGGGCCAGTGCAGTAGATGTCAGTTAATTAAGCCCTTGTAATTCTCATGCTATTTTTCCTGCTTAAAATCTGTAACTCCTGTCCTCTATGATAAAATAAAGAGCAGACTGGAACATGAGAACAGCTCCTCTTGATCTGGCCAACCCTGTTTTTATAGCCTCATCATCCCTCACCTTTCTTCCCCAAGACTGGGCAATTGGGGGTTAGACTAAGCTCATGCTAATGATACTAGCAACTTATAGAAAGAATTTGATAATTTGATCTCTCACACACAGCCATTGAAATGTCACATGAATAAAAAGCATTCTAGCACTCTGTTGAACTTAATATTTTATAATTTGGTGTTGGTATTAGTTTGAATTACATGATGACAGGGAGCACTAAGCATTTTAATGAGGCTCTGGATGAGCTAGATATTGCCAGTCATCTAAATTCCTTTGTCAGTATTATACTGTCTGACAGAAGAGACCCTTCCTGCACCACCATTGCCACAACACTCTCCTCCATCAGTTTTAAGATTTTACTCACATCTCTAATTATTTCAGACAAGATTGAACACTTCATTTTTGTGCTCCTAAAGACACTTTTTGTGCTCCTAAAATGTGTTTGTACCTTTCTGTTTATTTTTGTATCATCTGGGGTTGTAGGATATTGTATGTACAAATCTATATTTTCCTTGTGCAATTAATTTAAGAGATTCTTAAGAGCTTCTCATGTGGTCTTCTGCCCATCCCAGTGCTTGACAGAGCTTTCTGTAGGCATCTCATAAATTCTGTACATGGAACTTCTTCCCTGCTGGTTGGTTATAAATGAAAGATTATATGCATGAGGGAAAACAGAATCAAGATATATTATGTACAGGTACAAATTCCCTATAATGAATTTGATCAAAGAATACCAATAAAATTAATTTTAAAAAGCATTAAAAATACATCCACAACTGAGATGGCTTAGAAATAACCCATAATTAGTATATTTCAGAATACAGTATAAAATGATTTTAAAGATTTGTCTTGGGTCAGAAATCCTCAAAACCAAACTGTGAAACACAAATCTATGAGTTGAGAGTTTTTTTACTCTCAAGATTAGAACCTAGGGAGTGAAAGAAGCAGTGTTGGACTAGGGATCTAGGTTCAATCCGCAGTACTGCAGAGAAACACACACATGTGCACACTCTTACTTGTGTGTTACAAGCTTGCTAAGAATACCTACCCCTCAGCTTAGGAGCTATCAGGTGAAACATAAATGAAACCTCATCCCTTTATCCCAGTGAGCCATACAAATGTGATCCTATCCTGTACATGCTGGACATAAAACAGTAGGGAAGTCTGATTATTGTTTCGTCTCAAGCCAAGAGTACTGGTACCTGGACTTCTTAAAACATCTCCAGAAGAAATACTTCATCATCCCCTTTGGAAACATTGCCCCAATGACTATTTCCTCATGTCTACTCTTTTGTTACCAAAGAACACAAAAAATTTCTGTAGTTGAGAGCAAACATTTTAAAGAGTTTTTCAGTGAGATGTAGGCTAAGTTATTTATTACTACTCTTACTACTAATTTGAAATTACATAATTCAGAGATAAATTCTGATTAAGAACTGACCTTAGTATTACTACTAAAAAGGAAGTATATATAGCAGAATAATTGCTACAAAAGAAACCAAGGAAGTTATTGCTCCTCAAGGAACAAACTGCTTTCAAATTCTTGTGGAATATATATATATTCTCACATAGTAAGTAATTGATAAGCTAATTTATTAAAGTAGACCTTCCAAAGATTTCTCCCCCTTATTTTGTTATAATAGTTATAAAATATAATAACCTTTATGTTGTGAAATATGTTTGCAAATACAAACTTTTTATACTTAACTGCCCGTTATAATATTCCCTAACGACCTGTAGTTATTGGGCACTTGAAATCTATACCACAGGTATAAAATACAGTCTGAATTTGCAGATTTAGTGTGAAAAAAATGAAAGTAAAATGTCAAAAAATTTTTGACAGCACATTGAAAGAATAATAATTTAGATATATGAAGTTAAAGTATTAAAATTAATTTCATATTTCTTCTTAAATGTGAATGGTGGACAATTTAAAATCAAATGTGGCTCATATGATACATCATAGAACAGCTTTCTTCAGACATTCCAGACTGGACCTAAGCATGCCTTTGTTGTATCCCTTGATCTACTGCCACAAGGCTAGCTTTTCCCAACAAATGAGGCTAGGACTATAGATCCTGCCCTGAGCAGTATAAGCCTTTGTAACTGATTACAAGAGAGAGGCCTGACCAATTTCTGTTGCTAAACAAACCCTCAAAAACCTAAAAATTGAATAGAATGGCTTTCTTCCTCCCACAAACTCATTCTGAATTAGTAGTTTTTGCAGTTACTTTTGTTCTGCGTCACACTGCAGGATTATATAGGTGTAGTCCTTAAGTCTGGACAAATCTGGGTTTAATTTGTGATGCCACTATTTGTTCTTGGACAAGTGAATTAAATTCTCTCATTCTGAATTTTATCACAAGTACCTCACAAAGTCATTAGACTTAGATGAAATAGTATGTACAGAGGTCTAGAAATACACCTACTGTATGTATACTGTATATGATGTAGTCTAATCTAATTTCTTCTTTGGTTAGGGAAATATGTATATAGAAGACTGGAGAAAATTAAATAGAATTCAGATACTATGCCTTTAAAATCTAGAATGAAATAAAAAGTTTCCTGTTCTTACTGTAATTTAATCATGTAAACAATCAATATATACAAACTAGGATAACTTCTTAATTTTTTTCTTTGATAATGTTGTAATTTCTTAAATGGAGAAATTTCTTAACAGATTATAATAGAATTTTACTTAAGTTACAAATGTTATACAATGTAGTAGATATACATGGATATATAATGCACACTCCCTATCTAATTTCAGAAAATAATCCAGGAAACTGAAATTTTATAGGATTTGAAGGTTATAACTGCTAACAACATTTTTTCATTTTGGAAGAAAATTGAAATAAAAATTATAATAGTTTCCCAGATTTGAAATTCTTCCAAGGATATAATAAAATTTAAATGATTCTACCTGCAATTTTAGATTAATTCAGAATTTGAAGTATAATGGCAAATACTGGAAGTCTTGAATCATAAGTATAATATAACAATCAAAGGAGTAATAAAATTTCCCAGAACTAAAAAATGCTTTGGCCAGGAGATTAAAAAAGAACTGACAAGTAGCATAAATGTACAAAAGACCCATCCCTAAGAATTTCACAGAAAACTGTCAGAACTTCAAGGATAAGGAGGAATCTCCTTTTTCCAAAAAGACCAAAAAATTTTTGAAATAGAAGTTTGTTTTTAAGATTATCATCATTAAATTTCTCACTGGTAGAACTGAGGGCCTGAATATATTTGTTTATTTTCAAATTTCTGTGGGAAATTATTTTGAACTACAATTTTACTCTCAAGTAAATTAACATTGAAATGGGAAGATAAAATATCTGAAGATAGGTAAGGATTCGGGTCTGCCTGCAAACCCACTTTCCTCCCACTCTCAAGTATTTTATATTCACATTCCACCACTTAATAAATGTAAAATGACTTTTTAAATAACTCTTGGATTAACAATGACATCAAAAATCAAACTTCACATGTTTTAGATAATGCTTTCTTGAAAATTTTCCAAATATCAACACCGTGAGAAAGTGAGATAAAATTATATTCAGAGGAAGTATAATTAATAGAAAATAAGACAGTAAATTATCTAAAGTATACTATTTAGAAAACTAGCAAAAAAAATCAAGATATACATTAAGAAAGGAAAGGGATCCACAAGGATAAAAGAAGAAATTAACAACAGATTTTGTCAGTGAAACCAAAGTGTACTTCTTTAAAACAGTGAAGTAATTTCACATTCAGTAGCTTGATCCAAAATGAATGAGAAAAAAATGCTAACACATACAAAATAAGAATTAAAATCAGCTAAAGATACAGAAGAGTGATTTTTCAAAAAATGTAAGAGTACTGTATAGAACTTTGTAAGTTGGAAATCTGGACAGAGTGTTCCGTTGGTGTCAGAAAATTACCACAAACTTAGTGGTTTAACAGTACAAATTTACTTTTCAAAGATTACACAGGTCAGAATTCTGACAAAGGTCTCACTGGGCTAGAATACAGCACTAGAGGAGCTTTTTTGCAACATTGGCATAATTCCATTCCCCATAAGTATAGGATCAAGGTCACCATGTCCTCGTTGACTGTAGAAGATACTTGTCAGCTTTAGAGGATTTTTTGGTTCATGACCCTTTTTTCCATCTGCAAAGCTAGCAATGGTAGGTCATGTCCCTCTCATGATCCAGCTGTCTCCTTTTTCTTCTTTATTCACATCTCCGAGTCACTGTTCTGCCTTTGTCTTCTGCCATAAGGACTTAAGTGATAAGATTGGCCAACCTGGATATTTTCTTTAACTTTAACTACGTCTTTAACCCCCACCCCTTACTGGACTCAGGCTTGCACTTGGAAGGCAGATGTGCTGCTGCTAAGCTAAATCCCCAGCCCTACATCTTGAACTTTAATGAGACTTGTAAAGTCTTTGCCACATATGGTAATAATTTCCTAAGCTCTGGGAATTAAGGATATAGGCATTATACTGACTGTCATGTACATGGCTTTTTTTTTTTTTTAAGGAAGATTTAATCCAATCAAAATCAACCCAGGGAGTCATAGAAAAAGTTAATAAGGGGGAAAAAGAAAAATCCAAAAAGTCATCATAGTAATGCCTTTTAAAAGTTACTTGTCCCATCAAGTTTTATAGTTAGATAATCCAGATCTTGAAGGGACAGATAAACTGTTATATAAACTTAGAAAAAGATGGTATTTTTTCATTTTATTTTGTGAAAAGCCATGTTCTTGTGAATCAAAGTGTTTTGGCTTCTTAGATTTATCTTTTGTTTTGTGGGCTTTTAAAACTAATTTTGAATTCAAATTGAGTAGACATTCCTACTGTTTTAGATGTATCTTCCATCACCTCCAAAGACAATTAAAGCCACTGCCTTAAACAGAAAAGCAGTGAAAAATTTGTGAAAGGAGAAAATGAAAAACTTAGGTTTATAATAAATACCTAAATTATATCAGTATTCATCGTAGGGAGAGAAATGCCTTCCTAAGCAAGTCACTAAAAACAGAAGCCATAAAAAAAAAGACATCTCATTAAGAACAGCAAGCTTTGTTGCACTCAAACAGCAGTATCTCTGCTGACATGAATAAAGGCATACATAATTGATCATTCATTTTTTTCTAATATTTTTGCTAATATTCTATTTTTCTTAGTATATGTTTGTAGTATTTAAAGTAATAGATTTAGTAGCTCAGTGAAAGCCTCTGATATTTTTAACTGCTGCTTAATTTTTCTTACAGGACAAAATTCTAAAAACATCAGTTCATCACCAAGCATTGAAAGTTTGCCTGGGGGAAGAGAATTTATGGGCTCTCCACCTTCATCTGCTACTAAAAAAGATTCTTTTTTTAGCAACATCTCACGTTCCCGCTCTCATAGCAAAACTATGGGCCGAAAAGAATCTGTAAGTAAAGATAGTCTGTTTTTTATCCTACATTTTCTTCTGGAATACTGCATTTATGAAAGTACCTAAAGTTTTTTAAAGTTCTTAAAACTTAAGGGCTAAAACAAATTGTTTTATCAAAACTATATTATTTTGATCATTCAAATTTACTGCTATTTTAAGTTTATGATCTGTATTAAGTAGAAAAAATACCATTAATTTAAATAGGTTTAATCTTTCCAAAATCCCAATTCTTTGGTCCTCTGCCTTTTGGTCAAATTCTGTGATTTTTTTTCCTAAAAGCTTCTAATGATATGCAAACATTTCTAATAACATACAAATGAGTAGTTATAATACTTGAAATAAGATGAGCTGAATTTTTCCATTTTAAGTATTTCCTGAAAATTAAAAAGTGATTTTACCATTTATTTTAAAAATATATGTAAGCTATATTCATGTTATGGTGTTTCAGTAGTTGCACCATAGAGATCCTTTGTACAGTATATATTTCTCAAAATAACATACCTAAAGAAATCAACTACTCATTGCTGTCTGAAATTTTTATAAATCAGTGACATAAGAACTTAACATTTAACCATATTATATCTAGTTCAGCACCTCATATTCTAATATAAATTTACTTATAAAGAACCAGTTTGCCTCCCAGAAATGGATAAAATATAAAGGAAATACAAAATCTAGATAGAGCTGAAATGGTCCTAAAATAGAAAAATAGCTATATAACCTTAGAATGAAAATGATTTAAGGTGCATAGAATAAGTGATACTGTGATATCTATCTGTATGACTTTGGATTTTTT
>NW_022900940.1:35280703-35327106 GCF_012274545.1 Fukomys damarensis
TTTTTTTTTTTTTTTTTTTTTTTTTTTTTTTGTTTTTTTTTTTGGTACTGGGGATCAAATTTGGGTCCTTGAGCTTGCAAGGCAGGCAGTAGAACCACTGAGCTAAATCCCTGGCCCTGACTTTAGATATTCTTGAGTGAGACAGTCAGCTTCTTGCTATTTCAACTACCTCATCTGCAAATTGAAAAATACACAGTTAAACAATGTATAATAATGGGGATATGTTCTGAGAAGTGCACTCTTCAGTCATTTTATTGTTGTGTGAATACCATGGAGTTACTTACACAAACTCAAATAACTGCAACATCACTGGGTGATATAATCTTATGGGACAATTATCATATATGTGATCTGTCTTTGAACAATGCATCATTATGTAGCACATGAATGTACTTTGCTCTCTGGAAGGAAAGAGTTAACTATTTTAGGCTCTTTTAGAGTCTTGCTCACCGTGTAGGAACTGTGTAATTCTGTGATTTATGAAAGAGCAGAGTGGAACTTTAAAGATGGCACCTAAAGGTACTTAAAGATAAATCTTGAAAGAATAAGAAAATGTAAAAGAAGACAGCAACAAAAAATTTAGTTAATCGGAAATAAGATTGCATTTATTACTAAGCAATTCGAGAAATCTGAACCATGAGTCAGCAGTGGGTAAAAACCCAAGAAGCAACTTGATTTACCTTGTAGAATACTGCAGAACCTTGGGAACTGGGAATTATGATGAAGGTACACTTGAAGATAGAAAAATTGATCAAAGTTGTTTTTTTTTTCAAGAATTAGATTGTTTTTACCACTCTAGCAGAATTTTCAAGAAATGTGTAAAAAAGAATGTCTGTGGACTGAATGACATCAGGAATATACTATTCTGGGACTTCCCTACTGGAAAAGAGTGATGATTATAGTGAAATGCTAAATATGAGGACTCCCTTGCCAACCTCATCTACTTGCTTTCCAGAGTACCAGTATAGATACAGATAAAGATGTAGAGATGGATGGATGGATGGATGGATGGATGGATGGATGGATGGATGGATAGATATCACCAGGCAGGAGATTGAAAGAGTTTCCTTTGGGCAGACACACATACACGTGTGTGTACACTCCCCAAACATACTGATGTTAACCACTAGATCATTTTACAATGGACCCAATCATTAACAAGCCCCACCCAAACCTAGAACTTCCTGTTAGCTTTATAGTTCACACAGTTTTGTATATGCAAGACAGCTAAGAATCATCAGCCACTTATACAGAGTATATGGTAATGAAAGACCAGTACAAACAAATAGAACAAAACAAGTAGGAAGAAACAAGACTATTTAGGGCAAGAAAACTTCATAAAAAATATATACAGTCATCTCTCAGTATTTATGGGGGATTGGTTCAAGGACCTCTCCACTGACACTAAAATCTATGAATACTCAAAATCAGTATAGGTGTGATACATTCTAGACATTCATCCCATCTATGTTATAAAACTTGTTTCCTCTCAGTGTTGCTTGTTTATCATATAAAAGGTTTCTGTAACCCATGGGGCTGTCTTCTTTAGAAGAAGATGTATCATACTTCTGTCATAGTATTGATTGGCTATATAATAAAATAAGGCAAAATTCAGCTAAATATTTAAAGAGGTAGTATTTTAAGCCTTGTTCACATATTTATAAAAGACATCATTATGCTTCTTTACTGAAATGTGAACAAAGTAATAGTTTAAAAAATGGACTTGTCTTTACTATCAATAGTACCATTGTTTTGAGGGTTGGTATTTACTCACCAAGTTAATTTTTCTTCTGCCTTGTTTCCCCAAACAGCCTTTGGGACTCACTTAATTCAGTCAGACTTTAATTAAGGCCTGATATTTTTTGTCTTAAAGAGAAAATTTAAAACTTCAGTACTCTTATTTTTTACGCTTTATTTTGCATGAAAATATAAATGGCAGCCAATACTTAATCTACCGACTTGGTCATTTATCTGACCATTAAATAGATTTTTACTTGTTTTAGCACTGTTACTCATGTTTTATGACTATTGCCAAATTGATTTCTAGGAATATCTTTGCTAAGGCTAAAGGGTACAGAAAATAATGAATGTAAGAAAAACTCTAAAATTCATTTAATTTGCTCTAATATTTAAAGTACATGACCCAATAAAAATTTGTTCATATTTTTTCATTTCTAACTACAAGACATTTTTGTATTCATTGTGATAACTGCGTACCAATCTCCAGAAGTCTATCCATGGTTCAAAATCTTCTGTAAATAATGGGAATTTTTTAAAATGAACTAGTGATTTCTGCATAAAAGAGAGTGCACATCCCCACCACCTGAGGTTTGTTAGCACTACTGAGGAGAGCTTAACCTGTGTGTTTATGACCCAAGACATACTCCTCTTTGCCCTTTGCTGGTTTGAACATATACAGTGGTCTTACTAATAGAATGGATGAAATTGAAAGATATCTGAAAGTCATCTAATTATACAATTTCTAAAATTAGCAATACATACATTTGTAATCTCATTTTATCAATGATATTAATGATAACTGAATTAAAATACAGTCCCAGAAATATAGGCCAGAAATTCCTGTAGGTTTGAATCATATTCAATTAAATATTATTGATAACATTGACTTCCCTTCCCATGTAATGTATTTTATTGGAATGAACAGATATAAAATGAATTTAGACCCTGCAGTTTTTCTAGCTTTCGTCTAAGTTTAATGGTAGGAATTTTAATCTAATGCCAAGTTAATTCAGATATTCGAAGCGTGATAATTTTAGTCCTTTGAACTTTGTTTATACATCTGTCTGCCAGTGAAATGGCTCAAGGTGAGAGAGTTCCTTCCTTATATCTTCATCCTTTGCCTCACCTAATCCACATAATTCCATTGCAAAGAAATGTGAACAGCAAAGGAACATCATGAGAAGGTCTCTCTTCTCCATAGTTTAGGACATGACGTTTCAGCCTTTATAAGGTTTTACCACCAACTATTTGACTTCTCTATGTTGAGTGAACTTATTTTAAACCAAAAAAATCCAAAGAGCCTATGAAAATAGAATCACAGGAAACCGAGTGATGTGTCTTGGCTGTAATCCTCTGTGTAAAGGTACTGCCCTTTGAAGTGAGACACCTAGGCTCTCTCGATCATTTTTCTTCATCTCCATCATCTTCATAACATGCAGAGATGCCAGATTATACCCATGTTGAACACTACCCCAGAGTCATACACAATGGTTTGGAAAGAACTCAAGTGAAGCAATTATATGTATTTACAATGCCTGGCAAAAAATTCCAGTAGGCTTGAATCATGCTAAATTAAATGTGTCATTGATAACATTTACTTCCCCTCAATGACCTTTCTAAAAACTTGATATTTATGTATTCTCTCAGTGGCACTTTGCTTTGGAGACAGTCATTTTTGCCCTAAAGCACACATGTGCATGGTAAAGAAGGAAGGGGGAGGGCTTGGAATTATGCTGCACAGTCAAGACAAGAGGCCAGATTGTAGAATCTGTAATATTGTCTCCCTGTCGCCTCCAGTGACACTCTCACCCTTTCCTACATACTGTCTTCCTCATTTTAAATATTCTGTCCCTAACAGCTTGTCATCTATTCTTTTTTTTTTTCTTTTTCTTAGTACCAGGGATCGAACTTGGGTCCTTGCACTTGCGAAGCGGGTGGCAGAACCACTGAACCAAATCCCTGGCCCCCTTGTCATTTATTCTTTAAAATACTTATGTTGTTTACCAGGAAGTTACATTTTTAATTCAAGAGGGCTCTTGTTTTAAAAAGAATGAAAGCCTTTGCTCATATCAGACGAATTCTAGACCTGTTGAACAAAGCTGGAATAGATCTGTATCAGCCAGCTGGCCTTCACTTTACCCCTGAAACTTTAAGGTTAAGGAACACCTTTTTTGGTTTTCTCATAAGGAAGCTGATCTCCTTTGTACAGAGAATTAGTAGGAGGCTTGAGGACTTATAGAAGCTTCCTTGCTCCCTGAACTTTGCTGTTTCTCCTCCCAGCTTTCTGTTACAAGATGCTCATGTGTTGGGAATCATACACCCGGAACTATTGTGGGCTGTAGTAGGTACCAAGAACCTCACACCTGAAGCACTTACTAATGGAGAAAAAGAAGCCAAGACCTTGCCCATGCTTTGTTCACTAAGCACCATACCCTACTTTCTGGGCTACATTAACCTGGAGAAGCGGCTTTTTTTTTTTCTCTTTGTCTCTCCACAAAGGAAATACTCACTCTACAAGCCCTGCACTGAAAGGGAACAACTTTTCCAATGAAATTAAAAGCGTGTATTGAGTTAATGTAGGCCCTAGCTTAATGAAAAGGGAACTACAGTTGTTCAGAAATTCAGGGCCTTTCTCTCTTGTGGTGGTAATGATAAAAATCAGAGATGGTGTGAAGAAAACATACCAGCATTAACATGAAGAACAAGGAAAAAATAAGAACAAAATTCAATTCATTTAACCATAAGATTATCACATAGTCATTTACTCAAAGACTTCTCCATTTATGCTTATTAATCCTTTTTATAAGGATGCCTGTCATTTCAAATGCATCTGATTGTTATATTTTATTTGATTAGCCTAGTGGACTTGACTTATGTAAGCTTGACCTTGATATAGAGTAGTTGCCTGTGAAATATAATTGGTCACAAATATTGCTTTAAATTCCTGAGGAAAAAAAATCAACAAGACCTTTGACAAACCTGACATTATGATATGGTTGAAAGATTTTAAGTGTCTTGAATTTATGAATCACCAAAATATAACATAATCAAACTCCCAAAACATTTATTACTTAACTTGATAATGATTGTTCTTTGAATTTTACCAATTCTTTTATATTTTTGTATAGTTCTACCTATTGCCTTATAATTTCCAGTCAAAATGTCATTTTCCAAAGTTACTGTAGTTAGTAGATGCAATTTGAATAATAGGAACTCACAGTATAATATTTGTAATAAACCTAAGAACAATTAGCTTTATGAAAAGGAAATTGGATTGTGGAGTACAATAACTGACTTGCTCTTAGGAGGTGGGACCTGTTCAGAAGAGGTGGGTTGCTGTGGGCATGACCTAGAAAGTTATACTTTCCTTCCCAGCTCCTTCCTTGACTCTCTTTTTCCTGGACACCATCACATGAGCAGCTATTTTTTGCTCTGCCCCCCTCTGCCACGCTGTTCTGCATTAAAGCCACCAGATAAAGGACTGAAATCTTTACAAACCGTGAGCCAAAATAAACCTCTTCTCCTCTAATTTTCTGGTGTTGGGTATTGTGTTCCAGCAGTAAGAAAAATAACTAAGCTATAGTTTTATCCTTATATCCATCAGACACCAGCCCCTGCTCCACAGCTGTGGATTGGATCAGGTTTACCTTGAGAAGAGGTAGGGCCCTCTTGGGAAGGAAGACAATAGGGCATATCAACATAATGTCCTACAGAGAGTTTCATTTAGGTAGCACTTCTGATCAATTAACTCTGAGTACTGCCAAGGTATCTTGACTAAAGCTGTTCTTTGCCCAGTTACCTTTGTGAAGAAAAATGTAAAAATTTTTTGGTTGTCACAAATGAATTCATCTTCACAAGAACAGCCTTCTTTAGATTTCTCAGTTCTGGGGTGGCTTGTATGTTTCCAAAAGCAGTGCTGTGCTATTGCAATGAATGGGATTGGAACATAACACTAAGTGAACTTTGTCAGTGACACATAAAGCCATGTAAGAATAGCTTGGGAGTTAGTGTAGAGAGTTATCTGAAATCTAATGGATTTGGATTATGGGGCACATTATGAACTGAAGTGGTTGGTACATGCATGTAGGTATTTCATGTACTCCTGGATTTGGCTACATAGTGTTCTATAGTCACCTACATTCTTGAGGATAAAATTGGGTGTACAAAAATGTGAAATTCAAGTTATATCAGTTATTCCTTAGTAGTCTTATTGGAACAAACTCACATGTGCAGAATAAGTATTAGAACAGAACCAACTCTACTGACTTACATGTGGCTCCTGAATTTATTGTGTTGGAGAAATTAGAATATAGGAAGTTTATATACTTTATAATTTTTTGTTCTCATTTTAATAAACTATCCCATGTTAATTAGAAATTTTATAGTACAGTAAGTCCATTTTATTAATCCACATACATCCAGAGTATTTCACAGTACCAACTTGCTTATTGTATATTTCTGATTCACAGCTTCTAACTCCCCATGAGAATTCTGCCGGCGTCCCTTCTCCTTAGGATAAATCTTTCAGTTTTGAGGCCTGGCCTGTGGGGCCCTTGTTAACCTTGCTCTTTCCTGGCTCATCGTAAGTCCTTCCTCTAGCTCCTCCTCAGCCCCACTGGAATGTGCACTGTTTAATTCCCTTAAACCAAGCATGCTGTCTCATATTTCTGTGTTTTTTCCTCCACTGTTTCTTCTGCCTAAATGACTTATATGAACACAAAACTCAAGAGTTCCTTCCAATGACAATCCAAGCACCTTGCGTTCGACATAAATTTGGGAAGCTTGCAGTCCTTGGCATAGGTAGCCAGGTTTAGCTGCAAACTCCAGAGCCCCTCTCCAAACCTAAGAAGCAGTGCCTGCAGGTGACAGTGTCCTACATGTTCTGAAGATGCTGCCTCTGCTTAAGATGGCAGAGATCTGTTTGTATTCACTTGTGAGGCTCTTACAGACGCTGGTATCTCTCTCCCTGTGTCCTCTGTGCTAGATCCTGTGTGTGGTACTCCTTACACATTTAGGAATAAATGAATGCTGTTGAGCATTTTGTATGCTATGCAAGTATTCACTTGTATCCCATTTTAGGTATTCTCTAGGGCCAGTGGTATTTACCTGCCATTTACAAAACCTAATAGGAATTGTTGGTATTTAGTGAGAGAGATGTGCTTCTATAAATTGGCTTGAGGTAAGAATTAACAGAAGTGGGACCAGTATGTGGATAAATCAGGTAATTTTTCTTCTCATCTTCTTTTCTAGAAGTCTCAGAATTGATACTATGTTAAAAAGAGAAATATCAAAGTGATCCCACCCATTTGGTGCCCTTGACCAGTTGTAACATAAAATATTTCTTAAACTGTGCTTGATCCTCAAATTGGATTTGACTCTTGAGACATTATGGGAGTCAGCCCAGAGAATGGTCGTTCATGTGTCAAATTTCATCCTCACACTGATCGATTAGATTGGCCTTAGAAAAACAACCTTGGCCAAGACTCTTCTCTTTGGGTCAGCCATTGTGCAGACACACTTTCGGTGGCTGGAACAGTGAGAAAAAGCTCACAAATTGTTTTGCCCAACCAGCTGAGAAACTCAATTTGGAGGTCCTGATGCTAGCTGATGCTAGCTACATTGTTTCTTTAATTGGTCTGATCACATGTGAGTGGAGAGGTAAACTTTTGTGAAATACAGTACCATCTGCTAATTGGTTTGGTGGAAGAGAGAGGTGTATGGGTTTACAAAAGATTCATTTGGTTGCTTAGTTATAAAAATTCAACACAGGGACCAGGGATTTAGCTCAGGTGCCTGCCTTGCAAGTGCAAGGTCCCAAGTTCAATCCCTGTTAAAAAAAAAAAAAAAAAAAAAAATCAACACAGAGATAATAGCCTGAAAGTCCAAAAGATGAGGACATTTTACCACCAATGCTATTCAAGCCCCCATACACAAACCTGTGTAGGAGAGACCTTTTTTCCAAGATAAAATATTCAATAGACAGTTTCCTTAACAGCTGTACTTAATGTTTTTATACTTCTTGAATTTAGGACTAAAAGGTCAGGCATACCACAAACACATTGTTATGGTTTATGTTTGGATGTCCCCTCAAAGCCTCATGCAGTTGAGGTGGAACTTTTCTTTTTCAGAGGTAGTTGAATCTGAAATGTGTGATGTCAGGGTTAAGGGCATGTGATTACTAAACCACTACACGCGAGTGATTGGTTTTGTACCACCCTAATCCCGGTAGTCTCAGTAAGATAAAAGGGGCAGAAAGATGCTGTTAAACCCTCTTGTTACTTTGCTGCCTTATGCACACCATGTTGTTTCTCCTCTGCCATGCCTGTTTGCCATCCCTGCCTTGGAGCCACCAAGTATATACTGAAACCACTATGAACTGTAACATAATCTCCTTCCCTTTTAACTTTGGATGTTGGGTATTTTGTGTCAGCAATGAGAAAAAAGTAACTTAACACATACATATTTATTTTGAAAATAATAATGTTTATAACTATGCAAGTGAAATGTTACTCTTCCTATGGTTACACCTGTATGAGGCTGGTCCTAATTAAAGATTTTACTTTAATTTCACATATATTTATTTCAGGATTGTTACCTTATCCAGTTTACTTTAGAATTTGTAGTACATGATCCAATTTTCTGGCACATATTCTTGTTTTTCTCTATTATTTTATTAAGCAAGGTTTAGGAAGGCAAGTTAGATTAAAATAGCTCACAGTACTGATACAGCAGTATACTGTACATAAAGGCTAGAAGTTCCTAATAAATATTATGATGTTTATAAAAATATTTTTAGAAAATTAGGGATTCATTTAACCACTACAAAATCTGGACATTGATTACATTCATGTTTGAAAGACAACTTTTATTCTCTGATACTTGCATACAGCCTTTGTTTATCAAAAGTTACAGAAGAGATGCATAATCCAACAAAATTATTTAATATTCTCTTGTTTTTAATCAATTAATTTGTAAGTGCTTGCATTTATATTAGAATAAATTGAGATCTAATGGTCCTAGAATTAACACTGTATAGAGTAACGGAGCCACTCTGTACTGTTCTGATTCAGCAAGGTTGCAAAGCTATCTTGAGAGCTTGCCATTTTGCTTTTTTCCTTCCTGAGCCATACTCCACGTTGAGAAGAGGTCTTTGGACTGTTATCAAATATACATCTAACTGTGCAGCCATCATGAAAACTAATTAGAGCAGTTTTATAATCTTTCTAGACAGATTGGAAGCTATATTCCAAATTATGTAGGAAAACAGAAGATGGGCCATCTAAAGTCTGGTTGTTGCAATGGTATGTGCACTGGCCATGTAGCATCCCCTGGGAGCTTGTCAGAACTGCAGAATCCCAGGTCTACCTCAGACCTACTAACTTAGATTTTTTGTAATTTAGCACCGTCCCCAGGTAGTTTATGTATACATTAAAGAATGAAAAGAATTAATCTAAGATTAATTGAATACCAATCAGGAATGAGATTTTCTGCATACAAAAGCAAGCTTAAATTTGTCCTCATACTGAATGTTGCCCTTGCAGCTGATGGCTAAGTGTTAATGGTTTTAGAACACTTTCCATCTGCTTCCTTCATGCTAATCATTTTATGTGTGTTGGTTTCTTTAATCATCAGATGATGCTGTGAGTTCGCTGCTATAGTTACTTCCCACCTTATAGTTGAGGGAACTGAGTCACAGAATGGCTACCATTAGTTCCATCTATATATATATAAAAAAGAAGTTACTAGTCCTAATTGGGCAGTGGGAAATTTCTTCTTTATCAGGCAGAGCCAGGAAATAAAACAGGGTAAGAAATTAAGGTATTTTTAATTCCTTCAATAAAAGTTGTAAAAGGCAGCCGAATAAAAAGTTATTTTAATTTTATGAACCTTACATGTTCTATTTTTTAAAATATTTGTAACCTCCATCAGTTGGTAAAAACGGTCTGGTGTTTCCTCTACTCTCTCACCACAATCAACACAGAAGACTTTAGTGACCTCAAAAGGTGGAGGATTTCTCCCCACCAACAAGCAATCAGCTCTGTAGCACCAGCTAGGTATATGCCAATCCATTTCCATCATGAGACTACTGTGTCAGATCCCACAGGCAGTCCCTGTAGGACTGCCCTGCCTCCATTTCAGGTGTGATTTGCAAGCCTCCAGTTATTATACCTGTTTCTGGTCCATGTGCTATAAATTAGAGTCCCCACCATCCCTTTCTTGGATTTGATTAATTTGCTAAAGCACTGCACAAAACTTAGAGATGCATAGGATGAGGAAAGAAGAGCCCCTCTCCCTGTGTTGCACTCTCCTGGACTCTCCACAGGTCCAGCTATTTTATTTGGAAGCTCTTTGAACCCTGTTATTTTGAGTTTTGATGGAGATTTTATTGAATATCTAATGCTAGTGGACTGGATGGAGAAAGTGAGGAAGGCCTTTGTATTTCAGCTTTCTTCTTGACCTCTCCGTGCAGCATTCCTCCCTCAGGTATATGGAACATGGCCCCTCTAAATGCAGGTCTTATGGCTTAACTATCAGACAAGGTTAGGTCAGAGACTGTCTTTCTGCCTAGCTCCAGGATAGAAGTGGGGGAGGTGAGTTTTTTTGGTCTGCCTTGGGGAAGATAAATTCTAGTTTCTATGGACTACCATGGGGAGGGAGTTAATGAGTTAGAAAATCATAGACCAAAAAAAAAAAAATATATATACACACACACACACACACACACACACACACACACACACACACATAGATGCATATCACAGTATCCCATATGTCCAACTTATGACAAGCACATCATCTGAATGAATTATTTTAACATGCCAACACTTCTGGAAGAGATTTGTTGACTCTTTCACATGTAAATTGAAGAGAATGTGGATTTAATTTGTAATTGGTAAATGTCAGGGATATGCTCTAAGTCAGAAAGCAGTTTTGTACATTTCAGCTTGGAAAGATAAAGGTTTCTCTCTGTACTTTCCCTTATGGACTTACTCTCCAGCTCTTGTTGGGCTGCAGCAGAGAAGGGTTTGGGATGGTCTCCACTCATTAAGGCCAGCTGAAGCAACATGATCCAAGGAAAGCTAGACTGGCAAAAGCCTGATTCACATCTCACCTGACCACCCTAATATGAAGACAGCCTTTCTCTTTATAACTTTATAACTTTTCTTTTATAACTTTATAACTTTTATAAGGAGCAGCATTCTTTAGTGGTTTTTATTGAACTTGCTAGAGGACAGTAAAGGAGTGAAAATTCGTACAAAGTACTGTTGAATTATAGTTTAAGTATCTTAGCTATACACTGGGATAGACAGGAAAAAGCATCACTATGACAGTAGGACATGGGATAGAGAGAAGGGATTCAGTAATTGTCTCTCTCCAGACAACTCTAGGTTCCCCTAATTGTGTTGTTTTGAGAGTTGGACACTATAATGCTTCCATGGCTAAGAAATAAGCCTGCTAGTGTGAGGGTGTGTGTGTGTGTGTGTGTGTGATCTGTGTGCATGGGGTGGGGGTGGGGTAAAGTTTTGTTTGAGATAAAGTCTCAGTGTGTTGCCTAGCAGTCTGGCCTTGAACTCTTGGGCTCAAGATGTCACTGTCTAGCTTGAATCCTTGCTTCAGTGATAACGAAAATTAAAACGGGCATTCAACGTGAATTTACAGGAAAAAAGATTTAATTGAAAAGACGAAGTGAAGAGAAGACACAGCTCTGACAAAAGATCAAGCCAGTCCCCTAACAAAGGAAAGTAAGACAAGCTAGGAGAGGACTTTCTTGTGAGAAACAGAAGGGGGCGCTGGTTTGAAGAGGGGATCAGACTAGCCCATTTATGAAAGAACAGAGACCAGTTTTATCTTGCAGGCTGGGGCCTGGTTGGGTATTATCTCAGTCTTGGTTTTTTAGCTCTAGAGGAATCTTCAAGGGTTATGGGGCATTTAGGTTCTCATGAGGTGATTGTCTGTGGGGCAGAGTCAGTCATGTGAGACTCTGCTAAAATGAATACAAGGTGATCCTTGGTTTACGGCAGTGGAAACTTCAGGGTATCTGAATGTCCCTATAAATCTTACCCTGGTGTCCACAATTCTAAGAGGGATGAGATAGACTACGTAGATTAGGGCTAAAAATCTTGGTTTTGTCAACTTTTAGACAAATGTTTTCTAAATGATTAACATGTGTAAGTAGAGAGCTGAGAAGGAATTTGACCCACATTTTTACAAAATGAAGGTTGGGGAGCTGGGGATTTAGCTCATTGGTTCCGCTGCCAGCCTCACAAGCACAAGGACCTAGGTTCGATCCCCAGTACCAAAAACAAAAACAAAAAGCAAACAAACAAAAAAACAAAATGAAGGTTAGGACTACAGGCACATGCCACCACACCCAACTTACCTATCCATATTAAAGTTCTTTTATTTGTAAAAATAAGAAGGTGAACAAATTATTTCTAAAGGCTTTTCTAGTTTTGAAATGATTTCATACCATAAATTTAATAAATAAATTTCTAAGGCCATTTTCATTCATATTTAACATGTCTCATCTGAAAATGGGAACTTTTATTTACTGAGAAATCTGGTAAGCATGTGTTTTTTTAAGTAACTTTAAAAATGAAAATCATTAGACAACTGTAATGTCCATTGACATCCCTACTTCTAGCAGTGTACAAGGTTACTAAGCACTACTCAGTGTTTATGTGTTGGGCAAAATATTTTAATTATTTCCATTTTTTATTATTTCACTTGTATCTTACTATTTAGTGTTGTTTACAGTACAGATTATTTTTTTCTGTTGAACTCAGGACCTTGCACTTAGAAGACAGGCAAGGCACCACTGAGCTAAATCCCCAGCCTGCAGATTTGTTTAAAGAATGAAGTGCTGCTTAGAATTTGATTTGGAATCCAATTTTAGTTATTTTAAAATATTAACATGTCTTTTTTCTCCTTGGTAATCACATTCTGCATTTTAAAAATTATTTGATTTCAGGCCAGGGATTTAGCTCATTGGTTGCACTGCCTGCCTCATAAGTGCAAGGACAAGAGTTTGATCCCTGGTACCAAAGAAATTTTTGAAATTTGCATAATAATCTAATTTTATCATAAAAAATATCCAATTTCATTGTAGAAAATCTGAAGACAAAAGAAGAGGAAAAATCACCTATACTACCACCATATGTAGAATAATTAATGTACACTTTGTGTATGCATTTTTTTCAAATCCACATAATTCTTTACCTAGTACTTTGCAACTTGTTGTCCCAGTTAGTATCTGATATATTATTGTTGAAGGTTCTCCTACAGGAACGTTTTTAAAGATAGCATTCTGTTTAGGAATTTGCCACAAGTTACCTACATCACATATCACTTAATATTTAGTCTTTATGTGGGGTCTGTGTGTACATGTCTGAGCATGTTGCCTTTGTGTATTGTTTAATATTCTGAGAGTTGGGTTTTACATGCATTCATGATTCCTTGGAATAACTTTGTAGGATTATATTAATAATCAAAAATAATAATAAAATTAACATTTATAGTGTTAACCAAGCATTATGCCAGGTATTTCATCTGTAAAATATAGTTCAGTCTTCCAACAATTGTATGAGGAAGAAACTATTGCTACCACCACTTTATGGACAAATACAAAGTGCTTTGCTATCTGGTCCAAGTCATAGAGATGGTAATTGGCAATCCATGTAATGATTGTAGGGTTTATGATTCATATTCCCGCTTGTTCCCCAGCCTGGCTGTACTATTTTATGCATCTGTGCCACTTATTTTTATACTCCCTAAAAAGTTTTATTTGTGCTCCTCTTCTGTTATTTTCTGATAATGTCTTCCTGTGCTGTTGCCATATGCTTCTAGCTTGGGTTTCATTCACACCATGTGTGTGTTTTGCCCTTGTGTACACCACAGTTTCCTCAGAACATCCGTGGCCTTCTTCCTTCTCCTTGAGACTTTCCGTTTCCTTCACTTCCCACTTCTTGTTCACCCATCTGCTCAAGAAAGATTGGGTGCCTTTCCTGTCTCCTGGTTCCTATATTTAGACTACTGCTGCTGTCTACAGTCAGTGCTGACTCCCGTGTCTGCTTCTCCTGTGATCTGAGGACACTGAGCAGAGCTCCACCCTAGGGCCTATATGGGCCCTCTTTGTCCATGGTGTTTGAATTAGCCCAAGGACAGAGATCCTTCTGCAGCAAGAATATAAAGAATAGGGCCGGGGCTTGAACTCTGTGGAGCTCACAAGCAGAAGCACAAGTTTGAATATAGGTAGATAGATAGATAGATAGAAAGAATAATCATCTGTAAGCATTGTGTGTTTGGGGGACAATGGCCACAGCAACCTACATGTCAGTCCCTAATGCTCAGAGCATATTATCTGAAGGAAAAATGCAATAGAGATGAAAGGTAAGGGAAGCTTTTCTGCCAGACTTCAGCTCCTTCTGTTCCCATACTCTTCCCAATTCCATGCCTAGTTCTTTACCCACATACCACATTTTGCTGCCTCCACTCATTTGTTTACCAGTCTTGTGCATCCTAAAACATTCTTTCTCATAATTGCTTCTGAGGTAAGTCTCCTCATTCTTCAATATCTCAAAAATATGACCTCTTCTGCAAAACATATTTTCATTTCCATATCCACAATGAGAAGTCATCTTCTCTTCCCAAAATTGTGAAGGACCCTGTCTCATCTCTCTTCTATAGACATCTCTTACTCCTTGTCTTGGCTTTATGTATAGTCTGTACCTTCCTCTAAACTTGTTAGAGGTCAGTCCCATGTCTCACTCATTATTGTACTTCCTACAAGGCATAACCATTGCAAATGAATACGTTTGTTGAATAAATAGATGAATTTTAAATAGAAAGACAGTGAAACACTTAATAAAATTAATATATAAAATCAACACATTATAAACAACCAGGTTTCATAATATGCAAGAAATTTGATGATGTATCTTTGTTTGAGGGTAGAAATTGTAGAAACACCTTTTTTTTTTGGTACTGGGCTTCAAACTTACAACCTTGCACTTGCAAGGCAGGCAGCGGCACCAAGAAACACCATTTTTAGAAAGGCAAATTCAGAATGATTTCTTCTGATTATTAAGTCAAAATGAAAATCATTCAGCAAACAGTAAAATAGAAGAGTTGATCATACTTGAATTTTTTAAGAACAGTGTGATAAGCAATTTAAAATTAGGACTTTCCATTAAAATTGGTGCATTTCTGTTAAAGGAAACTGGAAAATTGGTTTATTCATTGAGAGGACTATAATAATTGAGCATAAGAAAGAATGTGTACAGGGAAGATATGGAAGTAGTGGACCCAGCCACATAGCTTCTTGAACAGTTGTCTAAACCTTAGCGTATACTTCGAAAATTTTGAGTTTTATAGAAAAGGCCATGTTTGGGCTGGGGATTTAGCTCAGTGGTTCGGTGGCCTGCCTTGCAAGCGCAAGGACCCGAGTTTAATCCCTGGTACCAAAAAAAAAAAAAAAAAAAGAGAGAGAGAGAGAAGGCCATGTTTTATGTAAGAAATAATGACAAAATCTACTTCATAAATTTGTTGCTATAATTAAATATGTTAACACATACAAAGCTCAGTGACTGGCATGTTATGCTCACTGTAAAAAAGCTATTTTTATCTTCTGATGGGATAGTCCTCATTCTCTGGTTCTCCCCCACAGGGATCCAAGTGCAGTTGGTGGTATTGCACACTACAGTTCGCATATGGCCCTACTTCGTAATCCTCTGTCAGGACCAGGAATTTAGCTCAGTGGTTTTGCCACCTGCCTTATAAGCACAAGGTCCCGAGATTGATCCCCAACACCAGTCATCATCATCTATCAGTGTCTTGCCTTGCACACTAACTTTCTATCCAGAACTAAGACAGTACTGGCATATTAAGCATTTATTAATCTGGGCTAAGCTTCATGCAGGTCTTAAAACCAGAAATCAGTGTTTTCAAATGGTGAATCATAAAACTTTGTATTTAAAATTCATTTCAGTGTTTTAACCTGATTATAATTAAAGAAAAAAGAGGAAGTAGTGAACGCCTACTCTGTGTCAAACCTGTTGTGCATGCATTCTCAAATTGTTCTCCAGTCAGTCTATATTTGTGTCAGGTGGGAGTGAGGTGACTGAGGGCCTGTGGAACTTGTCTATCCCAGAGGCTATCCCAGAGGCATCTCCTGCAGAATTGCATGGTGCCCTGTCACACTTCTCTTTATAATGGAAGGCAAGACACATGTAAAAGTAAATATGATAAGCACTTCTCTTTGATACCTTATTTACACGTAAACAAGTGTAAGTAGTGTAACTATTAACATTGTTTCATAAAACTTTAAGATAACTAGCCAAGCATTTATTTCTTAATTACAGAAAACCATTTTAATGAAAACAACTGGCTAAAACTCTCAGTAAGTTGGAATGCATGGCGCATGACAAATGTAGAAATGCAAAGTTACTTCCCATAATTTTAGAAGCTTGATTCTTAGCTTTTATCTATAATTACATAATGTAGTGAATAAATGACAAGCCACCCTTTTGCCTTCAAGTGATTCCATTTCTTTTTTATAAACCAAGTGACAGTTGAAGTTTAGGAATGTTTTCAGATTAAGCAACTAGTCTAGAGTGATAGTACACTGGATTGCCAACTTCCAAACAGAACAAGCTCTTGACTCTGCCACCTGCTTCAGCCAGAAAAGACCTCTTTAATGTCATATATTAAATTTTTTGTTTTTTTCTGTGAAAAAAATGATTTAAATGAACAAAAGTCTCTGTTTTTGTAGTGTTTATATTGACAAACAGATTCTGTCTTAATGAGATTCATTTGGGTTTGGGGCTTGCAAGATGCTCTTTAGTTGCTGCTACCAGAGCCCAAAGCAAAAATGCAAACCTGCAAATTTGTGTTTTTTATATCCCCATATATTCACTCAGCAAGTGCCCAGGGCTACTCTCAGGGCTTCCCCATACATATGTACAAGTCATACACTGCCCAATTTAGAAGGTCCCAGTCTCATCACAGTTTTTACTACAGTGTTTCTACTACTGCAGTACAGTATTTTGAGGAAGAGGCTACAGACTTGGAGCTACAGACTTGCTTTCAGTTGGCAAGTGCCTCACACCAGCAAGCTGAGCCTGTCTCCTATAAAATGTGTCATCTTCTCTGGTAGCTTTTGAAAAGAAACCAACTGAATAGGATAAAGCCCTTTAGGTAGGAATAATTGCAAGAAAATACACCTCCCAAGGGCTTTTGTATTTTAAAAGAAGTGGTTGCTGATCCAGATTAAACTGATGCCTAGAATAGAAATGTTTTCAAACTAAGGAGCTTTGCATTCTTAGTGCCCTTTGTCCACTGTGGGCTGTCAGCACCCTAATTGGTAGTAGCCAGATGTAAGAAGAAGCAGGGGCCACAGTTGGGCCCACTTTTTCTAAAATATTGCTAAGCCATAACTTTTAAGTACTGTTCAGACTCATGTAGTTGGTTTCATGTCTGTAACAACCTGAAAAAGTGACTTGTTTGGTAGCGGGGTCAAGGGGCTGGAACCAGATTACCAAAGCCATGTTTCTTATTTCACTGTAAGACTTTTGGGCCCTCCACCTCGTAATTTATATAACTTTCTTATTCTGACTACCTGTTTGTAAGTTCATTAGGAGCAAAGCTCTGACTGTACATCCTCCAGAGCGCTGAATTTCAGCCAGAATGGAGAGAGGATTATTGGAGGTCACATGACTTGTTGGCAGGACCAGAAATCGAATTTACTTCATTGTGCCATATGCCAGTTTAGTGTTTGTTCCACTCTACCACTGTTCCAGTTATTTATTGATGTATAATAAACCATTTCAAAATGTAACACTTTGGGAAAATGGATACATATTGAAGATATACTCCTAAGTGAAATAAATAAGTCACACATGTGTAAATACCGAATAGTTTCTCTGGTGTGAATAATCTGCAACAATACAGAAGATCCTAATAAGATTACTGACATTGGGAAATGGGAACAAAGGAGCTAAAGGTGTAGGGAAGGTGTGAATGGGAAGGGGAAGGGTAAAAAGGGAAAAGAAAAAAATGTGAGAATGAAAAGATAGAAATAAAGTGGTTGTAGATGGGAAGGGGAGGAGCGGGTGAAGGGAAGGCAGGAACAAGGGGAAGAAATGAAAACCAAGACTTTTCATGTAGAGGTACAAGATCCCAACAATGAATGTAACTGTACTGTATCCCTAAAATGTACCAGTAAACTCAATTAAAGCTGAAAAAAAAATGTAACACTTTGTTGTTTCTCTTAGGTCTTTAGGTCAGGAACTTGAACAAGGCTAGGTAGGACATTCTTCTCCATATGGTACTGATGGGTTACTCACTGGCTTGCCTTCAGCTGGGTAGATTGACAGGCCCAGGAAAATTCATGCATATGTGTACAGTCTCAATGCCATGTTCTCCTGTTTTTTTCTCTCCATGTATTCTCTCTCTCTTCTTCAATACTGTAGCCTAAACTTTTTTTCTACAACTTGGTAGCACTCTTCTGTAGGGAAAGCAAACATTGGTAAGCCTCTTAAAACTTTCCCACAAATGCTGCCACTGGCCTTGCAAGCAGAGGGTCCCAGGTTTCATCCCCAGTACCAAAAACAACCCAAAAACTTTCCTACAATTGGTACAGATTGATTTCTGCTGTGGTCTCTGTGTCTAGGCAAGTAACAAGGCCAGTTTGGGCAGTAGGGACCCATGTACCACATCTAATGCAGGGAGCAGCCTGCACATTGAGGGAGAGAAGGAATTGCTGGTTGCCGTCTCTGGAGACTAATGGCAACCATAATTAACCAACACATGTAGATTTCCATAGTACCTCATTTAACAGAGAAGTTCAAACTTAGAAAAGCAGCAGAAAAATGCCCTGAAACACGTTATCCTTTTTTTCACCTGAATGCTCAAATGAAAAGTTAGGAATGTTGCACTGCCTATCCTACAGAGTCCCTTGCTGTTATGGCTTGGATCAAGAATGTCCCCCACCAGCCTCATGCATTCATTGGCTGAGGTTTTGGAAGGTGATTGAGTCAGAGTGTTGTGTGCTTATTCATGGATTCATACACAGATGATTTCAGATCTAAATGCGCTATAGGGAGGCGGGGTCTGGTCAGAAGAGGTGGGTCACTGGGCAGGTGACCTGGAAGGGCATATAATTCCCTCCCAACTCATGCCTTCACTCTTTCCTGACTGCTGTGACATGCATAGCTTTCCTTCATTATTCCCCTCTGCCGTGTATTTTCTGTCTGTGAACCAGCCGACCACTGATTATAACCATAAACCTCTTCTCCTTTAAGTTTTAAGTGTTGGGTACTTTGTCCCAGTGACAAGAAAATGACTAAGATACATAGCATCATCCTTTGCCTGAGCTTCTTCTAATGGCATTTGTTCTTGAGAATAAGAGAAGAGGCTGCCGCACTTTGTGGGATATGTAAGGAACATGGTTAGTGCTTGTGTAATCTGACAGTGGACATTTCGTGACAGTTTGTTTTTAGAGTTAACCGTTATATCTGAGTTTTGTGTCAGGCATTTCAGTTCATCTCTAAGGGCAGGTTCTCCAGGCAGCTGTTTGTTAAAAGCAATACTTTCAGACTGCATATGTATATTGATAAAATGGAGTATACTTACAAATAACTTTTTCAACTATAAATTTCCATGAACAATTCTAATTATACTCATTCTCTTAAAAGATGTGGGGAGGGTATACCTCACTAGGTGTTTCTTCCCTTGTTAATGACGCAGGGGATTTTTATATGAATGAACAAGAATCTAAAACTAGAAAATCAATTTTTTGGCCTATGCCAATGCTGGCACCATCCTCTCTTTGTATTCTGACAGAGTTTAAATTATCCCAGATGATGAGGATTATTCTCTTTCTCTGATTAAAAACTACTATAATCTTACAAATTTGCTTGGGAACATTTTTACACATTTTTTTCCTTAAAAAAAAAAAGACTTTATCTTTTTGTTACAGTTAGAATGTCTTTTGCCACTCAACCCAGAGTACTCCTTCCTAGAAATAAGTGACATATTCTAGCATCATAGCAAGAGAAGAAATATAAGAACAGCCATTTATAGGCTGCTTGGACAAAACTCTTCTAAGTGCTTTGGGAAATCTCACATTTGAATAAACTTTGTCTAGAAAATTGAGTTTTTTTTTCTTATATAAATGGAAATCTTTAGTTCCCCAAATGTGTGTGAGAAAAACTTTAATGCTTTTGTATCACCTGCCTAGAAGTATGGTCCATTTAAATCTAATTTGCCTCTTTGTGTTGCTCCATATTTAGTAAAGATATTTTATGTACTATTTGATACAAAGTTGTATGTGTAAACATTTAAACATGGCACAAAAATAGAATTCAATTAGGAATAGTCTAGACGTTTCTACAAATTTTTTAAATTGCCATTTTATCCTCTATTTTGTTGGTGATGGGCAGTGGTGGCTTCTTGTTATTTGCTATTTTCTTTGCTTTATCTAGGTTTAAAAAGACAGTGCGCCTCTTTAAAATGGTCCAGGTCATTGAGAACTCTGGGGATTTTATTTGAATATACGTATTTTAAATTTTTCATATCTTCATTCACTTCATTTTAGGAAGAAGAATTAGAAGCCCAAATATCCTTCCTTCAGGGACAGTTGAATGACCTGGATGCCATGTGCAAATACTGTGCTAAGGTGATGGACACTCATCTTGGTGAGTGAGCTACACTCGCCCTGGGAGTGAATGATTTTAACAAGAGTAGCTAGTAGCATTTGTGCTCAGTCCTGTGTTGAGCTCTCAACATTGAATTACCTTGTTTATTCCTCACAACAGTGCTATAGTAGAAGTACCGTTACTTATCCACATTTTATAAATGAGGAAACTGAAGCTCAAAAGGCAATAAAATGTCCACAGTCACACCCATACGGAGTGGAGTGGCAGTTCACATTCCAGCAGTCCAACTGTAGATTTCAGTTCCCAGCTGCTGTACTGCCTTTGTAAATGCCTGTCTGCCTTAAACCAAAGTGAAATGTTGCAATTTAAAGGTTAAACAATCAGCAGTTTTGCTGCAGTATCCTGTCTGTAATCATTGACATAACTGGCAGTGATTTCTTTAAGAAATTTTTTTCATCACCTGCCATAAAGGTCAGACCTTTGCTTACTTTTGACTGTGGCTCTTAAAGATTGTTCAAGTTTGCAGTTCATCTACCTGTGCATTCACTGGTCACAGACAATCTTCAGGCACTACTCTACCTTTATGAAGGCTCCATGTTTTGTATTAGACACAGTCTCTGCCAGAGCATGGTGCACTGCTTCCATAATTCTGTGCAAAAGGTTCTGTTGTGTGTACTGTCACTCCCTGTCAGCCAGGTAGGGAAATCCTTTCTTTTCCCACTCTTCAGCATCTAGCCATCTTTAGTCTCTTTGAGAACAAATTAGGGAAAGAAGCTATGTATTCTTCTGAACAGGCCAATATGCAGCACCCAGGAGTGTGGAGAAATGGCAGTATCAGGTATTGTAGCAAATTAGGATCCATCTTATCTCTGGGGGAAAATCAGAGTGAATCCAACAAGGCCCTTCCCACTACAGAGCCCCTGAGAGTGGCCCGTTTCTGTAGTCTTCACTGGAGATAATGCTCTTTCTAACTCATTAGCCATCTCTAAGCTGTTAGGTCAAGAATCCATTACAAGTGACCAGAATAGCTTCATTTGGGTATAGATTAATCCATAGTGACTTCAAGCACATAATAAACATTCTCTTAAGGATTTACAAAGATATGGCCTAAGGGACTGGCTGCCTCTTAGCCCTGTTTTCCTCATAACCTTATTTATATTGTCTCATCCACTTCTTTAGGAAAAGGGCTCAAGAGGAGGAAATAGCAGAAAAAACCTTGATAGATGATCAACAGGGTAGTATCTCAAGTCACAGCAGGAAATGTTACCTCTGTCATATCAGATTCCACTCCCCTCTAAACTCATTGTTTATATGCTGCTTAATAGTCATGTTTTAAAAATACATAGAGGACTAAGTTTTATGAACCTCTTAATCTCTACTGTGATCACACTATAAAATGCATCAAAAAGAAGAGTTTAATGTAGGGGCCGGGGATTTATAAGGACTATAATACTTTTTTATTAATATAAGGAGCTGTTTGTGATAGTTTAAGTTTTAAAAAAAGCAGGTGTCCAAATAGTATATATTTAATGTGAAAATAACCATTAAAACAGTTGCCTTGGTGAAAAGAAGATTTTTAGAGGCATTTTTCAAGAAGCCTAATCTTCCATGTTTAGAAAATGTAAGACATTTGCTTAAATCTGTGGACCATTTAAATGCATATTAATAGCTCTCAGGGATCAATCTGAATAGAGCAGAGCAGGTGGGAGGCAGTTATAAGAGCTGTGGAGCAGTATCGAGAAGAAACCACCTCATGTGGGATCAGATGGACCTAGATGGAACTGGGGCTCTGTCACATGACATAGCCAGCTTTATAAGTATGTTCTCACATATGAAATGGAGATAAGAATGTCTGTCTTGCCAGTTTATTTCTAAAATATATTTTAAAATTCTAGCTCCAGGTGTGGCCCAAAGAGCATAGTCAAGGGGAATCATCTCTTTTCTCCTAACTGCTTTTCCTTAGAAACAAACCCGAGGCTTATCCAGTCTGTGGCCATATAGCTCAGTACTGGGGCCCCACAAGAAGTCAATTGAAGAACTAGAACTAGTACTACGTTTCCCAATACTCAAATTGAGTGGTTCTTTATCAAAAGATTGTGGAATTTTGACATGTAGGTTCTAAGATTAGTTATGTGAGCTCTTTGCACAAGAATAATTTAATCACATCCCATCATGATGCACCAGCACTTTGTAACTTGGAGACTGTTAAGCCTCCATGTACACTGGGCCACAGGCTACCAACATAGCTGTGAGAACTGTCTCAGGCTGATTCTAGGAGTTCTTTCTCTGCATCCTTTGCTAATGTTAACTATTTAAGTTCTGTTCATCTCAAGAACTCCTTATCACCCTGTTTTTAGCAGACATACAATAACTATCTAAAAACATCGAGTACTGTTCAAGGCTGTTTTTGTAAGTGATTAGCAGCCTCAAAGAAACATAATAGTGTCTGTTCACATGGCCCTTATAGATAATAAAATTGACAAGCTAAGAGTATTTCCTCTTGGCTGTGAAACCCAAACTAAAGGGTGTTTGTTTTGCAAAACTCTACCAAAATTCTAATTTTATTACCTCCAAATAATTGAGCGACTTGAAAGCCAAAGATTTAGAGGCTGGAACTGAAAATTAGTGTTTTATTAAATCTAAACTTTTCCTGTCAACTTCAGAAGACTTTTTTTACGTGTTCATCTCTCCATCACTGTAGTTGCTCCCCTTCTTATCCTGACAGTTGAGTTGAAAGCCACTGACAGTATTAACTTCTGTGACAGATTAGGCTATTTTTAGATTTTTCAAACCTCACACATAATTGCAGGTGGGTGAGCAACCTATACTTGTCTGATCTGTGAGCAGCTAGGCCATACTGCAAACTGTTTACAGCAAGTATTTAAGCTGCTCACCCTGCTCTGCTTTCAGGCCCACATCAGTCTGCTTGGAATTGAGATGTTTCCATTAGTTGCTTGGTATTTAGACACTTAAGTTTCCAGCAGCATGTCTTTTCATTGATGGTTTATACACACAATGGGAAGATTAAATCCAGAGAATAAAGAAATATGCCTTTGTGGAGGGTTCTGTAGTTTATAAGATTTTATAATATTGGGCCGGAGATTTAGCTCAGTGGTTTGGTGGCCTGCCTTGCAAGCACAAGGACCCAAGTTCAATCCCTGGTACAAAAAAAAAAAAAGATTTTAGAATATTAAAGATAGAAAACAAGACATATCAGCACATCTTTATTTTGTAGATAAGAAAACCAAGGCCCAGGAAACATGAATGGCACAGCTAATTAGCAAAGAGTTCAGACCCAGTCTATCCCTGAATTTCTCTTTCACAAACAATAGTACTCATGTAGATGCTTACTGGGATAGTTAGTGAGGTATGTGGCCACACAGAAATAAAAGCAGTGGGTCCTGAGCTTCTGCATCTCCGGGTGTTGTGCTGACAGTTCTGGGCTGTCTCCTTCGCTCTTTATAGCCGCCCTATGTGAGAAGGCACCATTCCTGCCCTACAACCAGAGGATGCTTAGTGCTTTGCCGAGCTCTGCCTCATTATAGCCAGGTGTAAGTTCTACTCCTGCCCATTTTCATTACCTGAGAAGGCTTATGTTACCTTCTACACCAGCTGTTTAAAACATTTAGATAAAAACACCTTTTTTAATATTTCTAGCACTGAAAATTATAAAGTTAAGAAATTGAAAAAAAGTGTTTGATGTGCCATTTCCATTACCTTTAAAAGACTAGAGATTTTTTGTGTCTTTCATATTTCATTAAAAATAGCAGAGTCATCATGACAGTTATATGGATAAGATTTTTATGAGTAATTTCTACAAACTAGTTATGTGACTTTTTCCCCTTTAGTTTCAGTGCTCTAGCAATTCTAATATACAATACTTAAGTATCAGAAGATAATAAAACTATAATCTACAAAGAAACAAAGAGCCTTTATAATATAGTATAATTTATTCTGCCTTTTTCTGTGAGAAGTCATGCATCATGTTGGAAATTTAAACATTTCATATTTCTGCCTTTGCTGTTTTAAGACATAAAAGGTTTTTTTTCCATGCAGATGAACTTATATAAAACAGTAGGTTTGTTACTAGGAAGCTGTGTGTTAGTAGTGTTGATAAATGCTACCTTAAATCAGTATATTGTGAAACTGGTTAGGGAAAGGATTTAATGGTCAGTATCCTTCGTAAAATGGAAATTTTGTGTTCAAAACATTTAACAGCCTGTGAACAGTTCCCTTTGGTTTAATTTGGATTTCTGTGCCCTGGATTTTTTTTTTTAAAGTGAGCCAAGTCAGCTTAGTTAATTAAAAGAAGTTTACTCTTGAACATTATATGTGTGTGTGACCTTTCAGGGAGAAGCTCTTGGTTTTAATTCAATCCTAAAAAGTGATTTTAGATACTATCAAAAAATATGTCCAAAGAATTACTGGGTAAGGGTACACAACTGCTAAATCCAAGGCTCTGAGCTTTGCTCTCTCTGGGGTGCCCTTCTGCTCTGGGTCTTGTGCAAGGTAGTACATCAGGCTAGAGCCAGACATCACGTTCTGCTTGCAGAAGATTGCTGATACACCTTGTCTTTCACTGGAGAACTTAGAAGTCTTACACCCTGTGTAATAACCGGACAGTTTGGGTGTTTCCATGGGATGAATATTGGCTCTCAAAACTTCATGTACAACCAGAGCCTATGATGTGATCTTATTTGGAAATAGGGACTTTACAAATGGAATCCTGTGAAGATGAGACTATACTGGATTAGGATAGGCTCTCATTCAATGACTAGTTTCTTTATAAGAAAAGGTCTATTTTACCCAGTCTGCCTGGCAAGTGCAAAGTCCCGAGTTCAATCCCTGGTACCAAGACAAAACAAAACGTCTATTTGGACACAAATTCACAGGGAGAATGCTGTGTGACAATGAGGGCAGAAACTGGAATGATGTATCCATAAGCCAAGGAATACCAAGAATTGTTGACAGCTGCTAGTAAGAATCAAGGGAGAAGCTAGTAAGAATCAAGGAATTATCCCTAGAACCTTCCCAGGCAGCATGACCCACACCTTGATTTTAGTCCTCTACCCCCTTGAACTGTAAGAGAATAAATTTATATTGTTTAAAGCCTCCCAGTTGAAGGCATTTTGCTACAGCATCCCTAGGAAACTAAGACAGCTAATAGTATAAGCTTATGGGGTGAGGAAAACAGTGGGAGAAACAAATCAGCTTTTTGTTTTGGGGGGGGGTTCCCTCAAGAAGGAAGCCCAGAGATAGGCAGACACTCAAGTATGGCAGATCTGAGAAGTTCCCCAGGCTTCTCCATAAGCCTTGATCTTCTACATACTGGCAGAGTGATTTCTAGAACTCCTGCCACATTTCAGGCCTGCAGATGGGGAAGAGTAAACGGCATGAACTGAGTCCCTATGAGAAGCTTTCCCAGAAACTCTACACAGGATCTTATCTTAGACTTCAGATTGGCCAGAGCCGAGTCACATGAAGAACTCAGCTACAAGGATAGGTGCATACCTACAATGCTGCCCTTAATAAAATCTCTTGTGCTGGTGAGGAAGGAGTGGAGGGTGGAGTGGGGTTAGCCCACTGTCAAGTCTACCAGCTCTTTAGACCTGGAGTCATTGTGTAGTGAGGAATGGGGTTGCTCGTGCTCTGACAGCGCTCTAGAGGAAAAGAAAGACCAGGGGTCTTCACTTTTCTATCTCACTAACACACCTGTATCATTCACCTTCTCTACCACTCCCCTTTTCATTCTACTGCTGCAAGTGTCCCCACTGCCACTCTTGGGTAGGAGGCTCTCAGCAAACCAGGGCATCTGAGAAAAGCTGGCTAGGACTTCCTGATTCATGAGATTTTCAGACAGTGTGGCCAGCATGATTTTGTAAGTCCTTGTGCAGAAAGTACCTCTATATTAAAGTAATAATCTGTGTTTCTAAACCCAGATGTGTAGAGATATTGCTGTAAAATTCCATTCTCATTAGTATCAGACTTAAAGGTTTACACGTGACAATTAAAAACAAGTCAGACTTGGATTCTGCAGGCTTCCTTTTGCTAATCCCCTGCTTTGTGAGTATGAATTCCCGGGCCCAACTTTACATTAGTTTCTTGGGCTTCCTTTATGCTTCCTACAGGTGTCCTGGTGCTCCTGCCTCCCTTGGTTGAGCTTTCTTGCAGGAGTAAAGAATCTTGACCCCTGCATCAGTGGGGACAGAATCTATTCCCCTGCCAAGCTGCCCAGCTACTGCACCCTGCTGCCTCCACCAGCCCTCAGGCCCTCATAGCTGTGCTTTAAAAGTAGCCTTTTTTAGACCTCTCAAAGACCCACATAACTTGTTTTTGTCAGTTTTCTTCAGTTGTTAATGTCTTGTTGAGTGGATTCCTGTTTTTTTGTTTTTTGTTTTTTGTTTTTTCATGGAGAGCAAATTGTTATTGGCTTTCAAGAAAAAAAATAACATTTTATCTGTAATTATCTCTCTTATTCTTTTCCTATTCAACTTGCTCTCTTGATTTGGAGCAGGACTGTGTTATGAAGTACAGTCAGTTTTTCAAGATAAATAAAAGCTGCTGTTTCTGCTGCAGTAAGAGGACTTGTCAACATAGTTTATAGATTCGCTCTTACTGAGGATTTTAGTGAACTGTCAGACTGGAAGCATGGTGATGGGATCACTCTGTTTTGCCCCTTACTGCAAATACCTTTTGGAAATATTTAGAGTAACACCATTGTGAAGTGCAAGTTCCTTAAGTGCATTTCCATGCTGGGTCATTCAATTCATACTTGCTGTGAACCTATAATATACTAGCTATTATTCCTAGAATTGGAAATATATCCCTGAGCCAAGAATATTTTCAAAGTTTTATCCTCCTGGGGGAGACTGACAACAAATAAGCCAGCACATAATGTGTTGATGTAAGATGATGACACTAAAATAAATGACACTATAAATACACTAAAATAGTTGATGTGGTGGAACTAGAAAGTGACTTGGAGGCTACTTTTGTTGGGTGGGCAGGAAGACTATTCAGAGGAGACAGCATTGAAGCAGAAAGTTTAACAAGGAGGGTGCTGATCTCCATAGATTTGGAAACTTGTGTAAGGCCAAGTGTGCTGGCTCTGCCTCAACCTTTGGGTACAAAGTGAGCAAAAGTCATATACTAGCTCTGGTGGCTCTTAGGACCAACCATGAACTCTTAAGTCATAGGTAGAGTGCCGGGGATATAACTCAGTGGTGCTGCCACCTGTCTCACAAGCACAAGGTCCTGAGTTTGATCACCAGTACCAAAAAGAGAGTCACAGATAGAGACTGGGATGATGTTAAACGAATGACTTAGCATACCATGGAAGACATTATAAATGGAGCAATTTCTTTAAGGCCACAGAAAAGAATACAGATGATGTTTATGGAGTATGAACCTATTTATTGTAGCAGTTTTAAAATGAGTATGCCTGTCAGTATTTTTTAAATGTGTTTTAGTTGTTCATTCCTGCCACCGCCCGCCCCCCAGTGCATCCTCCCGTACATTCCCAGGAGTGTGTTTTCACTCTTCTTCCTGAGAATCCCACCTCGGTGAGCCACAATCCTTGACAAGACTATACGTGTCCTCCAGGGTTGTGGAGGTAAGGACCACGTGCAGCCGATTCTGATGGCAAGCCTCAGTCAGAAGCTAGCTTGATAGGTCCTTTAGGTAAAGGCTGGAGGAAATACTCCTAATAGGGATCTGAGCCATCTGGAGACAGAAGAACAGTTCCTGTGAAGATACTGGGTTAAGGCATGCCAATTCCATGGGTGTCAGCATGTACAGATTCTCTCTTGTTCCTCTCTCTTGTTCCTCTCTCTTGTTCCTTTTGTCCTTTTGTTACCTTGAAACAGTAACATGGTTTACTCTTACAAACCCTTAAGACAATTTATTAGTTTGAGTCATATGGGAGAAACTAGACTTTACAGAGCTGAGCTAACACCTTTGAACTGTAAGGCAGTGTAGGAAGCTCCGGCTAAAAAGCTTCTTCCTTGAGATTGGACAAATGCTCCTGGCTGTTGGCCACATCATTCATTAACAAAAGGTGCCCTATTTTCTCAGTGGAAGTAAAGACATATCTGTCGTGATCAAAGCATATCCCTGCAATGTTGAGGGGAAGGCTACATACCAGGTTTAGTGCTGCCCTCCCTTCTTCCCATCTGTACTTTACAGAGCATCCTTGGTGTGATAGTTGCTATGAAATTTGGCAGAAGAATTCTCAACCTTGTCTAAAGTTATGGTGTAACAACATGTAATTTATACTCAGAGCATTTGTTATAAAATGTCATTCTATTTTCAGTAAATATTCAAGATGTGATTTTACAAGAAAATTTGGAAAAAGAAGACCAAATTCTGGTGTCCCTGGCAGGATTAAAACAGGTAATGTGCATTACTCTGATACTGTGTCCTGCAGGCCTCCAGTTTGGTGCCTACTCTGGGGAGGGCTCCTAAGAGCATGCATACCATGATATCACAACCATGTTCCCTTGCTCCTCACATCTCCCAGGCAGAGCCCCTCCAAAATTTCTTTATGCCCCTTGCTTCCTTCTTTAAGGTAACTGCCAGGAACGTGATGCCCATGTTTGACCCTGGGAGAACCTGGCCATTAACACACTGAAATTTTCCTTGGTCATTGCTAAGTCTTCAGCCTTGACAAAGTTGGGGTTTTGGCCCATTATTTCTTACAGTAAAATATTATTATTTATACAATAATATTACCACCTTATTTGTAGGGAATAGATTCCAGTGAGTGTCTGAAACCATTGACAGTACTGTACATGTATATTTTGCCTGTACATAAATACCTACAATAAGGTTTAATTTATAAACGGGACACAGTAAGAAATTATCAAAATTATAGCATACTATAATAGAATTATGTAAATGTGTAATCTCATAAATTTTAATTGTATTGAATTTGCCTTTATTGTGATAGGATGAGATGACACACTGACTACTTGAAGAGATGAAGTAGACGGGGGTGTGTGTGGTGTTTGGCCACTACAGGTGACTTGAACACCAAGAGAGTGATACTGTGACAGTTGATATAACAACCAGGACAATAGCATTTATAGCTAGACAAAGGAATTCTATCTTGGTAGGTCAAAATGGGACAGTAAGAGATTTCATCACGCTACTCAGGATAGTGGTAATTCTTATTTCCAGAACTGATTTCTAGGATTTTCTTTGAAATTTTTGAACTGCAATGGACCACAAAGAGCTGAAACCATATATAAGTCTACTTTGAATGTATAAGTGATTCAGCTAGCATTTAAACATAAACTCATTCATCTTTTATTTATTGTATTCTGTTTTGAAAATAGATCAAAGACATTCTGAAAGGTTCCCTACGTTTCAACCAAAGCCAGTTGGAAGCTGAGGAGAATGAGCAGATTACCATTGCAGATGACCACTATTGCTCCAGTGGCCAGGGACACAGCAGCCAAGTTCCTGAGGCCACCAAACAGGTACAGTAGCTCTGATGAAGTATTACATTACCTCAATGCAAACATATCAATAGAAGTTCTTCAAAGTTATAAATGATAAAAGCCCTACTAGTTTACTTCAGATCACATGTGAAGTTCAACTGTGAAATAGCCCAAGTAGCCCAAGCCAGGATTCTGTGTCCAGCTGTATAGGTTGTACACGCTAGTACTGCAGGTGGTGCTATTCACAGTGATAATGAAGAGATTAAGGACTCCTAGAGTTCTGCAGTACATAACCTATAACCCTGTGTGCAGCAGCATTGGCCTAAGCCTCCTACCATTCTGTGAGGCTCAAAGCCAGATCTCTATCATAGTTATTGGTCAGTTGGCCCCAGCTGTGTCTCCATTCCTTTAGCACAAGCAGAACTGTCCATACTTTCCTAGTGCTGTCTTCAGTGCATTTCCCTTGTCTTGAACCTTTTTAAGCAGTTACTTTCTTGCCTTCGCGGGAAAGAACTTCTAATTAACGTGCATCCTCTTAGGTGAGGGTCACTAAATTTTATCTAAAAAGGGCAGATAGTAAATATTTTAGGATATGCAGGTCATGTATGGTTATCTGTCTTTTTCACTCTTCAGTCACTGAGGCAAAATACTCAATTGTCTGTTACTTTTCTCTCATTGCCGAGACAAAACACCTGACATCCAGAATGAGAGGAGGAAAGGCTAATCTAGCTCAGTTTGTAGAAGTTTCAGTCTATAATCAGCTGGCTCCAAGGCCAGGTGGCACATAGCAGAGGGACAACAGTCCATGGTGGCAGAAGACAGCAAAGGACACAGGTGAGAAGACAGGTCTCTCTGTCCCTTATATTGTCCAGGCTACCTGGATTAGGGCAGTACCAATCCAGTAATCACACACGCTTAATCCCAGCATCATACACTCTAGGTTTAGCTACCTATGACCATATGAGGATTTGAGGGGACATCTAGATCTAAACCATAACACCAACATGTATAATTTAAAGGAGAAGAGATTTATTTGGCTCAATTTCCTATAGGTACAGTCCAAATTTGGCTGGCTCTAAGGCAAAAACAGCATGGTGGAAGGGCCTGACAGAGGAGAGGTGCATATCCTATGGCAGCCAGGAAGAGGAGGAGCCATCTGGGAGCCTTCCAGATCATGCCCCCAGTGCCCCACCTCTAATCAGGCCCCACCCCCTAACAGCAGTCAAACTGTGACCTCATCAGTGGACTGATCCACTGAGGAGTACAGAGTCCTAATGAGCCACTCACCTTCCAAATACAGGTGACTTCGGGGGGACATTTTAGATATAACTATAGCAACCACCTTTTAAAAATGTGTAAATCGTTCTGTAGTTGGGGACCATGCATAAATAGGCTGGCAGTCATATTTGGCAATAATTTGCTCACTTTTGCTCTCAGGTATCAATTTTATAGAAGTTATAGTGAAATCACAGGTGATTAGCCTCAGAAGGGCACAAAGGCAGCTGCTTAGCTACCTGCTGAGCAAGACCCTGAGTGGCAGTGGGAGATATTTCTTTCCCCTGACCTGAGAGAAAAATAAAGTGGTACAGTCATCCTCCAGAACTCAGAAACTGGGAGTGGTTTCCCTTCTTGGTCGAAGATTTAACCTTCATTCTTATTAACTTTCTGTTGGAGTCCCTCCTTCTGACATAGGCCATAAAACACTTTACATAAGGAATTTCATCCCATTCTCCCTCTCCCATACAGAATAAATCTGGTTGCAAAATAGTATTATACTTTAAAGACCCAGCCTTGGGCCATTTCTTCTGGTCTCCCAGGTCATATAGTTGCCATATGTGTTGCAAAGAAAAAGAGCATCTGTTTCTTATATCATTGACAAATAGCCAAACATCTGCCAGTGATGGAGACAGTCTAGCAGTCTCTCCTGTCGTATGGATGCCTTTTGCTTATGCTAGCTGTTACGATTTAAACATGAAGTGTCCCCCAATGATACAGGTATTGAAAGTGCTCATCTCCACTGGGTTTAATCCATTGATGGGTTCATAGCTGAATGGGCTATTAGGAGGTGGGGCCCCGATGAAGGAAGACAGTTACTAGGGCTGTGTCTCTGAAGGATATATCCTCTTCCTAGGCCCTTCCCCTCTCTGTAGCTCTTCTGTTTGCTTGGCTTCCCAGCTGCCATGAGCTGAGCAGCTTTCCTGACGCGTGCCATTTCTTCCTTGGAGCCAGCAGATCATGAACTTGAGATTGTAAGCCAACCTTCTTTTCTCCCTTATTTGTATATATGTCAGGCATTTTGTCCCAGCAATGAAAAGCCACTTAACGCCTGGCAAAAATGGCTAGTCAGAATGCAAAAATGCAAATCCTGCAACTCTTCCTGGATATAATATTTAAATTTTGATCCAGTATAAAAAGATTTCAGAACATTGAAACTCATAACAAGGGGGGTTTCCAGAATATCAGAAAGCCACATTTCTCTCTGGAACTTTAGGATTCTATTTCTTTTACCTTTATATAGATCTGCACAGTTTTCTATACTGAGGCTTTCAGCAGTCAGGTGTCCCTGAACAGCCTCTATTTCAGCCTTTCCCCAAGATCTATCTCACCATTGTGTGTACTTCCCCTGACCTGGGTCCCTTTTCAATTTATTCCTGGGGTTCAGTTAACCTCCTCAAGCATCTGGTACTACACACTGATCTGAAGGAAATTTCAAAGAAGGTGCGGAGTGGCTGCTAAGTTTGTCCGGCAGGGCAGAGCCAGCAAGTCAGGTGCCAAGAAGGAGCCTTCACGTATCAGCACAGGATGTGCCCTCAGCAAAACAGGAGATATTCTGGGAGAGCTGCTGCAGCCCCACTTCGGTCACCAACATGTAAAAGAACACAGTAGATTCATGCCTTCATGAGTGAGGGCAAAAACAATAAGCATAACCAAGATAGAGGAGAGACAACAGGCTTATTACTAGTAGCAAATAAGAGCATTGGGGATAACTCCAGAATAGTGTCTCCTAGAACAAAGGAATCAAGAGAATTTTATTGGGGAAATTTAACATATTCATACCAAAGAGACTTGTCATCACATGCAGAAGTGGACACGACCTTGCATGATTAAAGATCATGTTTCCTACATTCCACATTTAAGATGGCAGGCAGGAAAACCTCTGAGGCAGAGAATTTAGCATTCTAACAAGACTGTAATGAACAAAGTTTACTCTAGGTCACCTAAGAGGGGCTGAGTGACTTGGACTGCTTTGAATGGTTCCTGTAGTCTTCTCTGGAGGGCCTTATCAAACAAATTGATTTATGTTAGCAGTCATCATGGGAGGCAACAGTTTATCCCCAATAACAAATGCTTCACTCTAACAGCTCCTGCCTAGCAGCTAAAAATCCTACCCGCTCCACTTACTACTTAGGGAACCCCACCTCCATACCCAAGATGAACTAGTTCTGGGATATATATATGAGAGGAAGTGTTCTTTGCCCTTGTTCTTACAGGACTCATTCAGACACATCAGCCAGGGGACCCTTCACCTCTGTGTTTCTGAGACATAGCCCCTCCAGGGCCTGAAGACCCCACAGGGGAAACAGCAGGGCTTCTGTTCGCTGCTGTGGCCCCTTCTCTGTAATACTTAGCATTTTGCGGAAAAGAAAAGTGCTCATGAAGGTTTTTATGAGGAAAGGATAAGGAAGGAACCAGTGCTCTTCTTTCTCCTTCAGAGGCAGGAAGACAAGAAAAATATCAGATGTAAGCAAATCAGAAAGACAAAGTACGTACATGGAGCCTTCTACTGCAAAGCCCAAGTGTCTGGACTAGATGGATAAGGAATCTGCCAGGCAGGAAGCCCTGAAGATATGTGCATTCCAAGGCTTGGAGCTGGCTGAGATTTTCCTTCTCATGGCATACTGGGGGAGAGGTAGAAGATACTGGCTATAGGTGAGCTTTGTCCAGGACCATGCCATCCCAAGTGCCAGGTGGGAATTCTGAAAGCTTCCAAATGTGTACTGGGGGCCTGCTGTGTCAGATACTAAGTGTTCAGAGGTATAGGCTATAGTCTCTGCTATCATGAGCTTCTAATTTATAGGTGGCCAGGAGTAGGGGGAACAGTGCTAAGCAGGTTCTTGAGATGCTTTCAGGAGATGCCTTTACATGTTAGGTCTGTCATGCGCTCATCCCTAATTTAGGCCTGGCTTGCCCTACCACGGGGACAGCCAGAGTCCCCCACCAGTGCCGCTCCCCGTCAAGAACTGTGAAAAGGCATCCCCTTTGTGGAAATGCCTGTGCCTGCTCCCCACTGTTTTGGTGCTCATGTGGCACATGTTGTATTTGATTTACAAATCTTACCTCAAGCTCTGAAAAGAGCAGACATGTGAAATGTATTCTGTGAAGCGAAAAAGACATCTTTTAGGATGTCCCTCCTAAAGGAACATGTGAACTCCCACATCTGTCACAATAGAATGCAGGACTCTGTCAGACCCTAGATTCGTCAGTCAGCACAACCCGTCACATGCCTTACTGGTACTTGGATTCCAAGCTTGGTTTTTTATTTTTTATATGTCATACCATCACCATTCTAATCGCTCGACTCTTGTATTTAGCATAAAGACAGGACTAACTCAGGAATTTATAAAACTTGAGAAAATTATATAAATGGAATGAGGTAGGTTAAGGCTGCTATGGAAATCCTTAAAGAATTCATCTTTGCATCTAGAAAGAAGTCTAGGTGGAGCCCTTTAATTTGTGATATTGGCCAAGCTGCCAGGTTCCCTATCTGGGCTTCCTTTCATGATCTATAATTTTGAGGAGGAAGTGGGGGTTGAAAATAAAAAGTCTCTGTCAGCTCTAACTTGCTTTATCAAAGCCCATCTATGGCTTTTATCTGGGAATCAGGAGGACTCATACCAGATAATGAGAGAAATGGGAAGAACCATCCTTACTTCTGGTTACAGGTGGTCAGAAGTATTTCTCCCCTTCAGAGAATCACTCATGTCTCCCTGTAAGTGGCCATGGTATCTTTGTAGTAGAGGTACTGCTGTGAAAGCAAGAGCCACTGAATGTACTCTCATTTTCAGCCCAAGATAAGCTCTCCTGAGCCATCCCAGCCCAGAGCCCTGTTAAGAGAAATCAAAGTTGTCACAGTTTACAGTACATGATAGCAGCTCACACTCTCAGAACAGAAAGTTAAACCTGAGGTCCTGTGTTGATTCCCAGTGGCTTTGGGTGCTTCCTGCATGTGTGAAGAAGCCCCACTCCCTGAGGTAGCATGGCCATCCCCATTACAGGGACACCAATGGGAATGAGGTTTTGTTTTTTGGTTTTTTTCCTCCAACTGAGAAAAGAGACAGCCCTTCTTTATGCAGCAACCCTGTCAGTCCCATTTTCTATCATTCCTCTCCCACCAAGAGGGTCTTGTGTTCACAGAATGTCAGCAGCTTCAGAATTCAAAGCGGGGGACCTCTGGGCCTGCTGTAATCTTAAGGAAGACTGTTTCTGCTTTCCAGCTGCCTGTCTGAAAGAGCCTGAGCCATTATTTAGCCACTTGTCTCCATATTACCCAAAAGACAACAACAAAACAACCTCAGATTTGGACAAGGCCCTGTTAGTGAGGCAGCAGAGCCAGATTTCCCTCAGAAGTGCTGCTGATTCCCTTCAAGGTGCTGTACACAGCCCACAGATGGCCTAGGCTGTGCCAGTGAGGAAGCCAAGGACACAGGGGCACTTTTGACTTCAGAGATTGCTCTAGTTTCCCCCTATGCTGTCAGCAGGCAGGTTGGGGAGGCTGTGTGGGCACTCCATCAGTGCATGTCACCCCTGCAGAAGGTGTTTCTGCCAACTGGCATCAGACATCCTTGGTCAAATTACAGCTTTACTGACCCAAAACTTTTACCTCTGTGTGTGGGTGTTAACATCCCTAAATTAAAAAATAAAAGGCCTCCCATAATTGCTTAGAAAGAAAAGAACTGTAGATTAAAGCAATTCGATTTCTATAGTGTGCAATTAAATGCCACTTTTGCTTTTCCTACTTATAGAACCAATACTTAACACTGTTGCCCCAGGAGACCACCAATTGCATACCACAATGAGCTCACTCTGAGATTTCTATGCAATAATACAGTAGGCCCCCTGAAAGCTATCCTTCAAGCAGGTGGTAAAACCACTCCAGATGTGGCAGCTCACAGTAGGGAACCTGTAAGGTTCACATCCACACACAACATCTCACTTTACTGACCACACTCTAGGAGGGAAATTCAGTCTTTCTTTCTGTTTCACGATGAAAAAAATTAAAGCTGTTGGAGGATAGGGGGTTTGTACTAGAGGTTCCACATGAGACTGGGAGGGATGCTGCCTGCCACCTGTTGCTGGCTCCTGAGCTTGCCCTCTAGTATAGAGACACAGCTTACCAAGCAGATACCAGGCTTTGTTCTGCTGGGAAGCCAGCATCCAGCTTCAGAGGGCTGAACAAGATGCTGCAGATCCCGAGCCAGTGCTAGAAGCTTGAGCTTCCAGACAGCAGGACCAAACACTGCATCTTCCCAAGGTAGAGCACAGGGGACGGTGGCCACACATCCTGGAGTGTCTCCCAAATCACAGAGCCCTCTACTAAGTGCTTTGCAAGTTTCTTCTTTCATGCACCTGTTACTTTCTCTATTTCACAGGCCTCTTCAGAAACAACAGGGTGCAAAGACAAAGGGAGCTCAGATGACTTCATCTTGGTTTCCAAGGAAGATGAGGGGGCCATTGCCAGGGGGCCCTTCTCAGGCCAGGCCCAGCCTCTTTGCACCCTCAGAAGCCCATCTGGGAAAAACCAGGCCCCAGCCTGCTCCCCACTGGTGTTCTTAGACCCACTGATGGGTCCAGGTCCAGCTTCAGCTTCCTCCAGCAACCCCAGCTCCAGCCCTGATGATGACAGCAGCAAGGATTCTGGCTTCACCATTGTGAGCCCCTTGGACATTTGACCACAGGACCCAGCCACCCCTCCGTGGCCTCAAGGCTTTCCCAGTGGAGATGTGTATGAAATCAACACTTCTTTCCAAGCATTCATTTGGCATTGGCACAGTCCTTTGGAACCCTTTTCAAAGAAGCAAATATGGCCACAAAGCACACAGAGCAATTATATTCACCAAAATGCAGGCAGAGCTTTCTGGGTCCTCACTTGACCCGCACATTGCCCTTGCTCTGAATTAGAGCTGAATTAAGTACTCAGCACCACATTCACTATCAGAAAAGATGACCCCACACTCAGAATTACTCTTCCTCTGTTCCCTCCTCCCTAACTAAGAGGATCCAATCACCCCAGCAGTTATACTAAGGAGGAGGAGAAGCTGGTTTCAAATCTTCCCTCCCTCAACACATCAGCCACCAAAAATTGGTCCATATAAAAAAAAAATTTCTCAGTGAAAGTCTGTCTCACCCTACTTGGTTCCTATCTTGGGAAGCCATATAGTAGAACCAAGTGCAATAGGATCATCTAGAATGAATGGATTCCAGGGCTATGACAAACCTGTTACTGACTTCTCAAAGTTATAATGATCTTTAGAAAAAGGATCTAAACTTGGGAATCATACTTAAGTGTGATGTGGTATTATATTCTTTTCACTTGTTAAAGAATACATTTAAAGTCCTCAGGCTTGAATATACTTTGACCATTACTGTTACTCCTGAAATAATTTGTATTTTAACTTTTAGACTCCTAGCCAGAAAAAAAGGTCACTTTAAACCAATCTTGGCTGCACTGATTTCAGAAGTTGAAGGAATGTTACTATCCTGAGTTGGGAAATGTGACCCTAACTTAGATTATGGGATAAACCTCTTTCAATTTTCTGGTAAAGCTTCTCTAGTTTCAGAGCTGTATTTTTCTGTTAACTGAGGAGTAAGAGGAAATACCCATGCTGGAGCCCATCCGTAGCCTTAAGGCAGCAGGGGCAGAAAATGAGACCTGGAGTCCCTTCTATGAGAAGCAGGGTTTTCTCAAGAACATTCCAGGTGCCCGGAGGATGCAGGTTTCTACACAGCCCCTTACCTTTCTAAGATTCAGTTAGGAGTTTTGGGGCCTGCCCTCAGCTGTGAACTCTGTGTCCTGGGCACCATTGCCAGGACCAGGTCAGATATGCGATGCCTTCCTGAGCTTCAGCACAGATGACAGGCTCTGCCCTCATTTGGCAGCTTTGGAAGTCATGAGGCAGAGCAGCACATGAGCCCTTTCCTTAAAGGAGGGAGAATATGAAAAGGACACCACCTCCTGGCTTCTATCCAGGCACTCTGCAGGGGGCTGGGGGGGTTACTTACCCACAGGCACATTTCACCTCCTCAGGGCAGACTGACTCACTGGGCCTCTGAGTGGTGGCAACCTTGTGATAACTGTAAATGAAAGTTAAGCATGAGAGAGTGTTTATGCCCACCCACTGCTCACCATGTATTTCTCTGATAACAAGTGTAATAATGACATTTCCCACTCCATCTCCAAGGAAATGGGATGACTCTCAAGTCAGCTACTACAAAGGAGGTTCTAATCGGCTCTACAATTTGTTACTAAACTGGCACAGAAATCTCTCATTGCATCACCCTATTAAGGTAAATAACAACTGGTTTTGCCATCTACTAGAGTTGTCTGGCCTTCCCTAGAGAGCATTTGCATGCCGGGTGCACTGATACCTGTCTTCTGCACCTTTAAGTTGTTACTGATAATGTCTCTGCGACAACTCTGTACGCTCCAGGGACCCCACAAAGTGAGTGGCTTGCACCAGTGCAGAGGGTGCCACAGTTGCTTTCTCACAAAGATTTGCCTGTGTAATGTGTCAGTGTTCTCAGTTCTGTGAGGTGTGGAGCTGTCCTGCCAGGATCCTAGTACCGAAACCAAAAAGGACCAAGCTGGCTATCTCATAGCTATACCACTGTCATCTGCTCATCCAGTATCTCCTTTGCCCCAAGTGTAAGATCTGAGTGTCAACAGCCACCCACCAAACCAAGAAGGCTGTTGCCATTGGCCAGGCATTTAGTAGTCACCACAAAATTTCTATCAGACACAGGTCCTCTTCCTCCCATGCTTCTGTGTCGGTGTCACATGAGAACTGAGTTTACTTGGAGGTGTTGCTTCTAGCCACCCAATAAGCTCACCCCTCCTCAGAGGAGAGAAACATGGAAGAGGCCTGGGGTATAAGTATACCAGACCCAGACTCAGCACATTGTAATAGTGTTTTTTCTAAGTGACTTTTCTATTCTTCGGTGAGCATTGTTTGCATTTTTTTAGTGATAGTGCTATGAAAGACTATGTGTTCCTTTGTTTTTTTAATCAGGTACTTATGTTTCCGTGCACATTTTTTAAAATACTTGATATATGAAGCTTTTTTTAAAAATATAGTAATCAATGGAATGCCTCATTATTAGCAGTTAAATAATACATTAAGCTTAGATTGATTCCCATTTTCATTTTTTTATATACATGTTCCTATGTGTTTCATACATTCCGCTGATCATACTGGAAATCTGAGTTTAAATTTATCAGTTAAATTACACTTGAGAGACTACTAGAGAAAGAAATTCATAGTTACTTTGCCTTATTTCATGTATATGTCAAGGGGGTCATATAACACTTTAAAAATTTAATTATACTAGGTTATTCTTACAGAAACAACCTCTTAATATTCAGTGTTAACCACAATCTGGGAAGAAATAATAATACTGCAGAATGAATGTGATTCTAAAAATCAGGGCCTCCCTGCGATTTGCCTTCTCCAGTATGACTAAGCTGTATCAGCTGCCCCTGTAGCCACGGCACTGCTACAGGGGGCTGGGTGCCGCCTTCATCTTAACTGCAGCTCTCACAGTCATGCTGTCTCCTAGTGAGAAACCTGTCTTACCTGATCCATGTGTACTTTTTGTTTTTAATGTTTTCCAAGAAATTTCCCCCTTGGGGAGGTCATTACGGAAGTGTATATGAGGACTTGGGCCTCCATATGCTATGAAGCCAGTCCCATCTGCCCCAGGACACACATGCCTGGCCCTGCCTGTGTCCAGAGTGGCAGTGGGGAGCCTTGGAGCAGGGTGCAGGCTGGACTGGGCTGAGGGCAGCGGCCAGCAAGCCCAGCTTCCTTCACAGAGGTCAAGCTGCTTTCTCAGTGTTAACTTTCAAAAGGTCTTCATAGTGTTGGGAAAAAGAGTTCATGTAAACAGGGTAGAGACCACCTTGATATAACAGATGTCATAACTTTCCTCACAGTGCCACAATTCATTTGATTTATGGAATATTCAGCAGTGCCATTTTTATCCTATCACTTTTTCCCATCCTTTATGCTATAACTCTTACTGATCTAAGAAATGATTATCCTCTTGGCAAAGTGATCCCATTCTGTACAGGTATAATAAAAAAAGTGCAAAATTGAGATTGTGGTTTGACTTGATACAGACAGGTGGCATAGACTATCCAGCCCTGGACCAGAGACCAATACAGCCTCACCTACACCACAGCTGGGGCCTAGAACCCCACATCCCCTCTAATTCAGGACAGCTGCTGAACCTCCTGGGCCTCACTTTCCTTTTCTGCAAACTAAGTGACCAAGGGTTACAAAAGATAGAATGTTGGGAGCCCGAGGCACATTGCGTAAAAGGCAGTTTCAAGGGTTCTTGATTCTGGAAGTCATGAGGTCCCACCCTTTGGTGGACAGCCATGGGCCCTCGGCACCTAGGGCCTACCCTGAGGCAGTCTGGCATGGCTTGCGGGTCCTACAAACTTGGAGAGCAGCCCTTTCTTCTCTCCCCACAACACCAGGCTTGCCTTCACCCAGCTCATGTAGTATTTGATGAAAATGCTATTGGGTGAGAACAAAGAGGTGGCCAAGAGCCCTCAAAGTCTTAACAACTAGAAAGGGTGGCAGCCAGGAAACCATCAGCATCTTGGTGTGTGTGCTGGGGCCTAACTTCAGCCTGCCTTAGCCCCAGGCCCACTTAGGGGCTTCCCCGCCTGTAGGTCATGGTGCCTCCCTGTAGGGCCTGGTGCCCCTTCTCAATGCATGCTAGTGCGGGTGACCTGATTTCCCCAGTGGTGTCAGCCACCCATAAACTAGAATCTGCCTCCAGGAGTACCTCACCCACGTCCCTGGAGATTAATGAGTGCTACAGGACCTTCTTTCCTGGCTGCACCTCCACGGATGGGCTTTACCTAAGCCTAAGGCAGCTGCTCTTCTATCAGGAAGTGCAAGGGGACTGATGTGAGCAGAGCCATACATAAACACAGCTGCTCCACTCACTGTTAGGGCCACAGCAGGCTCTCTGCATGTGAATTCTGGATTCCTGCCCAGGTTGCCAACTCCACAAGTTACCATTGGCCAATCACACCCTGATGGAAGAGCCACTGAGCCCCAATTCCAACCATGATTGCCTCTGTCAGAGCCGGCGTCTGTGTGTGTCCATCCAGAAGTTTCTGAACCTAGAGGCACGTCTGTCAAGGGGATGGTTCTCAGGAAGTTGAGGGGCCCTGGACACAGGGATGGATGATACCCTAACAGGATTCACTCAACATCAGTCTGCTCATTTTCCTCCAGCAAACTCCACTGCATGCCTTCAAAGTATGAAGCTATGCAGATGCTGAGGACGTGAAATGCCCCTTGAATTGCCAGAAAAGAATACAAGCGATATCGTTGTACATTAGGAAAAAGTACCCTCCCAACTTAGCCTCAAGTCCAGAAGAGGACTTACATCCAGGCAAGAACGGGATCCCAGAAGACTTCAGTGGGGAGCCAGGTGGCCAGTGTGAGTCAGCAGTCCTGAGGTAAGCAGCAGACACTTCTACCTGCTCAGTAAATGCTAGAAATGTGGTGGGATGGACTTAGGACAACAAGCACAGTGCATTTTCCCACAGGCATTTGCTGGTCCTTAGCAGATACTTGATGGGCCGAACCTTCCAGGACAGCCAATAGAACACACGGGTCATTTAGTCCATGGGAGCCCAGATACCAGGATCCTTACTGTAGTTCAGGAAGTAGCCTCATAGAAGGAGCCCTCCCATGTCACTCAGACTCAGAGAAAGGAAAGGGGTATTTAGCTCACTATATAGTTGAAATGGTGATGGGGCTGAGAAGGTGGTATCGTCTCCTGTAGGTGCTCCCAAGGAAAGGACAGCCAGCAAAAGGCATGGTGTTAAAAGGAGATTGCCCTCCCTTGCTTTTCTAACGTCTTTGGCCCTCGGTAGACTCATTACCACCTTCTGCTTCCTCAGGTCTGTTCCTGATCCTGCAGCCACACAGCTAACCAAGCTGGGCCCTTGTATACAGCCTCCCTGATCTGGGTCCATCCCACAGCTTGGTAGACCCCTGCCCATTCCACAACTCGGGCAGGTGACGATACCGACAAGCTGTGCCTTAAGCCTTGCAGCAGTGAAGGGCAGGGTTGAGGTTGGCCTTGAACTTCCCAGAGTGGCAGGCTCTAAAATGGGCCAGTGCTGTGAAATTGTGGCAGCCTGTGTGGTTTGCATTCACCAAGGCCAGCCCCAAGGCCAAGTCACTGGGTGGCTAAATACAAAACAGGTTGTTGGGCCTGCAAACATGTGACCCACACTGTGCCTGATGGGGGTGGGTGACACAGCTCTGTCGGGTTTCTCAGAATCCTGCGCCTCAGAGATTCACAGAAAGTCTGCCAGTCTGTGTGCTGGCTGAGATGCTAACCACAGAGCCACTACCCACGGCAGAAGGTGAAAGCTGGTACAGCATGCCCATGGGGTGCAGCATGCCTATGGGGTGCAGCTTTGTCCTCCAGCTGCTCCAGGACAGAGAGCCCCACAATAGCAATCAGCAATGGCCCAGCACTGGTAAGAGGGAGCCAAGCCCTGTGCTACAGGGCCTGGGAACAAACCAGGGGTCAGCTCTGCTTGGTTTTGAGGGAAACAAAGTGGTTCCAGCCTCATGACATCTACTCCACACAGGGCTCCATAGCAGCTCATCCAGAAGGCCATGGGGAGATGCCCCCCAACATAACACACACACACACACACACACACACACATAGTCTTTTCATCTGGAGGACATGCTCTCTAATGCATGGGTCCCAAAATGTCAAAGCTTTAAAACAAGTTCTTTTATTTTATTGCTTATATGAGCATCAATGTAAAGTTTTCCAGCTTGTCATGGTGTCCCTTCCCACAGGGGTTTGGGGACCTAGCCACCAGGCCATTGTAAGGGCCCAACACACTGCAGGGCTCCCCACTATGTCAGAGCAGCCTTGATCCAGAAGTAAAATGTCACACTCAGTTATAGGTCACTGGCAAGAGCAAGTCACCCATGGGTCCAGACAGACCCCCCCCCCGCAACAAGGACAGAGACACAGATGTGACAGCCAGCCAACCTGGGTCACACCCTAAACTCCAGGCACACAAATACACATTCCAAGAAGTAGGTTCATCAGACAAACTTCTTCATTCTGCATGTCATGCCTCTAGTTCTAATACCTTCTACCGTATTTTACTTTTGTAAGGGCTGGTATGACCCACTAAATTAATTCCACAATTCACTAATGGATCAGTGCTTACAGTTTAAGACTTCAGATGATTCCTTAAAGAAATTGCCCAAATATTGTCAAACTCTAGAATGTAAGGGTTCACTGTCTGCTTCTCTGAAGGACATTTTCCACCAAGAAAGGGCTGTTTGAAGCTATAACTATCACTCAGGAAGATGCAATGAAAGAAAAGTAGATTTTCTTTAGGATGTTCTAACCTATCTAAAGAAGTGAGGCTGAGTCAGATATCTAAGGCAGAAGATGTCCAGGGGCCCAACAGGAGTTTCTAAGACAAATCACAGTTTGGATGAAGGGCATTCTAGCTCAGAGCCCATCCCTGGAGAACTGCACAAGCACTTTTCCCAGAATGCAGCAGCTGATCTCCATGAATTCCAGCCAGGTGGCAATAACTCCTCAGATTTCTGAGAAGAAGCTGGCATCTCAGCACCCACTGTGAAGGATCCCAAGTTCCCGTGGGTCATGCCTTCCTTCCCACCTGCCTCCCCAGGGAGGGTCGGCTCTGTCCCATCCTCCTTGCTGAAGTCCCTTGAGTCTGGTACTCCTCTCACAATCACCTAGAAAATAGCCACATAAATTCTGTGGTCCAGTTCATGACGTATGGCCTAAAGTGACACTGGAAACACTGGCCTCTTCCTTTGAAAAGACAAATCAGATTTCAGTGTATGACTCCAGTTTTTCCTTATTTCAAAACACCCAACTAATTTTGATCTATACATCACAATCTATGAAAACATCTCCGATAGTGAACTCAAAGCAAGGAGCCCTTCCAAAAAAAAAAGTGTGTGATGGGAGGAATGAGGGGTTGAGATGATACCAGCACTGGGCCCAAGAAAAGCTTCTGCCCCACACTAGCTGCCAGGCTTTGAGCAACTAGCACTAACTCTCCTAACCTCCTTTCTCATTGGTTTGGTAAAGGGAAGTTCAGAAAGAGTCATAATGGAGAATTACTTCTAGAATGAGGAACCACAAGGGACCCCAAGTAGCCAAGGCAATCTGAACAAAAAGAACAAAGCTGGAGGTATCACAATACCTGACCTCAAAACATACAATAAAGCTCTAATAACCACTACAAGGTCATATTGTCATTAAAAAATAAAAAACCCAACACAAAAAGAACAGTGTAGCCTGGAAATTAATTCACACATCTATATCCAACTAATTCTCAACAAAATTCCAAAAACATACATGAGAGGAGGAACAGTATTTAACAAAAGTTGCTGGAAAAACTGCATATCCATATGCAGAAGAATGAAATTAAACTCATACCATATTTTACAGTGGGCAGGCACAGAAGTTCATGCCTATAATTCCAGCTACTCAAGGAAGCTGAAATAAAAGGAATTTAAGTTCATGCTCCCGACCCAGCAGCCATCGCTCAAGTGCCGGGAAGGTAGGCCGGCCCAATCCACCGCGTGAACAGTATTTAACAAAAGTTGCTGGAAAAACTGCATATCCATATGCAGAAGAATGAAATTAAACTCATACCATATTTTACAGTGGGCAGGCACAGAAGTTCATGCCTATAATTCCAGCTACTCAAGGAAGCTGAGATAAAAGGAATTTAAGTTCATGCTCGCGACCCAGCAGCCATCGCTCAAGCGCCGGGAAGGTAGCCACACGGGCGCCCCTGAACCCCCACAAGCCCCCCCCACACTCTCAGACCTCCTGACTGGGCAAGTCTTTGGACCCACTCTGCAAAGACAGAGGTGGTCATCAAGGGTATTTTTCTGAGTTCCCAACTTTGAACATCTTTAAAGAAAGGGCGTGGGAAACCTGTAATAGAACATTGCAGAGTTCAACCATTCAGAAGGATGGGGAATTCAATCTGGGCCTTGCAGCCCAAGGTCAGTCAGCATCATGGGGTTCAGCAATCAGCTAACTGACATCAGGGATCTTGCATCCTCGCTCTATCTGAGCCATTAAATGGTAAATATACTATATTGAAAAGTTTGTTCACTGCAGACATGTTCTGGACTGCTTCTTGATTTCAATTTAATTCAAATGATTTAAGGGTGATAGACCAGTGACTACCACAGGTGGTCAGTGTCCAAATTGTGCTTGATCTCAATGTGTTGCTGATTGTATCAGTTGGGGTAAAGCATTGCCATTGATTTGATGAGCTGTTTTCTCTGATGTTATGAAGATGAGAATGTCTGTGGGTCGTTAGAGACACAGAAGCTACCGTGCAACTATATCAGGAAGATTTGGGTGATAATCCAGAGATTAGAACAAGGACAGTCTGACAACAAAAATTAAAATGAGGAAACACTTAAGCAAGACACAAGGACAGACTTCCAGTTCACCAATGGCAAACAGTAGGGCAAATGAGGATGAAAAGGCCAATAGTGAACCACCAGGACACCCTGAACTCAAAGCACAGGAAGTAACAGATCAATCAGGATCTGGAAAAATTCAAAACAGAAATAATTTCCCAGATAACCATAGAGATAGTGAGCAAAATGGAAGTCGTGATTCGAGACTCTAGAGCAGAAACTGACAAAAAAATAGATGAGCTCAGGACCATGATAGAAGCCATGAAGGCCCAGCATAAGAAAGAAATGGAAACAATAAATGCCCAACATAGGAAAGAAATGGAATCCATAAAACAGATTCAAACAGATATCCAGGAGACGAAACACTCTATTGAAAGTGTACACAACAGAATAAAAAAATGCAAAGATAGGCTCTCAGATATAGAAAATAAGATTGCAATCAGTGACCGTGAAAAGAGAGGTCTCTTAAAAACAGTAAGAGATCATGAGAAATCGGTCCAACAACTCCTAGATGATGCAAAGAAGAATAACATAAGACTGATAGGAATACATGAAGTAGCAGGAGAAAATACAAATGACTTTAAAAAGCTTGCAGAATTTGCAAATTTGCAGAATTAATGACAGAAAACTTCCCAAACAGAGGGAAAGAATTTGACATTCAGATAACTGAGGCATATAGGACCCCAACTAGCTACAATAAAAAAAAATCTACACCTAGACATATAATAATCAAGATCCCAGAAACCCAATAGAAGAACAAAATACTACAAGCAGTAAGAGAAAAGAAACAAATCACA
>NW_022900940.1:35328467-35345464 GCF_012274545.1 Fukomys damarensis
AATTAATAATGTGAAATAGGAAGTAAAGGGCTAAAGGTGTAAGGAAAGTGGGAAGGGTGGGGGAAAGGTAATAAGGGAGAGGAAAAAAATATGAGAAACTGAAAAAATGGAAATAAAGTGTTTGTAAATGGGGAGGGGAGGAGGGGTGGAGGGAGGGCAGGGACAAGGGGAAAAATGAGAATCAAGACCTATTATGTAAAGGTACAGAATCCCAATGATGAATGTAATTGTATTGTATTGTATACCTAGATTGTACCAATAACCTCAATAAAAAGAAAAAAAAATTCTCAAAAAAAAAAAGGAATTTAAGTTCAAGGCTAGTGTGGGCAACTTAGCAAAACCTCATCTCAAAATAAAATTTTATAAAAGGCTGAAGATATATATCAGCATACCCTGGGATCAACTCCTAATACCACAAAAAAAAAGTGGTAAAAAACTGATGGGGAAATAAGATACTTCCATGACAAAGAACACCTGAAAAGCTTCATAAATACCAAACCAGCACTCCAAACAATTCTAAACAATATACTAAAAAAAGACAATGAAGGTCACAACTCCATGAGGCCCAACAGGGCAGATCCATTAGGCAAGGCAAAAAATTAAAGGGAGGGGAAAAATTAAAAAGAGCCAACAACAGGAAATAACATAATGATCATTAAATTCATACTTATCAGTTATAACCATCAATGTCAATGGCCTCAATTCACCAATCAAAAGAAATAGACTGGCAGAATGGATTAAGAAGCAAAATCCAATAATATATTGTATACAAGAAACACACGTAGCTTAAAAAGAAACTCATAGACTGAAAGTAAAAGAAACTCATATACTGGAAAACAGTTCTCCATATGACAGGAACCCAGAAAAAAAAGCAGAGGTAGCCATCTTATTTGCAGACAAAGTAAATTTCAAACCAAAACTAATTGAGAGATAAATAAGGTCACTACATCCTTGTGATAGGAACAATTCAAGAGGAAGCAATCATAAATATATATGCATTAAATATTAATGTTCCAAACTATACAAACAAATATTAAGGGACATGAAAAACCAAAAAAAGCACAAATACAATTGTAGTGGGGGACCTCAATACTCCACTGTCACAAATAGATCATCTAGACAAAAAAAAAAAAAATCAATAATGAAATACTAGAACAGAACCACATTTTTTTGTTTTTTGGTACCAGGGATAGAACTCATGTCCTTGGACTTGTGAGGCAGGGGCCAGAACCACTGAGCTAAATCCCCAGCCCAGAACCATGGTTTTGAACAAATGGATTTAATAGATATCTACAGTGTGTTCCACCTCACAAAATCAGAGTATACATTCTTTTTGGTTATACACAGGTCATTCTCCAAAACAGACCACATACTCACTTGTAGAACATGCTTAGGTAAATGCAAAGGAATTGAAGTTATTCTGCATATATTATCAGATCACAGTGCAATTAAACTGGAGATCAATAGCAAAAGAAACCGCAAGAACTTCATAAACACATGGAAATTGAATAACACTCTCCTGAACAACCAATGGATCACAGCAGAAATTAAAGAAGAAATCAGACAAATTTTTCAAATAAATGATAATGCCAATAAAACATATAGGAATCTATGGGACACAATGAAAGCAGTTCTATGAGGTAAATTTATAGCAATGAATGCCCACCCTAGGAAAACAGAGTGAGCTCAAATAAACAACCTAATGCTGAATCTTAAGCTCTTAGAAAAAGAAAAGCAAGAAAAACCCAAAGCTCATACAAGGGAGAAAACTATAAGATCAGAGCAGAAATCAATGCAATGGAGACTAAGAGAACAATACAAAAAAAAAAAAAAAAAGTCAACCAATCAAAGAGTTGTTTTTTTCGGTTTTGTTTTTGTTTGTACCAGGGATCAAAATCGGGCCCTTGTGCTTGTGAGGCAAACAGCAGAACCTCTGAGCCAAATCCCCAGCCCCAAAGAATAGTTTTTTGAAAGAATAAATAATCCCTTATTTATTGTGTCAACCTTATCAAAAAAAAAAATAGGAAAGAAAAGGTTCAAATTCATGCAATTAGGAATGAAAAAGGTGAAGTTACAAAAGATCCAACAGAAATCCAGAGGATCATCAATACCTATTTCAAGAACCTGTACTCTAATACAATGGAAAACACAGGAGAAGTGGACAGATTTTTTTAGATACACAAGAATTACCAAAGTTGAATGAAGAAGAAATAAATTCTCAACACCCCAATTATAATCAGTGAAATTAAAAACAAATTTAAAATTTACCAACAAGGAAAAGCCCAGGTCCTAATGGCTTCATTACTGAATTCTACAAGATATTTAGAGAACTGTTGCTACTACTCTTTAAACTTTTCAGTAAAACTGAAAGGGAAGCAATACTTCCAATTTGATTCCTGGAAGTAAGTGTTACTTTGATTTCAAAACCAGGGAAAGACCCAACCAAAAAAAGAGAACTATAGGCCAATCTCCCTAATGAACATAGATGCAAAAATCCTCAATAAGACATTGGCAAACAGAATGCAGAAGATCATCAAAAAGATCAAACACCCTGATCAAGTCAAATTTATTCCAGGGATGCAAGGATGGTTCAACATACATAACTCAATAAATGTAATACACTTTATTAACAGAGTCAAGGTCAAAAACCATACGATCAACTCAATAGATAAAGAAAAAAGGCACTCAACAAAATTCAACACCCATTCATGATAAAAACCCTGCAGAAAAGTAGAATAGATGGTCTTTATCTCAATTTGATAAAGTCTATCATTGAAAAGCCAATAGCCAACATCATACTAAATCATCAAAAATGGAAAACCTTCACACTAAAATCAGGAACAAGACAAGAATATACACTATCACCACTCCTATTCAATATAGTTTTGAAAGCATTAGCCACAGTAATTAGACAAGAGAAAGAAATAAAAGCAACAAAGATAGGAAAGGAAGAACTTAAACTGTCATTATTCGCTGATGATATGATACTCTACATAGAAGACCCAAAGAAAACTCTGTCAGAAGACTTTTAGACTTAATTGACAGATTCAGTAAATTAGCTTGATACAAGGTAAACACTAAAAAATCAATAGCCTTCTTGTACACAAACAGACTCACTGAGAGTAAAATTAGGGAAACAATCCCTTTCACAATAGCATGCCCCCCCAAAAAAGAAATAAGAATCCATTTAGCAAAGGAAGCAAAAGACTCTTACATTGAGAACTACAACACTCTGAAAAAAGAGATCAAACAGGATATAAGAAAATGGAAAGACATCCCTTGTTCCTGGGAAGGAAGAACCATATAGTGAAAATGGCCATACTTCCAAAACTGCTATACAGATTCAGTGCAATCCCTATTGAAATCCCAACAGTATATTTCACAGAACTAGAGAAAACAATTCAATAATTCATTTGGAATCAGAAGAGACCTAGAATAGCAAAAGCAATTCTAGGCAACAGAAACATGGCGGGGGATATCACAATCCCCAACTTGAAACTATACTACAAAGCCACTATGACAAAAACAAGATAGTACTGGCAAAAAAACAGACCTGAGGATCAGTGGAATAGATTAGAAGATGCAGAAACAACTCCTGACATACTCAGCTACCTCATCTTTGACAAAGGAGCCAACCTCCTCACTGGAGGAAAGATAGGCTCTTTAATAAATTGTGTTGGAAATACTAGGTTTCAGCCATTTAAACTAGACCCCTATCTTTCGCCATGCAGTAAACTAAAATCCAAGTGGATTGAAGACCTAAATATTAAAACAGAAACACTAAATTTGCTGGAAGATAAGTTAGGTAGAACTCTTGAAGATATTGGCATAGGAAAAGACTTTATAAACAAATCATCAGTAGCACAGGAACTAGCACAAATAATCAACAACTGGAATCTCATATTATTAAAAAGCTTCTGTACTGCAAGGGAAATCACCAACAGAGCTGAGACAACCTACAAATGTGGGAAAAAAATTTACTAGCTGTTCCTCAGACAAAAGTCTACTATCTAGAATATATAAATAACTCAAAAAAAATCAGACCTCTCCCAAATATAAAGATCTCATTCAAAATGGGCATCTGGGGCCGGAGATTTGGCTCAGCTGTTCCACCACCTGCCTCACAAATGCAAGGGTCGGAGTTTGATCCTTGGTACAAAAAGCAATAACAACAACAACAAAACAAAAGACAAAAAATAGGCATCCGAAATGAGCAGACACTTCTCAGACAAAGAAGTAAAAGCAGCAAATAAATATATGAGGCCATACTCTTAAGTGAAATTAATAGGACACACATGTGTAAATACCAAATAGTTTCTCTGATGTGAAAAAGTAAAAGTGTAAATAAGGATCAAAGTGCATAATTGATCATGTGAAATATGAAGAAAAGGTCTAAATGGGTAGGGAAAGTGGGGGGTAGGAGAAAGTTAAGAAGGGAAAAGAAAAAATATGAGAAAAGGAAAAACATGGAAACAAAGTCTTTGTAAATAGGGAAGGGTGGAGGGGGTGAAGGGAGGGCAGGAGAATGGAGAAAAAATAATCAAGATACATCATGTAAAGGTACAAGAAGATCTCGATGACTGTAATGGTATTGTTTACCTTAAATGTACCAATAAACAATGAGAAAAAATACTAAAGATTATATAGGAAGGCTCGAAATACTAAAGGCTATAGGCGAAAACCTTTATATTGTACATTAGGCAAAAGCTAAAAGCATATTCTCTAAGATCTGAAGCTATACATGAATACTGTACTTGATCACTGATGGATACTGAATACCTACTTTTACTGCTCTTATTTAACATAGGGCTAGAACTTTAAGCAAGAGCAGTCAGGCAAGAGAAAGAAACAGGATCCAGAATAGGAAAAGAAGGTAATTTATCTATTTTTGCAGATGACATGATTTTGCACACAGAAAACCCTAAATATTCAGTCAAAAAGCTGTGAGAACTGATAAATGAAGTTAGCAGCTGTGGGAATATAAAAATCAATACATAAACCCAGTAAATCTTTACAGAGCCATAATAAACTTTTTGAAAAAAATTAAAGCAATCTCATTTACAATAGCTACAAAATTTTTTTAAATATTTAAGAATAAATTCAACCAAGAGAAAGTTCTCTTCAATGAATACTGTTAAAACATCCATATTACCTAAAGTAATCTATAGATTCAACGTGATTACCATGAAAATACCAATGCCTTTCTTCACAAAAATAGGAAAAAAATCTTAAAATTCATATGGAACCACACACAAAAACAAAAGCTGTAACAACCAAAACACTCCCAGTGTCACAAAGCTGGAGGCATTGTAATACCTGACTCTGAGGCACTGTACAAGTTGTAATAACCAAAACAGCATTATACTGACATAAAAACACATAGACCAGTGGCATGGAATAAAGAACCTGCTATCTTAGTTACTTTTCTCATGACTGAGACAGAATTCTTACCATCCACCATTTAAGGGAGGAGACATTTATTCTGGCTCACAATTCAGAAGTTTTATTTCTGTAATGGTTGGCAGCAAAGTGGAAGATCCTGGGCAGAGGAGAGCTGCTTACATCATGGCAGCCAGGGAACAGAGAGAAGGCAGCAGCCAGACAGGAAGATACACCCATTCCAGGTCATGATGCCCGTGACCCGTCTCTTCTGACCAGACCGCACCTAACAGCAAGTCACACAAAATTAAATGAACAAACAATAAAATAGTTGATTAAATAAGACAATACAAGATATAGTAACCAGTTTGGTAAAGAACTAGAAATTATAAAAAGCAAGCAAGCAAAAATAAAAGATATGAGAAATTCAATGGAAGCCATGGCTAGAAGATTTGACTAATATGAGGACAGAGTGTTAGAAATTGAAGACAAGATGGATGGATATAGATCATAAACTCTATGATATCCTAAAAACAATAAGACACCATGCAAACTGGATGCAACAGCTAAATAACAATTTTTAAAAAGGCCAACAGCATGTTACAAAAATAATAGAAAACTTAAAAGATGATGCAAAAAGTATAAAGTTTTATTTCCACTGAAACTATACAAAATTTTCTAAATCTAGAGTTCAACATTCAAGTACAAGAGGCACATAGAATCCTAAATAGCCAAAACTGGAAAAGAACCTCTCCATCATACAACATAATCAAAATTCCAGAAATTCAAGAAAAGGAGAGAATACTGAAAGCTGTTAGAGAGTAGTGGCAAGTTACTTACAAAGGCAAGCTTATCTGAATTACAGTAGGTTTCCTAGCACAAACCTTTAAGGCCAATAGAGCTTGAAGAAAACAATTATCAAACCAGACTTCTGTATCCTGAAAAAAATTAGCCTTTAAACTTGATGGAGAAGTAAAGACTTTTTATGACAAAGAAATTCAAAAGAAATACATGGCCGCTTAACCAGCACTGGAGAAAATACTCAAGGGACTCCTCACAGCTACCAGCACCAAAGCTCCATTCCAAATGAAAGTACACATCTAACTGGGAGAGCAGTCAAACAAAAGGCAAAAATGAAGGGATCAGAACTGGGAGTATAATGCAATGAAAGGATTCAATGAACACTTTCCAAGAACAATTTCAATGCCAGTGGAACTAGCTCCCCAGTTAACAGACGCAGGCAGATTGCATCAAAAAACAAAAATGCAGCCATAGGTGCCTCCAGCAGACCCACCTCATCCAAAAGGAAGCTCATGCACTAAAGGGGAAAGAAGGATGGAAAATGATACTGCATGCAGCTAGAACCCCAAACAGGCAAGATTAGCAAGTTTTAATTCAGACACAGCAGATTTCAAACCTACTAAATGGAAAGATATCCTGTTTCTGGATAGGGAGAAACAATATTTTGAAAAGTGACCACATCACCAAAAATAATATATAGCTTTAATGCAATCCCAATAAAAATCCAACAGCATTCTGTACAGAACTGGAAATAACAATCCTAACATTTATATGGAATCATAAATGACTTGAAATAGCAAGAGCAATCTGGGAAACAAGAGCAAAGCAGGAGGCATCACAATTCTAGATTTCAGGTTATATTACAAAACTACAGGGACTAAAAACATCACAGGACTGGCACAAAACCACACATGCAGATCAGTGGAACAGAATAGAGGGAGCAGAAACAACCAGGCACATTCGGCTACCTGATCTTTGACAAAGGAGCCAAAAGAAATGTACACTGGAAAAAAGGCCGCCTCTTTGACAAATGGTGCTGGGAAAGCTGGTGATTCACATGGAGGAGAAATAATTTAAACTTAGTCATGTCACTCTGTACTAAAGTAAATGGATCAGAAATCTAGGTATAAAAATAAACACTGAATCTGCTGGAAGATAAATTAGGCAACAACCTTGAAGACATAAGAAGTTTCTGATTTGAACCCCAGTTGTACAATAAATAACACCAAGAAACAAGAAATGGGATTATATCAAATTAAAAACTTCTGTACAGCAAAGGCAGCGATCTGTAAGTAAAGAAACAATCTACAAAATGGGAAAAGTTTTTGCCAGTTACTTCTAAACAGAAGATCAATACCTAGAATATATAAAAAACCAAGACATTAGACCCCCCTCAAAAAAAAAAAAGACCAACTCTTAAGTGAAATAAACAAGTTACACATGTATAAATACTGAATAGTTTCTCTGGTGTGAAAAACTAAAAGTGTAAATAAGATCCTAATGGTATAATTGACAATGTGAAATAGGAAGAAGGGCTAAAGGTCCTAGAATATATAAAAAACCAAGACATTAGACCCCCCTCAAAAAAAAAAAAGACCAACTCTTAAGTGAAATAAACAAGTTACACATGTATGAATACTGAATAGTTTCTCTGGTGTGAAAAACTAAAAGTGTAAATAAGATCCTAATGGTATAATTGACAATGTGAAATAGGAAGAAAAGGGCTAAAGGTGTAGGGGAAGTGGGAAGGGTAGGGGAAAGGAAATAAGGGAAAAGAAAAAAATATGAGAAAATGAAACAATGGAAACAAAGTTTTTGTAAATAGAAAAGGGTGGAGAGGGTTAAGGAAGGGCAGGGGAATGGGGAAAAATAAAAACCAAGATACATCATGTAAAGGTACAAGATCCCAATGATGAATGTAACCATACTGTATGCCTAAAAAGTACCAATAAACTCAATGAGAAAAAAAAAAGACCTAATTTAAAAAGTGGGCAACTGAAATGAACAGACACTTCTCAGAAGTCCAAGTGGCCAATAAGTACATGAAAAAAAAGGGGAGGTTCAACATCTTTGGCTACTAGGGAACTTCAAATAAAAGGAACATCAAGATTCCACTATATTTCCTGAAGAATGAATAGCCATCACAAAAACTCAGAAGCAACAAATATTTGCAAGACTGAGGAAAAGGGAATCCTTCTTCTTTGTTGATGGGAATGTAAACTAATACAACCACCATGGAAATCAGTATGGATATGCCTAAAAAACTAAAAATAGAAATTCCTTTGGACCCAACTCTACCTCTTCTAAGTATCTTCCCAAAATGGTTAAATAAATCATATTATAGGGATACACATCACTTCTTGGCCTTTTGACTAAGATCAAGTAAGAATGCAGTGATACATGAATACCCATGTTTATAGCAGCAGAACTCACAATAGTTAAATCTTGGAAGCAGCCTATATGTTCATCAACAGATGAATGGATTTTTAAAATGTGGTATGTATACACAATGGAGTACTACTCAGCCATAAAGAAGGATAAAGTTAAATCATTTGCAGGAAAATGGTTGCACCTCGAGACCATAATGCTAAGTGAAATAAATTTTGCACAGAAGGTTAAATAATGCATGGCTTCTCGTATGAAAAACCCCAAGCATAAATAACTTAAAGAGGAAAACAAAGACAGATGATGGAAAACGGGGAGGTGGACCTTTTGAGGATGGGACAGTAACCTAGGAAAGCAGGGAGGGGAAGTAAGAAGGACTAAGATATCATAGGCATACGTATTGATTCTTCGTGGTGAGTGGGCTCATTGTGTGTCACAATCATGGATCAACACGTTTTAAAAGATTTAATAGTTGAAGAGATGGAAATGCTCCTTGCCCCGATTGGACTATTACGTTGCGGTACATGTGTCAAATTATCAGAATGCACCTGTAAAGTTATGCAAGCGTGATGTCTGGATTTTAAAATACTCCAGCTATTGTACGTGCCCACCCTTTCTGTGGGGTCCTGTAGAAGGATCTGCAGCAGGGGCAGGAAAGGAAGGGAGCAGCCACAGATGAGAGTTTGGTGGAAGATCCACTAAGACAAAGGCCACCTCTCACTTGCAGATGCACACGTGAGTGCGTCCCCAAGCAGGGTGGCGTCTCTTTAGATGGAGGCTGCTTCCTGGCTGCCCTTCGCCTCTCTCCCCACTTCCTGGCCCACGGTGGCCAGTTTTCACTTCCCATCTGAGACACGATTTCATCATGGCATCCACTGCCCTAGCACCTTTCACCGGCCCCTTGGCCCAGGCAGATCTCTGCAGGGCACGGTTGACACTTCCTCCACCTCTCGGCCCATGTGCTGGGTGCCCGCTGTCATCCATGGCCTTTGCTGCTGGTGGGGCTTCAGCAGGGAGGACCAACCTGGAGGCCGTGGCACCCAGGTTGTCTGCACTCAGGGCAGTCTGGCACCCCTCGGCCCCTGGGCACTGTAAGCTCCCCCAGAGGGCCAGATGGCAGGAGCCTTGGGTGTCCCTGAAGGACGTGAAGGCACTGACAGTGAGGTACAGTGGATTGATGGGCTCAGTGTGGGGCCCTCAGTCTCTGGGGCACCGGGGCTGCACCCAAGCAGGCGTGCCCGTCCCCATGCCCCTACATCACAAGTAACCACAAGGGCCACCTGTGCTTGAACTTGTGACCCCTAAACATAAGGTTTTCCCAATAAGATCTGTTCATTTTATGACCACTTAGACATTTAGGGATTAAGATAATTTACTCAAGTGTGCCATGTGGAATGCTCTTAATTGGTTGCACGCAAATCCTAAACGTCTTTCAAAACTGAAACGTCTCGTGCTACTTTCTTGCCCCTTGGGTCTGGCCTTGCCCGACACTCCAGCTGCCTTGCACGGTGCTGGTCTAGGAGGCTGAACGTCAGAGAAGTCCCTGGGGTGGGTGAGGAAGGGCTTGTGACACACGATGGCCAGATTCTTTCCCATACAGTACCTGGAAAGCTCCCCTCGCTCACCTCCCTGTGGATCCCGCCGCCCATGTCCCCATGCCAGGGTGGCAAGCCTGAGCTGGACGGACTGGGACAGAAGAGTGCAGAGAGAAAATCAGAAACAGAGCCAAAGAGACAGGGATGGATGCGTCGAGACAGAAAGAGATGGACCAAAAACGGCGAGACAAAGAGGGAGAAAAACATCCAGGCCCAGAGATGGCTACTGAGGCAGGGTCCTTAGGGACAGAGGGATACAGAGGGACACAGAGAGACAGAGATGGCAGCAAGAGTGACACAGAGATACCAGGAGGGAAAGAGACACAGTGGGAGTAACCGAGGTACAGACAGCGACAGGAGAGAGAGAGACAGACAGACAGACAGAGGGAGGGTGCCCTGGTCACTCTCACTGCTGAAACACAATACCCAACACCACAACTTAAAGGCAGAGAAGTGTACTTTGGCTCACGGTTACAGCCCACGGCCAGCTGGCTTCCTGAACCAGGCCGCACCTCCTGACAGTGCACTGAGCTGTAAACTGGCCATGGACTACTCCATGGGTAAGTACAGCATCCTCACGATGCAATCCCCACCCCGAGCCCCACCTACAACCATACGAGGCTTTGCGGGGCAGAGATAGAAACCATAACTGAGGGGAGGACAAGGGGGAGCAGGAGGGAGACTTCCAAAATTTGCAAGGGAACAGAACAAAAAATCCAGGGAACTTCCTCGCCTGTGTGTCAGAAAGCCCTCCAGCCGATCAAACACAGGCAGCTCTTCAAGAGTCTAAAAAACTTCCCCCACCCTAGACTCTGACCCCAGACGCTTCCTCAGACGGGCTTTGGAGTTGTGGTGGGGAACACAGCCCAGCCCAGATGTGCGCACCAGCAGGGGCCCACGGGGCTCCCCAACAAATGCGGCAGGTGGTCGAGGCCCCACGATAGGACAATCAGGAGCCACTCCAACCCACCGAGCCTCCTGCTGCCTCTCAGCAGGTCACACAGCGCCATACAGCCTGCAGCTGCGGCTGTCCCGGGGTTTCCAGCTCCTTGGCCAGGGCAGTCCTTTCGGGGCTGCTGCCCAAGCAAGCAAGCAGATGCAGCAGCAGCCCTGAAAGTGTCTCACAGCTGCCGAGTCCTCATCCCGAGGATAAATATTCAAGAAAATGATAAAACGCTGCACAATAACGTGAATGCACGCACTGCTTCAGAACTGTATACTCAGAATGGTTCAAATGGTGCATTTCAGGCAATGTGTATCTCACCACAGCAAGGAAAGTAAAGCTTCAGCTATGCCGCCGGAATCTCTCAGCTCTGCTCTTCTGAGTTCACGTCACTAAAAACAGCCCCTTTTCACGTAGTGCCAAATGGCCACGCCACCCCACCAGCCATCACCCAAGTGGGCTGTCTCGTCCCCTACTGGAGCCAGCCAAATTCCGGGCACCCCACTGGCCAGCGCTGGGTGCCCTGGCTGGGCAGGAGTCTGTGCTGGTCACAGGTTTGGCTCAAATCTCAGGGACTCACCTCTTCACACAGGAGCCTGCTTCTTGCCATGCTGGCATGAGCTGCCCCTCCATCTTCTCCTGCAGGAATGCCCAGGGCTTGCTGCCAGCCTAGGAACTTCCACCCCAGAAAGCAGGAGAGGGACGTGGTGGGTAAATACCCAGCCTCCCATCTTCCCACTGGGGCACTAAGGAGTGAATTGCACACAGCTGCTGGGATGGGCAGATGGTCTGCAGGTGCGGTGACTGGCTTGGAAACACACCCTTCCCTTCCCTGTCCACTAGAGTTTCTGAGGAGGGCACCTTCCTAATTATCTGTACTTGAATCCTTGTCTCAGAATTGGCTTCTGGGGAAACCCAAACAGGACAGTTTCTGGGGGAGATGGGACACTGCTGGGGGAGGGGAGCATGGACCCCAGCTGGCAAAACTGAGCTGAGGGCGTGGCCAACACCCCGCCCCGGGGGTGGGGGGGCTGAGGCTCAGCTCACAGATGGGGAACAGCTGGGCTGTACCAGTGTTCCTTGCCTGGTAAAGGGCTCTAACCCAAGCCTCTGGTCTCCCACTTCCCCATCTGTGCCCCACAGTTACATGCCGCTGAAAGAATTCCTGAATTTAAAAGCAGGTCACTGTCACCATAGCCCACAAGGCAACAGCAGATTTAAGCAGAAAATTGTAATTTAAAAAGGGATGAAGCCAGGTGAGGTGGTGCATGCCTGTAATTCCAGCACTCTGGGAGGCTAACACAGGAAGATCAAAAGTTCGAGTCCAGCCTGGGTAACTTAGAATGATCCCATCCTAAAAATTTTTATTTTTTATTTTTCTTTTAAAGGGATGGTGGGCCAGGGATGTAGCTCAGTGGCTCCTCCCCTGCCTGGCAAACACAAGGTCCTGAGTTTGATTCCTGCTACCAGAAGAAAAAAAAGGGGGGGTGCTGGGGATGTAACTCAATGTGAAGGCTCTGAGTTCAATTTCTAGTTCCTTTAAAAAAGAAGGTGTGGACAGAGGACCTGGACAGGACAGAGTCCTGGCAAGGGACCTGCAGCTCAGTGTCCCCTCATGTTGATCTGCCACTGAGGGCCTGTGACTCAGTCCCCTGGAAACCTAACAAGAACCCTGGTCAAGGGGTTGGTATTGGTGGCTCCTGAGAAACAGAATCCCTTTTGTTTGTAACCGCCAAGAGTGAAGTAGGCTTTGCCAGAGAAGGGTTCCTGAGGAGCAGTATGAGCTTGAAGGACAGGAAAGCATTTTGCCCTCCAGGCTGCCTGCACTGAGATTCATCCATGACATAAGACTCTGCCTGCCTCCCTGTCCTACTGTTTCAGGGTCTTGGCTCCAACCTCCGTCACCAGTCTAGCTGGCACTTTGTGCCTGTTGTTTAATTTATTCTACCCACATTGAAGGGCTCGCTGTGTTCACCCATGGACAATTGTCCCTTTGCAGCTGGACAGGACCCGTGGATGGTGCCACTTTTGCCCTTAGCCCTATAAGTGGCCAATGGCACCGAGAAGACAAAGCTAGAAGGTTAAGATGCAGAATCAGGCAAGATGTTTGCTGCACACAAGGCAAACCCCACCCCAAGTACACACATCTCTTGGCAGATGGGCTGCAAGCACAAGTGAACCCGGAATTCCTAGATTAAAGCATCTGAAGGTTCAAGTGCAACCAGCCCCCTGGACAGCTGAGTCTAGAAGCAGACAGCTCCCAGTCCCCAGAACTTCCCACAGTTTTTGTGAGCAAGGAAGGTGCTGCTCAGACGTTGGGTTAGTTTGTTGTGAAGCACAGGGATCTAATGTGAGGACTAGAGCAACTAACAGCACACCGGTGGCATCTGGTACTCGGAAGTGGGAAAGAACACAGACCTGAGGGGCCAGGGTCTCATTCTGAGCTCTAGCCAACCGCAGGGGACACGAGACAGGCAAAGGCAGCTGTCAGAAGTGGAGGCTCAAGAGGGCTAAGGCATTCTCCCAAGATCGCCCGGTGAGCCGTGGGACCAGCTCTTCCCAGTTAGCGGCAGGCTGAAGGGAAGGCTTCCCCAAGGGGCTGTGATCTGAGAGGTGCCAAGGGAGGGCCTGGCCTCTCTCACAGGCGGTATCCATCCCTCTGCCTGCACAGGTGCAGCTGCTCAGCTTGTGGGAGTCCAGTGTGGGCGTCTGGCGGGAGGGGGGAGCCCTGGACACAGCAACACCAGCAGTGAGGACTTGCTGAGATCCCACTCACTGTGGGGTTGCCTCGCTGGATTCTCACAACAGCCCTGTGATCTCCATTAGAGATGAAAAACCACTGCAGCAAAGGGACGCAGCTCCTCCACGAGCACAGCTGGAGCCAGGGTTTGAATAACACGCAGGCAGCGTGGCCCCAGAGAGCTTCACAGCCATGTGATTCTATTTCTGGGTAACAAGGGATTCAGAGGATGCAGACAGACGCGCAGCCCTGCCAGCCACCCTGGGCGCCCTCTCAAGCCAAGGAGGCTGTGTGGGTGTGGCCAGCTCCTGTCCCTACATGCCAGGATGGAGCAGCTGGGTTAGGTGCAGAGGGGACCTGCAGTCCACCTGAGCTCTCACTCGGGGCCACCTCTGGAACCCTCTCTTTCTGAACTAAACACAGCGGTTCCTGCAGGAGGCCTGGCCCTGAGACCATCATTCTGACCTTATGCCTGGGAAAAACCCCTCTAGGAGCTCCAGCCCCTGCACTAACAGGCTCCCTGCATCCCACCAAAACTAGGCCACAGTGTCCTTCAGACCATAAAGAGAGGCACTGCAGACAGCTTGTCGATCACAGAACAAGAAAGATGAAGCTAGGCCAGCTGGAAAACTGGGGCTAAGCGTGGCAGCAGAGCCAATCCCTTGGGCAGGTTCCTCCCTGTGCAGCCAAGGCACTGCTTGAGAGACTGGCTTGGGTGTTCTTACATGAGCACTAATATAAAGGGGTCCTGTGTATCTCACACTACTCCCATATAAAGGGCTTTGGCAAGAGTGATCTAAAACCCACCCCACTCCAAGGCCTGCATTGCTTGAGGTCAAGCTGTGAGGTGAGCTCTGTAAGGCTGTCCTCAGACCTCTCCTTCCCCTAATCACTGCCTTCGGCAAAAACATCTCAAGTTCTCAACAAATACTACACTTTCTTTGCTCTGGCTCCAAGATTTCACGCTGAGTTAGGGGATGCACTTTGGCCTACAGCACAAATGACAGTACTGCCACAAACCTGTGCCTATTATGGAGCCTGCCTCCCCACCCCCACCGCAGGCAATTTAACCTAATAACTAACTACACAGGAGTATTTCCTTAATTATCTCCTTCAACCCTACCAGGGTAGCACATTAGTCAGGACTGAATTCAGCCGTGAAGGACAGTCCTACCCCCGCAATAGCAGCTCACATCAATGCTTCTCAAACTTTATTTTTCGCATAAATCAAATCTGTGGATGTTGTCAAAATGCAGATTGATTCAGAAAGTCTGAGTTAGGGGTCAATGTTCTGTATGTCTAACAAATCCTCAGATGGTACCAGTGCTACTAATCAAACACCAGAGATTTAAATGAAACGGTAGTTAATTTTTTGCTAGGCAAATGATATCCAAAGGAAGACACCTAGAGGTTAATGTGTGGCTGAGGGTGTCCTTTTGCTCTACCACCCCCAGTTGCTCTAAAGTCTAAGTTCAAAGTCTCCTATGAGACTCAAGGCAAACTCTTAGCTGTGAGCCCTCGTAAAAATAAAATTAAAACAAGTTGCATGCTGCCAGGATAGAACAGAACAGAATAAACATTCCTATTTCCAAAGGGAGAAACAGGAAAATAATAAAGATGAAATGGACCAAAGGAAGACTGAAATCCAGCAAAGCAAATATTAAGTTCTATAGCTCCATATCCAGCAACCAGAGCACACTGTGGCATAAGTAAGCACTAAAGAATCTGGGCAGCCCTGCTCCACAATTACTAGCTCCAGACCATCGCCTCCCTCTGGCTGGCTTTGTCAGGTGTTCAACACCCTCAGCATCTCTGACTTCCTGAAGTCTCCATCAGCAGTTGTAGCTTCACTCTCACAGCTGCAAAAATTATCCTTTTTGATAGGAAAGGAAGAAGTTCAACTGTCCTTATTTGCTCATGATATGATTCTCTACATTGAAGACCCAAAAAACTCCACCAAAAGACTTCTCGATTTAATTGACACTTTTAGCAGAGTAGCTGGATACAAGGTCACCACCCAAAAATCAATGGCCTTCTTGTACACTAATAACAAACCCACTGAGAGACAAATTACAGAAACAATTCCTTTCACAATAGCACCCAAAAAAATGAAGTATCTGGGAATCAATCTAACAAAAGAAGCAAAAGACCTCTACACTGAAAACTACAGCACCCTGAAAAAAGAGATCGAAGAGGATACAAGAAAATGGAAAGATATCCCCTGCTCCTGGGGAGGAAGAATCAACATAGTGAAAATGGCCATACTACCAAAACTGCTATACAGATTCAATGCAATACCAACTGAAATCCCAACACTATACTTCACAGAACTAGAAAGAAGAATCCAAAGATTCATTTGGAACCATAAGAGACCTAGAATAGCAAAAGCCATCCTAGGCAACAGACACATGGCAGCGGGTATAACAATTCCCAATTTGAAATTACACTACAAAGCCACTGTGATAAAAATAGCATGGTACTGGCAAAGAAGCAGAGGATCAGTGGAACAGATTGGAAGACACAAAAACAACTTCAGATGCACTCAGCTACCTCATCTTTGACAAAGGAGCTGACAGTCCCCACTGGAGGAAAGATAGCCTCTTTAATAAACAGTGTTGGGAAAACTGATCTCAACCTGCCAAAGATTAAGACTAAGCCCTTATCTGTCATCATGCACTAAATTAAAATCCAAGTGGATTAAAGATCTAAATGTAAAAACAAAAACACTAAACTTTCTGGAAGATAAGTTAGGCAGAACCCTGGAAGACATTGGCATAGGAAAAGACTTTATGAACAAATCCTCAGTAGCACGGGAACTAGCAGAAAGAATCAACAACTGAGATCTCATCTTATTAAAAAGCTTCTGCACTGCAAAAGAAACCATCAATAGAACTAAGAGACAATCTACAATGTGGGAAAAAATTTTACCAGCGGCTCCTCAGACAAAGGACTATTATCTAAAATATATAAAGAACTCAAAACAACCAGCCCCCCAAATATAAAGACCCAATTCTAAAATGGGCATCTGAATGAACAGACATTTCTCAGACAAAGAAATAAAAGCAGCAAGAAAATATATGAAAAAACATTCCACATCATTGGTCATTCGAGAGATGCAGATGAAAACAACACTGAGATTTCACCACCCCACAAA
>NW_022900940.1:35345573-35371698 GCF_012274545.1 Fukomys damarensis
TATGGAGATACCTCAAAGAGCTGGGACTAGAGGTTCCATTTGACCCAGCCATCCCTCTGTTGGGTATCTTTCCAAAAGAATTAAAAGAATCATACCACAGTGATATATGTGCACCCATGTTTATAGCGGCACAGTTTGTAATAGCTAAGACTTGGAAACAGCCCATCTGCCCATCAGTTGGACACTGGATAAAGATGTGGTTTTTCTATAAAATGGAATAATACTCAGCCATAAAGAATGAGAAAGTAGATGCATTCATAGGTACATGGGTACATTTTGAGGATATACTCCTAAGTGAAATACATAAGTCACACATATGCAAATACCGAATAGTTTCTCTGGTGTGAAAAACTAAAACAGTACTCAAGATCCTAATGGGACAATTAGCAAATAGGAAGAAAAGGGCCAAAGGTGCAGGAACAGTGAGAAGGATAGGGAAGGGGGAATAAGAGAAAAGGGAAAAAATATGAGAAAATGTAAAAATGGAATTAAAGTGTTTGAAGGGGGGAGGGGAGAAGGGGGTGAAGGGAGGGTGGACACCAGGGGAAAAAATGAGAACCAAGACCTGGCATGTAAAAGTACAAGATCCCAGTAATGAATGTAACTGTACTGTCTACCTAGAATGTACCAATAAATTAAATTTTTTAAAAAATTATCCTTTTAGGGGCTGCCGAAGAGACCCTGTGACTCAGAGCCTGGTCTTCCAGATCTTTCTTTGAAATCTTGACAAAAGCCTCTATGACTTCATAACTTTTATATTCCATGTTTTGGTTTTTGTCTAATATTGCCCCAAAGCCTCACGCAGTTATAGTTGGGGTTTTTTTGGAGGTGGCTGGATCTAGGGTGTGTGATGCTAGGATTAAATTTGTAATTGGATTTGGTGGGTTCCTGAGATGCCTTTTCTTACTATGTTCAAATCTCTTTCTTAATGGTGCTAACTGTACCTGCTGTGGCCATTACTTTACACCTGCTCCTTTTCTGCACAAACTACAAGTTTTTCAAATTGTTCTGCTCTGAGTTTTACTCCCAAGTCTCCCTGTAAATCTGGCTAAGAGCAGCCAGTGGTACCCATGCCACAGTCTGATGAATTAGTCCATTACCTTTAAACTCAGCTTCCCACAAAGTCTCAGGGCATGGACAAAATGTAGCCACGTTCTTTGCCAAGGTGTAACAAAGAAAGCCTCCAGTTCAGCCGCCAATAGAACCCTTATTTCCATCTGAAATTTTACGAGTCTAGCCTTTATTTCACACCTTGCTCCCAGCTTTCTGATCTTCTGAACCCTCACCAGAATCACTGCTAAGCTCTGCTTACAGCATTCCAGGCTTTCTCTAGCCCACTTTTCTAAACTTTTCCAGACTCCTCCCACAACCCAATTACAATGGCTCCTCCGATTTCTCAAGTACAAAGCAGTGACTCCATCTCTTGGCACCCAAGTTTTCGTGTTAGTCAGCTTTGCATTACTGTAACAAATACTCAATATAAATCAACTTAATAAGAGAAAGGGGTTATTTAGGCTCACCGTTGCCATGGCCACTTGTCTCTGTTGCTCTGGGCCTGTAGAAGCACAGTACCTCCCAACAGGAGTATGACAGAGCACGCCGCTCATTTCAGGATGGCTGCGAGGCAGAGACAGGAAGGGCCTGTGCTACCCTTGCCCCATCTCAAAGGGCACGGTATCCAAGTGCCATCCACCTTCTCTTCCAACTGCTCTGCCTTCCCAGAAATAATTATTCTGTGGCCTTCTTTCCAACCCAGTTCTACCGCCAGTTGCACCTGTCGAGGACCAGAGCAGAATGAAGGCCTAATTGGCCTCTGTGAGCAGAGGAGAAAGTCTTCACTCAAAGGTGAGTGCATAATGCATATTAGGGAAAAGTTAAGACAACTGAGGTTAAGTTGTTTACCAGAAAATGTACTAGTGGAGATCAGAAACCAGATGAATCTTGTGTTATTTTGATGGCTTGTGCCCATGTTTGGGTGAACAAAAGTGAGGGGAGCCGAAGGCTTGGGCTCCCCTGCCTACTGGAGGTGAGAGCCCACCGGCTGCCACATGTTACGCTGACTCTGGTCTCTTTGTTCTTCATCCTCTTTCACTCCTGGGACAGGGAGAACAAAGCCGCAGGTCTAGATCCCGGAGCAAGGCCAAGGGTAGGCAACAGGCAGTGCCCCGGGGGGGCTTGGACCTGAGTCACCTACAGTTGGCACCTGAGTACAGGGACATGAGACTAGGGTGGGCCGCATGTATCAGCTTGGCTATGCTCACATGCCTTTGGGATGGCCATTCCCGGTTCATTCTGTGTGTGGCCCTTCGTGGTGCACCCTGCAGCCTCAACTCCTCAGATTTTGAAAGCACTATGCTAACCTCGGTTCGTTTATAGACACATATACGGGTTCCGCCACTTCCTCTGATTTTTGCTGAACTTCTAACTTAAAAAGCAAAACACTTACGTGGGCCCCATCCCTCTTGATGAATTAGACACAACAGTGTTGGAGCAGAGAGTCTATGTTGAGAAAATTCTTCAGGACATTCTGTTTTAAAACAGCTTGTAAACGCTGTGTCAGCTTGCCTGAACTTGCTATTGGGTACCTAGATATTTGGTGAAATACTAGGAGTGTTTCGAGAAGAGACTGACATTTAAGTTGGTAGACTGAGCAAAACAGACGGCAGGCGGACCGTGGAGGTGGGCCTCATCCGATCAGTTGAAGACCCAACTAGAAGAAAAGAGCTGACCTACTCCAAGTCGGAAGAAATTCCCTCCTGCAGCTGCTTTCAAACAGGACCACCAGGTTTTGTTTTTCCTTCAGACTCAGACAGCTCTTTCTGGGTCTTGAGTCCACTGACCTTTGGACTGGGACCCCGTCCTGAGTCTCCAGCTTGCTAAGACACTGCAGGCCTTAGCATTTGTCAGCATTCACAATTATGAGTTAATTGCTTATAACAAACAAATGCACATATAGCCTGTTGATTCTTCTTCTCTAGCGACCCTTGAATAATACACAATACTTCTACTAATCTTGTGGTTCTCAGCATTATCTAGTTAGACTCAGAAAGATTTTCTTAAAATCTCAATGATCAGCCAAGTCAGAATTCTGGCAGGGAACCCAGGCTTCAGTATTTTTAAGAGAGGCCCAGATAATCCATGGTGTAGGCAAGATTCACAGGTGTAAATCAAGGCTTGAAAACCAGTGGTTTGTAGGCTGTGTCTAGTCTTCTAATACTTGTTCGATCAAAATGGTTTTAATTTTTTCTCATTTTAAGTAGGCGTATGGTTTCTGAGAGTTCGCCACAAGCCCCTCCATCCTGCTGTTCACCCAGTGCTTCCTTAGTCCTGCTAAGAGCACGTGTGATGCTCTTACAGTGAGCAGTCTCTTCTTGGCCAGCACTACTTTCTCACTAAAAGGGCTGAGGGAAAAGGGAAGAAAAGGGCATTGGGAGAGAAATCACGAAGAAGGACAGTTCAGGGGACAGCCTTGGGGAACAGAAGTGATCCAAGCTGCAGGCTTCTGGGAGCTGCACGGAGAGGCAGTTTGAGAGGCAGAGACTTCCCAGCACCAAGGGAGGCTGAGGGAGGAGGATTAAAAGTTTAAATACTACCTGGACAACTTAGCAAGGCCCCTGTCTCAAAAATTATAAAAATAGTATTTAAAAGGGGCTGAAGTTCTAGCTCAGTGGTAGAGACCCCCTAGGTTGAGTCCCAGTACTGCCAAAAATTAATTAACTAATTAATTAAAAAAATAAGAAAGGCAGAAACAATGGGGCCTCGGTTAGCTGCCCACAAATGAGGTATAGCTCCCCTCTCCCAGGTGCAATCATATAGCTTTCCTATTTTAGAGTCTTCTTAACTTGCTTAGATTTTTTCCTAAGTAGTTCATGTTTATGATATCATAAATGGCATTTTAAAAAATTGCATTTCTGGGGTTTTGGTGGGGGCTTAAAACAATCTACTCTTTTAATCTTGGCAACCTCACTAAGCTCCCCTATTGATTCTAATGATTTATCTGTAGATTCTTTTGGGATATTTTTATGTACCAAAAAAATGAAGGTTGACCCCCCCCCAACCTCCTGGATGCTGCATTCATACACAAAAAACGGTTCCAGGTCAAATGGGGACTCCTGAGAGAAAGGCAAATCAGCAAAACTCATGACAGGTGGCACAGGAGAAAATCTTGCTGGTCTTGGAACAAGATCTTAAGCTGAAACCAAAGAAAGACTAGTGATGAGGAAAAGCAGGGCTGGGGATTCAGCTCCGTGGTTCTGCCACCTGCTGCACAATCACAAGGTCCCAAGTTCAATCCCTGTACCAACAACAACAACAGTGATTTTTCTATCATCAGATCATGTTATTTAATAAGGGGAAAATATGAGAAAATGAAAAAAATGGCAATGAAGTCTTTGTAATGGGGGAGGGGTGAAGGGAGGGCAGGGACAAGGGGAAAAATGGAGAACCAAGACCTGTCATGTAAAGGTACAGGACCCAATAATGAATGTAACTGTAATGTATACCTAAAATGTACCAATAAACTCAATGAGGAAAAAAAAAGGAATGACAAAGAGGACTACATTAAAATTAATAATGTCAGTTCTCTAAAATACATTGTTAAGAGTAGAAAATTCAAGCCACAGGGTTGGGGATCTATAAAGAAAGCTTACCAACCAACAAGAAGGAAGCAGAAAATCAAATGGGAAAATCTGCAAAGGTCCTGACCACACATACCTCAAAAGAAGAAATTCAGATGACCAATGAACCAATACGAAGGCACTGAGATACGCCAGACACCCTAAAGTGCAAATCCAAGCCAGAAGGAGCCTGTGTCTACTGTTACAGGGTTTAGGCAGGAGTAGAATTGAAGGCCCCGTGCAATCCTAAAGCTAAATGTTAAATCCGGCTAACTTAAGTCTATTTAGTGTTATATCCTAGTTAAATGTAACACAAAATATTAAAGCTAAATGTTTACATACTATCCATCAAACTAGCAAAACTGTTAAAAATATGCTCTATCTGCTTGCTTTAACAAATACATAAACCTTGGGGCCGGGGATTTAGCTCAGTGGTACCACTGCCACCTGCCTCGCAAGCACAAGGGCCCAAATTTGATCCCTAGTACCAAAAAAAAAAAAAAGACAAGAAAACAAATATATAAACCTTGATGTTGACAACATTGCAAATATGAATAAAGCTACAGTTTTTATAGGACTTAGAGTCACCAAATATCAATGATACTGAATTTAGTTAATATCTGCACATCTGTGTGTTCTGGTAATGGGCCAGTGATGCTTGATCAAGTATTAAAACAATGACAAAACAATTCATAAATGATTATATGTTTATCCATAAAAGCTTTTTCTGTTGCCTTCATTTTAGCAGAATCACTGTTGTTCTAATCAAGATTTAAAGGATTGAAAATATATTTAGAGCATACATAATGTTACATTTTTTATCAAAATTTTAAGTGAAAGCAAATGTAAAAATTTAAAAAATAAAACAACCTTAAATATGTTTTCAAAACTTTTCTCTTAGGCTGGAGATTTAGCTCAGTGGTTCTGCCACCTGCCACGCAAGCACAAGGTCCCGAATTTGATCTCTGGTACCAAAGAAAAAACAACTTTTTTCTCCTAAAAGATTCAAAATTATCTACTAGCTAAGGTTACATGTTGAATATAAAAACTCTAATCAAAATTATTGAAAGCCAAGGAATTTTAAAAAATTAATGAAATCTTACGAAATTTTTTTTTCTTTTAAATTGAATTTATTGGTACATTCTAGGTAGACAGTACAGTTACATTCATTACTGGGATCTTGTACCTTTATGCAACAGGTCTTGGTCCTCATTTTTTCCCCTTGTCCCCACCCTCCCTTCTCCCCCTCCAACCCTCCCCACCTTCAAACTAATTACTTTTATAAATTAAATGTCTACCATTTCAGCCTCCAGTGATCACTTTGTCACACATATGAAGAACCAGCATCCCACAACATGCTTGTCACATCTTGACCTGTAGCTGTCCATGAGGAGTGAATTTGTCTCCCAGGAAATGCTTGGCAACGCCTAGGGAGATGTTGACTGTCAGGACTCAGGATGGCAATCCCACTACTGTCCGGTGAGAAGAGGCCAGGATGCTCCCTTGCCCACAATGTCACTACTGTCAACACTGACACGTCCTGGTCTACGCTTGGGTAGATGTGAATTTAAGAGGGCTGTTGTCTGGTTTACCTGACAGTGTTCCTCAGCCATATGTGTAGCAATTGTGAACAATGCGCCAGTTCGTGGGTAGCTCCAGAACCATGAATTCAAAGATGAAAAGCAAGAAAATGCTGCTTGGCACGATTGGAAATGAAACGCCACTATGTAAGAACCAATCACATCTGAGTTCCAGCAGAGACCGGATTTAACAAGTTAATGGATTTGTGCTTCCTTGTAAGAAGTGCTTCCTCCATTACGTAGAAAGTTTGAAGGTCAGTATTCTGAAAGAAGAGTCTGATGGATGAAATTTACACTTACAATGCAAAAATATTAGTAACAGGAATATGTATACTACTGCGCCCATATCACTAAATGCAGTGCCATGAGGCACTCTGTAATTTCAGTCACAGCAGATGTACGGGTGAGCTGTTTCATTGCTGGGACAAAATTCCTGACATACACACCTTAAACAGGGAATGATTTATTTGGCTTAAGGCTTCAGAGGTTTCAATCCATGGTAAATTGGCTCCAAGGCATACACACTGTGGTGGAAAGGCTCAGTGGGGCAAAGCTACTCTCCATAGCAGCCAGAAATAAAAGCAGGTTGGGAAGCGAGCCATAGAGGAAGGGCTAGAAACCAGATCTATCCCCAAGGCCACACCCCATGACCCACCCAGACACAGAGTGCCCTGTACTAATCTGCGAGGCAGGTGTCTCTTAATTGAGTTTAATTTGACAATCAGAATTATAGGTCAGAGAAAAGAAGCAAAGAAAATTTAAATACTTTTAACAGTCAGAGAACAAGTTATCGGTACATAGTCTATGATACACATGCAACTTCATCTTTTTCTCCTCCCCGCCCCTCTACATGGTGTATTCCCTGGGGGAGGTAGGCTTTACCCCCATATGGGTTGAAAATTCCGGTGTAACTTCTACTCACTCTCAGGAAAGCTTATCATCACTCACCAACTAGACTGCTCAGTTTGCCGGTTACACTGCATAGGATCAAGCAGTTGTCAAAACTCCAAACTACATTTAGAATTGTCTCCCTCCCCCAGGTGATTTCTCTAGGGCCTCCCTAACTGCAGCTGTCAAGGGAAAGGGAAAGCCGGGTCTTCTAGCCACTGTGCCGCTCCCCAGTTCCTGGTTCTCCAGTGGTTTATGCAGCACAAAGTGCTCTCTCTTAGTGTGTTTGCTCCTCCTGGCTGTTCTCTCTCTCTGTGTCTTAGGTGGGTCCAGTTCATGAGAAACATGTATATTCTTTACTTGGTTCTTGATGTCAGTGTTGCTACTTCTCAAATTCAGCGCTCTCTCTCTCTCTCTCTCTCTCTCTCTCTCTCTCTCGTCTCTCTCCTCTGTTAGGTAGCCCTAGTCTCTTAATCCTCAACCATGAGCAAGAAATTAAATCCAATGATCCCATAACTGCACAACAGGAAAGGGATGAGAGACTGAGTTTGCCAATTTGTCCCATACACGTGGGCAAGCCCAGATAAGGTCAGCAGACTTGATCTGCCGACCTAGAAATTTACTATATTTGTATGCATGAGATCAACTTGGACCAGCTAATCCCTAGCCAATCTCGGACTTGTGAGGTGAATAAAATTCTTGTCTGGAGTGGTTGGTTAGCAGCAATAGTTGACTGATACATCTGCTCTTTCTTGGCTTGGGACTGAATCTCATCACCTTGCAGGGAGATGGAGTAAGACGCCCCAGCCCATCGCGCCCCTCCCCAAGCACATTTCTTCCTAAATCCTCCCATGCTTTTACAGCTTTCAATCATGTTAGATCTTTCCAGTGATTTTTGAGAAGTTTAACGGGTTCTGTGATACCTAATTTGGAATTTGGACTTTCTCACTATGGAAATTTGGGTCTTACACATGTAAAACTCCCAACTCAACAAGCTGTCACCTTTGCTGGTTAAGCTTAACCACTCGCTAAATGCTTTCTTTCTCCTTCCTGCCATTTTAACTGGTGGAGCTGGCACTTATCATAGAGCAGCCTCGGGACCCCGGACAACGCTACTCGTCTCTGGTGATGGCAAGTGACTGTCCTTGCAGTGTCAGGGATGAGTAAGTACTTTATGATGGATGTATGCACGGGTGGGATTAAACAGGGCCACAATGAAGCAAGTCGACTTAGCTAAGGCCAAGGCGCCAGAGCCCAGGGTCCTGACCTCTGGCCAGCCTGTTTCTTCCTTTCTCACTTCACTGCTGTGCCCATCCCAACCCTTGGGATTAAGAACTCGGTGGCCCAGTAACCTCTTAATAAAGTGCAGATGCTCAACAGTATGAACAGGTGCTCAGCATGGGGATTTCCTTAAAAGATCCAGAGCAACCCTAGATTTAAAACCTCTCCAAGGCAAGGACCAGACATTCTCTTTAATAAGCAGTAAACAAGCTGACTATAAAAGGAACATTACAGTCGCATGGGGTTATACAGCCTATTTATTTGAATTTCAGTTATTGTTACGAGAATTTATGGCGTATTTATCATCGTGAAAAGCATTTATCTTCAGGCAACTGAGGCAATAAGAAAGGCGCAGCATTTAATTTTACCCACAACATTTCCTTTAATCCAATCTGACACCACAAGAAAAGAATCAGCTAGAATTTTACGGGCTCAGGATAATTCCTAATTCTCAGATGGCAGCTGCCAGAAAAGCTAATTAATTCAGATTGACTGCTGGGCTTCATTTTTTATTTGGATTTTTAAAAAAATGAATAAGGGTAGCAGACCAATGGCATATGTGCAGCCTAGACCCAAATCCCAAGATATTATCTGCCAGCTGGGGTCTCACGGAGAGACATTACCAGAATGATGACTTTCAAGCATTAGCAAGAGTCAAGGGCGTCAGGGCCGGATTCAAGAGCAGGCCACTGCGGCCTTCAGATTTCAGACAGGGCTGATCTTGCTCTCGCTTACTGGGTGATTGTGTGCAAGATCACCGACATTACGAGCTTCAGATTCCTCATCTGTAAAATGGGCATAATACCACCTGCTACCCAGGCTATGGAAGGAAGGCAAATGGTCCTGTGGGGCACTGACTAATAGGTAAGAACATTTCCTACGGCACAGTTACTCCAGGTCTTCGTGGTACAGCACTGTCATTTATAAAAGGTTCTGCCCTTCGTTCATTTGTTCACCTCATATTTACTGAGCAGCCATAACAAGTCATTGTGCCAACCGACCAAGTCCTAATCATTAGAAGAGACAGTAGATAAACACACAAGCTTTGGGGCAAATCAAGCAAATGGATGAGCCACGGAAGTCCGAGGCCAGGCTGGGCGTCAGGAGGACTAGGGATGACACGGGAGTGATGGGGGAGGCCAGCCTTGCAAAACACTGGGCAGGGTCTTCCTGGCAGAGAAATGGCCAGTGGACAGCACCCTGTGGGACACCGAGTGTGTGCCTGACTGGAGCCCACGACGGGGGAGACGGGCCCAAAGACAGGCTAGAAGGGCAGGAAGGGCCATATTGTATGGACTCTTAATCAAGAATCAGCAGGCATTTTTTATAAAGAGAAGTGTTATAGGCTTCGTGAACTAACTTATGAGCTTGAATCTGACGAAAGGGTGACGGAGATGAAAGGTAAAGAGACACAGAATCAGGTTAAAATGTGGAGGACTAGGGAGCGCTGTCTGCCATCAACAGAGAACCCTGGGTGACTGGTGCACCTTGGCTTTACTCACTCAGACACGGGCACAAGCAATTAGAGTTACACAGGATTGATTTGTCTCCCTCCCTCCACGGTACTTATCTGGGTAAACAGCAGGATCTCAGCTGCTTTACTTCTCTTGCAAGCCTGTCAACACACTTGAATGCTGCCTTTATTCTTAGTGCTCACCGAGGGGGCCCATTCGGCCTCAATCTTCCTATCCGGGCTCCTACATATCATCTCTGTCACAGCGGTTGCCCTGAATTCTCCCACTGTAACTAAAGGCCGTCCCAGACTAAATACAGAGACTGGACATGTCTGTGTGCCAGTAAAACTTTACTGACAAAAACAATAAAGAAGCAGGATTTGGCCCATAGGCTGGATCTGCCCTTTCCACTGCCAAACCCCTCTCCGTATTCAGGCAATGGCACAGGTCGGGCATGCGCCCTGAAGGTCAGGGGTCAGTGGGAAGTGACAGCAGTGACAGGGACGAACGCTCTAGGTGGGGTCTCAGATACGTCATTGTACCCAGCACGAGGTGCCAGGGTGGCAGGTCGGGGCAGAGAGGACGCCCAGCTCCTGTACCAAGACGTGCAAGGAGAGGGTGCTGGAGGGTGGTTAAGGGTAAGGAAAAGGTGTTCAGGCAGCCTTAGGGGAGACACCAGGGCGGCAGTCCCTCTGCTGGAGTGGCCGGAGGGGCAGGTGTTGGAGAAGGGTGGGAGGCCCTTCCCGGAGGACAGACCCGCAGAGGTGTCTGAACTTTCGCTGAAGGGGCCACATGGGCTCACTACTTAACACTGCTGGTGACTTTACTGCCACACTCACAGGTGAGTCCCCTGCCTCCACATTTTCTTCCATACAGCAGTGTCAGTGAGGAAGGTGGCTGAGAATACAAATGGTGTCTGTAGCAAACCTCCGCTGTATCTCTTCCTGCCCCCGCACGGCCTCCCGAGGGACGCCTTTAGTTCTTCACGTACAACATCTTAAAGGTATGCACGAAACATCGTTCCCAGTAGTGTCAGCCAACACTGTAAGAAAATACAGCTAGGTCAATGTCAGAACCCCAAACACCAAGCGGTTTGTCAGCCCTGAATGTTTGGTTCCATACAAACCCATTCCTCATCCTCAGCCCCGACAGCCCGGCGACGCCCTCGGCTGTAGGGAGCTGTGCTGACCATCTGTCTTTCCAGTCTAGCTGCTCTTCTACTCCAAACTCACACATCCAGCGGCCCAACATCCCCATGCAGGTGTGTCACAGGATCTCAGCCTCAACAGGTAAGGAAAACAGTTCTCCATCTCCCCAGATGGTGCTCTTTCCTTATCCTCCACAGACTGATTCTGAAGCCCAGATCTTAGGGATCACCCTAAATTCTCCCTTCTCCTGCTCATTCAATTGTTTAGAAAGACTTTATTGCCAATATCTGTCTTGCACACTTTGTAATGGTCACCATCACTTCCTGTTACAGATTATTCTTGTGACACTTTGTTTCCTCCACAGAGCTAAGAAGCGATCCTATAACAAAGCTTGAATCATGACCTGAATGACATTCAGCAGCTATTCATATTTTAAAATAAAACTGAACCCTGTTGTCATCTTTGACATACAAGTCCCAAGTTATGTGTCCTCTGCCTCTCTCTACAGATCCACCCAGTACCACTATTGTCCTTGCTTACTGCCCCTCATCTCAAGCAGATTGAGTTCTGTTCATCTCAGGGCCTTTGCACATGTTCTCCCTTCTGCCTGGATGCAGTTCTCACCCCCCTTATGAGTAAATCCTACCTTGCATGGCCCTGTTTTCAGCCCGGCCTTCCTGATACCTGTACCCTAAGTAGCACCCTCCCTGCTTTTCTTTGTTGTGCTCTTGAACTGTGTATGTAAGACTGCTTTTACAACTTGTGCTTTTAATTAGTTATATCTGTGTTAAGGATTCTACATATGTGGATGCAACCATCAGTCAATGATATTTTGAAAAATTATTGCATCTGTGCTTAACACGTACAGACTTTTTCTGGTCCTTATTCTGTCAGCAATACAGTAAAACAACTGTTGAGAACCCTAGAAAACAACAGTTTAGTGAAGAAAAAAAATGAAGTAGATTTCCAAGAACCAAGAAAGAGCTGACAGCAAAACTAGAAACTACAGAGAAGCTAAGAGGAAGTGAGCACAATGCAGAGAAATGAATAAAGCAGTCTGGAGCTCTAACCCCGCCTCTGGGGAGGCAGACCTGTCTCTGCTAACACCAGGTAAACTCAGAGTGGGTCAGCAGCCCCAGAGAGAGACAAAGGACCAGGCTGGCAGCTGTAGCCACAAGAAAAGCCAGTGGGGGCCAGGGATGGAGCTCAGTGGTGCTGCACCTGCCTTGCAAGCCCAAGGTCCTGAGTTCAATTCCAGGCACTGGAAGAAAAAAGAAAAGAATAGCCCTTGGTTTTTGTAATCTGCAAAAATAGTGTGAGGTTTTACTCTTAAAAATTCCTCCTGGAGCCAGGCATGGTGGCACACGCCTGTAATCCCAGCACTCGGGAGGCTGACGCAGGAGGATCGCTGGGAGTTTGAGACCAGACTGGGCTACATAGTGAGTTCCAGGTCAGACTCAACTACATAGTGAGACCCTGTCTCAGAAGAAATCCAGTTCAGCACCCTCCATATCTGAGTGTTTATTTAGATGCCATTCTGGGGAGAAGTTAATTAATAGTGATGTCAGGGTTCTCAGGGTAACTCTACCATGGGGCATGATATGGACCTGATATGACAGACAGCCACAGGAGACAGCAGCAAGAGACAGCAGCAGAAGAAGGTGCAGGCTACGCACAGACCCTCTGAGAAGTTCAAACCCAGGCTAGGAAGGACACAGGGGTCGCTCTCCACAGTAAGAAGCCAGGCGAATTTTGTGTGGGTTTTGGAGGGGGCTGGGCCTGAAAGTGCTGGTATTAAGTCCAACAGATTGCTTGACACGCCTGGCCTGCTGCCAACTTCTAGCACAAAACTCTGGTCTGTTTACTTTCAATCTGACAACGTAATCATGATACAGCTTGGTATAAATGGTCGCCAAAACCTGGGGTATATGGACAGAGGGCAGAGGGGTCTCTGGAGCAGGGGTCACCACAAGAACCCACAGGTGCTAGGTGGAGAAAACAACAACATGGCTTGCACAGAAGGACGCGGAAACTGGGAGCGGCTGAAGTGAGTAAATCCCTAAGGAAGCACCAGCATCCAGCCCAGCCAGCACAAAGGGAAGGCAGAAGTCAGCATTCACAAACCAAACGTGAATGTGGAAAAAATGGGAGTGAGTAGTGACTCATTATCCTTCCGCTATACCTGGTGGACTCCAAACCTGCAGACCCAGAAAGAAAGCACTCATTCAAAAATACAGAGGCGCATTTTTGGACTCAGTTCTCTTTTTTCATTGGTATTTTTTGAGGGGCTTGGGAATTTTTCTTCTTTCTATTATCTTTCTTTTTCTCTCTTTTGTCTTCTTTTTATTCTTTGCTCTTTTCTGCTACTTTCACATAATTCTACTACTTTTCTTTTACTCTTTAATAGTATACTTTATCTCACTTTTCTCTATTCCCTCTTATTTCATTCCCCCCTTTCCCATCCCATTTTATTATTATTATTACTACTAAAGTTTATTAATCTTTAGACATTTAGTTGACTGATGTTTTTGTTGAATTTTTTTCTACTGCTAATAGTGGTATAATTATATCATTTAGAAGAAATGTACTGTACGTCAATGTTTGGTTGTCTTTGTGTCTATATTATCATGGTAGATATCTTTTCTATTGTTAAGTGTGGTAAAGTGGTAGCTTTTTTCACTCTTATGGTATGTGAATATGTAGTTTCTCTTTGACTCTATTGTTGCTGATTTTGTTGCTATTGCCAGGGAGGTAAAGTTGTTGCTATTAATTGGTTTTTACTATATGCTGATATCTGGTTTGTCTTTGTGTCATCAACAATACTCAGTCAACTGAATGATGGTCAGGAAAACTTGAAGTGTTTCAAGCCCTAAGAGAAAACAACTTTCAATCAAGACTAATATATCTTACAAAACTGTTTTTCAAAATTGATGGAGAAATAATTTCTTTCTATGATAAAGAGCACCTTAAGAAATTCATGACTGACCACCAAACCAGCACTGCAAAAATTCTCAAAAGATATCCTAGAGAAACAAAACCATAGCCAAAAAATCTAGTGAGATGAATACACCAGGTAGGGTGGGAAGTTAATCAGAAAGGAAAAAAGGAATCAGCAAAGAAAAATAATGCAGTGCCAGGAATAAGTCAGTCTCCTATGGTAATGACTCTCAATGTGAATAGACTCAACTCCCCAAACAAAAGACACAGATTGACAGACTGGATCAAAATTCAAAATTTAATAGTGCAATGTATACTGTACAAGACATATTTAATCCAAAAAGAAATTTATAAGCTAAAAAAATCAAAGGATAGAAAACAATATTCTATGCATGAGAACCCTGAAAACAAGCAAGAGTGCTTATTCCAGTTTCGGACAAAGTGACTTCAAGCTAACACTGATCAAAAGAGGCAAAGAAGGTCATTACATGTTGGCTAAGGCATTTAACAAGAAGAGATAACAATTATAAATATTTATGCTCCAAACATCAGTGCACATAATTCCATCAACTACTGGACATAAAAAGTCAGATAAACAATAAACTGTAATAGTGGGGGACCTCAATACCTCACTATAATAAATAGATAGACCAGCCAAAAAGCAACACAGAAATAATCAAAATTAAACCACCTCTGAACAAATGGACTTAATAGGTATCTAAAGAATGTCCCACCCAATAACAAAATACATATTCTTCTCAGCAGCACATAGAACTTTCTCCAAAAGACCTCATATTAGCCCCAAAATATGATTAAACAAATACAAAAGAATCAAAATTATCCTATGCATATCATCAGATAATAGTGCAATGAAAATAGAAACTAGATCAATGACAAAGGAAACCACAGAGATTATTCAAACACATGAAGATTAAACAAAACACTCTTGAATAATCAATGAATCACAGAAGAAATTAGTTCCTAGAATCAAATGATAATGCCAGCACCACATACTAGAATCTATGGGACACAATGAAATCTGTTCTAAGAGGGTCACTTATACCTATAAGGGCCCACATCAGAAAAACAGAGTAAGGCCAAATAAATAGCCTAATAATGAACCTCAAAGTCCTAGAAAGATAAGAACAATCCAAATCCAAAGCTAGTACAAGGAAGGAAATTATAAAGATCAGAGAAGAAATTAATAAAATTGACACTAAGAAAATAATACAAAGAATCAATGAGTTGCCAGGCATGGTGGTGCATGCCTGTAATCCCAGCACTTGGGGCTGAGGCGCTAATAATACAAAGAATCAATGAGTTGCCAGGCATGGTGGTGCATGCCTGTAATCCCAGCACTTGGGAGGCTGAGGCAGGAGAATCACTGTGAGTTTGAGACCAGCCTGGGCTACAAAATGAGTTCCAGGTCAGCCTCAACTATGCAGTGAGACCCTGTCTCAAAAACAAACAAACAAAGAAAACCAAAACCAAACAACAACAAAAAAGAATCAATGAGTTGAAGAGCTGGTTCTTTGAAAGAATAAACAAAATAGACAAATCCTATTAGCAAAAAAAAGAAAATAAATGACCCATATCAATACAGTTAGAAATGCAAAAGGCAAAATCAAAATGGACACAGCTGAAATTCAGGTTATTAACTACTTCAAAAACCTGAACTCCAATAAATTGTAGACTCCTAGAGAAATAGATAAATTCCTATGAATTACCAAAACTGAGCCAAGAAGATACAAAAACTCTGAATAATCCAATAACAGGCAACAAAAATAAGGCACTAATTAAAAAAAAAACTACAAACTAAGAAAAGCACAGAAACCAATGGATTCACTGTCAAATTCTACAAGAACTTCAGGGAAGATCAAACACCAGTACTCTTCGAACACTTTAAAGCAGCTGAAAGGAAAGGAGTACTGCCAAACTCATTCTTGGAAACTAGCATTACCTTGATTCCAAAGTTAGACAAGGACTCAACTAAAAAAGACAACTACAGCTAATCTCTTCAATGAATAAATCTTCAATAAGTACTGTCAAACAAAATGCAACAAGTTATCAAAAAGATCATATATCATGACCAAATAGGCTTCATCCTATGGATGCAAGGATGATTTAATATACACAAATCAATAAACATAAAACACTACATAATTAGAAGGACAAAAATCATGATTATCTCAATTAATGCAGAAAATGCCTTTCACAGAATCCAACATCTGTTCATGACAAAAACCTTGAAGAAAATAGGTACAGAAGTACCTTGTGTCAATCTCATAAAAGCCATTTATGATAAACCTACTTCCCAAATCACAGTAAATTATAAAAAGCTGAAAACAATTCACTAAAATCAGAAAGGAGACAAAGATGTCCACTGTCACTACCACTGTTCAATATTGGTTTAGCCACAGCAATCAGATAAGAGAGGGAAATAAAAATGATCTGTATAGGAAAGAAAGAAGTCAAATTCCATTATTTATAGATGATATGGTTTTCACATCAAAGTCCCCCCAAATTCCATTAAAAGGTTCCTAGAATTAATAATTAAATTCAGCAACATAGCAGGATACAAAAATCAATACATAAAAATCAATAGCTTTCTAGTAAACCAATATGAATCCACCAAAGAAGAAATTCAGCACATAATATCTTCAAGAAAATGAAATACTTAGGAATTAACAAAGGAGGAAAAAGATCTCTATACTGAAAATTACAGTACTCTGAAAAAGCAAATCAAAGAGGGCATTAAAAAGTGGAATGATATCTCCTGTTACTAGACAGGGAGAAACAATATTGGTCAAAGTGGCCATACTACTAAAATTGATATTTAAATCTAATGCAATCCCAATCAAAATACCAGCAGTATTCCTCACAGAACAGGAAAAACAATGCTAAAATTCATATGGAACCAGAAGAGATCCAGAATAGCAAAAGCAATCCTGATCAACAGCAAAGCAGGCAGCATTACAATCCTGAACTGCAAATTATGTTACAAAGCCACAGTGATAAAAACAGCATGGTACTGGCACAAAAATAGACATGTGAATTAACAGAACAGAATAGCAAAGGAAGAAATGATTCCAGACATTTTCAGCTATCTGATCTTTGAAAAAGGGGCTAAAAACATATGCTGGAGGAAAGATATCCTTTTTAACAAATGATACTGGGAAAATTGGTGTACACATGCAGAAGATTGAGTCTCGACTCATATCTCTCACTATGTACTAAAATAAAATCAAAATGGATCAAAGATGTAAATATTAAAATATAAACAATCTGCTCAGAGATAAAAAGGTAAAATTCTTGAAGAAACAGGTATAGGCAAACACTTCCAGAATAAGAACCCCAAATCTATAGGGATGAAGATAAAAAGTAAACCAATGAGATGATAGCAAATTTTTAATTTAATAAGCTTCTGAACAGCAAAGGAAACCTACAGAGTGCAAAGATAGCCTACAGAATGAGAAAAAAATTTGCCAGCTACTCTTCAGACCAAGGACTAAATATTAGAATATACAAAGAACTAAAAAAAAATTGTACTTCACCCCAAAAAAGATCCAATCAAGAAATGGACAACACAAATGAATGGATACTTTTCAGAAGAATACAAGTAGCCAATAAATACATGAGAAAAAGTTCAACATCTCTGGTAACTACTGAAATGCAAATTAAAACAACATGAAGATTCCATCTTACTCCAGAAAGAATAGATGTCATCAAGAAATTTAAAAGTAACAAATGCTAGTGAGTCTGCAAAGTAAACTCATACCAACCACTATATATATCAGTATGGAGAATCCTAAGAAAAGTAAAAATAAAAACTCCATTAAACACATCTATTCCCCTTCCAGGTATTGTCCTTAAAAAATTAAAGACATCATATTACAGTGATATGTGCATACCCATGCTTATAGCAGCACAATTCATAAAGGCTAAATCTTGAAAACAGTCTCTATGTCCATCAACAGATGAATGGATGAAGAAAATGTGGCATTTAGATACTCATTAAGAAGGATAATTTGAATCATGTTGGAACATGCATGCACCTTGAGACCATAATGTTAAGTGAAATAAACACCAAGTTTAAATATTACATTGTTTCTCTTGTATGAGAAACTCAAGGTATAAATAATTTAGGCAGCAAAATAAAAGATAGATAATAGAAAATAGGAAGGCAGATCTTTTGCAAATGGGAAGGGAACCTAGAATTGGAGGGAGTCCAAGGACAAGAAAGTAAGAGGAAGTAGAAAGAATTAAGATGGGTATGTATAGGTTCCAAATCCCCAAAATAAATGTAATCGTTATATACTGAAACATGTACCAATAAAAATTTTTTTAAATAGTATAACAAATATTTACACAGTACTCACATTTTATTAAGGGTTATATGCAATCTAGAGGTGATCTGGAGTATCTGAGAGGGTTTGTGTAGATTATATGCAAATACCATGCCATACTACATAAAAGAGTTGATTGAGCATCTGAAGTTTTGGTGTCCAAGGAGGTCTGAAATCCATCTTCCCTAGATACCAAGGGACGACGGCATACATCTGTCTGTCGAGGGTCCCCTTAAGAGAGTTAGCCAGAGTCCTCTTTCTCCTCCAGAAAGTGTGTGGCACATGCAGTTGCTCGATAAGTAAGTGCAGAATGAATGCAGACCATATCAGTTTTTCATTTACTGGTTACAAAGAACAATGATCCTATCAAAAGCACACATTTACCGTATGAGGCATAACTTATTCATAGTTATGTTTTTGTTGCCATACTTCTTCCACATCGTGTATTACATATGGGCCAAAGAAATCTAAGCAGAGAGGGCTCCAGAAAACACTTAGGTAACGCACGCCGAAAGCTCCTGGCCAGATACTCCAGCGGATGCGGGTGTGCGGGCTGCGGTCGTCTGTGAGGGTCTGTGTGTGATGACAGCGCTCAGCCAGCTGCCTTACAGAACGCAGTCCAGCGAGGTTAGTCACTGCCTGTGGGAGCCGGGGCCTTCCTGCCTATGTTCCGGGAGTCATGTGGCCTGGGTTCTACTTTACAAAGCCATTTGATTTAGACTTCTGTCCAATTCTTGGTGGGCAGTGGGAAATGGGGACCAGCATAAGAAAAATCAATTCTAATCCAAAACTCTAGTCAAATTTCTGAGGCGATGTGTTTCCCAGCAGTTTGAGGCTTTGGCAAATGAATATACCTGGGTAAGCACCTTCCTATTCAAGACAGCACATTTCGATTGTCCCACAATGTCTCCTTATGTCACCTGTGATCCATCTTTACTCTTCAGAGTCAATTACAGTTCTTATTTGCATCATCACAGCTTATCTGGCCTGTTCTAGAACTTTACATCAACCCAGACCCACAATGCATACTTTTGCCCCTTGGTTTCTTTTGCTTAACACTTTTAGCATATACACACATCTTTCTGACACATAAATTGTGTCTATTCTTTTAAAACCCCTAAGAAACATGAATTTTATCTTATATACAGAAAGGTCATGCCCAGCTTCTGAACAGATCATAAAAAGGCTGACAAGGTCAACAGGTAAAATACAGCCAGAAAGTGTTCACAATAATTCACCTTAATAAAGTAAACTTGTAGATATGGTGTGACTAAGTATAAATAATTTCCTATTTGTAACACTCCACCTTTTCTCAAAAATGAACCTATACAAAAATGACCTTAGGCTAATAGAGAAAGCCATCATGGAGATACTAATGGGACAGAAGTTTTTGTTTGTTTGTTTTTTTGGTACTGGGAATCGAACTCAGGGCCTTTTACTTGTGAGGCAGGTTGTGCCACTGAGCTAAATCCAATCCCCAACCCAGACGGAAGTATTTTTTAAAAGTCTCAAGAGATAAAGTATAAATATGACCCAGGGCCCAAGATTCTGAATTTCCAAACAATGAACCCCAGCTGCCTGCCCAAGGACCACACCTTGAATAAGGAGGGGGCCTAGATTCTACTTTGATTGTGCTAACACCATTGAAAAATTAACTTACTAGTAAACTATAAAAAACATTTACGTGTGCCTGCTAGTTTCTCTGGAAAACATGAGAAGTTTCAGGAAAACTGAGTGGATTTGTAAGAGCAAGTATAGAACATTTATACTCACTATTGGCTTATCACAGAATTCATCATGCATCATACATGAAGTTTGTGACAAATCATTTATAATTGCACATTTGTACACTATTTCCTGATCAGAAAATCTTGAAGTTGGCTGGTGAGCAAGAGAGGAAGTTTCTTCCAATTCCCCACCTGCAGCCAGACAGGGCAATTGTTTTCCTTCTCCCTGTCTCTGCAAATTAAATGGAGACCCCAGTGATAATGATCTTAGAGCAAAAGTACTTTTTATCCCTTCCTCTTGGTCCGAGTCAACTTATATGGCTTCCTTCTTACTGGAAAAGAAAAACACCCTCCAAACTCTACTTTTCCTACTAAACTCTAGTCAGTAGGAACGACTTCCATATTTAGTCAGTTTCCATACTTGTTATATAATAGAAATTTCAGAAAATGGACTTTAAGATTATTTATCCAAATCTACCTATATATGTATCTATTTATGTATCCATAGCAAGCTTTGGAGGGTCCATTCCCAGCCCTTAAAACAAGCTGCTTTCAGTATGTCCCTGTATGTCACTGTCTGTCTTGATTTCAGTTTGCATGGAAACAGGAACTTTACTAATCTCTCAGTAGCCTGTTGGGGTCATGGAGTGTCTTAGTTACTTTTCTGTTTGCTGAGACAAAATACCCAACATCCAAAGCTAAAGGAGAAAAGTTTTATTTGGCTCACAGTTTGTAGGGGCTTTGGTTCAAAGTTGGCTGGCTCCAAGGCAGGGTGCATAGTAGAGTGGAACTGCAGGGGAGAAACAGTCCGTGGCAGGCAGAAGGCAGGAAATGACAAGGGTCAAGAGGCCGGAAACCTTCTGTCCATCCCTTACGTTTTGACCAGGCTACCCACCCTTAGGGAGGGTAACACATCCAGGGTGGGGTACGCTTAATCCTACCCAGAACTAGACCAAACCAATCAGTGGGCCAATTTAATAATTACACATCCTTGATCCAGGCAGCACACACTAGATCCAGCCAAATCTGAAAAGCCCCACCTAAGACCGCATGAGGCTTTGGGAGACATCCAGACACAAGCCATAACACAGAGTTTCTAGCTCTGACCAGTGATCCTTGTCTTTTAGAACAGAGGAAACAGTCACAGACGTGGAGGCTATCATTAGTCAGCTGCTAACCTAAAAGTTGTTTTCACTTTGGTAGCACTGCCTGAAGGAGCCACTTCCAAAACTTCCTCTCATCTGCTGATTGCTGGGGGCTCTTTCTCAGTTTCCCCTTACAGTTTGAGGTAAAAGGCCAATGAAATAAGAAATCTCAAATCCATAGAAGAGGGTTCTCGATATTTTCTCATGCAATCATTTGATAGCATGTACTTATATTCAATCTACTTCTATGACTGGTTATTTCTCTGAGAAATCAGATCTTAAGGATTTTTCTCTTCCCTTTTGTGTGAAAGTAAAAATACAGCTAGGCAATTGTGGCTTGGTCACTACAAGCATCGCTATAGCTCCTAGCACCCCTGTGGTGAGCAGTGGTCATAATTTTTAGTGGTGTGACCCCAGTTCAGGGGAGAGGGGCTACCCAATGTTCATGATGCCGAGGATATGGGGTGCTGTGAGTTCTCAGAGATGTCTATGTGACTGGCTATTTTTTATCTGAATTAGAATGTCTTCAGAAGTGACATTTATTTATTGTGACATTGGCTGCAGGCCTGACCCCTCCTTATTGTTCTCCTTCCCCGCTCATAGATTTAGCTCACCAGCCAGACTCCCAGAAGCATTTATATTTACAGCTCTCACTACTTCCTCTCACAGTTGTCATTTATCCATCACACTTCTCTCTGAGTGCTCCTGATTAACATCCAGCTGCAGTGACTCAAGAAGCTTGCAGGCCACAGGCATTTTCCCTGCAGGAATCCCCTAAGCCTGTAGGAATCAGGTCTGTGCATTTGAACTCCCTGTCCTTCTGTGTTCATTGTTCAAATTTATCTGTGGATATAAAATCCATTCATTTATGTCCTTTCTTTTTACTAAGGTGTCCTTTAAAAATTCATATATGTCCTTTCAAGTGGCTAATGACAGCCTATTTGCTTTCTTTTATGGGGCCAATACATATTTGCCAGTCATATCTGCCTTTAAAATTAGGTCAAATGCAGTGAACTCTGGCTAACCATGCCTGTGGAGGTGACAGGGGTATAGAGATTCCACAAATAACTTGCATCTAGCTCACAATGTGATAACTTGCTCACACACACACACACACACACACACACACACACACACTATAGAACTATGCATACATGTGGCTATTTCTGTTCAAACTGATTTTCTCTTGGGGCAGCCTTCCTGTTGCCTTCTGGCATTGAAGACCTCAGTAAGTTTACCTGTTTAACCTTACTGCAGTGACTATCTTTGGCCCCCAGACCAATCCATGGACATTTCCCTTGGGCTGAAACTGAGCTGCAGACTCCTGACATACAATCCCTAACAGCTGAATGAGCTGAGGCAAGAAGGACAGGCAAGAGCCTCTTGCTATGAGACCTCCCCTCCCACAGGCAAGGTATGTATCACTAATGAAATAGTACCACGCCACCACAAAAAAGACTTGAGGACTGGTAATACTTACCTGGATGTGTGTTCAGGGAGGGATTGCTGTTGTTCACCATTCCTTATCTAAATACCAATGTGCTCCGTCAGAAGAGTGCCTACTCCACTAGATTTAACAGCATTTGAGACATTGCCTTGGCTGCCACTTCCTGTGTGTGCTGAAGGCTGTACTCCATGCACCAAATCAATCCTGCATTCAGGAGAGAAGCCCAGATGGCAACACATGTGCAGAAAACCCTCCCAGACAGATATATCAAGCAAGTAGTACTTCACTGATAAAAATGAGCAGAGGATTATGGCCTCATGAATGTCCATGAAAAACATGAGTACAAAAGAGAAGGACTAAGACAAGCAAATGACCATGGAGTAAATAATATAAGGAAGAGAGAAAATTTAAGGACCTAAATGGGATCCTAATATCAGTCAGGAACCAAGAATGCATTGCCATAAAAAAGATGCAATCACCAGGAAACAAGAGTTCATGAAATAAATAATAAATAATAAAGCCAGCACCACGTGAATCGCTATAACTGCTAAACAAAAGGGAATCAAATTCTCCTGAGATATGGTACAAAAGCATAAAAATGGAGAAAATGAGGGAAAGTTTAGGGATCCTGCAGACTGATACAGACAGTTTAATATGCATCTAACTGGAATTCTGGAAAGTAAGAATAGACAAAATTGAAGAAAGCATAATTAAACAGTAGAAAAAGTTTTCTAGGGTTGAAGATTTCCTAATAAAAGGGCTCAGGGGATGGGTGTAGCTCTGTGGCAGAGCACCTGCCTGTCACACACAAGGCTCTGGGTTGGATCACTGGCACCACAAAAACAAAACAAAAGAAAATCGGCCCATCAGTTACTAAGCAGGACATGAAACACTTCTAAAACAGGATGCACTGAAGACTCTCAAACCCGTGCCCAGACCTCCTGGCTGTGTAGATTAGCTCACACACACACTGATAGACTCCAACTGGCGTCTCGACTTAGGCCCAAATGGCAGTTTTCAGTTTCCCTCCAGCCCTCTCCCTTTCATCTATTGGCCTACCATTCACTTAGCTGCTCAGGTGAAAACTGAGGGTCATTTTAAATTTTATTTTCTCTCCTGCTGCATCTAACCGAGACCCTAAATCTGATCACATCTTCCTACCCCTCCTCTACCCCTTTGTTTGCCTGGTTTACAGCAATAGCTTCCTAACTGATCTTTCTGTTTCTACTCTTGACCTTTAATAGTCACATTTTACATACAGCAGACACAGTGATTTTTAAAATATAAATCAGATCTCTTTACTTTCTAATTTATCAGGAATAAGGTCCTTGCTACTTCTGCTGGGACCCTCTCCTCTCCTCCTTTTATACCTTATCTATCCCTTTTGGTTCCACAGTCACCCCAGCTTACATTCTGAATCCATTCCCTCCTTGGTCTTTTGGGGCTGTGTCCCCTTTTTTTCTGGGGCCTTTGCCCAGATCTCTGCATGCTCTCTTCTTGTTATTAATGGTCCCAGAGAGTACCCTCCCTGAACTACCATCCCAAGAACCTCCTCACCCCTTACCAATGCACCATTATCTCACTCCTCCACTGTATTTCTCAGAACATAAGGATATCTGAGGGTATCTCACCTACTTATTCCTTTACATTAATTGTCTGTTGCCAACATCAGCATGTAACCTCCATGAACACTGATCTTTTCCAGCCTTTAGGATTCCTATTGATCAGAATCTTCAATAAATATTTGTTGCATGAATGAAAAAGTTGGCATGTGTCATTATAACATTTTATAGCAGCAAAAAACAAAGAATAAATTCAAAAAGTTTCCAAGAAAATGAAACAGATTACCTACAAAGGGGTAAGATCAATGTTACCCAACTTCTCATAAGAAATACTGGTATTAGAACAAAATATAATAACACTTCAAGGTTCCCAGAAAAAATAACTGGGATCCCAGAATTAGATGCCCAGCCAAATTTTTAATCAGATCTGAGAACAAAGCCCAGGATTTCTGAATATGGAGTCAAAATCTGTCTTTTATAAATACCCTCTAAAAGAGTGACACACAGATGTACTCAGAAGAAAATAAAACCCAAAGAAAGAGCAACATAGAACCCAAATAAGTCAGCATTATAATAAATAAAATGATTTCCAGAATCAAGCCTGCACAGTAGGCCTAACAAGTTTTTACTCCAAATTAAAACAGGAAATCAGGGCCAGGATTTTAGCTCAGTGGTTCCGTCGCCTGCCTCACAAGCACAAAGACTCATGTTCAATCCCCAGTACCAAATAAAACTAACAAACAAAAAGCCACAGGAAATCAGAGTTCTCAGAGGAAAAACAGTCTTCAAAGGAAAATAAGCTGTAATAAACGACATAATTAAGCAACAGCAAAGGCTTCACTGGTCACAGAAGACCTGACATCATTACAATTAGCACCACCACCTTCATCTCCCTGCTCCATGCTTCCCTATGCCTGCCCTCAATGAGGTATCTCCTAGTTTTTAATTTAGTCTCCTTTTTAAAATATAAAATTCATTTTATTGAGGCATAATTTACATACAAGGAAATGTGTGGATTCCAAACGTACAATTCAATGTGTCTGACAGATGCGTAGCATATTGTAACTATATCTAGTGCAACTATGACCCCTCAAGACACGGATTCACATCCACAATGCAATCGTATCACTCCAGAAAGCTTTTTGGTTCTACAAGCAACCACTGCTGTGATTTCCTTTTCCGTGTCTTAGCTCTGCCTGTTCTAGAACTGCTTACGAATGGATTCGCAGTGTGTGTGAATCAGTGCCTGGAATTACTCACTCAACATGAAGAGGGTTCTCTTCTCTCCCCACTGACCAGTCCTCTGTGCACATCATGGTAGGCCCCGCGCATGTTGCCTTTCACCGTGCACGCTTCTCCCCTTGATCCCTCCTCGGTCCCTGGCTCGGGGTGGTCTGAACTCTCCTGGGTTTCTCCTCCTTGCATCGTGGATTGGGCAATTCTGTGGTTCACCTCACTGTTGCCCTTCTCGAAGGCATCAGCACTACTTTTCTCTCCTGTCCAGTGCCTGAAAACCACTGTTTCATACTCAGCGCGAAAGAAAAATACAGTGAATATTTAAAAATTTTCAAACGTATTACAGTAAAGGACACATTGCTAATAATTCCCCCAGACTCCTCCCCTTCACTCTGAACACACTCATGTGATCATCTTGACTTCCTGAAGCAGTTCCAGAAGTCCTCTTCCACGACTGTCTTTAGTTGTACTGTCATGGCTGCCTTGATGTCCCGAATCAATTAAAACATTTACCTTTCACCGTCACTTTGACTTTGGGGAAGAGCCAGAATTTGTACAGATCCAGTGAATAAGGTGGATGAGAATATACCCTAACGTTTTTATGACCCCACCTTTCCACTGGATGACACTCAGCTGTAGTATTCACTGTATTTTTTATCATACTTCGTAAAGACCCTCACAAGAGAGAACTTCAGAACTGTTTGAGAAAGTGACAAGAACGATAGGATAAGCATGTCAAAGTGAGGAGAAATATATAT
>NW_022900940.1:35371720-35405814 GCF_012274545.1 Fukomys damarensis
ATATACATATATGTGCACACATATATTCATATATACATCATGTATATACATCATATATATATACATATGTGTGTGTGTATAGATAGATAGATAGATAGATAGATAGATAGATAGATAGATAGATAGATAGATATATGGCTGGGTTTTTTGTTTTGTTTTGTTTTGTTTTTGTACCTGGGATCAAATTCAGGTCCTTGCACTTGCAAAGCAGGTGGTGGAACCACTGAGATAAATCCCGAGTGAGGAGGAATATTTTGAGGGGGGTTAATGACAGTGTATCTTGCACTGTAATAAATGTTTTTAATCTAAACCTTGTACTCTCTGGTTTTGGTGATTTCATGTAAGAGGAAAATGTTTCCTGTTTTGGGGAGGAAGTGGAAGTTGTCTTTATTTGTCTTTTACAGATGCCTCCTTCTGAGCAGGTTGGTCACACTGTGTATCAAATCAATTCTGAAGGAACTATACTATTACAGAGGCTGGCTATTGCTGTTTCACTTTAGAACCAAATTTAGGAAAGCAAGGAGCATTTACAGTTACAGAACAGAATGTATTCATGGTATTAGAGACCTTGCCAGTGTGGCAAATAGCAGTGGCTGGGAATTACAACAGCAGAATAGTGGAAGGAAACAGTGGAGAGTACCAATTTTCTGATCCAATACACCAGTGAACCCAAGTATCATAGTTGACAATTACTGCACCAAGAAACAGTGTTGAATATATTACTCAGAGCTACAGAGGAAAACCACACTGACATGTTCCTGCTAGGGTCTGGGAACAGGAGAGTAAGCAGAGCAGAAGGACCAGTGAAGCAAGATATATATGATATCTTCTTTAGTGTGAAGAATGTAGGTCTTCTTAAAGTTGGTACCAGCAGAAAGCAGCTATACACATACTTTCTATTGCTGCTACATCCCTTATAGTAGCCTCTAGCCACACGTGACTATTGACTTATTGAAATGTGGCTGGTATAAGTAGAGGAATTGAATTTTATTCATTTTATTAAATTTTATAGCCATATGTGGTTAGTGGATATCATGCGAGCACAATATAGATGTTTCTAGTATCAAAGATAGTTCTATTGGATAGCACTGGCCTAAAACCTGGGAGACTATTCAGAAGAATCAAAATCAGAAATGATTAAGCATGGTAAGTTCTTCTCACTGAGACTTGGGGAAATGGGATGGGTTTACTCTTCATTTTATTCCTCCTTTATGCCTTGAGTATCTATATTATGTTTTGTTATATGCTCAATGCCCACTCAACCTGTTACCTCAATGCTCATAGAAGTCCATTCTCAAAGGACTGTTACAAGGATTTTAGGTTTAGTTTTGGGTAAGACTTTTAAAGTATTTTTTAGAGAGGAAATACTTCTTTTTACAAATTCTGATAGTCAGAATTCTAATAGTTCAGTTGTTAACCTCAACTTTCTACCTATGGCTTTGATAAAATAAAAAATTCACTATTTGGTTAAACTGAATTGCTAAGCATCTTCCAGGTCTGAGCTCTTCTCCTTAAATACTCAGTGCTTTGACTGTTCTGTCCTTACAGAGTTACAGCTTTCCTTGACAGTAAAGTTGGAACTTCTCCAAGAGAGGCGGAGGTGGTGTCTGAACATCGCCACGTGAAGTCAGTGGTGCCGTTTCCTTGGTAGTGAGAGATGGGGAGACTATGGGGGGGAACAAGTACTTTTTATTTACATTTCTCAGCATTGACTTTTTGGTTAATACAAGCATGTATATTTTGTAATTAAATAAAAGCAATAAAAAGTGGATTATATACAGTAAAATTGTTTTGCCCTGCTCTTTAGGAAAACAAGATAAAGTCCCTGATGAGCCTACCAAGCCCTCCCTGCTGTTCACTCCACACCCTCCCTGTCCTTCTCTGTTGTTGGACAGCTGTACTGTCCTTCTTCTAGGTCCTCACCCACTTCCCCTTCCCATCACCAGCGTCCTTTGCATTATTACGCTGTTTTCTCCCTCTAACTTGCCTGAACTTCTCACCTTCCCCTGACCCTTTTTAGCGGGGCAGGGTGGGAGAGAATTTTATCTTCAGGCCTCAGTTCAAATACCACATTCTCAAACTTCTGTGACAGCCTACTTTCCAAGATGGTCTTCAGATCGTCTCCTATCCCTTCTCTTCTTCTGCAACATAGCCTTGCCACTCTTGTCAAGAGAAGGAATCAAATTCCCTACCAGCCTGAACTGGGCAGGACTTGGTCACGTAAGTGACATTCGGAGGTTTCACAGAATAGCCTCAGTGAGGCTCAAAGCACTAGCAACTTCCATATGGACCATTTGAAATACTCTGTCTTGGGAGGATCCCTGTTGGAAATCAGTGCCTTGCTGTGAGAAGTTCAAGCCACATGGAGAGTCCATGCACAGATGCTCTGCTCTACAGCCCCAGCTGAGCTTCCTGCAGCAGCTGGTGAGTAAGCCACCTAGCAAGTCCAGCAAGCAAGAACCTTGAGAAATCTGAGGGTGTAGGCTCAGTTGCAGAGCATTTGCCTTGTACATATGGGGTCTGAGTTTGATCCCTAGAACCACAACAGAAGAAAAAAGAAAAAAAAATTATAAGGTTACTCCAGTCAACCCACAGAGCTGTGATTGATTTGGGTTTGGAAGGTTGAGTTACAGAGCAACAGTTACTCAGTCTGTCTTTCCAAAAGAGGAAAGGCCCCTGTAGATGCTCTTACCACTCCACTTTTCAGTAACAATAAATGACAGTTACACAACCAGAGTACTGGGAAACCGACACTGATCTAAGTGCTTTACAAATACCACTATTCCTTCCTCACAGAAACCCATGAGGCAAAGCAACATTGCTAAACATCTTCAAGGCAAGGATGGTTGGAGCACCTCGTCCTTGGTGCTCACCCCGGGTATGAACCAGGCAGTCCCTAAGTAGGGCTTATTCACAGCACCACGGTTGGTCTGTAATGTTGTCTGTATCCTTGTAATTATTCAGATAAATGCTTTTAAATACACTGTGAATTGAGATCATGTCTGTGTTTACTAAGAGTAAATTCCCTGATTTCTACTCACAAAATCAGAATAAATCTCAGTGCTTCTGGACAGCTCACATTCAACATAAAAGGAAAAAAAAAAAAACATACCATACCAACTATTAATTCATAGTTTTTGTTTTGCTTTGGTTTTTTGTTTTTTGTTTTTTGAGACAGGGTCTCACTATGTAGTTGAGACTGACCTGGAACTCCCTGAGTAGCCCAGGCTGGTCTCAAACTCACAGTGATCCTCCTGCCTCAGCCTCCGGAGTGGTGGGATTACAGGCATGCGCCACCATGCCCATCTGCTTAATAGTTCTTTAAAGATAGTACCAAATTTTAGTTTATAGATGAACTATGTATTTGGAATTCAAAAGAACATAGCATAGTGCTATGAATATAGGCTTTTGAGAAGGCAGATCCTGGTTCAAATCCTTGAGTATAACCTTGGTTGTTAATTAACTTGCTTAAAATCTTTGTTTCATAATCTGTATCAGAGAGACGCCTTGCCAAATGTGAAGAAAACATGTTAGCTTTGCATTACAATAAAATACCTGAGGTAACCAACTTCAAAAGTAGAAAAGTATTATGGCTCACAGTTTTGGAGATTTCAGTCCATGATGGGTTGTCCCCACTGCTTTTGGGCCTGTGTCAAGGCAGAACATCCTGGCAGGAACACATGGCAGAGGAAACTGCTTACCTCATGGCAGCCAAGAAGCAAAGGCAGGAAGAGGAGGGGCCAGGATCCCATTATCTCTTCAAGGGCACATCCTCAATGATGCAAAATCTTCCATCTGGCCCCACATCTTAAAAGTTTCTAACATTTCCAATGGCACCACACTGGGGACTAAGCCTTTAACATATGGGTTCACGGGGACATTTAAGATCCAAATCATAGCAAAGTGACATATATGCAAAGCATCTTGAATACATCCTCCACACACAGCCCCAACAAAGGTTTTCATTGTCTAACATAACCAATAGAAAATTCTTACAACTGACAGCAAGTGTTAGGTCTGTTCATATTAAGCATTAGTTAAGGACCATGAACAACGTTAAATGGTTGTAAATGGTAAATGGTAGACCAGTCTGTCCACCTTGGGTAGTCTCACTCATTGGACACATAAATTAAATACATTTTTATTTGTAACTTTTAAAAATAGTTGATTGAAGATTTAACAAGTTCAAAGTATTTCACTATAGCAAGTAAGGCCTCATGATGAAGGCTGCTTGTGGGAATCTTTGTTGAGTGGATGAAGAAGGGGACCCTTCCGTACACCCAGCTTAAGAACTCCATCCCTGTCTTGGTTCATGGGCCATACCTGCACTCAGATGGAAGAGGTGAGCATTTGGTATTAGGTTTCTCCCCTGCTATTTAGAAGCTGTATCTGCCAAAAGGAGAAAAACAGAGCAACACATGGCTGACATTTACTAAGTATGGGGAGAGGAAGCTGAATGTACTTAGCATGTTTGTAGATATCTCAAGGTTTACTCCGTGGGCAAGACATCAATCAACATGACTGCTGGAAACCTGCCACCAGCTTCATTCACATATAGCCAGTGTGACTTTTTTTTTCTTCCCAGTACTGGGGCTTAGCTTCCCAGAGAGGGCTGAGCTACATCCTCAGCTTTTTTTTTTTTTTTTTCGGTACTGGAAACTGAACTTGTGCTTGCCAGGCAGGCATGGTGTCACCGAGCAACATTCCCAGCCCTTCTTTTTATTTATTTTTTTGAGACAGAGTCTTGCTAAGTCATGCAGACTGGACTTGAACTTGCCACCCTCCCAGCTCAGCCTCCTGATTAGCTGAGATTACAGGTGTGTGCCACCATGCTCAGCCAGTATGATTTTTTTAACTTCCTAGAGAACTGACCAGCTGTTTGCCCACTTTTGTGCATTTTCGGCCAACTCTTCATTTTATGTTTCTGCAAAAGTTTACCTTTAAATTTTTTTTGGGGGGGGGTACTTGGAATTGGATCCAGGGCCTTCATACTGAGCTATATCCCTAAGCTTTTAAAAAAAAAAAAATTTTTTTTTTTTGAGACAGTGTCTTGCTAATCCCTAAACTGAGCTGGACTCAAACTTGCAATCCTCCTGCCTCAGAATCCCAGAGTACTGCGATTATAGGTAAGTGTCACCATCCCAGGCTTTATTAGCTGTTTTTATGCTACAACTGATCATACCTTAACTGGAAGTGACAAACACTGGGTGTGATCAGGTCAACACACGTATTAGTCAAGATGTCAGGCAACTGTTTGTATTTATAGTAATTTAAGTGGGTGTTCCCCATTTAAGGAGTATAGATAACAGCCCCCATGTTACTGTAACTGTCCCTGCAACTTAAGAAACCCAGGATCAAAGATTTATGTTCATTTATCAGCAGGCTTATTATGAGGCATACACAAGTTCAATTCAGAGTGGGCCAGTTAGTCCTTTGAAAGAGAAAACTATAAAGTTCCATAAATCTTATCTGTAGCCCTAGCCAGTTTGTTAAATGCTGTCTGCTTCCACATGAATGAGGCAAAGGGCGTAATAGCTCAACTGGTTATTGAGCTATTGACTGACTTCAGTCATCATTTTACCAATGGATGGTACATTTGCAGGTGCAGAATACAGACAGAGAAATACCATGGCTTTGGGAAACACTCCTGAACTATTGCGCTTGCTTTTCACCATCATTTGGCTTATTTCTTTGGAGAGATGGATCAAAAGAAAGTTGATTTAAAAAAAAAAAAAAGTTGAGGGCCGGGGATTTAGCTCAGTGGCACTGTGCCTGCCTCGCAAGTTCAAGGTCCTGAGTTCTATCCCTGGTACTGCAAAAAAAAAAAAAAAAAGTTGATTTACAAAAAATAAAAGATGGAGCATGCCCTGGGCTGGATCCAGCACCAACATGATACCTAACAGACTGGAACATAAGGAAATGGATTTTATTTTTCTAGCAGAAAATTCTGCAGAGGGAAAAGAATGTGTCCGACTGATGATCTCATTCACTCCTTCAGTTTTAAGATCAATGATTCTAGGTCTGTATAAACTACAATAAATTACCTGTCTTGCCATCAGAATCATTTAACTCACAAATTAGATAATGTCTGGCAATATCACAAATGTAGCCATTTTTTCATTTTCACTATAAAAGCCTTTTATGATTTCTGAATTTTCACTTTGGACACTGTTTACTTATTAAGTTCAAGGATTGCAAACAATGATCTGCTATCCTTCTATAAGTCTATTTATTCTGTTATTTTCTAATCATTTTTCCCCCACAAAGATTTCATTCCTGAGCCAAAAGCCTAAGTTCCTGGCTGGTGGTTAGCTTGCGCTATTATTTAAGTAACAGGCAGGATTCACTTTCTAACTAGGATTATATTTATAGAAGGGCCAGTGGAGATGGCACCTTAAATATAACTATTAGGACAGAATTGCAGATACTAAGCAAAGAAATTATTTTTTAAAAGGATGTTCAGGAGCCCGAGCAAAAGAAAATGAACTGTGCTCACTTGAGCATTTCCCTGTGAGCAAACAGGTAACGAGACTGCCAGCTAAAGACACATCTATTTGGCTCACACACCTGAAAACACAATATAAAACACAGGCTGTTGAATAGTTAGAGATTTTGCTCTTCCAAAATTTGAAACCAGTCAATTTGGAAGAAGCAATAATTAGGCTGCAGTGTTCAGTATCTTTTAAAAAAATCTTCAATTTCACTGGTTTTGAAAATAAAAGCTTGGATTAAAAACACAGCTGGTACACAAGTATCCTTTACAGATGAAGGAGAAATAAAGACTTTCTCAGACCCACAAAAATTGCAGGGATTTGTCACCAGTAGACCTGTAGGAAAACTGTATCTGTTCCACACTCTCTAGCTGCTTTCAACTTATTTATTTTTAACAAAACCACTTAACAAGTAACTGGCTACTCTTCAGAGTAGACTATTTTGAACTTGAAATTTTAAGAGTTAGTTTCATTAAAATCATGTAGTGCTATTGGAGAAATATCATAAAACATCTTTAATGTGAACACTACTTCATACAATGAAAAACTATTTACAAGGCATCACTTTCAGATGGTTGCATCACTCGACTCCCCATGTGCTAAAACAAGTCTTCAAGCAGGGAGCTTCAGTCCAATTGCACGCCCTCGTTCTCCTTGACGGTCTGCCAAGGTTCTTGGGGGTGCAGGGAAGCTGTCCACTTAATTCTCCTCAGTAATTATGGCTCAGCAAGCATGTCCCCCAAATGATCCATCACCCAGAGACTCCAGCAAGCACACATGTATAAAAGGAGCAGATAAGGTCTTATAGCAATAAATACTAATTAGGTGGTCCAATCATTTCCAATCTTAAGAAATTATTTTCACTTAGGAAAATATCTGTTTCTCAGTGGAACTAAAGTGGCTAATCTGTTCTTCATACTGGAACTGCATTAGAAGGTTGTTTTTATACAAATATAGCATGTTTTGGCCAGGAATATAATTTCTTGTTAAAGAGTTTATTTACCTTCACACACAGGACTGCTACATACATTCACAGTTTTAATAGACTGTAATGAGCTATTCCAGTTGTGCTTTAAAATCCCAAATACTGTTCTCATTAATGAGTGCAAAGCAAACGTCTCATCTGACTACAATTGGTCCTAGAGTTATAAACTCCATAATGATTTGTAGAAAGTTTCTCTATTCTCCAGTTTCATCGTTTGCTTTTTCAGGTATGACTTCTAGGCTCCGGCGTGGCTTCTGGACCTCAGCATTTTCAGTGCCTGGCTTATTCAGTCCACATGAAACAGCAGCATAATGGATTTGTTTCAGGTTCTCCAAAGTCTCGTTCTTAGCATATTTCAAAAGATCTGCTTGTCCCTGAAACAAAACATGTAATTAAACAGTATTAGGTATGACATGACTTACTGTTAAAACTTTACAGAATAGGTCTTTGGCTGAAATGGAAGTATTTTGTTTCTGCAAGAAGGCATATATTTATTTTTCTTGGCACTACATCAGAACAGGCTAATTTTAATAATAATAATAATAATAATAATAATAATAATAATAATAATAATAATAAAAGTACAAGTTTGTTTTACCACCACACTCCAGAAGTAGGATGCTCTTTCAGTCCTTTCCATTTATTAATCTGAATCAAGCTGTGTGTGTGCGGATGTGTGTGTACTGTTCCTGTATATTTTGGTTAAGGTATTTTTCACTGATGGTCCAATCCTGCTTTTTCCTTTTAAGATTTTTTTTTTAAAACGTTTTATTCTGGAATAAGTCCCTGTTCACAGAAGGACACAAACACAGTAGAGGTCTCGTGTACACCTCAGATAACTTTCTGAGGCTCACATTTCACAGAACTATGATATAGTATCTGAAAAAGGACACAGACCTGATACAATGCATACCCACAGTTCTACAGAACATGACACTCAACAGCACCTGCGGCCTTTACTCACCAGGCAGTAGCACTTCTTCAACTGCTGATGACCAAAATGCTTGCAGACATCACTACGTGTCTCCTGGGGATAAAAGAGCCCCTGGCTGAGAACCACTGGGCTAATTCTAAGGTTACTGAGTGGCAGAGATGAAGGGGTGCTGTTCTACTACGCAGACTCCAACACTTCTACTTCGCCATTTTGTTCCACTTTTCAAACTTAACCTGTGTAACAGTTCTTGCTACATATACTATTTCCTTTCCTTTTATCTCTGTTCATTATTTTTTCCTCTCCCCCACACTCTCAATTTATTTCAATTATTTTCTTTATGATTTGACATTTTGTCACACTTAACTGCCTCCCCATGCACAGTGCCTTTACAGTATTTGACTTCCACGCAGACTTGGAGATGGCTGCCGAGGAGAGCGGCTGAGGTACCTTGGTAGGCAAGTGGACTGTAATCAAATTTTAGCCACTGGTGAGACCAAATTGCCATGGAATTTTAAAACCATCATGAGGGCCCAAATCCACAGGATGATTTGCTTGCTTACCACTTACCATTCACAATTTCCCTACTTTACAGAGACCTTTAATTAGTAACTAAAAATAAATGTTCCACTGCTTAGTTTAACAGAAGGAGCTTCATTTTTATTCATTGTTCCTTGTCACTGAACTCATATGTTGAAAAAATACTAGTAACAAGGCATTTGTGTATAAGTATAGCATACTTTATCAGGAATATAATTTCTTATTAAAGAATTTACCTTTACAAGCAGAATTATATACACTCATGATTTTAACAGATTTAACTAGATACTCCATTTCTATCTTAAAATTAGAACTATTATTTTTAAGTGAAATAACTTTTAATTTTTAAAAGCAATTTTACGGTTATAGGAAAATAGAGTAGAAAGCCCAGAGTTCCCACACCCAACCCAGACTATACACACGTAGAGCTTCCCCCAGCCTCAGCAGCCCATTACTACAGTGGTGCGTCTGCTATCTCCAACGAAGCTACACTGATGATCAGTAAAATCCAAAGGCCGATGATCTGAATTAGGGTTCACTCTTGGTGTAGAATGGCTTCTGCAAATGTATGATAGGCGTCCATCATTACAGTATCATACGAAATAGTTTTCTGCCCTAAAAATCCTCTGTTCTGCCAAGTCACCCCTCCCCCACACCTCTCCAATCCAAACCCCTGGCAACCATTAATCTTTCTACTATTTCCATAGTTTTAGCTTGTCCAGAATGTTATATAGTTGGAATTTACAGTATGTAGCTTTTTCAGGTGGGTTTCCTTCACTTAGTCATATGGACTTAGTTCTCATGCTTTTCATAGGTTGGTAGCTAATTTCTGTTAAATGCTACATAATATTCCTTTATCTTGATGTCCCACAACTTATCCATTTAGCAACTGGAAGACATCTTGACTACTCAATTTGGCAATTCTAGAAAAGCTGCTATAAATGTCTTTAGACGCGAGTTTTCAGCCCATTTGAGTAAGGAGAGGCACTACTGCATCACATAAAAAACTGGTTTAGATTTCTAAAGCAACTGCCAAGCTGTCTTCCAAAGTGGTAGCACCATTATAAATGAGATTTTCTGTTACTCCAAACCCTAGCCAGGACTTGTCAATGTTTTGGATTCTGGCCATTCTAATAGGTATGACTCATTTTAATTTGCTTATTCTCGTGACATACGGTGCCAATCGTCTTTGCCTATGCTTACTTGTACATATTCTCTAGTGAGGTGTCTGCTCAGGCTTTGCCCATTTTTAATCAGGTCTGTTTCCTTATTAGTTACAAGAATTATCTGAAGATTTTGGAAAGCAGTTCTTTATCAGATGTGTCTTTTGCAAATATTTTCTTCTAATCTGTGGCTTCTCTTCTCATTCTCTTGAAATTGTCTTTTACAGTGCAGTTTTTAGTTTTTTTAACTCTTAAATTAATTTATTGGTACAATTTAAGCATATGTATCATGTTCATCAAAGGGAGTTTGTTTGTACTGTACATAATATATCTTGATTCCTCTTTTTCTCCCATCCCCTCTTCAACCTCTTCTCCCCCTTATTTACAAAAGCTTTGTTTCCACTTTTCCTTTTCTCAAATTTTCCCTTCCTTTCCCCCCTTTTACAGTTTCCCCTTCCTTTTGAACAGTTTCTTCCTATTTCACATTATCTATTACACATTAGTTTTAATGAAGTCAAGGTTATTAATTCCTTCTTTCATGGATTGTTTCAATGGAGTATTTTAAAAGTGCCATTGCCACACCCAACACCACCTAGATTTTCTGATATCTTCTAGTCCGTGTTTTGTGTTTTATCTTCAGGTTTACAATCAACTGTGAGTTAACTTGAGAAGACCTGTGCCTAGTCTCATTTTTTGCATGGATGTGCAGTTGTTTCATCACCATTTCTTTACAAGATTATGCTCCACTGCATTGGCTTTGCTCCTTTGTCAAAGATCAGATGACTATACTTATATAGATCTGTTTCTGGTCTCTCTGTTCTGTTCCCACATTGTCTAGACTTCTGCCAACAGTACACCATTCTGATTAATGTGCCTTTGCAGCAACTCTTAAATGGAGGTAGTGTCAGTCCTTCAACTCTTTTTTTTCTCCTTTAATACTGCATTGTCTATTCTGGGTCTTTCCCCTCTCTTTATATAAGTTTTAGAATCAGCTTGTCAATATCCAGGAACATAACGTTAAGTGAAATAAATCAGATAACACAAGCCTAAATGTCACATGGTTTTTCTTATATGAAGAACATAAAATATAAATATAGATCAAACTAGAAGAAACGGATATAGGGAGATAGAGCTCTTGCAAATGGGAAGTGGACGAAGAGATGGAGGGAAAGGGAGAGAAGAGGAAGAGAACGAAAGAAGAATTAGAATGTGTTATGTATAAGCACCAACTTCCCATGAGGAATGTGATGATTATGTACTACAGACACATGCTAACAAAAAATAAAAACTGAAAAAATATTTTGTGGAGGACTTTTGCATCTATGTTCATGAGAGATACTGGTTTGCAGTTTCTTTTTCTGATGGTGGCAATGGATAATGCTGGCCTTGTAGAATGAGTTGCAAGTATTCCTCTGCTCCTATCTTCTGGACAACAGTACACAGAAGTAGTACACTTTCTTCCTTAGATATACAGAAGCTATCGGTGAACCTGTTTCGGCTGGTGTGTTCTGTTTTGAAAGGCTATTAATTACTGATTCAATTTCTTTATTAGCTGTAAGCCTAGTCAGATGGTATATTTCTTCTTAGTGTAAGTTTTGGAGGATTGTGTCTTTCAAGGAATTGTTCTATTTCATGTAGGCCATCAAGTTTTCTGCCAGAAAATGGTCAAGATATAACTGGATTAACCATTTTATTGTCCAAAGAATCTGTAGTCCTCGCTTTCATTGCAACATTAGTAATTTGCGTCATCTTTTTTTTTTCCTTAGCTGAGCTACAGGTTTATTTTTCTTTTTCGAAGATAGCTTTGATTTTGTTGATTTGTCTCTATTAATTTCTACTGTAATATGACATTTATGGATGAAAATGAGTGGTTCTTTGTTGGAAATGCCTACCTGAATATCTTTTTGGACTTCACATATTCAAAGCTGAGCTCCTGACATCCTGCTGCTCTCTCCACAAGCAGCCTGTCCTCACTGAAAAGAGCCCCATTCTTGCAGCCACTTGGACCCATGATTCCAATGTCTTCACTTACTCCTCTGTCGCTCTCCTATCTCCCAGCCAGCCTGTCAGAACCCTTTCTGCCTCAGTCTTCTCCACACACCACACACACACACACACACACACACACTGTCACTTCTTGCCACACTCACTGCAGTGTAAGCCACTATCATTTGCCTCTAGGTTTATGACAGCCCCCTTCTGACTGCCCTCCCTTATTTTCTCTTTTCAACATGACAGCCACAGAACTCCAACTGGAACACACTCAGAACACACCGTCCCTCTGCTTCAAGTCCTCCAGAGGCTTCTTCTGTGCATTTACTGTTTCACCTACACAGAAGGCTCTTTTCCCTGAGAGACACAGGGTTTACTCTGTGTCTAACATTTGACCCCTATCCCCAATTCGACTTACCCTTTTTTTCCTGCCCTGCATTTCACAACACTCATTACTCCCTGAAGCATTGTGTTGTTTTGTTTATTATTTGTGTTTACCATTAAATGTGAGCTCCTTGAGAGCAGAGATTTTTGTTTCCTGATCACGGCTAAATCTTTGGAGCTTAGCACAGTGCCAGCTACACAGTAAGGGATCAGTAAGCATCTGCTGAATGAGTGTAATTAAGTATGTGCAAGTCTTGTCTTTAATATCCACAGCTGCCCCTCTAAGCAATGTGTTTTGTCTTTTGTCTGTGCCTATATATAAGTAGACACTGTATTTTATTTCTTGTAGATGGGATTAAGCAATCTGTCTTGTTCTCTGGTTTGGATTTTTGGTGTCTAGAAGTAATGTCTTGGTGATCTATTTCAGCATATGTTGATCTACCGCACGAAAATGGGGTATTTTTTAAAAAAAATCCCCAGATGGTGTAGGATGGATACTATTACAGTTCTTTATCTGGCTACATCTTGTATTTCCTGAGCTTAGATAAAGTGTTGTGGCATCTCGAACAGACCAGGTAGGTTTTCATCCATTATCCAAATGACACTAAAGGACCCCACAGCCGGCACATCTGGGCTTGGGGAGCCACTGTAATTGGTCCCTGTTGTACACGTTTTGAGTTAAGACAGGTGGAATCAGTAAAGAACAATTCTGAGGCAGCAGTAGTGTTTGTTGTAGCAGTGCTCCCACGTCACGGCTTCAAAAGACACTGAAAGAGCAAAGGTTATTTGAATCTCTGCCACCCACGGACACAGGGCTCTGGTTTGAAGACTTGCTACGAAGTTGGCTTGACGATGTTTCCAGTTGAAAAAACTCACTCAGTTTCACAATTCTGTTTCGAAGCTTATAATTCATTCTATTTGATTTGCATCTTGAATGAGTTATAACAACCTCAAGTCAAAATATTTAAGGTTCTTACTTTGGGCCAGAAAATAATCTTTTAAAAGACAAGCAGACACTGCTAAGGGCAGTGGCAGGATCTCAGAGGCTTTTCTGAGAGTTTGGCTAAGCTCATGGCTTCCCTGAGACTGAATGAGAAGCTAGGAGCAACCAGGAAAGGAAGAATGATAGTTGTCAAAACCCAGAGCCAGCACCCAAGCTGTACTTAACACTTGATAGTCACAAGAATTTTTTGCATGACCATAAAAGATGTTCCAGTCTTTAATATATTAAAAATATTTAAAGGCATATCTGTTGGTACTACCTAAGTTTTGAAATCAAAATTAATCACAATTCAGTGTGTGTGGGGAACACAACCAGAAATCTTATGTTTTGAGTTAAGAAAGCTAGTGTGAACAAAGACCAATTCTGAAGGCAGTGGTAATGTCTGCTGTGCAGTGTTCCCATGTCATTGCTTTCATCCAGATCTGGAGGTAAAACAAAAGGGGTTCTATATTCCGCTCAACTTTTTCAAAGCCCCTTTGTGGAACTAGAGAAAGACAGGTGGCTTACTTCTAAGGTGAGGGATCCAGTACAGCCACAAGGACTTGCAGCCCTGCCACTGGCCCGTGCAGCAGGCACAGGACTAGAATCTGGAGAGGAAGATGGTCACCGGCCATTCCTCGGGGGCCAGAGGACACTTCTAAATCACACACAGTGGAAGGAAGAGAAAGAAGAGAACACTCGTACCATTTAGGAATCTGAGGGAAGCACAAAAGGACACAGGTATTTTTGTTTGAATAAAAATAGAAATGTAAATCATCAGTGTCTGGTGTTGACCTCCAGAGGCCTGAAGCCCACACTAACTTGGGGCCATGACTCTTCCTGAGAAGGTTCACCGGGACAACACAGACCAGGCTGTATCATCCCAGAATTTTTGATTCCACCTGAGTCACGGGGAGGAGCACAGCGGATTTCAGGTACCACCCACTGATACCACCTACTCCCTGAAGAGATGGGACCGACTCTGGCAGATCCTGGGTAGCACCAAGGGCCAGGATGAAGACTGTTTTCCTAAGCTCCAACCCTTGGGCTGGCCCTTGTTGGCAACAATCTGCATGTAACTAAATTTCCCAAATAAACCGTTGTGTTATCTTTCCTTTAGGTCTCCAGGAGGCCTCAGGTATCCTCAGGTCACTGTGAAGTGCAGATCAAGGTATCTCTGCTGTTGCTAATCTTAGTGTCTTCTGTAACCAAAACCAGGTAAGTGAACCTGCAAAATCCTAACACAAACCTCAGGACAGGAAATAAAAGCCAGGTAAACAAGAAGTTACCAGTTCTTTACTGGTTATCTATCTGGCATACTAATCACATGCAGTCACAAACAACATGCCTTCTAGTAAATATTTTGTGGTCAGTCACTGTTTTGAGTGATGAGAGATTCGTATGCATACTGCATGCATTTCAATCTACCATTTTGTAAGCATTCAAAATATCAAGTTGTACACATTAAGCATGCACAATCCAAAGTAAATTTAAAAAATGGTGGGCTGGGGATGTAGTTCAGTGGGAAAGTGCTTATGCAGCACTATGAAACCCTGGGTTCAATCCCTAGAAACACAGGAGAAAATAAAAAGTAGATATATCCCAATTCAGATCTGCTCAAACCTGTTTAATATGCAATGCAATACTGAAAACTAATTCTAACACAAACTGTGGTTTTAGAGCAATAATGTGTCAATGTTGGTTCTTTGGTTATAACAAAGATACCATTGGAGAACAGGGGTGATGTTAACAATAGAAAGACGAAACGTTGCCTGTGGGCAGGATACAGAAATTAACTGGAGCTTCCTTTCAATTTGCTGTGAACTTGTGACAACTCTAGGAAAATAAAAGTCCTTTTTAAGTAAAAGAGTACTATGGAAAGGTTTTAATACACTTCTTAACCACAATTCAAATTGACTTAGAAGGCTTGTAAATATAATCATGGCTGTAGGTTTGAAACCACAGAGCCTATAACACGTAAAAAATAAAACACGAACAAAAATATACCACCAAGTACTTCTGGGAACATTGGTTACCACTTATTGTGACTACTTTGTACCAGGTGCTGTATTAAACTATTTACAAAAATTAGCTCATATAGTCTTTTAATTCAGCGAGAGAGGCTGTTACTGTCTCTGTTTTACATAACAAAGGAAATGAATTTAGAGAGATAAGAGACCTCACTAAAGGCAGAGTCTAAATAACAAACTACACTGAAACACATACAGCTTTCCCTCCATATTTCTGTGTTTAGTTTTCCTTCTGGATAAACTAAACTGCAGGGCTTTAACCAAAGTGAATTGAGCCCCACATGTTGTATGCAGCTTATTAAAGCAAGGAGGCAGACCATTTTTCTTTTAGTACATCTGTAATGTACTCGGTATATCAAAAATTGTGCAGACAGTTCACTCTTTTTTTGATTAAATACAGCAGCAGAAACTTGTGCTTCCAATTCATACCTACTGACTGGGTAGCAAAGGGACACGGGAGCTCAGCTAAGCACTGCAAACCACCCCTTATTATTCTTCAGCAGCAGCTTTCCTTCCAAGAGACCTTTGGTGTCAGGCTACGACCTAGGCACTGACCTAGGCATTAACCAGAATAAACAAGGCCCCTCAGCTTGGGCAGGCCTACTGCTCACTATAGTCTCAATAAACTTTACTTATGAAAAAAGACCCCAATCATTAGAGTAACCTGGAGCTGCAGCAATAGGGCACGTGCTTTTCTACAGGATGTGAGAGCTCCTTCAGTGCACTATTTCTGTCCTGTGACTTTACCCTCAGTTACAGATATGAGAGAGCTGCAGTGAGAGCTGCAAATGAACTGGTCTCGCCACAGAAGCAGGTGCCTTGCTCCTCCCACCCCAGCCACAGCGTTCAGACCCTGGGCCTGGCCGAGGGCTCTGAGTGGGAGTGGACAGATTACATACGCATGGCTCCAGCCCTTGATTTTCCCCTGCACCTAAAGAGAAATCTCAAGTGTGTGCTGCAGCAGCTCCGTTATGCTAGGATGCTAAGTCCATCTAAGGACGATCCTCTCAACTTGATTCCTTTCACGTCATATCTACAATTATTCCTTTATTTACCAACAGTTAATGCACAAAGTTTTGTACAACCATCAGTAATTCTGGATTTCAAATACAGTAAGTCTCTGACTTAATGAACATTCAAGTTGTGAACTTTCACAGATACAAACAGACCTCACATTTGTTTTTTTTTGTTTTACATTATATATTTGTGTCAAAGGTGTATAAGATTCACTTTGTCAGACTTATGAATGAATCCAATTTACAAATGTTCTCCCAGAATAGAGCTCATTCATAAGTCGGGGACTTACTGTAGAAAATTCAATTTACTGTAATTTAAATTAAGAAAGAATGTGGTTCTCAGAAACAATTTTATGTTTCCTTCAACCAAGGGGGAAGGAAAGGGGCTTCTGCTTAGCATCCTAGAGAGGTGGCTTCGGAGGTGGGCCTTGGGGAAGGGCAGTGAAGGATTTCAGCCGGGCTTGTGGTTGCGGGGGTGCTGACTTTGTGTGGGTGAACAACTGGGACTCTAGGAAATGATGCCTTTGGAGCCCAACTATCATTTAGTATCGTGGCAACCAGAATACAAAGCTTCCTGAATTCTCCCTCTGTTACAGGTCATAGGTGGGCTAAGGTCCACTGTGGTACGAGAGGCCAGAGGTGGAGCGGAGGTTTCAGGATCAGTCACCAGACTCCGCAGAAAGCAGAAAGAGCCACAATGTTAAGCTCAGAAGGCAGAAGTCAGGACATGGCTCTAGGCAGAGGGACCAGGGCCAGGGAGGAGAAAGCAGAGCATGAGGGATGCTGAGGGATGAGCAGGACCAAGACCATGAACGCCCCCGAACACGTTAGGAAAAACAGCACACACACAAGCACTTCCTCCGCACAATTAATCTGTTAAGCACACTTTTTGTACAATCAAATATTAGTTTAGTAATCACAAATTCCACATTAGTGGGATCCAAATGCTTGAGGTTTAAATGGATCAGAAAGAACAGCCTAATGATGAACACTGCTGTAGTCTGATTTCTGAGCCACTCTGAGTTTTCACACACTATAGAAAAATGGCTTTGAGTCAGCTTATAGCTTTTCAGGAAAACTAGCAGCACACAGTATCACTGATTATAACTAAAATACATGAGTACCACTAAATCTTACTTGTGATTCAGGGATCATCACAGTAATCTTCAGAAAAGGAATAAACACCAGTTTTCAAGCACTTAACCTCTTTAAAAGTGAAGAAAATCAAGTGTACTGTCAGTACAAACACTGCCTGGTTTATTGATTGATTTTTTGGCAAATGCCTTATGTTCCTAAAAAGAATAAATCTTCAATTACTTTCCGGTTTCCATGCCAGCCTTGTTTCTGAGAGCAGAGTGGCCCAGGACAGGGGAGCCAGCTTGGCAGCCACTCACCTGAAACACACCTAGGGCTATAATCAGCTTACTTTAAGAAGGGATACAGACGCTATGAAAGCCCAGCCATCTCTGCCAAGCAGCTGACGTGCCAGTCCTATAAGTGAAACCTGCTCGGGGTTCCAGCCCAGCTGAGGGCCCAGCAGACAAAGCCTCAGGAGTGATTTAAGACAATGCCGCATGGAGCAGAAAAACCACCCAGCTGAGCCCAACTGACACACAGAATTATGAGGAAAGGCAGTTGTTTTAAGCCACTGGTTTTGAAGTGGTGTGTTATATAATGGTAAGGGATTGAAGCAGCTACTTAATGCAGACATCTTTTGTGGTACATGACCATGCCTTTTCTGGAAACAGTGTGTACTAGAGTATGGGAAGAACTGATCCAAGGAGACCTAAAGTGAGAGAAGGCCTATAACTCTGGGGCTGCTGATCTGAAGTTAAAAGCCTGGGCTGAACTAGGAAACACAAACAGTTTGAGCGTTTGAAATAAAATCTTATGCAGCACAGTTAGGGGAAGGCTAAGGCAAGAGAAAACTATAAAGCAACAGACACTGCAGGAACAGAACGAGCAGGCTGAGGGAGCGAGAACAATGAAGTAGATGTCCAAGACAAGCAGGCAGGCCGAGCACTGGCTCAAAGGGAGACGTGGCTATTCTGGGGCCGCCAGGGTTTCTGAAAGCTTTCTAATCCCACAAAGTTGGACTGCAATTTCCGGTCTCGGTTTCCTTAGGTCCTTGTCTCCAAAATGTCCTGTGTAAGCCAGCATCTCTTGTCCCTCCCCTGCAAGCTACTCTGTTTTTGCTCCTAGTAACCAAAACAGACCAGTTAAGACTCTATAACTATATAAGATTCTACTATTTTAGGAGTGGCAATGAGTGGACATGGTAAACATTATCACCAGGACAGAGAATAACTTAATTTAGCAAATGGGAAATAAAGGTAGAGGGACTCCTTGATTATGCTGGTGGGATTAAAGTGTACCACAGAATTCTTTCTCCATATTTCTAATAAAATAAGACTAGAATACTAAAACTAGCAAAAATACAACCAAGCAAAAAACCACAAGCAGCAAGTAAACTAAGAGTCTAATACAACTGAGTAACTTCTAAAACTAACAGTAGCAATCCTGACAAGTCATAATGATCCAGAAACATTTAACACCTAGCCAAACTGGAGGAGAGCATACAACTGAGTGTCCTTCTCCTTTCTCCCCCTGTTTGATGGAGCAGCAGAAGAAATGATGGGACAGAGGAAAGGAAGAAAAAAGCGACCCTGGAAGTGCTAGGAATGGAGCTGAAACACAGTGAGAAAAACAGGGCAAACAGAGAAAACAATGGCTTTCAGTTAGTGCAGCGCAGTGATGCCTGGGAGAGGAGCCCAGAGTCCCACGGCCCAGCAGTGCCTCTGGCTTTGGAGTTAGGGAGACCTGGGAGGCTAGAAGTTGAGGGGCAGAATAGTGGAGAGGAGGCAATTCTAAAACAGCAACTGTTCAAGTGCAATTGTTCAAGAAAGTAGAGCATATGTTGAGCATGAAGAAGAAAGGTGTGGGGAATTTGAAATAAAAATACTGGATAGAATTAAAGAAAACTGGATACTACAGAGGATAGCAATACTGTTTGGCATATAACAATATTACTTGAAGACACAGTAAAAACTACCATTTTTTTTAAGGCAGGAAAAAACCCAAATATGCATCTGTGTCTTATGAGATAGACTCAAGCAGTATATATGTATAATTGGAGTTACTTTTGAAGAAAATAACAACTGAAAATTTTCCAAATTTGCTGAAAATTATAAACCCACATTTCAAGATTCTTAACAAATCCCAAGCTTAAGAAACAAAGAACAACATCAAGACCCATCATATCTTAAAAAAAAACTTACATAGAAAAAAAAATATGTTCAACTTCTATACACTTATAAGAACAGCTAAACCAATAATTCCAAGTGGTAAGGTGGGCACTGGAGATTTAGCTCAGTGGTTCTGCCATGTGCCTTGCAAGCATAAGGACCCAAGTTCGATCCCCAATACCAAAAAAACAAACCTTAAATGAAAAAAAACAAAAAAACCCAAGTGGTAAGGTGTTCTGAGTAACTGAACTCTCATAAAACACTCCTGAGAGGAATGCAAACTAGAAATAATTTTTTTCTGTAAAGCAATTTGGTAGTTTGTTATAAAGTCTGACATATGCGTACCATAACTAACCCAGTTAGTTATTCACTCATAGGTATTACCCAAGAAGAACAAGAACTTATGTCTGTACAGCCTTGTATATGAATGCTCAATATAGCTGTGTTCATAACAGTTAAAAACTAGAGACAACTAAATGTCTATTAATTGGTACTAGTATACTCAAAATGTATTACATATGTAAAATAGAACATTATTAAGAAATATTAAAAAAGGAACAGACTCCTGAAATATAATCAACCTTACATGAAACCACAAAGCATTACACTGCATGAAAGAAATCAGGCACAAAAGACTACATACTGTATAACTCCATTTACATCACATCTGGAACAGGTGAAAACACAGAAATCAGATCAAGGGTGGTCAACACGGTGGATTTTTCCTATGAAGGGACCAAAAGGAATTTAACTGAGAGGTAGAAACACTTTACCATCATTGTGGTGCAGGCTGCATGAATATATGCATTTGTGAAAATTCACCAAGTTGTATGTTTAAAATTGGTAATTTTTATTTTTCATAAATTGTAGCTCCAAGTTTGCAAAGAAAAAAAGAACAATGCTGGCCATCTACTAGGAGTGCGATCTTGAGGGCAACATTTTAAAAACTTGGAAATCTACAGGAATGGATTTTACCCTCTCCCAGTTATACAGGAGAAATCTGAGAACAGGACATTTTACAAACTCTGAGAAGAGAAAGCTTGGTCTCAAGTACTCAAAGGAGCAGGTCTAAGGTCCCCAATTGAGCTTTGTTTTCTCACTACTATTCCCTTTGGCTAAAGAAAAGATGGGGTGGCTTCTTACACTGGTAGGGACGGTAGATCAATTTAAACATTGTACTTATACCACAGAGTATGGAATTATTATCTTGGGAACAAATGGAAATATTTTAAATTTGGACAATGGGAAACAATAAGCCTAATTTCTATCTAGAAATATTAGCGTGCTAATAGTCTCATCATTCACAGCAGGAGGAAAACTAACTGCTTGTAACTAATGTGTGCAGCTTTTAAAAAATCCAACACAATGACTCATTATTTTTCATCACCTCTTTTCTTTCTTTTTTTCCCTGACACTAAGGATACAGTCCAGGGCCTTCACAGTAAGCTACAGCCTGTCCTTTTTTCAAATTTTGAGACAGGGTCTCTCTAAGTCACTAAGTTCCCCAGGACATACTCTAACTTACAATCCTTGTCTCTCAACCTTGCAGAGTGTTGGTTTTATATAGGCTGTGCCATGACACTTGGGCTCACAATCTCTTTCCTTATTCTCAGAGAGATTTTGTACAAGTATCTTTTATAGTACAAATTTCTCACCAATTCATGTAATCTTTTTATGACTTACTTTTCTTCTGTTACATTAAGTAAAATAAAATTAAGTATATTAAAAAAAGACTTAAAGAGGTTCTATCTGAATTTTATTTACTGATATATCTTATTTAATACTGGAAAGATGAGTGCTTATGAGATGCACCAGTACTTTACTACTAAGAAAGAAAAATCACTGCCACTGTAACTTTGACACAATGTGAAGATGCCATGGACTGTAAGATACAGATCAATTTAAAAGATGTCAAAAATGTGAAAAAGGTATGATTCAGACTCAGTGATACCCATCTCCATTTAGCCACTCCTCCATCTATCCATCCACACACAAACAGAAAGGTCCTCAGACTAAGGTTACTCAAGTTTAATGCAGGCTCCTTCTCAAAGGGATGATCTGAGGACATGTTTAAACTTTTATCTTTTCTACACTAAAAAATTCTTCACAATGAAGATGTATTTACAATAACAAATCAATGCTTCTTATTTAAGGGAAAAATTAATAGAAGTAAGTACATCAAGATGTTAGTATTGGATAATTCTGGGTATGACGATCACGGATTACTTTATTTTTCCTTTGTTCATTTCTCTACATTAAAACAATTCTCCAAATTAAAAAGTTAAACAAAGCAAGCAAAGATTTAAAAAAGTTGAGATGAACATCCTCAGACGTGAGACTTTTCTTAATGGCAGATGCCTCACCTCAGGATGACCAAAGGTCCTGGGTTCGCGCAGAACTGAAAGTCCTATGTCCCAGTTCCCCTACTACCTCTGTGATTCAGAATGGGGTGATGTCGAAGCAAAGATAATTTGACCTCAGAACAATGGTACAATTTTTTAGTGTGCCTAAGAATCCTCCAAGCGGTGTGTGAAATAAGAAGACTGTGGGGAGCTGCCACCACTCAAAGCTTATCGCAAAGAAAAAAGTGGAGAGAGGTACTCAGGCATCCCGTTCCTCTCCTCTGGGAAAACGCTAGTACTTCGGCTCAGATCAAAATCACATTTCATATCCCTCTGGGCACCCATTCTTCTAAGGAAAAGTCAAGCCTTTGAAATACAGAAATAGAAAAGGCCCTGCTATTATGCAGAAAGGACACAGATCTCTTCAATTCTTCCCATTCCTCACTTAGGTTCTACCATGCTCAAACAACTCTGTAGCAAACATCCTAGACATTTTAAAAAGGCCTACTATCCCCATCCTGCATATTTACTTCCATATGAATACAAGTCTCATGTTAATTCTCTCTTCCAAACATAATTCAAAAGAAATTGGTGTCTTTTATATAGCTTTTTGGTTTAACGACCTCCTTGTAAATCTGGCACACTACTTTACGTTGGCTGTTCTTCACTGACACCTGCATCAGGCTCCCATTTGCAGTGGCTCAGTACTTCTCAAACTCTAACATCCCCAAGAATCACCTGTGGATCTTGTAAACATGCAGATCAAGATTCAGCAGGCTGGGCATGGTGGCGTACACCTGTAATCCCAGCACTTGGGAGGCTGAGGCAGGAGGATTGCTGTGAGTTCAAGACCAGCCTGGGCTACACAGTGAGTTCCAGATCAGTCTCAACTACATAGTGAGACTCTGTCTCAAAAAACAAAAACAAAAACAACAACAAAAAAATGGATTCAGTGGGTCTGGGGTGGGACTCGTGATTCTGCATTTCTAAGGAAGGAGTCCAGGAGTTTACCCCAAAATGAAGTATTCAAGTATGCTGATTTTTTTTTTTAATCAAAAGCCCTTAGCAGCAGATTCTAAGAAAAGCTTTACTCTGCTATTCTTACATATGCCTGAAAGAGTAATCCTCTAAAGAAAAAAACATTTATCCTTGGTCCCTTCCCTGAGTTTTCATGATCTAAAATATCTACAGGAAGGAAGACTGAAAAATGTAACCACAATAGACAGATTTTGAAACAAGCTCTGTTCATCACCTAAGCCAGTGATGGCAAATCTTTTAGAGCTTTCAATGATACAAACAGGCTGCTGCAGTGCACGTCCCATAAGTTGCCTCCACTGGCCTAAGCCCATCCAATTCCCAAAGAAAGTTATTTACCAACTATCATCTGAACATTGGGCCCATTCATTAACCTAGAATCACATATTACCCCTCAGAACTGACACATTCTCCAGCTCCCTGAGAAAGAAGATTACGTAAGTATCTGGACCTGGGTTGTGAGGTGATCATACTCCTGTGACTGTCCCTCATGCACACTAAGCGATTCTGTATATCTTGTCTCCTATGTAACCATGTGTTGTCAGTTCATTCACAGAACCTTCATGGGGTGAAAGGGAAACTTTTACTTTGTCCCTATACTAAGAAACTCCCAAGGTGGGCCCAGGGTGCAGGTTCCTGAACCACGCTTGAGTAGTAAGGATAGCTGATTTGTGAAACATTGGCGCAGTAAGTCTGTGTTTGCCTATGATGAAATAAAAATAAAATAAGCACTTGTTTCTACCTCAGGGCCTAAGGTACAGTGCTACTTTTTCCTGAGGTCTGCAGGAAATGTGTGGTGTATCCCCCCACGTTGGGTAGGGAATCAATCAACAGGATGTAAAGCCCTTTTTACTGTAAATTCTTATGCCTGCTGTTTACTGAACTGCAAACCAGTGAACTTCTCAGCAGATCTACAGATACATAAAATAAAGTACATGTGTAGGAAGGGAAGTGTTTCAGCAAGTCAAGAAAATGATTTTACTTATAAAAATGAGTGGGGGTTTATTGAGAAAGTGCAAGTTGGCTAGCTTTGCAAGGGGGACCTTTTATTAAATCAAATCAGAAAACTGTTTTCATCTACAGAGAAGGAATTTTTAGCTTGAGGGGACAAGAAGAAACCAGGAGATAATGTTTTTACAGTTTTGAACTCAACTGAGCATAAAGCTTGGAGGGTGAATACCAAGAAGTAATTCTACATTTTGTTGTCCAACACCCAGAATGAAATAACTTCTCTGTTACTATTATTCACTGGAAAGAATAGTAAGAACCACTAGGATAAAACAAGAAAGTCTGAAGGACACACACAGCATTATTTTAAAAATCATGTTATATTATACATAATAGGAAAAAATGGACAAATACATAGCAAAAGACCCAGAAACTGTCACTGGATGGTGGAAATATGCGCACCTGCGTTTACTGCTTTAAAATGTTTTCTATAATGAAATGTATTGTTTTTATAATAAAAATAATACAACTTAGTTTTAAAAGCAGTCATGCTTTCAAATGGCAGTTCCTGCATATGTTCCCTAGGATTATGCACTTGCCTATTTTTTCCCTGGGTTCATACTGAGGCTGTGGTTCGTGTTAGTATTTAAATGACACAGGAGTGACTATAATCTTTACAGTCCCAGTCATTCTCCGTCATCAATATTTTCTATTTCACATACACTATCTACGACTGGCATTTATGAAGTTAAAAATGCTTCCAGGATAAAACAAGAAGATGCTTTGTGTCCGCCAAAATTTTCTGTGCCCACTGTGGAACCCCCCCGCCCAGCCCCAGGGCCTGCACACTCTCCGGAGGGCAGAGCTCTTCATGGGATTTCTGTGCATGTGCTGAAACCTCAATGGCTAATAATATGCAGCACAAAGAATGTGATCCAAAGGCAAAGAAGCAAGTGGAAAATGAATGCAACATCACTGGCCTGAGACACAACTCTGTGGATACCTTTAGGATGGTAATATTCCAGGTAAAGCTCTCCACTGCTTTTTGTAGTTTTCGTTCCTTCAGACCCTCCTTGGTGCCTATGCTGTGCAAATGTTCATGGAATTCCATGGCTAAAAGAAAAAAGACAAATTATATTATTTCCCTGATCTGTAGCAATATTTACTTTTTCAAGTGTGTCTGAAACCATTCCAACCTCTAATGGAATTTCATATATGCCCATTTAAGAATGCAGTAATGCAGAGGAAACACTGAAACTCCACTGTATCAACTGACAGAAGGCATCTTAGGGGTTATGATGGTTCCTTAGAGTTTAAAAGGGTAGACAGGGTCATAGGATTATCATTACATGATCTCATTTTGAAGAGATGCTCAGCCAACTTCAGAGATGAAGGTGCCGAGGGAGCAGGATGAGGAGCTAGGGCTAGAACCCAAGTCTCTGGAATCTCATGAGGCAGATTTCAGCACTGCTGAGGACATGATGCTGGTGACTGGGGATAAAAAGGAGGTAAAATCACGTGCTTCCTATCATAGTACAGGTCAGACACCAAGCCTACTATAAAGAAGGGGACCGGATAGGAACTCTAACATCACATTTTTACAAGTAACAGACTAAGAGGATGTGCACTATGGTAATGCAGGGTAGTATGATGATCCTTTACATGTGGTCATTATAATTTATAGATTTTTACATATTCCCTTATAGTCAGTCACTGAATCTCTAGAAATGGGAACCCTTAAGCTGGTTCCCTACCTTTCAGAAATGACCAATTAGCCCTTGATACCTCCTTGCTTCCTGGCACAAGGTAATCTAGACTCACCAAGTACCTTCTCCACCTCAGACCAGGAGCTATTTCTTCAAGGAAATTATATGGGTTTGGGGTGGGAAGATCTGTTCCAAGATTACGATCTTGGCAGATCTAGGATACGTTTTCTTAAAGGAAAGATAAAATCTTACTAATATTTCTAATTAAAATTAAATTCATGGTTGTTACATGACCTTTTAAATTTTTATGCTTTTTTATCCTCCTAGGTGGAGAAATCTTAACTCCTGACCATACTAATGTGACCACTAATAGTAAGACTACTGGAGCCAACTTAAAACTCTCTTAGCACTCCACTTTCTTTTGTCTTTAGAGCATATCTTACTAAGAACTCAGGGTAAAATATTGTGTTTTAAGTCAGGAGGAATAATTTTTTAACCTATGTGGTTGTATCACTAACAAAGTACAATTAGGTTAATTTGTTGTCTGATTTTTTCATATGTATGTGCAAGTGTGCACTTCTGGGATGTAATTTGTTTAATGGAAGGTATAACAAACCTTAACAGGATTCTACACTTGAACGACGTATCAAGATTTTTTAGCTAAGTCCTACTTCCATTCTGGTCTCCTCTACCTTGATCCTTCCTCTTTCAACACTTTTAAAAATTAGTTTTAAATTTACCTTTCTATTAAACTATTTCTCTTTGCAAACACAAGCAAATGTATACAAAGATTCACATTTTTCTTTCTTGTGCAAAAGGCAGCATACTATGTCACTCTTCTCCATCTTGGTATTTTCCCTCACATAACTGCTCAGTGGCGATTACTCTTAGATCAGTGCAGACAGCCACTGCTTATCGTAACAGCTATGGAGACTCCGCTGCATAGACACACCAACATTAGGTAGCCAGACCTCTACTGACAGAGGCTAAATTGTTTCAAATAGTTTGCTATTGCAAATAATGTGCAACTGCTGTGAATTTTACAAGGCATTTTCTGCATTCTTTTATATATGTTTACTCTTTGGGCCTTCTGGTTTCTAATTCCTTTTCCGTATGACACTGTTTCAAAGCAACCCCCTACAGTGACCGACATCACTTTAACATCAAGCAAAAACAGACATGTGTGATAAAGTACAAGCTGCAGTTTAGTCTTTTTTCTTCTCTATTTTTCTCCCAACTAATAGAAGCTGTGGTCCAACTCTCTGTCATGTTAGTAAGGCCTGAGAATCTTACTGATCCCCAAACAGAACAATATTAGTAAAATTCATCCTACTGTCTAGGGAACCAGCACACTGACCACTCTCCTGTTTTCTGACTTCTCTTTTGCTAATGATGGACCCTGAACACATCCCAACTTGCCTCCACTCCAGTGTTGGTGACCCAGCCCAAATAATGGGCTGCCTCTCACAGTGCTATTCGTTCTTCCTTTCACCAAACATGGTGGGCTTAAGACTGAAGAAAACAAAAACCAAATAACAACCACGAATAGACAGTGATTATGTTTCACAACTCAAGGTTTTTGGTACCACATTAGATCTAGCCCTACCTTTTCCTCTCTTTGAATCTGGGGGGGCTCCCTGTGGTAGACTGCAATGATTCATACCCTCGGGTAGGACCCTAAGATAAGGCAGTGATGTGTTGATTCTTCTGTTAAATTTTAATACTGGACTTCTACAAGAGAACTGGATTTTACCTGAATCTTTAGTCTTCACAATGTGTCATTTTCTGCCAATCAAGAGGCACAATAGTCTCATAAATATCACTGAGACTTGGTAGACAGAATCTGTGACTGGAATATAGAAAAAGGCAGAAACACAGAAGTGGCAGGGGAGAATTCTGCGAACAATAAGAAAAAGCTCCATAGGCTGCACGGTGCAGGAGAAACTGGGAAGGGAAATGGAAGGGCTATTACCACGGGACAAGTGACTACAATTGCCCGGCCAGATGTGGGCCATTCATGACGCTTTGTTGTTTTATATTTAAAAACTGGCCCCCAAGTGTAACACAACAATAGTGGGGGATTTTTCAACCACTCAGGTATGTGTTTGGAAGCTTTATTCTGTTGGGGGTTATTTTTGCTGTCCTGCTGATCATTTCATCAGCTGCAAAGTAATGAGGCAATGACAGAACTGCGACACTGGGCTTCGTTCCAGCTAACAAGGACCTCCAGATAATGCGACACAAAGAGAATGCTGAACTTAGATTCACACACACCCAAGATTTTAAGAAAGCAGCTTTCAGAAAATTCAGAAGACAGGAACCCAGGGATAAAGGCACTAAAACAGGCTGTTTTGAGGACTGGGGTTTCAAGAAAAAACATATCTAAAATGATAAAAAATGACAGATAACGATGTAATATGGAAATACTAAAAACGAATGCAGTTGCATATATCCCTGCTATCTAAGAAGTTCATACTTTAGATCTCTATGAAAAAGAGAGTTGAAACAATCCCCTCTTAGTTTATAATCATTCTGTTACTTTTCTCTGGTTGCTGAGACAATAACACCCAAAGTTAAATAAGGGAAGGTTTATTGGGCTCACAGTTCACAGTCAGCAGGCTCCAAGACAGGGTGGCAGAGGAACAACAGTTCACAGCAGAGGAATACAGCAAAAGCAACAAGGGACCTGCTTACCAGTGTCTCTGTGCCCCTTTTATCTTACTCAGACTACAGGGAGTAAGGCGGTGCCAAACCAGTCACTCACATGGAGTGGTTTAGTGATCACACGCCCGTAATCCTAGCGTTACACACTCTAGACTCACCCACCTATGATCACATGAGGCTTTGGGGGACCTCTAGACCCAAACCACAGCACCCGTTATAATACCTGTGGTCCAATAACAATTCACAGGAAAGCAAAAAGCATATTATTAATAAAGTTTTTTTTTAATGGGCATGAAAAAGGTGATAAATTCATACTGGAAAATTATATTAAAAATATAAAACCTAATTTAAAACATGACCAAGTGACCAAGACTCTTGGTCCCACTATCATTTATGTCATTATTGGATCTACTGGCTAAACATATCTATTTCTCAGGAAAGATATCTATATTACTAACCTATAGGCCTATCTTGCAAATCCATGGGTGTGAGTTCTGCTAATCCAATGATGTAAAGCACCTGTATTGATTTGATTTTTTAAGGAAAGCAAAGGATTCTCACCTTGACCTGTATAGCAGGACTGCACCATTCCCTGGCCCCATCACAGGCAGGCAGTGTAAGGACTAAGCATGCACTGCTAAGTACAGAACGAAGGACCTGGCCAGGCACTTTCATATGCTATGCAAGAAATTCCAAAGAAATGCTGGAGATATGAATCTTTTCCTGTCTTACCCCAGTGCCCCAGCACTTTCTAACCACTAAGTATTATTTCTAGACAAAAGCATCCCAGCCCTTACTAGGACCACATTATGTGGTTATGTGAGGTAAAATGATATAAGGCCCACTTTTAGGGGAATACAGAGGTAGAGAGAATGAGATTACATATATAAACAGAATTAGTCCATACATGTAACAAGAGAAACCCAATAATATATCTAAGATGCAAATTATTCTTTTGGTACTAAATTATTGGGACATCTACTTTAACATATTAGAAGATGGAAGTCTCCTAGGGCTTTTAAATCAACAGTTAATATAAAGAACTTGTCTGGGTTAGATCTTAACTATCCTTGCCCTATTTTCCAATTATTTACAGCAAAGAATCAGCCTCAGCCCAAGGAAAAAGTCCTTATCATAATAAACAAATTAAAAGAAAGATTTCTCCTCCTTCAGTAAATCTTATTACTCTGTCCACAGAGCAGAGAGCTTTAAAGTAGCTAGTGAAAACCAGATAAGCAAAAATTTAAAAACCATGTCACACAGCCTGACCCCAAAGAAGAGTGGTTTTGTTTTAAAACTCCTTGTTCTTTAATTACAGCAAAGACAGATGTGAGAGGAGGGCGGGGTCAGCCACTGCTGGGAAGAACCCTGGCAGACAGGGAGCAGGTGTCAATCTCTGGGTGCAGATGCCCTGGAAACGGAGAGACCAGCACAGCAAAGGAGAGAATTTGCAAAGCATGTGACTGTGACAGAGGTAAAGTGCTGTGAGTATGGGGCCTCAGAAAGGATGACGGGGACAGGCTCCACCGAGAAGTCACAGAACACACCTCACCACACAACATCATCACTGGGGGTGCACGCTGAAAACCCAAGTTCTCCAGCTCTCAGGGGATTCCGGCCCGGGAGGTCTGGGGCAGGCCCAGGCACGGATGTGTTAGCAAGTGCCCCAGGAGGATTCCAAGCAAGAGGGCTAGGGATCACCCTGAGGAAAGTGGGGAGACGGAAATGAAAGATGGGAGGCCATAACAAAGAGCATGTGCAGTGGGCATCGGGGCCAAGACCGGAGTGACACTGCTGAAAATCTGGGACTTCCGAGAACGTCAGCTCTGGCTTCCCTACAGAAGTGTGTGTGTGGTTGGAGGGAGGGAGAGGGAGAAAGCGAGAAAGGACAAGTTCACTTTTTTCTTTGTAATAACTGCTCAGCTCATATATACAAATATTTATTTCCAAATTAAACAAGATTTTAAAAAATGTTTCCTTATTTTACTTTTATTTATTTAAAAGAACTCCAACATGAAATTTGATGAATGTTTATATCAAGCAGTAAGTGTCATGCCATCTAAAATTTCTCTGCCGTGGAGATTTTTCTAGGACACTTCTGCTTCTGTAATTAGTAGTCAATAAATAATACTGAGTTTATAAAATCATCCTTTTGTATAATGAGAACAATTCTTGATTCTTGAAGTAATAACACTAACTATTTGGCCAATAACATTCAGTGATCACACACCATGTGCAGGTCATTTGATTCTCTGCTGGGATGAAATCTATATATTTAAAAAAAACCCATACTGAAATATGCCAAACACTCTGTAAAGAGTTACAGATTTCTCCAAGCATGGGCAGCCCACTGGGTATGGGAACTAGTGCTCATGTTATCAGCGTAGCTCTTTCATAAAGAAACCTTTAAAATTTTGCTCTGGAATACAATTATTCACATTTCCCCCCCAAGTAATGATAGTTGACTTATTTTAATAAGTCTCTGGGATACAATACTACTTATCAGGGTGTTGGAAGAAGATGGTTTTCTTGGTTTTAATTTGGCTTTTAAAAAAAGGCACAAACTATGTATTTTACAGGAGGTAAAGCTAAGATGGCAACAGTATTCATATAATGATGTGAGAATATGGAACAATTGTTTTAAAAATAAATACCAAAATAACTATGTAGGTGTAATACCAAATTAGAGGTTTTGTACTATACTGGGAAACTTGCTAACTATGGAAGATTTATAAAGATTCTGTTATGGCTGGTGTCTAGATGTCTCCCTCAAAACTTCACATGCTCATAGGTGGGGCTTTTCAGAGGTGGCTGGATAAAGTCTGATGCTGGGATCAAGGGTGTATGATTGCAAAATTAGTCCACAGATGGGTTTGGCATAGCTCTACGTAAGATTAAGGGTGCCCCTCCCTAGGTGTGAGTGCTACTTACCCTAAGGGTAAGTAGCCTGGATAGAATACAAGGGACAGAAAGAGGGCTGCTACGGTTGGGAGTTATTCATTGCTTGCTGCATTCTGCCTGTCATGAGCGGCTTTCTCCTCTGTGATGCCTCTCCGCACTGCCTTGGAGCCAGCCAAATATGAACTGAATCTCTACAAACTACAATAGCTTTAACTTGGAATGTCTGGTATTTTTATTTTGTCTCAGCAATGAGAAAAGTAACTAAGCCAATTACACAGTATAATGTAAAACTTTACAGGATGAGTTGCAAATAATGGGCCATGTAAACTTATTTAATCTTATAAAAGAAACCAAAAGTAAGTAATGAGACAGGTTTAAATTTCCGAAAATTTGAGAAGTACATCCTGTGTTTTCACTTAGTAATTAGATAGAAAATGTGCTAAAGGCTTGGCTGCCAGCTGGTGGGCTCTTGGGGAAGTGACTAGATCACATGGTCTCTAACATTGTCAAGTGGATTAATCCACTGATGAGATCATGATCTGATGACATTACTGGGAGATGACAAAAACAGGAGGGGGGCCTGGGAAAGGATCATGGGTGTTCCCTGGGGGACTCCATCTCGTCCCAATCCCTTCCTCTCTAGCTCTTTCCACATCTCTCTGCTCCCTGGCTGCCACAACACCCGTCTGCTGTGATGTCAGCACCTCAGCCCACGGCAATGGAATCAGATGATGGTGGACTGAAACTTCTGAAATGGTGAGCCAAAATAAATCTTTGCTCCTATAGCTATTCATGTCAGGCATTTTTCCACAGGGACACCAAGCCCACTAACACACCTATTATAAATTTTAAGTGACTATACTGAAAAATAGAGTCCCTCATCATCCCCAAACTTTGCTCATCTTTGTTAGCCTTGACAGCCTAAGGAAACAGTAAGAATGTGAACTCTGATTAGGGAAGGCTCTTAGCTCCTTTTGTCAACAATGTACCAGCCAGACCCGGGGATGCAGGGCACACGGGTGGCCAGCACAGTTCAATCACTGTCATGGGCTTGGACGATGTCTGAACCTTGTGTTGCTTGGTTCAGGAACAACCTGGCCACTCCAATGGCCATTCCTCTGGTCAGTCTACAGAAGTTAGTTTTACCTTCTGCCTTCTTACTAACTACGACAGGAGCCCTGCTGGCATGAGATGAACCCTCTGCATTTAAACAAAGTATATATCTGACATTTCTGCATATTCCATGTTTACCAGTTTACCAGCTTATCCTGTATCAGCCTATCTAGACTGGTAATATTTTGGAGTGACAGTTGTTCTGGGCAGGGGACTGTGGGTCCATACAAACGCAATGCATAAACAGCAGCCCTTCCCAGCAGGCTTATCAAATAGAGCCTTTACAGTCCCTAAAAGCACAAGTTTGTTTTTAATGGATAAATTATAGTTAAGAAAAACCTACATAGTTCTGAAAATAACTGGACTTTTACTGATGTTGATACTTTTATAATGATCAATTGCAAAATCAAAATTTAGAAGTTTCTACATGATGAGTTCAAGCTGAAGAGTCCTAATATTCTTACGGAACAGGGCTCTTAGTTTACATGGCATGAGCACTGCCTGATGGACTTATGGAAAGCCACCAGGCAAACCTGGAGAGAATGACAGGCAGAGTCTCTACCCATGGACGTCTGCTGTTGGGGGTGGTTTTGGTGATGAGTTACCACTGTGAAAGTGGTCTTCAGGTTAAGAAGCAGAAACCAGGCCAATAATGAAGGGATGAGATTCTGGGTTCTTGTTCTCTAAGAAACAAGATCTATTTCCCTGTATGTTATTTGTGTCTTCCGAGTACACCCAGCACATTTTTATCATAAATTTAAAGAGCCATATTTTGTTCACTTTATCTTGAAGTTGACTAACAAAATCGCCTCCCTTTTTTCTTAAAAGCCTTTAACCCATTAAAACTGGATGGTATTACAAATCTCAAGCAGCATAGACTTGTTTATGTTTTCTTTAAAGATAAAAGTGCAAACACTGTGGACACCTATCAGAGAGGCAGGGGAAAGCACCAGGATTCCTCAATTCTTCAACCATGTTGCCATGCAAGCAAGACAAGAGGTAATAATAGTTCATTCTAAGCAAAGAAATTGAAATCTCTGTATTACTACCTTTAGTTGAAAACCACAATCAGGTAAACAGCCTTTCATAGTGTGATACATCTGCAATGTCCTACATTATCTAACAGTCAAAATATACATGATATTTAAAGTACTTAAGTTTGAAAGCATGAGCATGTTACATGAGTCCAATGAAACACATGGAAATATAGATTAATGCTCAAAGGTAAACCCAGAAATCAGCAAATGTCTGACACACAGACCTGGTTGGGCCTGGGGTGGGTGCTCTTTTGTGTTTTGTTTACTCTGTGCTGAGAACCTACAGTCAGGTTATTCCGACTCCACGACACTAAGTTTCTCTTCCTAGGGAAAAGTGATGGGCTGTTTTTCTTCTGACATGTAAACTGTTCAAATTTCTTTATGGAAATGAACTTGAGAATTATGGAAATAAGTAACAGGTTGTCAAACAGCAGGGAAAGAAAAAAATGGGAAATCAATTATTAGATGATGTCTATGAGACTTAATTCAGTTCCCGTCTAAACAGAATGGAAGACAGACCATGTGACAAACAGCAAAGATAAGTCTATCAGTCTATGGTAGGGACTTCATTTTTTTTTTTTTTTTTTTT
>NW_022900940.1:35406024-35480980 GCF_012274545.1 Fukomys damarensis
TTTTTTTTTTTTTTTTTTTTTTTTTTTTGTACAGGGATTGAACTCAGGACCTTGCGATTGCGAGGCAGGTGGCAGAACCACTGAACTAAATTCCTGGGCCCGACACTGCATTTTAATTTATAACTGTAATGTTAAATCTGAACTGGTATGGCCTCATGAAAGTTCATTATATTTTCATGTAAAGAAACACATTTTAGATAGTTACTGCTTCTTTCCATATAATTTTTTTAGAACTAAACAGCTCAAATTTTTGACCCATGAAGGCATTTCACATACTTTTCCAATAATTATTTCAAAATCCTTTACAATTTAAATATTTTGTTTTAAAGACTTTTTGAGGAGCTTAAAACTTAATGACAAAAATAAAATGCAACACTGACTGTTATGGTTTGTGTCTAGATGTTTCCCTAAAGACTCATGTGGTCACAGGTGGAGCTTTTTCAGAGGTAGCTGAATCTGGAGTGTGTGATGCTGGGATTAAGGATGGGTGATTACTAAATCAGTACCCTGATTGGTTTGGCATCACCCTAATCCCGTTAGCTTGAATACAATATAAAATACAGAAAGAAGCTAGTCTTCCCCCTTGCTTTCTTGCTTTTGTAGTCTTTTGCTTCCATGAACTCCTCTGCGATGACCCTCTGCCAAGGCACCCTGCCTTAGAGCCAGCTGATTACCGACTGAAGCCTCTACAAACTGTGAGCTAAATAAACCTTCCCTCCTTTCACTTTGTGTGTTGGCTATTTTGTCTCAGCAATGAGAGATAAGTAACTAAGACACTGATAGATTAAACATCATATTTTATGCAAATTGATAGGTACAAAATTTTCATGATATAATTAATTCAGATCATTAGTGCAACTGCATACAACTATATGGGAATTTACTGAGGTGAAATTTCCAACTCTACCTAGTTTGCTGCTTTCCATTATAGATAACAAACTTGTATGAAAGTCAATCAGCTCTAAAAATAAAAATGGTAATACAGATAGAGACATGATGTAGTTTTGGCTTTGAAAGGGAGGAGGGGCCAAGTGAGAACCATGACATCATATCCTCTTCCAATGGAAATGAACACCATCTTTCCTTGCCAAGCACGAAGCAAATGATCTTTCAAACAATTCTGGTTGGGATTTTCTCTACTAAGCCAAAAGACATGAATCTAAAATGCAGCAGGTAATGCATGGCTAAACTTGTCTTAGAAATAAATCTAAGTTTAAAAACCATTCATGAGACATAATGATCTTAGACTGATATAAAGCTCTTTTATCACAAACACAATTAGTGCAAAAAAGGTTTGTGTGTGTTGGAAAATGGAAACTGAAAGCAAAGGGTAAGATCTTTGAAATGGTGACAAATTAATAATTATAATTTTATTTCAAATTTCCCACGTTAGGTGTAGTGGGATATAAAATTCCATAGAACACAAATATATTTGAATCCCCATTCAAGGCTCAGCAATTATTAAAGTGCCTTTAATATGATCTGCACAAGTATTGCGGCACAACATCATAATACCCTGAGAACAAACTGTGAGTACTGATTGGATCGTCTTGTCCCACTAATTTACACCCAGTACCTATTTAATATGCAGCCTCCATAAACAATACAATATACCCTGGACTCTGAGGCCAGAGTGTGGGTGTACCACGGACATGTTAGGCGTTTCAGACTGGTGCTCATGGAGATGTGGAAATGCCTGATTACTAACAGTTCCAGTTGGTAGTCTCTTTTTCTTGGCCTTCTTCCCAAATAATCTTGGCATTAACAAAAGCCAAGTTATTTTAAGATGGATTTTGAACTGTTAAATCATATTCCACAAGAGACAGAATAGATAAATCAAGTATCTTAAATATATCCCTGAAACCCAGATGGATGGCAAGATTCCTGGGCTACCAAATCCATAGCAGTACAGTTTGTGAATGGGAACACGAAGGAGGTTCTTCTTCCTCTGCCAGGCTTTCCCATCTGGGTAAGTCTAGGTGAGATGAAGTTGCATAACTCTTCATCCTTTGTGGAATCTAATTCCACGCCACCATTCTAAACACAAGGCCATGTGATTCATGTGGGTGGAAAATACAAGGAATACTGCAGTTAGCAAGACCCTCCTCATTTCATTTCTCTGAGAAATATGGAAGCTCTCTTCATTACAGTTATAGCTGTGCTTATTTGTTTCGCTTTGTTATTAAGGGCTTGTCTAGTACGGGCAAGGCCATCAGTTCAGTCCCCAGCCCTACCCACCCTCCAAAACAAAGGCTAGGATTTTTAATACCTAGAATATTTTTGTTAGAATCCCAACTTTTATACCACTTTTTACTTTTCTCCCACAATCTGGCACAACCATCATAACTCCTGAGGCCCTTCTCATCATTTTCACGCCTCCGACGAAGTAACAGTTATCAGTTCCCCGATATCCTCACCAAGCCAACACAGTGTGTGTTACAAACACAGAGATCTCTAACAAGTTAGGATCTACTGGAGAAAAAAATTGCATCTCCTCAGCCCACCTCATTCCCTCCACTTCCAGAAGAGCAGTGCTCTCATCTTTCTTCTCTGGCTGCTGCATCTCAACTGTCTGTGCTTGCTCTCTGCACATCCCCAAAAGCTACAAGTTGGAGGGCCAAGGTTCCGTATTCTCCACCCACAGTCGCCTCTCAGATGAGATCAGAATCTCAGCTTGAAACACTATCTTTGTGCTGATTTGCTTATTACTTTCAGTCTGGGCTTTCCCCCTTAATTTTTCACTTGGAAGTCAGCTAGGCATATCAAATTTAACTTTGTCCAAAAACAAATTCCTGATTTTCCTTCTCAATCCCACACTAGCCCATCTTTCCCATCTTGGTAAATAGAACCTCCATCCCTCTAGGATAGAACCAAACATCTCAAGTCATGCTCCTGTTCTCTCCAGCTACTCCACATCCAACCCATCAATAAAAGCTGTTCAGGGCTGGGGATTTAGCTCAGTAGGACCGCCACCTGCCTTGCAAGCACAAGGATCCAAGTTCGATCCCCAGTACAAAAATAAAATAAATAAAAGCTGTTAGCACAGCCTTCAGCATGGTGGTTTTGGCCATACAAAATTCATTCAGTGCAGTGAAGTATAAAAGTTTGCTGCGTTAGTGCTCTGTCAAAGCTCTCTGTCGTCACCTTTTTTGCTGTTGTTGTCTTTGCCGTGTGGTGTTCCAAGCGGCCCAGGGCTGCTGCTAGCCCAGGCCATCTTGCCCTATGAATACTCTTCTCTCTGCCTGGAGCCTGTGTTCCCACCCCCAGCCCCACCTTGGTTACTAGATAAAACACCTTTTTGATGCAATGCCTGTCTTAAAATCTGGTCCAAGTAAAACCCAGTCCCTACTCCTTCCCAGTGTGGTCCAAGCTGCAGCAAAGTCCTCACATACTACCGAATTTTCATCCTACACACCCACACACTCACCTCCAGCACTGGACATAGAGCCTTCCCAAGGCAGAGCCCATACCCTGCTCATCTGCAGAGACTCGATCTTCTAGTCAATTGACCTAATCAATGTCTACTGAATAAATGAATGAACAAATAACTACAGCATCCTATGTTCAATTTAACACAATAAATATTTACTGAGTGCCAGCTGTGAGCCAGACACTGTTCCAGGCATTTGGGATATGTTATGAACAACAGATTGCCTGTCCTCAGAATTTAATTCCATTTGGAAGAAGACAGGAAAAAATCTAAGAACATAAATAAATCACATGTTAACGGATAACAACTGTTACAGAAAAAGAAAAGTAGAGCACAGTAAGGAATTAGGTGTGTGCGGGGCATGCTTTTAAGTTTTGATGGTGAAAATAACCAGTTCTGAATCAGTCTTAATCACATCCAAGGATTGTTTTTCTCTTTTCTCCCAGTTCTTTTTTCCTTAGAAAACTTAGCCATTCAGGTAACTTTCTCATTTGGAGGAGAGCCAATTCGATCTGCGCCTGGCCTCCACTCCCGCTTCAGTACAGCTGTTTTGATAACCCACCAGCTGTTTCCCTTTGACCAGCCTACTGTGATCGCATGCACACTGTAACTGGTGGAGACCTTCACAGCCAAGTTCCTCCCATGCTAACACTTCGGCTTCTCCATTCTATTGCTGGTAGTAGTTCTGGAACATGGAGCATACAGAAAAGAGTTGAACCAATCAGTGAGTCTCTGAGTAGGTCCCTATTTAGTGACTTCACTGCCTAAAATAGTTCCCTGAAGTGTTTGAGACACTGACAGAATTTGAAATAGGGGCTTTACAAGAAAATAAGCTTAGAACATGCTGAACTAAAAAAGCAAAGGATATTTAGCATGCCCATGTGCTCTAAACATCTTTAAAGAGTACAAGTTGTGTTGTAGGAATCTGATGATGAAACTGGTTGCCCACAGAGCACGACCAGCCTTCCTTGAGTTAGGCTTTAGGAAATGTCAGCCAAGAAATAACCCACACTGCTTTCACCTTGAATAAAAAAGGCTTGCATCATTCTACCCAACCTGAACCCTAATTTTCACTGTTTTCTGATCAAGTGCTTTCCTTCAGCTAGGACAGCATATTTCATGCGCAGTGACAGCAAACCTTGATGGTTAATCCTTCTAAGTTTTGCTCCCTTTAAAGCAGCCTGCCTCTCCTGTATAAATGACAGGAATCCACATGCCCTCAAGCCCTGGGCTCAAGTTCTGCCTCCTTCCACCAACAAATCTCCGGGGAAGGGAGGCTCCTTCCTGCAGGCTTCTCTTAGAACTGTCATCTGTCATGTGCGTGGTTGTGTTTTATAACTCTCCATGACAGCAGAGACCTTTTATCTTTTTTTTTTTTAATCTCCAATGAAACAACACCTTGTCATGAAACACACCACAAATGCATGACTTTTTCTTTACTGTGTTAACATGTTATTGACCTCTAATGAACAGTACAGTAAGTCCCTGACCTATGAGTTCCATTCCACATTTTTATAAGTTGGGTTTGTTCCTAAGTCCGACAAAGTGAGACTCCTACACCTTCGACACAAATACACCATGTACACTGCTTTGCCCTTCCTAGCAGTCCCTTCCACGTCACCACTGCTCCTCCTCTTGGTTCTGGACATCCTGGGCTCCGAGCACTGTACTGCTGCGCTATCCATTGTCACACCACAGCGCACGGCAGCACGGCTGCGACAGTGTCCAGCAGGCACATGAACTACTCCTGCAATTTGCATCTACGAAAGGTTTGTGATGTGAGGTCTATTTATGTCTGTGAAAGCTGGCAACTCAAATCTTCATAAATTGGGCACTGACTGTATAATGACTCATGATGAAATCATACAATTTAAAGCTGCTTTAAAGTTCTTGTTAAATTACTCTGTTACAGGTAAGATTTACCTATGAACACTGTTAAATTATTCTTAGAATGCATTTTCACTTTCACTTAATCTCATATCCATTATATACTTATAGGATAAGCAGACTACAGCAGTTGAGACTGGAAAGACGTTAGAGATCATTTAGGCTAATTTCCTTTATTTTAGAACTGAGGATACCTACGGAGTTAAGTTTATTTTAGATGTGAGAATACACAATAAGATACCTGTTAGGAGAACCTTCTAAACCTAGGATTTGTATGAGAAAAGATTTGTCAGTGGACTTCACTTTAATTGCGGTTCTTCTCAGCTATAGCAGGCAATGTAACAGAAGCAGTTTTTCACGCAGCTGCTAGAGGTGGAAAAAGCTACCCTGACTCCCAGCACAGCATCTGCTGAAACAACCCGAGAGCTGCTACTTAGATGAAAAGGACACATTCAGTGACCATGGGCTTATATAAAGGAAGTTGTTATAGGACAGCATGACTTTTGGATTTGATCACAGAACACACACCCCATGAAGGGTAAGCATTCCCATAACTTCCCTCCCCTCTTATCATTTGGGACACAGGAAAAATTGTCACAGGGTGAAAGCTGGTTATAAAGAAAAAGTCCACTATTCTAGAAAGAAAATCTTTCTGTCACTCAAGGACACAGCCAGTGTATGTCTTAAGACTGAGCAGTCACTGTCCCTACGAAGGCAGAGGAAAAGAGGCACAGAGTTAAAGGGCGCAACCTGGAAGGGGGCCTCCTCTACCCTGAAGAGGCTCTCAAAATTTGAACAGGCTTACTACAATCAAATTCTTGAGCTTCACCAAGAAAGAGTCCATATTTGGGGGGTAATGCAAAGAAACTACATTTCCCAGGAGACTCTGACCACACTAAAAAAGAACACTATTAGTGTGAAAATTAATGGGTGGTGGTGGGAGAGGGAGAGGGGCAGAGAAAGAGCCACTGATCACCTTGCTACCTCTTGGCTTCCCATGGCTTCATTAATTATTAGTTAATTAATTAATAGGAGTGTGGGAGAGGGCCAGGGATTTAGCTCAGTGGTTCCACCACCTTCCTGCAAGCGCAAGGACCCAAGTTCAATACCAGGCACCAAAACAAAAGTGTGGAAGGGGAGGAGGTGGTGAGTCAACATCTAGTCTTTAAGAGGACAGTGAGCTCACTGAGGATCATTTAATCTACTTTGGATCTGAGCACACCTATTAGGTTTCAGGAGAACCTGGTATTCTGACTTGGGTTCCTATAGTCTCAGCTTGCAGAGAGGGTCACTCCTCACGTTCAAAGTCAGGAGTTAACTTTCCCCTCAAAATTCATGCAGATGTAGTGCAAATTATGTATCCTGTAATGCTGTGTGCAGTAATCTGTTTAATCTCTTAAAGTAAATGTAAGCAAGCCACTCAAAACTGCTGCTTATGCCACTGACCTTAGGTCCCTGCACTTTAGAACCATCAAGGAATCATATGCCATTTCGGAGGAGGAAAATGAGGCAGACAGGGCCAAGTGAATAATGTAAAGTCAACACTGTCAGACAAGGCACAAGGGCATGAGATCACAGGTCTCTGGCTTCCCACAGAAGCAGCTTTTACTTCTGTAAAACAGAGCAAGAAACACTCTGACATAAATGAAAACAAAAGTTAAAAGACTTCCCAATTTCCTTTTGCAAATCTTTTCAAACAGCACACTTGTGAAATGCTTTCAGAGTGAACGTGCTTATAGGTGATTTTCTGTTAACTGCATCAGACTAGATAATGATGTGCGTGAACCAAGTGATGATGGCCACAAGTTACTTATCTTGTAACCTCAGCCCTCAGAGCACTCTGGGAATCAAGAGATTTGCAAAAAAGTAAATTAGCTGATCAAATCCAGATCAGGCAGGGCTGGCCTAACCTTATGCTCATCTACCTTTAGGGAAGACAAATCTATCAAGTTTAGTCATAGGGGGAGAGGGCTAGCAGCCGCTGCTCAGCAGGCTAGAAGAGGAAAATAGACAGTAAATTAAAAAGTGGCATATATACAGCCACATCATACTAATTAACAGTAGAAAGTGAGAGTTGAATAAAAAGAGATGGACTTAAACTATGAATGCTGGCAATGGATATGAACAGGCACAGCCAGCAAGCCACCAAGGGCACAGGTTAAGGGTTCTCCATATGGGGGAATCAGTACATCAAACTGCAGCCCAATCATGGACACATCGCAAGATGACCCTCAGTCACCCACAAACCAATACGACAGACATTCAAATAACTTCGGGCAAATCAAATTTAAGAAAGCAGGAAAACAAGTTGCCATTCAGTTGATTTAAATGGAGGGAAATTAAAGCTTTCAGTAATTGGATAGTTACTTCATGCTGCACTTTACTCATAAATGGTGCAACCATGGCCATGCCTGCAAACCCCTCAGAGCTTTTAGAAAGAGGCTTGTATTTACAGAGGCCTAGGGTGGGCTGGGATCTCTCATTTAGAGCTCGGTGCTTTCTGGTCACAGTCATTCTGAAAGAGCAGAACCTGCTTTTTCCTGTGCGGGAAGAGCTCACACCAGCCCACCTGATAATGTGCTGGGAACCCAGAGCAGCCAGCACCAGCCTCCACACACCTCCACACATCATGCATCCCCCAGACCTGGGTGTGCAGACCCACCTGCAGGAACACCCTTGGTTCCTGTGGCAGCTTCTCTCCCTTGATTCCTTCCTTTTTCTTTCAATTTAGGTTTTATTTTGATCAGAATTATACAAGTACTTCATTTAAGGAGCCAAATAATTGTTAGTAATTCCCTCTCACCAGATGCAACCAAATTTCCAATCCTTTAACTGATTTTGTTTCCCCTTTTAGGCATCTATGCCCAGGTATAACGTGCTTAGATTGTTGTCAGACTTTTTTCAAGCATTATCTATTAAATTTCCCATTTGAAGGATGAGAATTTTGCTGTTTTTGACTTCTCCACTGTCAGAGCACAGATCTAAGTGCTTCCTCCTCATCCAGCTTTCACAGGGAGAGTAGTTCTCCTTTGTCCCTATCTTGCCCCAGTTTCGGGAGGCACCTGGCACCACCTCCTTCTGAGCTGGTAGCCTGCAGTGCAAATCAGATTGCTCCTCTGTCCCCAGACTGCCAGCTTTCTCCAATCGGCAACTGAGTCAATTATCATTTAGTCAATTATCACTTGTTCAGCTGTTTTTCAGGTTCCAAAGTTTTGTTGATCCCATTCTGTCCTTATGGATTTGTGCCTTTAAAAAAACCCTTACTGTCATTTTAATGAGGCTTTTGGAGGGAGTGGAAATTAAATGTATATGTTAATTTTCACGACATATGCCGCTAATTTCTTCTTATTCTCTTCCAAAGAAAAATTTATTTTCCATTTAAAATCACCTGATAAAAATACCCAACTCATTGTAGCACAGTAGTTTGGGTTTCCTTCTGGACCATCTTTGACTCCGTTATGAAGCAGATCAATTCAGTGATGAGAAAAAAGTTGTAATTCTAAAAGAGGCTATTGTTTGGGCCGTTTAAAGAGAGATATTAAAAAGTGAAAAATATTTATCTTCTGACAGAATTTGAGAAATTTTCTATGATAACACGTTTTCATAAAAATGGATGTTTTCAATGCTTCCTCCTCTCCTGCTTCCTCTTCAGGTCTCTGGCATGCGTTCAGCACCACTCAACCACCATGGTGAGAAGGTGTGGAGTTGTGTATCTGGCCTCCTTAATTTACACAGGCTCATTCTTGGATAGCCCTGTCATTCACAGCTTTCTTAGACAGAAGGCAGGAGGCTAGGGTGTGGCTAAGAGTAACTGGAAAGGAGGCGTAACCAGTTAATTACAGGATCCTGGGGCACGGTGGTGTGGAACACTAGTTGGGGAAGTGGGCGTGACCTGTTAATTACAAAAGCCCTGGACAGGTACAGGAACAGTTCCCAAATCCCTGAACATGGACTTCTCCTGGGAACTCCAGCAGGCTTTTGATAGGCTTAGACCTGACATCACAGTGAGGAGTGGATGATTCAAAGACGGACGGAGGACAATGAACTATTTGGTACTGTGTCTCTGTTCGTGGTAGTCCATCCTCACACTGACGAGTGTACTCCTTTCCCTGCTTTTTCTTGGCCCCCCACTCTGCAAAGCAAGTTCTTTTCCTACTTTTAATAAATGTAAAACCTTGCTACCATTTATGCTTATCTTGACCAATTCTTTGATTAGAAAGCAAAACAAAACAAAACTAGCACTCCCAAACCCTGTAACAACATGGCAGCCCAAACTCTAACCCACATCACCTCTACATGATCCAATCTTTAATCAGTCCCTTTGACTAGCACCGCTGATCTCTGACTCTGAATAAACGTCCCTATACTTGCCCCCATCTTGAATCTCCCTTCACCTCCTCACTACAAAGCTGGTGCTCTCCTAAGCACTACTCAGTCCCTTGTCCACTTCTCCAGTGGAAACATTCCTCCGCTCTCTCAGAATTTCCCTCAATGTCACAGCTCTCTTACTGTCTCAGAAGAGGGGTCCTTTCCCTTTCCTACATCGCCTGCTTTAATTGTCCTCACCAAGTTGTTCCCACTGCTCCAGGGGCCTTTCTGCAGGCCGCTAGCACAGGCTGGAGGAAGGTCTTCACTTGTTAGCGTGCCTCTCTTAACCCCAATCTTCTCTCTTTTAACAGCAACATTCCCATTTCCCTCCCTTAAAAATTCAGTAAAACAGTCATGAGACTGAACCGGTCCAAACTGGGTGTACTTTTTGACATGTGATTGGAGATGGATTTCTAGCTTATTTCCATTAATTGCTTAAATTGTTTTTAGCTAATACAATTATAAATTTGTCTTACAAGTTAGAAATACTTCTAAAATAATCCTTTTGCAGCACATTGGGGACCTATATCTTCCTTTGCAAAATTAAAATTTTGTAAGCAGAATAACAATCACTTATCAAAAGTAAAATTTTATGCAAATGTCTTTTGAGCACAATATAAATTAGCAACTCTTCCTATGACTGATAATTATATAGCCTTATAATAACTGTAAATATAAGAAACAAAAGACCAAAGGAGCCTAAAATAAGTACTTGAGATAACAGAAGAGTTGTGCAGGTCTTACTAGAAACTGAAACCAAAAGATAACCCTGACATGCTTCTAAATGTGTTTAAGCAGAGGGGACCTAGAACCATGACATAGTAGTCATTTGCTACTCCCCAAATTCCCTAACAGACTGACTTTTCACCTTTTTAAGTACAAGCAAGCACATCCCCCTTACCAAAATCAAATGGAAAAACAACATAAAGCCAAGTAAAGAGAAACTGTCAAATTGCATAAAGCAATGAACTTGCAAAGAATCAACGATAACTCAAATTGTTAATAAACAGGTCTTTTTTCTGGTAAAGCTGTTTTTTGAATTCCAAAAGTCCATAATTCCTATACATATATTTAACAGAATTAAACAATAAGAATCAAATCACATTTAGTTAATATTCAAGCCACTACTCTGCACAGAATGCTAGAACAGATGTCATGGCTAAGACACAGACAATAACTTAATATACAATCTTGGTGCCATGGGAAGTTAGTGTCCTTCTCAGAAGATGGAATACATTAATAAAACACACAATAACTGAAGAGGTTCCATCAAATGCAGCAAATAAATCATTTGAAGGGTTGAACAGAATGGTTAGGAGCAAATCCTGGAATCCGAAAGGTGTCCCGGAAGACTGAGACAATTTAAAAAGGGAGAAAAGAATTACAGATTAGCAAGAGGATGGAGAAGGAAGTCTCACCAGAGATGGCTTTACAAAAATCTGATGAAGTAGGAACACATAAGCAATAGGAAAGAAAGGCAGAAGGCACCCCAAAGAGGAAGGGAAATGTCCTCTGATACTTCTTTCCTTCCTCATTGCTCCTACAAGCACCATCCTCAACTACTGCCAATGACCTCTCTACCATTAATCAGGTTCTGGCTTTTAACATTCTCTGCACAAAGGTACCATATTTTGTCTTATAGTTCAGTGCCCTTGTTCTGCTCAGAACTCAGGGTTCTCCTCACTGCCTGAGAAAGTGCACTGAGGCTCCTGAGTAATATAGTAAGTTCTCAATATGCTGACTGCACTTCTGTATGTCCTGTTTGAGTTGAAGGTTCTTTAAGGCAAAATCCAGACATTATTTTTCTTATTTTGGTATGCAAGAGCCACTACACACTTTATCCAAATAAAATTCAAAACATATCTACTTAATGAATAAACAGATTGTGTAATTAATAAACTTTATCTAATATTGGCAAATGGTAGGCCAGTAGGTTGACAATCTCACATGGAAAGTTAAGAACTTAGATTTGATACCAGATATCCTGATAAGCCACTGGGTGATTCTGTATAAGGTAGTGACATGATAAAACATGATAAAAACATGTTTTAACTATGAACTGCAGGAAAAAATCAGCTTGGCAAGGCCTAGAAGTAGGAAGATCATTTTGCTAACAGGGTTTTTGTTTTTTTTTTTTGGCACGAGGGATCGAACTCAATACCTTGCGCTTGTGAGGCAGGCGGTGGCACCACTGAGCTAAATCCCAGGCCCTAGCTAACAGTATTTTGCTGATACAATGAAAAAGATGATGAGGATTTTATTCATTAGTCAGTCACTAATATGAACATTCTTTTGATAAATATGAAAAAGAAAATAGTCACATATATCTTTGTCTTCACTCTGTCTTAAGCTAGTTCATTTCTGAAATAAGACGTGATTTTAGATAGGAATATAGTTTTTTTATTATAACTGCAACCTAAAAACCCTGAAAACAAGGACAGATATCATTATTTAAGACTTAAAAACACTTTCCATATCAGAGTCTTCCAAACTGATACTCAAACTCGAACTGAAATCACTCCATTTTATGTATTTTATTACAATGTAGGATATTTGATTTTTAAATTCTACTTCTGCTAAAATCAACTACAGCTGGACCTCAATTTATGATGGCTCAACTTGTGAAGTTCCAACTTAATAATGGTGCAAGAAATGGTCTGCATTCAGTAGAATCCACAGTTTGCCTGTTGAAATCAGATCTTTTCTCAGGCTCATGAGCTCTGAACTCTCACAGGGCTGGGGAGCAGCAGTGAGCCGAAGCTCCCAGTCAGCTGCGTGACCTCCAGGGTCAACAACCCACACTCTACAGGGCACTGTGGTGCTAAACTATGGTGTCAGTGGGTTAGGTTAGGTGGGTTTAAATACATTTTGACTTATGACATATATTTTTTTGACTTGTTATTTTCAACTTGCTGTAAGTTGAGATATAACCCTATTGTGAGTCAAGGAACATTTGGTTGTTTACATAAGCTGAATATTATAATAAGGTACAACATCTGTATGTTAAATTAGTGATTTAACAGCACTCAAAAATGCCAGTGTGTTAAAGCATTATAACTGATTCCCACTGTCCTTTCTAAGAAACCATTCCTTCTCTGCTGAAGCCTCACTATCCTACTGAATACTGGAAAGGCACGGCTGACTGGCAAGAGGTCTGCAGCACAGGCAACGCTGAGGTTCTCAGTTCTGGCTGCGTGTTAGAAACACTACTTCAGGATTTTAACACCTAGTAATTCCCAGACGACACCCCAAACCAATGCTGATGTACTCTGAAAGCTCCCTCCAGGTGAGTCTGTTATCCCCACTGCATTAGTATTTTCTTTAGTCATGGAAAAATAATCCTGACTTTTTTTGACAGAGTATGAAAAAGACGACAAGAGTTTAGGGGGAAAATGATGGTATCAATACTTATTTTAAAGAAAAGCAACTTTCACTTACCTGCCTTCTGACAATGCACGATCTTTTCATACACAGCATCTGCATTTTCAATCAATGCCTTGAGGGATTGAATCATCTGCAAGGGAACAGCCAGGCATGAGATCACACCTGCCAGCCAGACACACTCCCCACTCACGCACCAGCTCTTCTAAACAAGCTGACATGAAGATGCAAAGCACTTTTTAAAATGTAATTTCCCATGACTCCAATTTGTGTAGGTGAAAAATGGTAAAACCATGCCTTCCCACACAATGGCTTAAGCAAGACTGAGCAGTATTATGTTCTAGATGTGACCAGGCCAGTACAACACTGAACTTGAACCCTAAGACAACACTGCACTGAGTTTGAGTCACTGTGAAAAGTTATAAATAAGTATATGTGCTCCTCTGATCTGAGATTTAAATCACATATTTGTTCATCATTTTAACATATTCAGGATGAATATGTTAGATCCGATACTTTTACCCATTTCAGCCCGAATATCTTCATCTGAAAATTAGCTCAAAACATACAGTACATATTAAAATGCAGCATTTATATAATGCCGTTCATCATGAAGGATAATGACAATACCTGGTATTTTTAATGTTTTCATCAATGGTTTTAAAAATATTTAACTTTTTCTTACTCCAATTTGTGAGGGCTTGCTTCAACTGACTGAGTTCAAAGAAAAAAAAAAGGTCAGGGCACTGTGAACCAATAATTCACTCACGAAAGAGCCAGGAAAGACCTGCCTAAAGTAATCTTGTTGGCTCTAAAATCTCTATGAAAATGAAATAGCCAGATTCAACTCTAATGGTTGCTGTCCTAGTGTTAATTCTAATATTTTGTATTTAAATGTCCAAACATTTTGCATTATAATGTTAATCATATATTTTACATGGCTATTCTATTTTGAATAAAAAATACCTACCCGTCATAGTATTTGCTTTATAGTCACTAAGTATAGGTAGTTTGGATTATTTGTACAACTCAAGGAACACTTTTTTGCATGTGGTACTGGGGAATGAACTCAGCACCTACGCATCCCCAGCCCTTTTTATTATTCAGGGTCTCACTAAGCTGCCCAGGTTGGGCTGGAACTTGCAATCTTCCGGCCTCAGCCTCCCAGAATGCCACGGATTACAGATGGATACCACCAAGCCTGGCAGAATGTATTTTTATTTATAAAAATATTACAGCTATTTAAAATATAACTCAATATGCCAGTTAGGAAGTATTCTAGGCCCAACAGTGAAAGAGCATTTAGCAACTACTTCTGTTGAAAAAAACATAGTAAATGTCAAAAGTTTAATAAATCTCTATTTGTGGAGAACCCTGTGTAGAAACTGAGATATAGGCCCTATCTTTAAGAAATCCACAGCCTAGGAGTAGAGCTTGCACTTTGGAATTATTTTCAATTTATTTTTTTCAAGATCTGAGTCATTCCTATAAATAAAAATATTCCATTTTACAGCTTGACATGTTAAACAGGCAGCGATAAAAATGAATAGTTAAGAGCTCTATTATGCTGATATAAAGTCATTTGCACCATTACAAATTTGCATACTAAAAAGGTTCATACCATCATCAGTAACCTTTTTCATCTTTGATGTCAAGCCAAATCAGAGATACAAAAAAAGCAAGGACTTCATCAAGCAAGGTTGGTAGCTGTCCCAGAATCAAAGAACTGGTCAATCATTCCTCCATCATTTAAACAGGGGAAAGAAAAAGTACATATATAAGCAATAAAATGAACCTGGTCATGAAGCAAAAAAGCAGAACAGGAGCACACATCTGGCAGGAGGGTGGTTACTGCACTCATCCTGGGGTTGGGGGTGCAAAGAGGTGGCAACAGAAAGAGCACAGGCTTTTATGAGTTCTAATCCTGGTTATACTGATAATAAGCTTGGTTATGTAGGATAATATCTAAGCTCACACAGCCATACTATCCTACTTACCATGTGAGCTTATTAAAGATACTGCACCTTGTCATACGAGAATTAAATGAAAGGACACATGTGGAGTGCCTGGCTCAAGGAAGACACTTGCAAATAGTGGATGTCATGGTTGACTCCCCATTTACCCAGAAGGCCTGGCAAAGCATTTTCTGGTGGCCCAAAATTAGCTGAATGAGTGTGCCTTCCTCTCGTATGTTCACTGGCAACGTTTCCAACCCTCATTACTAATTTTAGTTTTACTTGGAAAGCCTGCTGTGATGAAGCTCAGAGAAACAACAAATAACAGTACTATTCACAGAAGTATCTTTCACGGGAAAGAATCACCAAAGGTTAAATAATTTATGTACCTCACAGCTGTAAAATATATGCAAAGCTGAAGAAATGTGTATCTCAGGGATGTGGGCAGGGAAGCGTGTCTGCTCCTTCTGCTCTGTAATACGTGGAGGATCACTTGTTCTTGGGACAATCATTATACAGGACAGCGCTCTGTGTGGGACTCTGAGCTAAGTGCTGAGGAGGAATAAAACTGTCAATGACTCGAGGACAATGGGAGGAAAGAAAACAGATTTTAAAAAATAACTATAAAAAATGTGGCATTGCTATTGTAGCTAGTGGACTACCGGGTGTGATAAAGTTAAGTGTTCTCCAGCCACAGCACTTTTGTGGGATACTTAATGGTGAGGTGCTCATGGTACAATGGATCCATATTGATGGCAAAGAAGGGCCCATCTGTGGCTTAGATTTCAAAATGGACATTTCTCTTCTGATATGAGAGTAAATATAATACCCACCTCCTTCTCATGGACAATGTATAAAATATGAAGGTGGCTAATTACATCAGTGTGGAGATCACAGAGTAAGAAAACATTCTTCTTAGATTTGGAAGTAAACAGCAGCAGCCATTTACAGATGGTATTAGAGGGGATTCCAGAGGGAACCAACCCAAGAGAGAGAAGGGAGGCCCACAATTACAATCAGCAACACTCAGACAAGGCAGGAGGAAAATGTTTCCAGACATTAGTAGAGATGATTCATTTTGTCACACCTGTTATTAAATATCTGTGCCATTGCCTTTGGAAATGCCAACTTACATCTTTTCATAGTTTTAGGGTACCTATTTATAATTACAGCACATATTTGTAATTAAACTAATTCAGTAAACAATTTTCAGCTCTTGTCCACAGCATGAGCTCCCTCACCTTTAGTTCACGCAACATTTGCAAATCTCCCCTGAGTAGAAAGCCGTAAGGTGCTCTGGAGGGAACATGGGTGTGGACTCCTGCAGCAGGTGGAAGGCTGGGTGGGCAAAGGGCCTTCCTGAGAGTCTTCTTTCACTTCAGTGACAATTATGATTGAATGCAGGGCACAGTGCACTGAGGATACAGCAGGAGCAGCAAGGGGATGGCTGACCTAGTAGGGAGCCGCATTTACTTTATAATGAGCTGCAGTTATAAATAGTACAAGTGTTGGTTGAATGAATCAAGATGAAAGTAATTCAACACCTCCTCCACATGAACATTGCTTTCCATTTCATTTAATGTTCGCATTATATATGTGAGGTGGGTGTTAAAGAGGTTAGTTTTACAGATGTGAATTCAGAAGACCTGAGGAAAATCACTTTTTCAAGGTCATCTGCTATGATAGGACTATAATCAATAAATAATCAAAGTGGTATTCCATTTGAGCTCAAAGCCTCTGCTTTTTCCATAACATTCTGATTGGTTCTGACACAAGGAACAACTGCACAAGAGGAAAAGGTATTTGAACTAGGACAAACAAAAAGCAGAGGGAATTTTTTTTTTTTAATTTTGAAAGGTACTTTGTCTCAACTATTGGCACCGGTCCAAAGTCATTTTTCCTTTTCTTTTTCTCTTAAATTTATTCATTTTGTGGTACTGGAATTGCACCCAGTACCTTGTGCGTGCTGGGCAAATGCTCTACCACTGAGCTGCATCCCTGATCTCACTTTTTTTCAAATAATATTTCTATATAGCACTTCGGGAACATACTTGTTTTAAAAAACAGCAACACTAACCAAATTAATTAGTTGGCTCCACTTAACAATTCATTATTATAAAAACTAATTTATGAAATGATCTCAGATCTATTTGTCTAATGTCAAGAGAAGAGCCAAAGGAATAAACTTCTTTAGGTTATTTTGTCTCCTCTGTGTATGTTACATTAATATGTCAAAAGAATGTAAGGCTAAGTACAGTGGCTGATTTTATAAGCATTATTTGCATAATGCAGATGAGTTAACTCAATTCCCTTTAGGTACAGAAGTGTAAATCTTGGCATAGCAATCAGACACACAGCTGTCAGTGTGAGTAAAACATGGACACGTGTACAGTTTATTCAGTTGTCGCTAATGAATTTTATATTAATCATCTATTAACCAGTGCCTCTTAAATTTCTAGAAAAAAGTATATTTTTTTGAAAATCCATATATTTAACATAGCCCAGAAACTCATTTCATAAATCTGGTCAGCTCTTAACAGGTTTTAACATAGGACTCAAACAACTAAGCAAAGTAATTTTAAATTTTATTTTATTAAGCTGGTAAGAAAAACAGAAAAGCTTTCATAAGAGTGCTACATTTTGAAAGTAACTCCCCATGGTGGTGTATGGAAAACTACTCTGTTTATGAATAGAACTGTGAGAAAAACTATTAGTATATTATATATTAAGAGATTTCCATAGACTTCTCCTTTGTTTTGTTTTGAAACTTATCATCAACTAGGACAATTATGTTTTCAGAATAAGCAAATGTGTGGTTTTATATAAGGATCTTATGCCTGATTTTAGATGATTCTTTTAATCTCAGGAACACAGATTTTGTTAATAATTACAAAAGTACTTTGCCAATAATTTTAGTCCTTGGGTAAAAAAAGTTTTAGTAGTACAGTGGATCCTTGAGTTACAACTGGCCTGACATACGAACAATTTGGGTCATGATCAGAATTTTAGTTTTAATTTATGAACAAAGTCTTGAGTTACAGCCCAAATGCCAGCTGCTTGTGCTTCCAGATGGTCTCAGATACAGATTTAACCCCTTAAAGAGTTCTGCAGGAATGTTACAACATCCTTTCCGGTGAGAAGTCCTGGGCCAACGTCTAAGGACACTGAGATCTGCCCTTACACAGGCGACAGATTTTGAAGGGTGTGTAGAGCAGCCTGAGCCTTCAACTGACCAACTTGAGTTATAACCAGCCCTCATGATCCAACTGAGTTCCTAAGTCAAGGGTCCACTATAACATCTTCTGAGTTCTACATCTTTCCCCCATTATCTTGTTTTGAACCACAGTTTCACATACAAAGCGCACACCTCTTCAGGCCACACACGAACACACATCTGCTGCAGTGGCTTCCACTTCAGCTGTTACTAACGAGGCTCCAAAGTTGCAGAGGCCCAATAAGACGATGAGGTAACAGGTTTGTTCATTAACGTGGATCCCATGTTGATCTGACACACAACAGGTAAATGTCTGGCAAAACTCAAATAATTTAAAGGCCATTACTTTCAAACAGGCCAATGCAGTGCACTTGTTCTCAGCAGTGAACATCTCCACGTGCTCCATGTTAGGCCAGGTGGCAGCTGAGCACCAGACACCACCAAGCTCAGGAAAGACCCTGGGAAGACTAGACCAAAGTGGGACTTTCCTTAGGGCTCCGTAAATAAGTAACAATACAAATCTGAATTAAGGATGAGGACTTTAGAAGACAGGAATTAATTCAATCACAACTAGCGTGTTACTTCTATTATCTAAATGCCTCAGATATAGTCTGAATGTGTTATCTCTAAAATTCAGGTGTTGTCAATTTGACAGCAGCGAGCGAGAGAAGTGGGACCTTTTAAGAGGTGACTCAGTCCAGGGTGCTCTTCCCACGAGTGGGATTAGCCCCTTATAAAAGGTGTTACACAGGTTCGGGAGCTAATCCCTCACTTTCCACCACCAGATGCCAGAGCACTGATTTGGATCTTCCCAGTCTCCAGAACGTCAAGGAAATACATTTCAGTTCTTATGAATTACCTAGGCTATGGAATCCTGTTACAGCAGCACAAACGGACTGAAACAGGCTTTAAAGCTTACCCTCTCTGGTGCATCACGAGTCTCCTGCTGAGAGGCTCTGGGAAGCAAACCAGCTCACTAGCGCTGTGAATGGGGCAGGAAGGAAGAGCAGAGCTCCTTCCAAAATGACAATTTTGGTGTTTACAGTGCTCTTGAAAGAAACATCTGAGTTAACAATACTTTTTAATACTGTAATTTATTTCCATGTGGGTGAAGAATTTTAGAATTGAATGCAGAAACACTGATTGCTGGGACTTCACAACTGAAATTCAAAGGTAAATTTTTCTTTTCGCTACAGCTTGAAGTACAGCAAAATGCCACAAATGAAATAACAGAACCACCACTATTAATAAAATTATTATGAAAAAATACAGCATAGCTTTAATACTTGAACATAATATAAATTCATTTATTAAAATTGGGGTAAAATAGTCGTATTGTTATGGGGAGGTTTGTGCAATTAAACCCAACCCCTTCTTTATCTCACACCCACACAGGATTGCGCCTGGGGAGGCAGGGCAGAGACTGGTCATCTCCACCAGGCGGAGGGAGGTGTGCTACGCCATTAGGAGCTGTGGTCACCATCCCTCCCAGCAAGGTCACTGCGAAAAAACTTCTAAATAACAAATGATTTTAGAGCAGCTTGTCCTGGTTTCACTGTGAAACTTCATCTCCATTTTCACAATATTTTACTATACAAATTATAGAAAATTATAAGAAGAACCTAAAGCTTTAATTGAACAGATAACAAACACAGAAAGGAACATATTTGGATGCTATCATACCTAGGACCTGTTGCACGGAGGACAGGGAGGGCATGATTTAAAACATCTAAAATGCTGTTCAGCTCTCTGGGAGTTTCGATTCATGATAGAGGAAAGTAGGGAAATTTGACTATAAAAGGAACAAAAGGCCAGATTGGATGAGATAGAAAATTCTACACTGTGGAGTTTGAATTTCATTAAAAACCCTTGACAGTTTTAAGCAGAGATTCACTACGATAAAAGTGGAATTTTAGAATTCCAGATAAAAGTGGAATAACTGCTAAGAAGGAAGCCATCAGGGGCTGGAGCATGACAAGTAGGTGAGGCCACTGTTATCCAATAATATGCTAAGAAAGGACAAAATAAAGAGATTATGGAGAGAAGAAAGGAGTAGGACTCCATGACTGAGCTGCTACAGGCCCAGAAGGAAGAGCCAGAGGTGACACAGAGGCAAACTGGCTGAGATAAGAGCGATGCTGACACATGCTATAGTTCCAAAGTGCTTTCCAGGGCGGTGCCTTTAAGTGGGTTAACTTATCGAGCATGTGGACTTCCACCTTAGTGGAGCTGAGCTGGTGGTTACAATAGGGAAGAAGGTCTTGTGAGAGACATCTCCAGCAGAAACCAGACACTGAGTAATGCTTGGCTGTGACATTTCAAAAATTGGGAATTTTCTGCACAGTAGTAGCAGCTGAGAGAATGTTTACATTTCAGGGGTAAGAATTTCAAAGACAAATGAGCATCCCAGTAATGCTCCAGAATTGCTCAAATTAACAGAGGAATGAGTACCAGAGATGAAGGAGAGGCCAGAGGAAAGGAAAGAGCAAATATAATAAACATGCATAGATGCATGTGGAGAGGCTCTTGAAGGCGGGTGAGTCCATAGCGTTGGGAGATCATGTGGTGATCCTGGGTAACTGTGAAGCATATAACTGCAGAACCACAGTTCTGTGATAATGCTGCATATGCATTTGCAAAAATCACTGCACTTTACAAAACTGTGCAATAAAACACAGGGCTAATGGGTTAAAAAGCACAACATTCCAACATTTCAAAGTTTTTTCAAAGGCAGGAATCAAATAAAAGCAGTACCATAGTTCTGCATAATAAATGTGACACTTTATCTTAACAAAGACCTGAAAGTCCCTGTGGAAATGGATGGGAGGTTGCAGCTTGTGAGCTTCTGTGGAGTGGTAGGAAGCTTCTCTGAAATCAAATGGGAAGTTGTAACACAAGATGTGGATGGGTATAGTTCCTAACTACACCTAACTTGGTGAATAAAGATAGCCAATAGATATTTGAGGGGATTATGTGTTACCTTCAGTTCACTGGGGCAGTCTTCTGGTTTAGTGTTTTTATGGACAAAGTTGTGCACATAATAATGAAATTCAAGTTATGCTCAAATTGTTTCCAAATGTATCACTTACATTAGAGGCAAATAATTCACATTTTCAGAACAAGTCCTATCCTACTTACTGATGTATTTAAAACTTTTGCAAAAAAAAAATTTACAAAATTCTATGCAATTTTATCATGAAGTATAAGTCAAACTCATAAGTTTGTATCATGTTCAACAGAGCATGGTTTTTGGCATCACATAAGCCTGCCTCGCTACTGTTTTAAAATATTTTAACAATCATTTCTCTCCAAAGAACAGATGCCAGACGCTACATAAATCTGGAGTGCACTGGGAGCTATGAGTGACCCAGCATCCTCAGTTTGAAAACCAAGAATTCTCTAACTTCTTAATATGCTCCAACATTTCATAAAGTTGTGAGTTCATTTCAGAGTGAGGATGGTCCCCAGAGAATGATGTGGCACTGCTATTATATAACCTTTATCTAAACACCAGAACAACCTCAAGCTTTTCAGGCACTAAATTTTAGATAAAATCTTGTAAAGTAGCCGGGCATGGTGGCGCACACCTGTAATCCCAGCACTCGGGAGGCTGAGGCAGGAGGATCGCTGTGAGTTCAAGACCAGCCTGGGCTACATAGTGAGTTCCAGGTCAGTCTCATCTACTTAGTGAGACCCTGTCTCAAAAAAAAGAAAAAAAAAAATCTTGTAAAGTAGCAACATCCCATCTTCTCTGGTTAAATTTCCTGCATTATAAAAGACCTCACAGTCCGGTAATGCATGCCTGTATTCCCAGCATTCTGGGAGGATGAACCCAGTTTGGGCAATCAGTGACTTAGGGAGACCCTATTTTAATCAATCAATCAAGCAAGCAAGCAATCCTCCTGTACCACAATCAGTAGTATCTCTATTACTTCTCGCTCTAAATTAATATATAACTATATTCATAAACTCAGAAAGGACTTCATCTCCCAGATGAAATTTTAAGTGCAGTCTCTGAACTGAATCACCAAATAAATACAAGATAAATGTACATATTATATATAATGCAATATAGGCTTTCCTACTCTTCTCAAATAACTACTTGGATTCAGCATAAAATTCATGAAAATAAACAGTATCATATAGTAAAAAACAAAACAAAACAAAACAAAATAAAGAACCCTGATCTGCTTCTTTAGGTACCTATTTCTACTGGCTGTTTTGGCATCCAGCACGTACTTGACCGGACTTGTGGATAATTCTGACAGACAGTTCCAGATTCAGCCACTAGAAGTCCTTAGTAATACACATTTGTTAGGAAGGGAGGAGAGAAGGGAGGAAAGATAGAAGGGGGTAAAACACACACACACACACACACACCACAAAGAGGAAGTTGGGCAAAATTGCACTTCTAGAGGAAGAAACGGGGAGAAAAAATCTTGGAGGTAGAACTTAGGAGAATTAGGAGACATAACCTAAAACTTACTATGGTGAGGTACTTTACTAACAACTGTATTTTAAATTACAAGAGAAATTTTATACAAGCAGCAGAGTAACTATAAAGTTGCAACCATATTTTCATTTAAAAGACATTCACTCCTATTTCTAGCCTAATCAGGATTTGGCATGACTAGATGTCTCCGTGTGGTCCCAAACATGTTTAAATAGATCAGGGGCTGGCAAAGATCTACTGTGCAAAATAGTTTGAAGAAAACAGAAAAGGGCTCTGGAAAAACCAGCAGTTCTAACTGTACTAAAAGATTAGCTATAAAGTCAATGAATGCTTATCCCAATATAAACTGCTGACAAAATTTGAAATTTTTTGGATTGCAACTTTTAGCTTAGCTTTAACCAAAAATTTTAAAATTGAGGAATCTAAGTTATTTAACCATAGTTCAAAAAATAAACATAATTTCAAAAAACAAAGAGTTCTGGATTCGATCTTGTACATTTTTGGTCTGGTACAATATGATATTCATAGGGAAAAAAGTTTGAAATTTGAGCAGTAAGACAGAACCTAAACTTCTAAAAAGGAACTCATTGAAATTATAAAACTATCCAAAAAAGCTACATAATTTCTAACAGTTTGTGTATAGTATTAATTTACCACAATATGCTTTTCTATATGGAAAGCATCTGTATAGTAAATTTAGGTGCATTTAATTTTAATAATCTTTTCATCTATTTTATGATCAACTTTATTTGACCAGCTATCTTCTTAGGGAAGAACTTGGTGTGCAACAGTCATGTGGTACATGATTACCGTGGGAAGTCTTAACGTAATGTTCCCACATTAACCCATCTACAGCATATGAAGAACTGTTTTGCACCATGGTTACCTCAAGGACGTACACACACAAACCCCATCCTCCTGGGCCTTTGGTCATGTCAGCTTAACACTCTACAATGCTTCTCTGTTATTCTAAATCACACATATAATAAGCATGTATAATGACATGCTTACACAATATCCATATGCCAGGCAGCATGAAGTTTAAGTGCACCTTGTGCCTAAATATCCTCTAAGGTCATGAGAGAAGGAAGGACTGTGAGAGACGAGACCTTCTACAAACCAGGAACGGTTATGTGAGGATGTTTTCCAATAGTTTCTGCCTCCAGTCCGTGCCTGGTAAAAAGGAACACTGGCCAGCTTATTTCTGCACCCCCCCCTCTTGCCTTTAGAAGTTTTAAAGATAGTTCAGAGGCTATATCTTGCATGGAGAGTAATGTCTCCAAAGGTCTGGAGGCCTGGCTCAAAATCTGGCCTGACTCATTCTTACAGGAGGAAAGGGGAACTTGAGGAACCTGAGCTGGTTAAACCCAGGTATTCAGAGAGCATGCTACTTCTGGAAAGTACTTAGGGACTTCTGGAAGCTATGTTGTTAACTCTGTCAAGTCATTATGGACCATTAAGAGTTCTGACACAGTGGTTTAAAACTATTGCTAAATTAATTACATTTCAAAAGATACAATTTGAATTAAACATAGTACCACTGTTATTACTGCCTATTTATATCAAGCTTTATCTCCAAGGGGATCAAGGTGATTTAGAAAAGTCTAATTAACAGACAGTAATTCAATCACTCTCTTACTTTAAAGTATCATTAGCTTCTCTCAGGTCTGTGATAACGAAGTATAGATGCTAGTTAAAGAGATAAAGGCAATTGGAGATTTCTCTGCAATGAAAGCAATACTTTTGAAGCCCAGCTGAATGCCCACAGCATTCCTGGAGTAGAAGAAAGGCAAGAACGCATCAGGGTGGTAGGGTACATGCGGGACAAACCCCAGGCATGCCTGGTGACGACTGCGTAACTCACATTTCCATCACCTTCCTCTTTCAGAGTACACAAACTGCAGGCCTAGCAAGGTGGGGGAAGACCTACCTTGTGCTTCTTACTTTGAACTTTACATGTGCCTTTATGAAATTGAGTTACCATGCCCTCAGCACAGCAGAAGCACAGCCTGATTAACGATTGCTGCTCTGGAGTTTGGATGTTGACAAAATACGCACATGTACCGGTCTTAAATTGAGGATTTCTCATGCTCTGGGCTATTTATGTGTACTCTCACAATCTTTAGAGGTGGTAATCCTATGCCTATTTTATAAAGAAACAGACTTACCCACAGTCAGAGAAGTAAGCACTAGAGCAGGGACCGCCTCCTTACCAAGACTCGTATTCTCTGCTGTATCATCCCCCAAATTAAAACAAACTGTATAGGAATAATTTTGCGTGAGTCTGTGAATTTGCTACGTGTTTATTAGGTTGTGTCCTCAGCAAAACCTGGCAGGGAAGATCTGTTCCCTGGCCATCAGCTCACTGTGCAGGTGAGACTCCCCAGGTGGGCTGGACCTGGCATATATGTTGTGGGTGCGGGGGGTCTTTCCCTGAAGCACAGTAGTATGGAGGCTGTCGCAGGGAAAGGTGGCTGTCTGGTTTTCAAGGGCTTCTGTGCTCAGCATAACAGAAGTGCACACCTACCGAAGGTTTCTCTTTTCCCTACCACTCCTAGTTCATGTGCTAAAGTCACCATTCGTCAGAGCTTCTGACAATCAGCTCGTGTAATAATTCAGTGGTGGCGAACCTATGACACTGCATTCATGCTGCAGCTGTCAGTTAGCACTGAAAGCTTCATCACTGTTAAATAATCAATTCATGAGCATGCTTAGAAATCACAAAACACTGTACCTACATGAGCGATGTTCTCCACCTTGGGGTGGCTTCTCTAAATCATGCTGCTCTTCCATCTCAGCTAGATGTACACGTAGGAGTGCGTGCTTTTTCCTCTTTTCTCTCCTACACTTCTTAATCTTTCACTATTTTCTCTGAAGTGCATGTGAACCTTTAAGGGTAATTTTAGACAGGACACGGAATCTACTGGCAAAGGGCAGAGGTGACTTCAAGGATGTGTACAAGAGGTAAATGACTTGGAGCTGGGAGGATCATGCTAGTCTCCCTGCCACCTGTTCTCTGGGTCCATCCGCCTGACAAACATCTGCAGCTGCCTAAGCTCCTCAGGTGTCCTTTTCCTGGATCAGCGAGGACAGCTCTCACTGCTTGGGCCATGAATGCCACCACCTAGTATTAAGACCAGAAGGGCAGCCACTGCTCTACCCTCCACCCCTCGCCAGCCCTCAAACCTAACCCTCCTGGGAAAGGCTTTTTTGTGTGCATAGAAAGCAAAACCAAGAGTAGAGGAAATGCAGGCAGACACACATGGGACAGAGATGAAGGGCAGGCAGTGCACCTAATATCTGCATCCTGGAGAGCAAGATCATTCTCATTCAATTACCAAAAATGTGTTTTCAGTGCCTGCTGTGTGCCAGACTTTGCTGTCAGTGGGTGCTGAGAATGTAGTGGTAGCAGGATACATAAAGGCCCTGGCCTCTTGAAGCTCAGATTAGGGGAGGGGAGAGAGCTACTTTAAAAATTAGCAGGAAATAAATAACATAAACGTGGCAGAGGGTAGAAGGCTCCACCAAATTGGTCTCAGCTTCCTTTCCTGTACCAGGTAGCTTTATACAGGAGTGTGGTTAGCAAAGCCTGGTTTCAACAATTTGAGAGAAAGACCTTAAGGGAGGTGGAAGGAAACTAGGGGTTTTCAGAGACATAGCAGAGTGTTTCTGACTCCACCCAATTTCCCTCTCTCCGCCCAACCTTTGCCCACCCTAAAAAGTGCTTGGTTTAAACCCAATTCTTGGATCAACTCATTTTAATGCCTCATTACCAAGCAGTACAATGATGATTATGTGCACCACTAAATATATGTGAAGTTAAATTGGTTACAAGTTTTATGGATTAGAACACAAAACTCTACTTGATTGTTACCATCTTCTACTGACCTAGCAGGCCTGTCTCACTGGTACTATAAAAATTCAGAGCAAACATTAACTTGCACTGCCTCTCCTCTTCTAGTTTCTCCCCCCCCCCAGGTTTCTGACCATAACAATTAGGGCTGATGGCTTTTTTCAATAGAGAATTACCCAATTAATCTCCTCCTACTATGTCAATAATTATGTTCTTTTGGATCAAAATTGAAAATGTAGCAGGCAGGGAATTAGCTCAGTGGTTCCACCACCTGCCTGTCAAGCTCAAGGGCCCAAGTTCAATCCCTGATACGGGAAAACAAACAAACAAAAAAACAGTAGCAAGTGTATTTAAGGATTGTCTTCAGAACCTTTTTTTTGTACTGGGGATCAAATTCAGGACCTTGGGCTTGCGAGGCAGGCAGCAGCATCACTGAGCTAAATCCCCCACACTCCAGAGCCTCTTCTTTTGTTTTGTTTTGTTGTTTTGGTACTGGGAATCAAACTTGGACCTTGTCCTTTTGAGGCCAGCAGCCACACCACTGAGCTAAATCCCCAGCCCCAGAACTTCTTGGGTTGACTAACATTGACTGTAAAGGCCCAACCAGTGAATATTTTAGGCTTAATTTCTGTTGCCCTGGTAATGACAAAAGTAGTCCTAATGGATGCAGTAGTACTCCAATAAAACTTTGTTTATGGACCATGAAATCTGAATTTCACATTAATTTTCACATCATGTGTTTTTTTCAATCATTTAAAGATGTACAAGTCATTCTTATTTTGCAGGTCATATAAAACTAGGATTTTCCCATCTCTTGCTCTGTGTTTATATGAGTGTACATATGTGTGGTACCGGGATTAACCCAAGGCCACATGTATGCTAGACAAGTGCTCTACTAGCAGACTACATTCCATTTCCTTTTAATTTTGAGACAAAGTCTAGCTAAGTTTCCAAGGCCAGCTTCAAACTTGTGATCCTCCTTTCTCAGCCTCCAAAGCAGCTGGGATTACAGGTGTGCACCTCCATATCTTGCCCAACTCCTGCTTTAAGTGTCACATGATATATCATTTGGTGAAAATCAACTATAAGTATTCTAGACAATATAGCTTGATATGCTGCCTGCACATTTTAGAAAAAACACTGAAAAATCAAATGCAGTTAGTAGTCTTAAAGGACAAACATTTGGTGTACAATGTATGTAGGGAAAAGAAGATTTTGGTTACAGAGAATTCTAACATATAACAATGATGGGTCAACTAAAAATAAGTTCCATCCCATTTAAGTTAGCTACACAGTCAAAATGGCATTGCTAATTACAAGCATAGAATTTCTTTTATTTTGGCATCAAATAAGTGATTCAAAGCTAAGACCATTTCATGCCATATAATGACACAATGTTAGTATAATTTCATTTGCTTTCTTTCTAGTGTCAGAGTGTAATAATTATAAAGAAAACCAGAAAAAGGGCCGGAGATTTAGCTCAGTGGTTCTGCCTCCTGCCTTGCAAATTTAAGGGCCCAAGTTTGATCCCTGGTACCAAAAACAACAACAACAAACAAACAAGCAAATGACAAAAATACACGCTAATTTCAAAGAAAAAACTTTAGTAAGGATTTCTATGAGTAGATGAAGGATCTCCTACATAAAGCCTTTGTACAAAAAAAATGTGTGTGTGTGTGTGTGTGTGTAACGTTTACCCCCAAGATTTCATTAATACTAATATGGTAGAGAAATGAATGTCTTTAATTACTTAACGGGTTATTTTTAAACTAATTAGCAATTAAGCTTGTAGAGTTAAACTTAACTCAATACATCATATTGTCCACCTACTGAGTTTACAAGAAGAGTAATCTGCTTATGGTTCAGAATTTTAAATGCCCTAATTAAGTTAGAGAAGACTTTATAACCATAGTAAATGCTATTTTTGTTCCTGATAAATTTATCTGGTAGTAGAATCAGCTTGCTGGTATTGGGCATGGGGGTGGTATCACTAGTTATTCCACAGTGATCTGGGAAAACACAAGTAAAAAGAGTGCAGCAGGTGCTGTACCACTGGAACAGAGCTGGCTCTTCAGTCCTCACCGGCTACAAAGAGGAGACACCATCAAGTGCGCTGCTCTGAGGTCTGGGAGGGTGAGGATGAGTATTTCCATCTACCAAAATTGAGAAATAAGGAATCCACAGGCCATGCTGAATTTTACTTCTCTCATGTTGAGTTCAAGTGTAACATACCAAAAAAATATAGGCTTCAGAGCTTATTAAAGAATCAAATGTTCTTTATAAAAACACATCTAGCTGTGGAGAAAAATAACCCCCACATTCAAAAGGCAGTGGAAAAATACCTTTAAAATTGTTTTCCAGATCATAACTAGGAATATAAAACAGAAAAAGGTCAGAAATGAGTATGTCTTAATGTCTAAGAAAGATGCTACAAGGTAGCCCATGTAGATACTAACAATTACGTTTATGGGCTGGGGATTTAGCCAAGTGGCAGTGCTCCTAACTTGCAAGTGCAAGGTCCTGAGTTTGATCCTCGGTCCCATTAAGGGGTTTCATTAGAAAACAAGCCAATTCTGGACTATATGATTTATTATTTCAATAGCTTCATTTTTTATAGAGTAGAACCTATCCAAATTATTCCATTCCTTAGAATGTGATTACACATTTAAAAAAGTACATCCATGAATATAAAGGAACTTATCACTATATTTACAATCTATATATCACACTAGTAATTTTTATAGAACTACTTGAAATAATTTCAATCCTCCCAACAATGCTGAAGTTCTAAATGGAAAGACATATGCCACCGGTAAGCTATACATCAGGTAGCAACGGATTGGATTAATCTCTGATGAGTGGATCTTGAATTTATAAAGTCAGAGAATGGTTGAGGAACGTCAAAATTTTAAATAATAAAAAATTATATTATCAATGCAATTTACATCATTTCTAAACTCTAACATGAATATGAACAATAATGTAATAGTAAATGGTTCATTGTTTTGATGAATCTTTTTTTTTTTAGACAAGGTCTCACTATGTAGTGAGACTGACCTGGAGCTCACTATGTAGCTCAGACTGATCTCGAACTCACAGCAATCCTCCTGCCTCAACCTTCCGAGTGCTGGGATTACAGGTGTGCACCATCACGCCTGGCTCAGATGAATCTTTGACAAAAGCAAAAATACTAATTTACATGTACAATTTTTTTTTGAGACAGGGTCTCACTATGTAGTTGAGACTGACTTTGAACTCACTACATAGCCCAGGCTGGTCTTGAACTCACAGCGATCCTCCTACCTCAGCCTCCTGAGTGCTGGGATTACAGGTGTGCACCAGCACGCCTGGTCTACACGTACAATTCTTACTCATTAATTTTAGGCCACACTTCAAGGCCAACACTGCTAAAATAATCATTCAGGCAGAATAGCTCCATTAACTGGCTGGAGAATATCTGGAATGCCACCTGGCTCACAGGGTCAACTGCAGGCTCAGGTGCACAAGCTGCTGCCTTCCCAGCAGTAAAGGTAAGTTAAGTAAGTCAGACAGTACAGGTGTGTTGCATGGGTTCTAAATGGACAGGGGGCATGCTGAGTGTTCTAAGGTAGAGACACTTAGAAATCCCTAAAAGCTTTAGTAGAGGCTCCTGGAAGCCAACAGCTCAGGCCAGAGGATCAGAGAGAGACAGGATTCTTGTCTGGGTCCAACATAACAGGTAGCCAGGTAAACACAAATGAAGAGGCAGGCTGAATGCATCACGGTGCTAGAATTGCATGCTCTAGGTCAGCTAGTCTACATCTGTGTCATTCTGAAAGGATATGGAACTCAAAAACCACAAAGATACACAAATTACCATACACTAAAAGGCAATTAGGGTCTTTGTTTCTCTGATTATTGCTTTTCTGTCTAAAAAAGAATTCCCACAAAGAGGACAATCATAATCCACAAAACTGCATGTAGAAATAATACTACTTTGAAAGACAAGAATAATTACAAATTTTAAGATATCACACCCATTGTTGATGTTGTAAAAGAAAAAAAAATTTAAAGTTTGTAGCATTTGATGGCTGTGCCAGAAGGAAATGAAATTTTTTTCTGCAGAGTCAATTGCTAGAAGAACATATGCATGAGGCACATGATCTTAAAAGTAATCCCCATCACTAATTTTTTTAATAAAAACTTTGGCAATTATTAGACCTACTACAAAGTCTTTATCAATCTCAATGCACCAAAAAAGATGTCACTTTTCCAAGATAATCTAAGTAAAATGTTATTCACCTTAAAACAGCCAGGTACTAGTGGGCAGTTTGGTTCTGTTTCTCTCAATGATCATAATGTAATCCTTCCAGCCTGCCACAATCTTGTCATCTCATACTTCCTACTCTTCTTCCTGGCTCCGCCTTGAAACACTCAGGCCTTTTTCAAGATACTTCAGAAAGAATATTGTCAGGGCCATCTAGAAAATGTGCAATAGGGAGGGGAAGGCTGTCATGTGGTGGCTTCAGCAATCACAAAGGTATAATGAGGAGAGTGTAAGAAAACAGCCAATTATTTTCACATACATTGCCATGGTTTATGAGCATGTTGCCCTGAGGCTTTCCACTTAGGCAAAGAATAAATTTCAAAGCTTAGGTGGAGAGCAACTAACTCATTAACACAAAGATCTTCCTTAGTTTTAAAGAACAAACCAGATTTTGGGAGTGGGGATACTGGGGATCAAACTCGGGTCCTTGCACTTTCGAAGCAGGCAGCAGCACCATTGAGCTCAATCCCTGGCCCTAGATTTTTTTTTTTTTTAAACTCAGGTTTCTACCAAAAGGAAGGGCTTGGATGTCAAGATTTGTCAAGGAAAAACTTTGTTTTTTTTTTAAATTACCTAAGCATTTCAAGAAACACCATAGATCATGGAGTTTTAGCTCCTATGGTGGAGATTTTCCTTTCCCCTCTAAGGGCAGGGCAAGGAGTTTGCAGCTTTAAGACAGGAAGAGGGAAGGAGCTGGGGAAGAAAAGTTCTAAGTCCACTTTTTAGTACTCAATGACTGCAGATGTTGTAGCTAGGAAATCCCCCACCACACAGCCAACCTCAAGGCAAGGAAGGGGAGGAGCGGAGATGGTTGGCCTTAGATGGACATTCTCTGGCAAGGACACATAAAGAGATTTCTATAACCACACCTTTTCTGGGCAGCCAGCATCCACTCTGCAGAGGGACAAGAGGAGAAAAAGACCCAGAGACTGGGCATTGCACCCAGAGAGCTGAACATGCACAGTCCAAACAGATAACATAATCAACAGATTAAGGTTACCAAACAGACCCAGAATTTAGGGACACTCACCTCCTCCCAAGAGAGAGAAGATAACTACATTTTCTTTATCACTGGGATTGAGTGTGAAGTCAGAACTCAAACTCTGCCACATAAGCAGAAGGTAAGAGAGAGGACTATCCTAGAATCATGACTACAGAAATGGGAAGATGGTAGCACTGCTACTTCCACTCAGTTTATGTATACTGCAAGTCGAGTGGGAGACATAAAGTTTACTGAATAAACTAGGAGGGAGTTCCTTTCTTATAGCTTTTGCATATAGCTGCCCAGAAAGAAGAGGGTGTATTATCTATAAAGGGTAGAATAATAAAGACGTATAAAATCCTTCTTAAAAAATGTGTCCTTGACAGAGAAAGGATCTTAGCAAACAATTCTGAAGGTGTCTTCAGCCATGGCAGAAGCAAACACAAAAAAAAATTCTACTCAATAAAAGAAAAATTTAAAAATAAGCTTTGAGGGAATTATACTACAGAAAAATTTAATATTCAATGTGGAACCTGATGGGAATATAGGAAGTAATGTTTCTGCTTTGCATAAGAAGAAAAAAAGACTACAGTACTTCAGTGATGCTAAATTTGTAAAAAATGTAGTTGTGTTCTTTTGTATAAAGCCTAAGTCTAGAAAGAAGTTCTCAAACCTTTTTGAGCTTTAAGTTTCAGATAAATTCTCTCATTTTCTATCAGATTCAAGAAAATAAAATATTTGAAAAATAAGCATTCTTTTTGTTCCCTTAAAAAGCAATAAGAGACACTCTACATGGAGAAATAAAACTACCAAATATGTGGCCCCAAACCACCATATCAAAACAGTTTTCCGGTCAGCCTTGGCTCAAATAAAATCTAACCAAGAAGTGAAGCTGTCTGTGCCAAGAGCACAACTTTCTGCACCAATATGGTTGGAGAGGACTCAGCTATTGGTTCCTAGTTTGCTCAGGCATCGTAAAGCAGGCTGTTAGTACAGTATGTCAGATGATATAGTGACCTGCTTTACACAAATCAAAAACTTTTTACCCAAAATGCCTGAAACCAGAAATATTTCAAATTTCAGATTTTAAAATATTTACCCAGACTTTACTGTTTGAGCATCCAAATCTGAAATGCTTCAAAATCTAAAACTTTTGAGCACTTACACAAATCTGGAGCAGTCAGACTACGGATCTTCAGATTAGGAATGTTCAATCTGTAATGATCATATCTTTTCCGAAAGCACCATCTGACGACACACTGAACTCCACTAATGCCAAAGGTTACAAAACTTGGTTACCTCATGGTGGCCTGCTCCATCTGATCTGATGACACATGTGGGACATTATCATATTGGACCTTTTAAGCATTTCTTTTCCTTCCCATTATCAACTGAAACCATTCTGGAGTGGTTCAGCTGCATGTTTTTGATGATTCCAGAGAGGATACTTTTAGAAATACCATCTACTGAACCTATCCAGATACCATAAATTAAACTACAGCCTTTGACTTTCTAATCTTTCTTGCAGGGTGCATATACTGTCTTTCTCTCCCTCCTTCCTTCCTTTGGTTTTTAGATCCATCTTGTCCTAAAGCATACTAGTCTATCTGACCTTTTTTTCTACAGCTATAAAAATCACTAAAGTTGACACCTGCAATTAAGAGAAGCTTTTAACATCAAGTTCTGAGGCAGGAGAATGATAAAAGGAGTAACAAAGGAGAGGGAGATCAATAGTAATCTTATTGCAGATCATCTCTGGCATGGTCCAGACCAGGAGACTCCATTAATTATGCAGTGTGATTTATCTACTCACTGCATTAAGCAGTGCTAAGAAAAAGTTCAGTACATGCAAGCATACCACCAACATGAGACAGAATGTTCCTGATGCTGCATACCAACTGCCAATATCTCTGTGTAAAAGAAAGCCTTCATTTCACATATTCTATTTATAAATATCCTTTTTAAAGAAATATTTAAAGTCATGTGTTAGATTACTCAGCAACTTATATAAAAATAGAATGGGAACTATATCTTCCTAGACAAAGCATATTGTTCTTCCCTTTAAAAAAATACTATTCTCCTCCAAATAAATGGATTCCTCAGAGTATGCTTTCTTAATTAAATCTGAAGGTAATTAAAAATCAAGATTTTTGTGAAGCTGCAAGGAAAAGATAGAAACTAATTTCAAATGGAACACAGACAAAATAACTACAGTGGAAAGAAAGAATTCATGTAAAAATCTCTGAATAGACAGGGGCTGCCCAAAAATGTGCATCTGTGTGTTTGAAGGCCTACAATGCCTGTAACAAAGGGTTGGGCGTCTTCCTGTTTACTTTTTCCCCTTTCCTTTTCACTCTCTACAACTTTATCTTAAATTTAATTACAATGATTGAAACATATTTCACATAACAGAAAAACTGTACTGAAATAAAAAGCAAAAGTTGCAAAATTTTTTCAAAACTTTGTTTTTATGCAATACTTCACAAAATATTTATATTTCCAGCATTTTCTCTTTATGAAGGAAGAATGTTGATTCCTTGGTCTCCACATGTCAGTATTAAACTCATCAAAATTTTAATAATTCAAGTCTAAACAGAGGGTAAATGTGAGTCTAATAAACAAAGGTAGAGAGTTGAATTATCCCTCTCATCAATACTAAAGGGTTGGTAAAAAAACACTTCAGCAGTGAAAGATGATGCATTAGATCACTCAACAACGGAGGAAGGGAGATACTTTGAAATTGCAGTGTGATCCATCCTGAAGAACACTGCATTACAAAGACTAACTACCCAGGTGCTCAGTAGAAAAATCTTAAACTCAGGTCACAGAATCCATGTTTTTTCTCACCAGCTTTTAGTTATAAGAATGAAGAAATTTCAATGTAATACAGTATATGATTGCAATTAATGAAAATATTCAAGTTTATTTATGCACATTTTAAGTAAAATGTTTAAGTTTGTGGTTTTTTTTGAAGTTATAATATAAAAAGATGTTAAGATACTTGTAATCAAATTTCTTTATGAGTGGAATTTGATCTACTTATTGCCACCTTTCTCATTTAAGTTCAATGAATTTGCCTTTTAGTATATAGCAGGATTGATAAACTGAATTATTTTCTACTTTGTCCAAAATAAGGTAAGTGACTTTAAAAGTTCTACACTAATAACTCTAGATTATTACTTTTGAGGATATTGGAATGTATTGGTATTTGATCAATCATCTACATATATCCCAGAATTGATTTTCCTGATTTGCATTATTAAAAAAATGGACAAAGAGACTAACTGGGCTTTAACCCTAGTTCAGCAATTAATGTTTTTTTTTTTTTTTTGAAACCAGGGATTGAACTTGGGTCCTTGCGCTTGCAAGGCAGGCCACCAAACCGCTGAGCTAAATCCCCCGCCCTCAGCAATTAATTTGACAGAACAGAGAGTTTCCAGTTTCTTACCTGCAAAATAAATGTGCTCAACAGATGGTCTGTGGGTTCTCTTTTCCTCCAATCCTCTCAGAGCCCAGAGACTGTTTCAGGACTCCCTACTGACTATTTGGAGTCCCCAGAACCTGCTGTGCTTCCCACCCTGTGCAGTTAGCTTGCCTTGGCCAGTTGGCATTCAATTCATTCTTGTGGGTGCAGCTCAACAGGCAATGGTTCCTCCCTATCTTCCAAATCCCAAACCTGACACTGGCCGTTTTCTCCGTTGCCTAGCGAAATTGTTTAAATATTTTAAAATGTCTATGTACTATCTACCTAAATATTACCTACCATCTTCCTAGCCAACTAAGGACATGTATCATGTCTTCAGTTAAATGCCTGAGAGAGAAAGATTGTATTAGTTCTTTTATTGTCTCTTCTGTGTCACTGGCACAGAGTATATACCCTGTAAATAGGTGCTGTTGGATGAGTGAGAATTGCCTTGGTAAGAGCTTATAAACAGGAGATCTCAATGAAAATGCAACATCCTGTTTCTTATTTAGTATCTGTTTTTCTTGAATAAACCAATTAAATTTCTACTATATTCCACTTTAGAAGATCACAACATGACCTTTTAACTAAAGCAGATGAATTAGGTAAAAAAAAAATACAACCTCTGACTCTACAGTCATGTTGTATGATATAGCAATACACATTGTATAAGGCGGTACAATATATATGCAGTAGGGTAAGAACAAATAACATGTCTTAAAAACGGAGGCCAGCTGCAACCTGGCAAAAAATACAAGATACATCTAAAACAGGGAGTCAAGGATCATTTCTGAGTCAGAGAGTAAGCTGACTGGGCGGTCTAGATGACCAGGAAATCAGATAAACCTTCAAAGGATGAGTCTCTCAGAAACGAAACTGAGTACTTAAGACCACTGGGCTCAACCATCCTCAATGGAGGAAAGACAGCCTCTTTAATAAATTGGAAAAACAGGCTTTCAACTTGCCAAAGATTAAAACTAGATCCCTAGCTTTCACCATGCACTAAACTAAAATCTAAGTGAATTAAATATCAAAATAGCAAAACAGAAACATTAAACTTACTGGAAAGTAAATTAGGTAGAATTCTCAAAGATACTGGCATAGAAGAAGACTGAACAAATCCTCAGCAGCACAAGAACTTGCACAAAGAATCAACAACTGGGATCTCATTGTATTAAAAAGTTTTTGCAGTGCAAGAGAAATCACCAACAGAGCTAAGAGCCAACATACAACATGGAAAAGTTTTTACCCGCTACTCCTCAGACAAAGGACTATTATCTAGAGTCTATAAAGAACTCAAAAATATCAGATCTCCCAAATACAAAGGTCCAATTCAAAAATGGGCATCTACAATGAACAGACATTTCTCAAAGAAATAAAAGCAGCAAATAAATATACGAAAAAATGTTCAGTATCACTGCTCATTCAAAAGATGCAGATGAAAACAACACTGAGATTCCACTTCACCCCACAAAGAATGGCTGCTATCAAGAAATCAACCAATAACAAATGCTGATAGGGCTATGGGGAGAAAGGAACCCTTCTTTGTTGGTAGGAATGCAGACTGGTGCAACCACTATGGAAATCAATATGGAGATACTAGGATTAGAGGTTCCATTTGAACCACCTATCCCTCTGCTGGGTATCTTTTCAAAAGAATTAAAAGAATCATACCAGAGTGATATATGTGCACCCATGTTTATACCGGCATAGCTCGTAATAGCTAAAATTTGGAAACAACCCAAATGCCCATCAACTGGAGAATGGATAAAGAAGATGTGGTTTATCTATAAAATGGAATACTACTCAGCCAGAAAGAATGAGAAACTAGAGGCATGTAGAGCTAAAAGGATGTACATTGAGGTTATACTCTTAAGTGACACAAATAGGAGATACTTGAGTAAATACCGAATAGTTTCTCTGGTGTGAAAAACTAAAAGTGTAAATAAGGTTCAAATGGTATAATTTAGAGTGTGAAATAGGAAGAAAATGGCTGAAAGGGAAGTGGGAAGGGGAGGGGAAAGGAAATAAGGGGGAAAATGTGAAAAAAATGGAAACAAAGTCTTTGTAAATAGGGAAGGGTGAAGGGGGTGAAGGGAGGGCAGGTGTATGGGGAAAAAACAAGGAGGCATCATAGAACCGTCCTCACAGGAGGTGAGCCTCAGTATTGCAGATGGCAGTGATGCAAGGATTCAGGACAGGAACTTCTCAACCTACTCTCGCTTCTCAGTTCTAGTCCACAAATTATATAGTAAGTCAACAAAATGAAGTAAGATCCTATTTCTAAGGTTCATTTTGGATCAGATTCAACATAACATTACAAAAGTAAAGAGTTATATTTAAAGTTACAGGCTGTCCATGGCCTTGTACATTTCCCATTAACATATTCTTTTGGCTAGTTTTAACAAATTAATTATCACAAGGTGAGAAACCATTTAGCCACTAAAAAAATCACTGTAAAATATTATTAGTTATAATATTGCTGCAATAATTTGAATTTAATTTTAAATATTTTATAACAAGTTTACTAGATGGAATTAAAAGAATAAATCGATAAACAAGTATTTTGATGCTTAACTATCTCAACCATACATTAGAAAAAGAGTAATTTTACAATTTAAAACTTTTATATAAACTAATATGTTGTTTTATCACTTCTACAATAATACAAATAAAAGGTAGATGCAAGTAGGAGTTATGTAGGAAGAATTATCATCTACCAGTCCAGGAAGAGGAAAGGGCAAGGAACCAAGGGGTATTGAGCAATTCCTGTGCCAAATATAGTTGCAGGTGCTATAAAGGTTTCTGGTGTCCTTAGGAGGCTTTAATGAAACCATGAGAATCTGGCCAGGATCATACTCTGCTGAACATAGCACTCAGCCCCAGTCTGTTATGTTACCACTTATATGGAAACTACTACTCAACTCTCAGGATGTCCCTGTTAAAAACTTTACCATGAAGAAAGGTCATTGCATCACTGCCACAGAACTCAATGACATATCTAAGAAGATAGTAGGTTTTCATTAATGATGTAGGTCTGGAGACTTTATATGTAGGTCAAGCTTTAAAAGCACTCTAAATGGAAGCTACTACTTCTGTCTTTTTCCCATGAAACTCAGTATCATGAACTAACAGGATAGTCTGGCTCCCAGCATAGAAAAGTGCCCCAAACCTCCCTATTTCTACCTCTCCCCTGTTTTCTTTCCACTCCTTTCTCCCGCAAAAGCATCCCAACATAAACTTCCTGTGTTGATCCCTGTGACTCCCAAACTTCTAGTGGACTGGATGGCTCCCCAAGAACAAAGAACATTCATGTCTGTTTTTCTGTCCCCTCTAGCACCCAGCAACAAGTCACTGAAGGTTTAACAGATACACTTGACCCTGGCCTTCCCATTTTCTGCAGGATGTATGCCATTCTCTGTGGTTTGTCTGCCATGTACAGTGTGCAATCCCTTGTATCTCTTATGGTACCATGGACTCTTCAGATGGAAAGAACAGGGAATAGTAAGCATCTACTGCAAATGTGTGGCTACTTCACAGTAACCTGGTAAACATGTGAAAAATAACTTTGCTTTTAAAGAGAGTGAACTGGTATGTTGCTTAAAATATTACATGCTTCTGGCTTACATGCACAGACTTATTCATCCAAAGAGTAAAGAGGTATTTCCCAACATGGATTCTTCACAATTTTTGAGTTTGGAAATAGCAGCCCACTGGCCCAGGCAATGTGTAAACAGGGAATACGGTATCTTCCACCCTCTTAGAATGTCCTGTGACAGCAAGTAAAAGGCCCCAAGAATCCTGCAGTGATCATAGATGATCAGTTTTCTTCAGACCAGTATCTCCCCAAATTATTTCACCATGGAATCTTCCCCCCATGTGATATATACTAATACCTTAAGAAACCAAAATTCCTCAGAATATAGCAGGGCAATGCTGGCCTGATGCATTTTTATTTCCCTTGAATTGCATAAATCTCTCTAAAGTGCAGCTTTCAAATCAATTTATAAAAAAGTCAAAAATGTTGATGTGTGATGCCAATCCTGTTTTGTCCTTGAGCACAGAAAGCTCCATCAGAGGATGTCAAATGTTACATGGCCTTAGCTTGTGCTTTTCTAGTACAGGAGTTGTTGAATGAGGTACTTGCCCCTGTACACCCTGGGTGATAAAGGATGACAGCCTGGCCCATTTGGAAAGGGTGTATTCCAGGCCACCCTTGATACTGCCAGGCTAAGGAATAATCCCACGAGTCCATACAGCTGGTTTTGACAGCTTCAACTACATGGAATTTGCTCACCCATTAAATTCTCCCTTAGCATTATGATAAATTTCAAAGTAAGTAAGAGCAAAATGCAATTAAGGAAACACAAGTTAAATCTTAAGTGCAAAAAAATGTAATGTTATAGATGTCCTGAGGACACAGTCATTAACATTAAGCTGATTACCAATACAGGTGTCTCAGAGCAGCTGCTGTGAGGAAGGAAACCATCACATAGCAGACTCACATGACAGAAGCACCTGCCCCTTATGGCATTTAAAACTTTTTTTTTAATTAAAGTTTTTGCCTTTACCACTTTGAGAAACAAAAACTAAGTAAATCAATGGCTAGTTACAAGAGAAGATAAAAAATTTCTTTACTACATATGAATAGAAAAAGAGCATCCTTAGCCAGGCGTGATGGTGCACGCCTGTAATCCCAGCACACGGGAGGCTAATGCAGGAGGATCACTGTGAGTTCGAGACCAGCCTGGGCTACACAGTGAGTTGAAGGTCAGTCTCAACTACATAGTGAGACCCTGTCTCAAAAAAACCAAAAAAAAGAAAAAAAAGAAAAAGAGTATCCTTAAGAAATCCATTCAATTACAGTTCTTGAGAAGTTAATTAATGTTTAATCTAACTTAGGCAATTGTCTTTGAATCTTGCTTTCTAAAACAATAACAAAAACTAAACTCTTTCAAATATAGCAAAGCTAGGGGAATTATTTTTTCAATCTAGATGTATGAAGCATGAAATAGGACAGCACACTTCAGGAAGAGCTCCTGAATACATCTGGAATATTGTCTTAAGATACCTCTGTCCGCTGACTACATGAAAAGACAAACATGACTCACCATGTCATAAGTTGTCACGATCTTCTTCAGAACCTCTGGCACAATTCCCTGCAACTCCATTGTGGGATATGGCTCGCTGAGATTCAGGACCACCAGGGGTGTGTTATCAGGCCCCAGGAAGCGGGGAGACACTGCCACCATGCACTGCATGAGATTGGCCACCGAGGAGAGGCCACACAGCTCCTTGAACAACACCACTGCATTCTGTCACATGGAAATAAGGGAAGCACTTGGTAATTAACCAGGGTTCTAATTTCTCATGGAAATTAAACTTGATATACCTGTTATGCTGGAACTGCCTGGTACAACAGTTATTGGCAATGCTATGACAGAACTGGTTAATGATTATTTTAACCTTGGAAAAAATGATGATTTTCCAAAGTAAATAAGTTATATATATTTGTAATATCAATTTATCAAAAGTACTGAAAATGCAAATAAGTAAAATTCTTACAAAGGACAAAGCCTCCTTTCAGATCAAAGTTCATGGTAGAACAAATGTTGACATCCAACTATGAGTAAACCAAAGAATGGCTTCTATATTCCAAAAAATAAAGATTAAGGGGAAAAAAAGCCAAATTGGGTTTAAGATAAGTATCAAATATGCCAGTCACCCCAAAAGAAAAGAGATATTTGTAAGGGAGAAACTTGAGTCTAATCACCTATTTATGCCACTGGTTCCAAACCTGAAGGGCCTCTGAGGACCCTGTTGTTCATGAGTGAGTCTGCCCACTGGGACCTTAGGTCCCCTTATCCTTCCTCTGGTAGCATTTCCACCAATCTCAATGCCTCTCTCTCTCTCTCTCTCTCTCTCTCTCTCTCTCTCTCTCTCCGAATCAGCAGAACTATGCCATTAAAATTAAAGAAAATATTGAAGAGTACACAATCCTTGAGCACTTACCAAGTGCTAAATGGTATTAGGCATATTGATTACGCATTACCTTATTTAACATTCTCAATAACTTTGTTAGAGATGAGCACATTAAGCCTTAGATGTGATCTTTCTGATTGTGTGCTGAAATAATTCATTATGCGTAGAAGTAAATGACTGAGATATCTAGAACAGAATCTCCCAATTACTCTATCACACCTCCCCATTTTATTTTCTTCACAGTATTTACCCGAATCTGCAGCTGTCCTGCTTATTTCTCCTCTTACGGCTCTGTTTGTCTTCCCATGGACCACCTCCAACTACTGCACAAACCCCCAGAGGGCACATGGTCCATATGTTTGTTTACTGCCACGCTCCCTTGGTCAGACCACCTGTGCACGGCAGGTGCTAAATAAGCATCATCACCCTCTGCTCTCTTGGATTCGAGGCAGATACGGATCGAGAAATGATTACACTTGACCTCTAGCAGGACCCAGGGGAATTCTGGTCACATTCACACCAGCAGCCACCAAGAAGGGACAATGTGGCTTGCCTGGAGATGAGGGTTTACCAAACCACTGGTAACCTCAGAAATGGGGAAACCTCTTGCATTTCAGTTATGCTTTTACTGTGAGAGAAAGAAAATAATGTCCTTACTATGGGAAGATCTTTTTTACTCTGAGGTATCTACACATTCAGTACCTAGGCAGAAATATGCTGAAAGTATGTTTTTTAAGTCAGATTTTATAGCAGGTGTCATTTTTGTAGAATAAATAAACCACACAGAGCATTCTCACACACTGAGATGGACTAAATCGCCTCTGTGAGAAAAGCATTTACTATCCAGGTCTATACCACTCATGGGACCTCATATAGGGCTAGATACACAGACAATCTTTAAATAAATACACAATATCTAACATTGTTTTCAGCTACCGTTCAGAGTTAATTATTATCTTCAACTTTAATAAATCAGATACCTCATGTCTTTCACCGTAAAATGAGCTATCCTCTAAAATCATACAAAACACATTAGTTCATTTAAGGGCTTTCTTCCCACTGTTGTAGCTATGTAAGAAAGGTCTGGAACATGTCCCTTTTACTTTAATCTATATCCCTTTGGTTTTGATAAGTCATCAATTTATGTTCCGGCTAAGGACCATATTCACAACATTGGAGATTCCCTTGCACATTACTAGGAAAAATGGAGAACTGTTAATCACTAACAGGAACTAGAATTAGTGATATGCAAGGCAGCAATAAGACTAGTTTATTTTAATATGCAATCAAAATTTTCAACAACTGTCATTTTGGAAATTTTTTGCAGTACCAGGGATTGAACTCAGGACCATGCACTTGCAAGACAGGTGCAGTGCCACGAAGCTAAATCCCCAGCACTCATAATGGAAATTTAAATAAGAAATATAAGTGGTAAACATTCAATAACCAACTGGAATTTGCCAATTATTCACAACTAAATATACCATTGTTAAAAAAACCTCTAATATATTCATAAACTAAGAGGTCCTATGTGAAAAACTGTTGAGTGATACTTAAACACAAACACATACCTGCATGTTCTCTCTCAGATCTGTGGCATCCCGGATCAAGGGATGGGCATTCTTGAACACTTCATCCACAGTTTTAATCCACAATGTTCTCAGAGATGCATATTCCCTGGATTTCTTCCCTTTTCTCACAGAAAGGCCCCTTTTATGAGGCTTTCCTCCTCCCCTTCGGTTAGTAATAGCCACATGGACAAACAAAGAAGCATGTGCAAGGACCTCTCCAGTCAAAGACTGCAGGGGGACATGGCGGTAGCCTGTTTGTAAACACTCAAAGGGAATTGTGTACTGACCAATAAACTCATCCCCAATATAGTCATCATCTAGCACTACAAAGCGCACCATGGCCAATTCAGGTAGGTTGATTTGAAATTCAAAGCTTTCATCAAAAATGGGAGCATCTCCATTCTGGTTCACTGTTTTTGTCCTTTGTTCTGCACAGTCGGCAGGGATCCCGTGGATTTCCACATAAACGTAGGGATCCACCACATCACCTTTGGCACCTGAACCTTTGGGCTTGGGAAAGTTCTGCCCACTGATGATTTTAATATGAAGAAGCTGAGGTGAGACTCCTGGGACAGAGTCTTTTGTATTGGCGCTGAAGAATGAGACTTCTTCCCTCATGATGGCTGGCCGAAGGACGTAGCCACAGTTCCCATTCTGCCTAAACCAGCCTATATTCAGATCCATCATCAGCCCTGGAGTCTGGAAGTTCATGGCCACTATTTGACAACCACATTTCCAAAAATCTTGAGGGTTCATGTTACTAGAGTCAATTCTCATTGGACTAGGAAAGACCCGAGCAAGAAAACGCTTATTGTAATTTACAAAGTCTCCTGGATTTTCATTGGCATATTTGCTGGCAAGCACTTCATTAAATGAGCAGACTTCCCAGTACTTCTGGACTTGAAATGACACCTGAAATTCTTTGAACTGCACTGACTTACAGATGCTGACCAGCTCAGACAGTTCTTTGCAAAGCTGAAATCGCTTCACAGGCACACTGTTGGGTTGCTCCACATTCTCTTTTCCCATCCTCTGAGACATTTCTGCTCCTTCATCTTCATCAGTAACATCTCCTTCTACTCCAGAGCAATTTGAGGATAGCTTCTTTGCTTTAATTAGTATTCTCCCTTTCAAGACATCTGGGGATGGTAGATAAGATTCCTCAACATTGGGTGATGTTGTATAGAGCTTGTCTCCTAAAATTTTCTTCATATGTTGAACCATGACCTTTTGCTGTTTGATAGAACAGTGATTTTCTAAACATAAGATAAGAGGATACTCTGAGGCAAAGAACGCATACTTGTTAATAATATCAATGACACTGCGGAAAACTATCTGAGAGGTCATGGTGTGGCCTGTGTAAATGACAGGCTCGTTATCTGGCCCATCCCATACATCTAATTCAACACTCCGGCAACCCATTTTAAGAGCTCGGATATATCCTGTGATATCAGAAGGACCTCGGAACTGATCCTCTATTAAGTATGTGTTATGAGATGAGTTTATAAAGTAATGAGACAGAGGTTGTTTCATATCCTGGCAGACCTTCTTATGTTCTGGATCGAATATGTAACAGTCAGGTGACATAAGGTAATTAGTGAACCCGTCTATGGACAGCCAGCCCTTTTCCTGGCCCTCTTTGGATGGCTCATATTTGTGAATAATTTCAAGGCTTATTTCCTCATTTATATGCGCCACACCCTGTTCTGCCTCAAGAAACATCATAAGATCCTTAGTATCAAGGAATTCCTTATTGCTTGAAAACTGAACTAAAAGGAAATAAATTTCAGGTCTAGTACAAAGCTCATGGAAAACCTCAATAAATTCTTCTTTTGTGACTTCTGTACCAGCTTTGTCCTTGGATTTATGCAATTCTTTGAACTTAAGCTCAATTTTGCTTGTTTTTAAACCAGGATTGAGGTTTCTGATACATTGCACAGCATTACACAGAGTTATATGTCCAATGCTATCTACGTCAATTTCTCTAAACATTTGTGAAACCCAAGAAGTCCTCATGTTGTCTTGGCTACTTTCTAACATATCAAGTGTATGTTTTCCGTAAGAAATTAGGTACCGAAGTCCTGTAACCCAGATGTTCGCAATATCTGCAGAGTTGGCAACCAAATCAAGTGACTCATAATTCTCTCCATATATGATTGAAAATGCACAGTCTTCAGATATCTGTTCTGAAATGCCATTGCTGCGAAATATGTCTGTATTCTTTCCTGTTCTCACTTCCTTGATGGATTTAATATCAATCTTGGCTTTCTCCGAATCCTTCTTAGATGGCTCCCACCTCAGGCTTTGCATGTCAGCATCTAGTAAAAAATACCTATGGTATATTCTAGAGTTGGAGCGAACCTTTTTGAGTTCTGAGCCCTCAACCATTGAATTAATACAATCGCTTGCACTGCTGATCTTCTTTTCTGTTGGCATGCTGCTGAATGACACTGTCTTCTTCCGCTCCCTTTTCTGTTTTGTACCATCCTAGAGGAAAAAAGAACAGTATATTAGAATAATACAAGCATAGGTGTCTATGTGTAGGACTGGGAATCAAAATTTAATTTCCTTGATAAAATTATACTAAGGATTTCCTATTCTGGATCTTATACTGAATGATACCCATTCATCTCTAAAGCTCAGAAATGGCCTTAGAGTTTACAGCTTAATGCTAATAGGTAAGAAATCACTGAATAACTACAAGTCACGTTTGTCAAGGAACACAATTTCATTAACATATGATAAAATCTTATATAGACAACTGGCTACATAAGTTTCAGGGCCCAAGAAAAATGAAAATACTCCTTTTAACTCCTTGGTCAAAAATTACTAATAATTTCAAGAAAGCAACAGATGAAGAATATTAAGCCAAGCCCAAGTCACTGGAACATGGGGCTTATGCAGCTAAACAGGGTGTACACCTATAAAAGTAGGTCCTCTGTGTATATACATTATATAGTCTATACATTAGTTTTTCTTTTTTTAAAAAATAAGTATTTTATTTTATTTTATTTTTTCAGTCATGAGGTCCAAGGAAACACAGTTTCACAGAAACTGAAAACAAAATACCAAAATGTGCTTTGGTGTTTCTAAAGGCTTTTCACCAGACCATATGCCTCAAAATCAGCTGGGTTATCTGGTTAAAATACATACCCATAGACCTGTAGAATCAGATCTCTAAAAATGGTGGTCAGTAATTTGCATTTTAGGCAGCCCCCCATATAGTGGGAATGTTCTCTCAAGTCCCAAAAAATATTTCCTGGCCACCCACGCTCACTAAGATGTTTAGACTGTTATTTCATTCTACCAAATGACCAGAAACCACTAAGTAGGAACCATTAAAGTGTGTGTTAAGTGGATAGACGCTGGAATTCTAGCAGAAATTCTTGGGTCTTCAGAGTCTCAGGATAGACTAGTCATGGTCCCAAACACTTCAGATACAGATATGGCTGTACTGTCGCAATTGTATTAGGTCTGAAAGGCAGTCTAGCTAAGGGCTTTACTAACACTATAGAGTTGGATTTATTAAAACCACTGCTGTGCTCCAGGCTGATGCTGAGAACGATGTTGCCTAAGTAATTTCAATATAAATAGATTACTAACACTCAAGTGAAAAACTTTAGGTAGCATCTATTCCTGAAGAAATTTACATTGCCAATACTGCACTCCTTAACTTCTCTGCAGAATGTAACATAGTACTCCCTGCAGGGCTGACAACCATATCTACATGTGTACTTAAGACCAAAAGTACTATAATGATGTCAAATTACCTTTCACAATTTTAACTTAAAACACAATATTATCTTGCAGGAGGTTTATAAAATCTCTGATGTCACTGTGTCCAAAAGTAAGGAATAAGGATGGGGATTTAGGATTACATAACTTTCATGGTAATACAGAGAATGTAAAGTATTACATAAAAGCAATGGACACAACCTATTTAGAATAAAATCCTCTCCATATTTAAAAAAGTTTTTATGCTATTCTATGTCCGAAATTTAAAAGTACTTCTACTTTTTGACTACCTATGCTTCCAAAGAAATTTGAAAAAGGTAATTAAACCTAAACTTTAAATCAGATGGAAATCATTTCCCTTAAAGTTTCAAAATGAACCATAGAGGCTTTTGTGATCTGAGTGCCAAGATAAAACAAATGCCACCAGATAGAATGTTTCTTCATAACTGTATCCCCAGTGCGATGAAGTGCAGAACAGGCAAAAGCTGTGATAATTCTATCTGTAAGATATATCGCATTTGAGTTGTTCCAAATCCCTGAAGCATAGATTGTAGTGTATCTATTCAAACATGATGGCATGAAATTGTATTTGTAATTAGTTGTGCATAAAGATGTGAAAAAAATATATGTATTTCCTATTTTTTATAATGAAGGATGTTTTAAAAAAGACACACCTATCTTTAATAAAGACAATATATTAACTCACAAAGGGAATTTCATAACCTTTATAAATTTTATCTCAACATACCACTGGTAAATGGAATCACAAAAAAAAATGAAGGATTGTCCATGATCCATTAAAATATGCAGCGTTTTCTTAGCATTACAATCTTTTATTCTGTCATTTTATATACTGATTAATATTCTAGCACTGTTTCCTAATTTGTTGCAAATGTTACATTTCAAATTCATAGGACTCTTTGTTATTGAGAGGGAAAAGGCCAAACAGCAAAGTAGGTCAATAGCATACATACAACACACACAAATCACAAAAATATTTTGGGAACAGGCAGCAGCTTATACCATACTGACTTTACAAACACTGACTTCCTTTTCACAAAGCAGCCTAGCTTTGGTAATTTCTGGTCACTGACTGCAGACAGACACACAAGCACAGGCTGACGTGGGGGACAATGTTTACCAGAGATTTCTTGTCTCTTTCCTCCCTTTATCTGTTGTTGTCTAGAACTATCCTGTCCTCTCCACAGCACACCAAGGCTTGGATGAAAAGATGTTTCTCTTTCCCCCTTAGAAGATAAAGCAACAAGAAACAAAGATGGAAGAGTGTGCTTGCTTAGAGACAAACAAGGAAAACGGGTGTGAGCTTGCACTCTTATCACTGGATGGACCAGAACCTTGGCTGGGACAAACAGGTGGATATGTTAACATGGGAAGCAATCTGATCCCCCACAGCCAAGAGTAAAAAGGAAAGGACAGAAGCACTTGTGTGGGAGGGAGGCAGAATTAGGGTTCAATGGCAGGACATTGGGCCCCAAACTACGTAATGTCTGGAAACTTTATTCCACTCCTACTCATTTCAATCTGGTTTTCATTCTTCAGCCCAGCAGTGATCAAGCACTTGTCTAGGGTAAGCAGCTGATCAGTAGCAGAGTTACAATCTACTTTGTAGAGGGACAATTTTGTGCCAGGAATGATTTTAGTAAAGCAGTGGACTAGAAAAGGGCTCAGGAAACTTTCTATACCACAGCAAATTCAGGAAGGATAATATAGGATTCATATTTAACACTAAAGGTAGAAATAGTCACATCAAGTACTATAGGAAATAAACATGTTTGTATCAAAACCAAATACTTTGTTTAATAGAAGGTTATCACTTGTTATGGCTTGTATCTATCTAGATGTTCCCCCAGAGCCTCATGTGCTCATAGGTGATCTTTTCAGAACTGGTTGGATCTAGGCATTTGATACTGGGATTAAAGGTGTGTGGCACTAAATTAGTTCACTGACTAGATGTGGCGTAGTTCTGGGTGTGGATAATGGGGGGACCCACCCTAGGTGTGGGTAGCACCAATCTAAATGCTTATTGCCTAGATAATATAAAGGAAGAGGGCAGGTAGTCAGCAAAGGTTGCTGCCGCTGCTGCTTGCTGCCTGCCACGCCATGAACAGTTTCTCTTCTGTGATGCCCCTCTGCCATGCCACTGCATTAGAGCCAGCTAACTATGAACTGAAACTTCCTACAAACTGTGAGCTAAATAAAGGAGCTTTCTTCGTTTTTTTAAATTTAATTTTATTTTTTTGGTACAGGGGATCAAACTCGGGACCTTGTGCTTGAGAGGCAGGTGGCAGAACTGAGCTAAATCCCTGGCCCAGGAGCTTTCTTCCTTTAACTTGTTGACGTCAGATATATTGTCTCAGCAATGAGAAAAGTAACTTAAGACATCAGTAAAAATAGAAGGCCATGTGGGAATTTTAGTAGCGGCAATTTCATAAATGGCCATAGACAATTTCACATATTTTCATCCTGAAAAAAGTGTAAAAGTAAAGAGAACTGAGAAACACTAAAGAAATTTCTGCGTTTTACAAAACAAAAAAAAAAAAAAAAAAACACAAAAATCCCAAGAAAGATCCTGGGGCCCATTAAACAAGCACAGCAAGCCCTGACCTTTCTTCAGCTCAATGACAACTGTGAATTGAAAGAATAAGTCATGCTGGCCACATCAGGGTTACAAGGTTTTTCATACATCTTTTAAACTTTGATGTGCTCTCCAAGATGAGCAAAAAGGAAAAAAAATAAAAAGGATCCAAAGTGAAACAGACACTCTGAAGGCCAATTTATAAAATAAAATGAACTAAAAAATAGAATAATTAGATAAAATGCTATATATGGTCAAACAGTGCTTCTGGCTTGCGTGGTAGGGCCTTTCTCTACAATAGACAGCTACTTGGCCCATGGATGTCTCTCCTCAACTGGTCCTCCTACTCTGCAATACAATCTACTGTATTCCAAAAGCTCACCTCCACTGAGGTTTGGTAAGGAATTGAAGATACAGATCTACTAATTGCTTGGGAAGTTTTTTTCCAGGACTCCTTTCTTCCCTTTGTTTTACAGTTGTTGGTCTATAATAATGCAAAAAAATAAAGAAAACATTACTATTCAATATATTGTTTGAAATTACTATATACACAGATGACTTGTGAACTTATGGGTGATTTAAAAGTTATGAAGTAGGAACCAGTACAATTCATATGATTGCTCAGGATGCAGAACTCCAAACAAGAATGTCACTCTCAAGAAGAAAAAAAAAAAAGATATTTATAAGGTCATAACTTTCCTTGTACCCATCAGAAAGCTGTGGTCAGAGGCAACCAATGGAACTGAATTCCAAAGAATATAAGCACATCCAGAAGGACAGGATGTAGAAACTGTTTCAGGTTTGGTAGAGAATTGTCAAAGTAGCTACCATAGCAACCCTTAAGAGGAAATTAGTTAAAATTCCAAAGAATTCAAAAGGCCAAGTGTGGGCTAGTTTATCAATTTAGAGTATATCAGTTTCTCTTGGGCAGGTGAGGGCTGCTACTGGAGACAGCAGAAAACCCTGCCTAATCTCCAACGTTCTGATCACATAAAGCAAAGGCCTTATAACAATGGAGGAAGACCATAAGCCCTTCCCTCCCTGGGCCATTAGGAAATCATCTACCTCTAGAACAGGGCAAAGATTCACTGCACTAAGTGATAGAAGCATTTGGACTCAGGAGTCTATATTAATAAAAGGAGATTTCTGCTATGACCAGCAAAGGGCAGAAAAATATCTCTTGCCCAAACTCAACACAGACAGAGGTAGGGTTTGGTTGCTACATGAAAGCAGGGCAGGAATGCTGAGAGGGCTCATTCCTGAGGTGCAGGTTCAGAGGACTGCCTAAGACTAAAGCTGGACCAGGTGGACCAAGAATTTCCATTACCTTACCAAAAGCTTAGCACCTAGTAGCAAGCTGTCTACCAGTAGGGGAGGAAAAGAGAATGGAAAGAGATCCCTCTTTGACACAGGCACTTGCAGATATAAACTGAGGGTAGACCAGGAATACTGAACAATCCTCCAGAACCCTAGCCTCACTAGAAGCACAAGGTGACAGTGGCCCACTGGTAGAAGAATCTGAAGCCAGTGGTATAATGAAAGATGTTAAATGGTAACTCAAAACTCAATTGGAAACCACACCAATTGGAATTCTACATCTCAACCTAGCATGCCCATTTCTGAGCACAAACAATATTTGTGAGATACACAATATCTCACTCTAAAACATGTTTACCATTCAATAAAAATTACAGAACACATAGAAAGAAAAGAAAAAAGAGTAAGAAGAGTCCATTGTTAAAGGAAAACAATAGATTCAGAGGTGATGCAGATGTTGGAACCATTAGATGGGCACTTCAGAACTATGATTAATATATTAAAGGGTCCAGTGGAAAAAAGTGAACAATGTGCATGATCAGATCATCGACATAAAGATGGAAATTATAAGAAATGGTGCAATGAAATACAATTTTTAAAACTCTACAATATCAGAGATTATTAATTTCTTTGATAGGCTAATAAGCAGACTAAACACAACCAAGAAATGAATCAGTGAACTTGAAGATAAGTCAGGAGAAATTATCCAAAGTAAAATATAAATAGAGAAAAGACTTAGGGAGGGTACAAAACAGAGTGCCCAGGAGATGCTGTCTATCATACGTGAAAATGAAGTTCAAGTAAAGAGACAACTGAGGGACAATATACGGTGTCCTAGAATTTTCTAAAATTAGATCAAGCAGGATCAAACATACACACAAGTAGACATATCATAGTCAAACTGCTGAAAACAAAATATAGGGAAAAAATTTAAGGTACTCAGAGAAAAAGTTATATACAGAGGAATATAAATTAAAAATTCTGTATACTTCACCTGGATTACAGATGATTCACTTATATTAAATCACAAGTGTTCTACTTGACCAATGGCTCACAAATGTAATACATACAATAAATAATTTAACAGCAAGCATTATTCTCTTCATAACAAGCATAGTCCTTAAGGTTTCCTTGTGCTTTCAAAGACAAAGATCTCCCTAACATAGGTGTAGTCTCTGAGGGGGCCACAAATTGGTTTTGGAGGCTCCAGAAGACTGTGACCAGACTGTAAAAGTGATATGCACACCCATCCCCCTTCCTCTAAGAAGTTTAAGATCATGGACTATTAATATAAATTTAGAAGGCAAAAAGAAAGATGACCATTTCCTAGAAAAGAATGTCAACCTTAAATAGTACAGTAAAAGTAAAAGATAAGGGGCCAGGGATTTAGCTCAGTGGTGCCACCGCCGCCGCCTGCCTTGCAAACAAAAGGTCCTGAGTTCAAACCCTGGTAACTGCCCCCCCCCCGGCCAAAACAGTAAAGGATAAATGTTTCACAGGGTTGTAAAAGGACATTGTAAGGCTACCCAAAATAGAAATGACAAACTGACAGACAGGAAAGAAAAGAGAATTACATAATTTACAGACATAAGTAGCAGAATTTCATTAATTGAAAAACTAAAATCAAAACTGAAAGAACTTTTACTGATAGTTGTGAAATAGTTTTTTTGTGCTAAGGTACAATAAACCAATTCATTAGTTTATAAACTTTCTAGTTTGGGAATCTCCCACAGAAATACTATGGGCCATAAGATTTGAGCTAGCACTACAAGTCTTCTATGTTTCAGTTTCTCATCAAGTAAAGTAGGCATCAAAATAATACCCACCTCTTACATGTTATTTATTGTACCCACTTTACAGAGTTGTTTTGATGATAAAAGTATTTTCTATCTGAAAAGAGATTTAAGTCCTGTTTGGAATTTTGTAGACCCTACATTAGACCCTATTAAATAAATATACTTCAGGCTAAGATTATTTCTTGAGAGAAAAACAAAAAGAAGTACAATCATAAATATATAACTGCAATGCTCTGATCACTTAGGATCTGTTGAAGGTTAATCTGTCTTAGAAGAAACAGAATGAATGTCACTTCCTCTGAGTCTTTGAGTGTACTACTTAATGTAACCATAGAATTTCTGAGCAAACCCAAAAGACTACGATGCCCAAGATACACTGGGAAACTGTCCAAGACAAACAGATACTTCCCCAAGTGTGGGGGACCTGGCCAGGAGTGAAGGATGAAATGGAATGATTGAACTGTGGGACAAGAACACATGGGCTCTATGAGGAGTGAATGGTTAAAATACAAGAAGAAAGCACACAAATAATTAAAATGCAATGCAAAAGGCACGCAGGCTCTGTGAAAATAATTAAACTGTGGGGCAAAAGGCACAGGATCTGTGAGGAATGAATGGTTAAACTATGGTTAGACAACAATAAGTTCGGATTAGGATGTATGTTGTGTCTGGCGACTGTCCTTCCCCTGTCCCCAAGGAAACTGCTTAGCCTTGAGACGGCTCCATGCCCAAGCTGCTCTTCGCCTGCCTTTTTTTCATACAGCAGTATTCTAAGTAAAAGCTGGAGAATTCTCAGCTTGATGGCTTTTTCTTCTCCCAGAGTCTCCCTGATGGCTGGACACTCGGTTGTAAAACAGCCCTTCTTATCCCCAGACAATCTTTTTATCCTCCACACTACCCATGGTCGTATATTACAACAAAAATAAAGCCTCAGAAGGCTCTATCTGCACATCTTCAGGGAACAAAAGAAGCAAACTATTTCTCGGAGTCATAAGTTTATTCAAACCCCATCATTTAATTGAAATTACAATCTAACTCAAACATCAGAATCTGTATATAAAAAGTACAAATTTGAAGCTAGGATCCAACATTCATAATTTTTTCTGTCCAAAATATAATCAAATGACTTCATTCAAAGCACCTTGTAATCAGAATTATTCCAGTAATTCCTTTACTTCACATCTCAGGGTAATAATTCTCATTGAAGTGTGGGTGAACCTGCAGTGCTCAATCCAGTTACACACAAATAAAACAAATTTCCAATTTCTATAAAATGAAGCTTTCACGCTCAGGCTAAAGCTTCCAAATCATTTAATGTGATGGGTTACAGTTGCCTTTCAAACAATGAGGTCTTTAATTGTGAAATCAGAAGGCTGTAATAAAACACAATACCACTTTAATGACAACACTCATTTGGTGAAACATTTTCACTAGTACTGCAATATTTATTCAAAGTAAATTTACAAAACCATAATCTACATCTGTGTCCAATGTAAACTGCAATAAAATTCATTGGTTTTCTCCTGTAATGAAAAACTTAACAGTAAAACCCTGAGCTTCTATAAATTAAGACTTTCTATTCCAGTGAAGGTATTGATGCTAATGCATTTTAATTTATGATCTACAATAATGGTACTTAAGTGGCCCAACTTGATGTGAAAACTGTCAATGTTGCTTAACTGTGTAGATGGTAATTTTATATTTAGCATATTATAGAGCCTGCTGATTTCTTATATTACAAAACTATTTAAAGACATGGTTACTATCTTTAATTGTTAATATCTTTCTAGTAAATAATACTGAATTTTAAAAGGCATTCAAGTTGAATTACACAGGTCCAAATATGTGAGTACTTAGGGCCAAATATGATGAATTCTAAGAAGTAACTCCTCAATCACTAATTTTTCTAATCCATTTCAGGATAGCTTTGGGGGAAACTTTATTTTTCTATTTTTTTAATGTCTAAATCTGCCCATGCTAGGGGGTTGAGGGAAAAAAATATGGCAGAGGTAGTTAGAAATTAGAAAGAAAGTTTTATACAGACCTATCCGTTTCTAGGCATAGCCATTGCTTTGGGCCAAATCTACTGCAGTGAATAACAGTAGCTCTTTCAACCAGATGTTAGTAATTCCTTAATTTTTAAATTTAACTTTTAAGGAAAACTGACCCACTGGCAATTTATAAAATACTTTATTCATTTTTTTCTATATTATAGGAAAAAGCTTCTTTCCGAGGCTTTTCTTAGTACAGTGGTTTATATACATGTGAAGTTTTTGTATGTGGGGGTAGGGTACAATTAGATCAGAAAAATAAGAAATAAACTAATCACTCATATGAAAGAGAAACTCAACTCTCTATAAAATATTCCGTTAAGTTCTAAGTTATTCATGAACCCACATTTGTCCAGCTCTCAATGTTGTCTCTTCCCTAAAGTAGTACAGAATTTATAGTCCCTACCGTACAATTTAACATTTAATGGCAGTTTTACTCAGTTCTCTAATTTTTTTTTAAGCTGCTTAGTCTTTTCTCCTCAAGTAGGAGGTAAACTTTTTAAGAGAATGGACATTGTCTTATATTCTAGAAGTCCAGGTGGGACCAGTACCAGAAGTCAAAACAGTAACTCCTTTAAAAACACTGAGAACGTCAGTACGCCAATGAATGTACTGCGAGAGGCTGAGGCAGGAGGATAACGCATCCAGGACCAGTCTGGGCTACAGGGCAAGGTCGAAGACAGCCTAGAACAGAGTGAGATCTCAAAAGAAAAAGACAAATGATAACCTTTCTAACAAACATCTCAAAAAGTAATTTTTTTTAAAAAAATTCAGTATAAGACGTCTCTGAGATGCAAAATAAAGTTTAAAGTATACAACAGGTCAACAATGTAAGATTTTTCAGCTTTTACCAATAAAACTTCATCTAAAACATTTATCAGAAAATCAAATAATTAGTATAATACTAGTCCATTGCTAAACTAATTTTAGCAAGTAACAAAAAAAGTTCATTGGCTATCAAAAGGTTACAATGAAGAGAAAAACTGTTAATGAAACATTTTTCAAAACACACTCTCTGCTTTGATTCATAAAGTGGATCTCTGTCATTATCAAATTCCTCTAAAACCAGATTCACTTTGTTTCCTTGATCAGTTTCTGACTTCACTGACCCATTTCCACCTATGATTCCACTATCTGAACTTCTGGCCTAGGAATTTGTTATCATCTATACATAACTATGCATAGTTTGCTAACTACAAGTTGCTATGTACGCAGCGGTCCTTCTAGTATTATCATCATGACTTCCACCCACAAAGGGATGAGGCATTTGCCTACAGGTATAGAGGTAGAAGCAGTGAGGGTGGGCTCGAAGAGAAGCACTAATCAGGAAAGTATGGAGTCCAGGCAGTTCCTAGGATCAGTGCATCCTCAGGAAAGCTTAAATCTCCTGACACCTTGAGCAGCAACGCCAGCCACACTCACGTTCGTCAACTGCCAGTTATTGAGTGTTTTCCATTCAGTGAGTACTGGACTAAATGCCTTGATTCTAATCCTCGAGACAACCTGGGGGTAGGTGTGCTCACTTTCATGTTACAGGTGAGGAGACCAAGGGTTTGAGAAGCAGGGTAATAATGCGAACACCCACACTTAGGGTTGTGTAGTCCCCCCAAAGCCCTTCATTATTCTGCAGCACAGCTACACCAACACGCTGCTGCTTCCTGCTGCCCAGGCTCCCAGAATCCAGCAGCCAGAGTCTCACTGTAACGCTATCCTTGTCAAGAATCTACTCCTGTACCTCATGCTACTTCCTGTGTCTTCACTCTCTAACTTGCATTCTAGACCCTTCTTGGTAGGCTGTATCTTCCTAACTGTCCATTTCTCCCTAAATACAAACCTTATTTATAAAATCTGTATAAAATAACATAAAATTTATTTTTTTAAATCTTTAAACTTTATTTGTTTTTTGTTTTTTGAGACAGGGTCTCACCATGTAGTTGAGACTGGCCTGGAACTCACTATGTAGCCCAGGCTGGTCTCAAACTCACAGCGATCCTCCTGCCTCAGCCTCCCAAGTGCTGGGATTACAGGAATGCACCACTATGCTCGGCTAAAAATCTGTAAACTTTCTTTCCTCAACTGGAACACATGCTGTTTAGGAGATTTCACTTTTAAAAATTTTATTTATTTCCTTCTTTAGTCCCTCACTGAGCCTAATGCCATACTATACACATAGTTGTCCAATATATCATAAAAAGAGCAAAATTATGCTTGCTGATTGAAAGATCCAATTTAGTATTATGACCTTTTCAAAGTCTACAACTAAAGTGCTAAAAACAAAGTGGTTTAAAGTACAAAACTTCAGGGCCGGGGATTTAGCTCAGTGGTTCCGCTGCCTGCCTCCCAAGCGCAAGGACCCGAGTTTGATCCCCAGTACCAAAAAAAAAAAATCCCACAAAACTTCGATTCTAGATTTCAATGTATCATGTGGCATATAGTCATAACAATTTAAAACACTTTAACTGTGTAAAATATACATTAAAACAAACACAACAAAATTTATCATCTTAGTATATATACTGTAATTGAAACTTTTCTGTTTAAATTCATTGATTTTTTCTCTTTGATTGGATTAATTCATCTTTAAGGTTACTGATATAATTGGATTCACATCTGCTGTTTTATTTTTTCTTTTCTGCATGTCTTGTGTCTTTTTATTCCTTTAATTTTCTTTCATGCTATCTTTTACACTAAGTTAGTGAGATGTGCTTGAAATCTGACAGCGTGGCATTCTTTGATGATCCTGGCAAGAGAGTTTTAGGGTGAGAGGTAAGAAGACCTCTGAATGGAGCTGAAGACTCAAAAGGTATACAGGATAGAGACAGTTGAATACAGATCACTCTGTGCACAAAAAGAAAGAATCTTTGTTTAAATTACAGATAATGGAGATTTCTATGTTGATTTATCTAGTAAAGAAGGGAAAAGGAAAAGTGTAGGAGAAAGGGAACATCTCTGAAGTCAAAAGCAAAAGGGGATGGGATCACAATTAGCTTTTCCCAAAGGGCAACTTCTGAGCTGGATCTTAATGGAAAATAAAAAAAGAAGGGAAGGCCAATCAGATGGAACAGCAAATGCAAACACAGGAGATAGGAAAGGGACTTTGATATTTAAAGAAGGTCATGAGGCCTAAGGCTAGAGCTCACAGACTGCACTGCAGAGCAAGGCAGCCAGCTTTAGTGAAGAGTCAGTGCTTCCTGGGAGAAGGTCTCTGAGATGTGGGAGTGCATGTTCCTGTGCTACAGATGAAACAAACAGGGCCGGGGATTTAGCTCGGTGGTGCTACCGCCTGCCTCCCAAGTGCAAGGACCTGAGTTCAATCCCCAGTACACACACACACACACACACACACACACACACACATACACACACACACAAAACAGAACAAACACAAATATGTATGAAATGGATGATTACATGGCCTTTTTCCTATCTATGTGCGCAAATAAAACTCACCACCTATTTTCAAAGGTCAACAAATGGATAAATAAATCCTCAGTCATTTTACAACTTTTAAGAATCACCAGGGCCGGGGATTTATTTAGCTCAGTGGCTCCACTGCCTGCCTTGCAAGCAGAAGGTCCTGAGTTCGAACGCTGAGCAATCTAATAAAACTGAATGAAAGGATATATACTATTAAAATGTTATATAGTTTGTCGAATGACTAAACTCAAAAATTACTAAAGAATCACCATTTGAAAGACTAGAGACAGCTATATACTTTTGAGATTTTTAAAATATTTACAAACTCTGACAATGTTATAATATACACTGTTACAATTCAATTTTTTATTACTAAAAAATAAACACGACAGTAAACTCTAGATCTACTCTTTGTTTACTGACAAAGATGATGTACAAATAAAAGATTTCTTAACACAGTTTATCTACTAAAGGGGCACAGACATGTCTTCACTGTTTGTATCTACCTGGTTTAAGCATCAATATACATTTGCTTTATACCATTCTCACAATAACCCCCCCTTTTTTATTAAAAGCCTCACTTTGGTTAAGAATTCAATAAAAATGTCAATGCCTACATGGCAGAAATCCAGAAGATTCAAATAATCCAGAGCATCTGCAAAATATGGCAGTGCCAATTTGGATTGCCCAAGGTCCAGTTCTGCCATTTTCCTGAATCATTGTACACCTCTTTAAAACCACAAGTCTCTTCCAAATTAATTAGCTTCCTCAAACTAAAATGAAAAGCAGTTTTAAAAACCAGGAAAATCTCATCATTAATGCATTTCCAATGGCATATACTGCCAATAACCAGAGCAATTTAACTGCTTCACTGAATCTTGTGTCATTTCTAACCATTATTGCTAGAAGTCCCAACTTTGGAGAGAAAACTTCTAGCTACAAATACACAATTCCATGAAGCAGGTAAAAAAATTCATAACTCATTTTAAATATATCTTCCTATATATGGTTCATGTTTTAAACATTATACCACATAACACAGTATAATACAACTTTCACACCATTTGGTATGGACTATAAAACCAAGTATTCAGGCAATCCTATGAAGTACAGACTGCAAACTTCACTTGTGAGAACTGAAACTACAGTACTAAGGCCTTTGTATCAGTATGCTTCAGGAAGCTGCGTGAGAACAAAATAGCATTTATAAGACATGCTTAGATTTTACATAAAGGTCTTATGAGTTTTAAATGCCACATTTAATTACAGTGGATTTTATTTCAGTTAAGCTGCCCAGAAGTAAAAACAAAGACTAATTCTAAGTCCACTTGCAAACTAACAACTGAAACCCCTTAATAAGCAGGATACCATCCTTATTCTAAGTATCAGGCTGTCATTTCCATCTACTAACTCTAAATAGGGCTTTGATTCCTCAAGTTAGCTGAACTTTTGGTCATTACATAACTCACTAGAGTGCAAGCTTCTTCCAAGAGCACTGGAAATGAAGCAGTGCACCGACAGAAGGCTCTAACAGGAGAAAACACAAGGTTCTCAGCAGCTGCAGCGATGCTGGGACTATAAGCAACTGGTGGACTACATCCTTTGAGGTAGTGATGGGCACCTATGAGAGTGAAAGTGGATACTGACAAATATGTCACAGAGCTCTGTGTACTGCTCAACTTTTATGGCTCTTTTTTGCTTGTTTCCTGAGACTGTTAACAGTTCTCTCTCTGCTCTGCCCATGTGTAGGTACGAATCCTTAACCAAAGTCTGACCTGCCTGGCTAGAGCAGAGTCCTTACCCACTTTCTTTCTGCAATTCTTTTACAACTGGAATGGATCCTGTGGGGAGCGCACCGTGACTATCTGCTTGGAGATACAGTCCTGCTTATGAATGGCTCCCACGAGGTACAGCCTGACGGGCATCGGCCTGGGCTCACTGCACACCCTTGAACATTGTAATTCATACCTATTCTAAGCTCATACCTCTCCTGTAATCTGGCCTTCCTGAGTATCTCAATGAAGGTTTGCAGGTGTGTCTCACAAATGGGGGTTAAGATCTGCTGGTTGTGATAATGGAGGCATACATAGGCATGGTGAAGGTTATTCAGGGAACCCCTTCACAAAGGAAGGGAGATGTTGGAGGCTATGGGTGAGTTCGTGAAGCTCAATCAAGGAAGTGAGACGTCGGACAGGCTGAAGGGACTGATGGCTGGGCTGTTCCAACTGACCTTCTTCACCTAATTGGTGAGTTTTTCTATGGATCAAATTATGTCTATTACCAGCTCACCTTCCTTCTCTGTTCATGTGTATGAGTACTGTAGCTATCTTTTAAGTCAAGATATGAACACATTATGTACATGTGATATTATTACTGATATTACTGTCACTAGGACTCGCCTGCATCCTTCAATCACCTCAACTCTGTGAATGAAGAGTTCCAGTTCTCTGAGTTCAGAAATCCTTTGAAAGGCTTCTACATTGAGTCTGTAACTTACAGCATTTAGCAAATGCATCTAAAATTAGATTAACAAAAAGTTTACCTTTTAATTTAATTTCATGCATCTTCCCTTCTCCTCCCACCCAAATATAATGCAAAATGCACTCAGATTTATTGGAAATTTTAAGGGCAACATAGAAATCATATTTTATCCTCTGGAAAGAGCTGGAGTTTTAGCTGAACCTTTTTTATTCCAATTATAAATTTGTTTTTAAAGTAATTTAGTTATGCTTTTTAAAGCATTACTGTACAGTTTTTAATTTAATAAGGTCAAACTTTAGACTGAGGGATTTTAAAAATAAGATAGGACTAAAAGTATGAGAAAACCAACCCTATGTAAGGCCTGTGTCAGCTCTCTCTGGGAGGGCTAAGCTACCTTTTGACAAAATTAGGTTTCTCAACTTAGAAAATGTAATGGAGGGAGGAGGGGGTGAAGGGAGGGCAGGGACAAGGGGAAAAAATGAGAACCAAGACCTGTCATGTGAAGGTACAGGATCCCAGTAATGAATGTAACTGTATTGTAGACCTAGATTGTACCAATAAGCTCAATAAAAAAGAAAAAAAAAAAACAAACAGAAAATGTAATGGATTTTCCTTATAAATTAATTTTCTTTATGAATTAATTTAAACAGAAAATTCCAAAGAGAATGAAGTGTGGACGGTAAAATCCATGACAAAGAGAAATCCTTGTTTTGCTCCCAGCACTGAGACACAAACAGGATATGTCATACTATAACTTACACTTTTCAAGCTACTTGATAACTACTGTCTGCCTAACTGTAACTGCTTAACTGGAAAGAGAGGTTTGCCAAGCTTTTTTGAGCTATTTTCACATACCAGTGCTTTTCAAGCATTATCTTTTTGAGTCCTCTACTCTGGGACCTCCCATTTCCAAGGTTAAATAGCTTGCCAAGGCAGATTAGATCCTCCCTGTCCTCCCTTCTCTGCTTTGTATGGCAGAAGCTGGACCTTGAGCAGACTCCCTCAGATGCCAAGTCCAAAAGATCACCTGCTGGGCAATACCCATGAGATTCTAGCAGTGGACTGAGGCCCGGGCAGGGGAACGTGTGATGCAGGATAGGCTCCAACCCTGGCAGAGCAAGGAAGCAGGGGGTCTCGAGCAGAGCTGCATCTCCTCTGAGGTTTAGTTACCTTTCTCATTGCTGAGACAAAATATCTGATGCCCAAAGCAAAAGGAGGAAAGGTTTATTTCAGCTCAGTTTGTAGAGGTTTCAGTCCATAGTTGGCTAGCTCCCAGGCAGGGAGACCTGGCACAGGGACATAACAGGAGAAATAGTCCACAGGAAGACAGGTAGGAAGCAGCTATAGCAGCGAGCCTGTCTTTCCCTTTTACCCAGTCCAGGCTATAAGCCTTTTAGGTGGTGCCACTCACACTCAGGGTGAGGCTTCTGTCTTCAGTAACTCCATTCAGCCACACCCAGAACTATGCTAATTCCAATCAGTGGACTAATTTAGAACCACACATCCTTAATCCCACTATCACATACTCTAGAGCAGCCAGCTCCAAAAAGCCCCACCTATAGGGCACAAGGCTTTGCCCGAACATACAGAAGTGAGGCAAAACACATGGCCTTTCAGCTCTAGTGTGCCTAGTTGACAACTTCTGGTGGCGACAGTAATCCCATACGGCCTCTTTACTCTTCCCCTTTACAATTCCCTTAACTAAAATCTCTCTGTTTTAAATACTGTTTTTCTTATTGAATCCTGAGTAATTTGGTGATCAAAGTTGTACCTTCTAAGTGCCAAGTCAGATTCTCAGGCATGCAGCTTGGTCCTTTCCACAGTCCAGCCCTCCCATCCTCCAGCCAGACCTGAGATCTCTAACCTCAAGGTCCAATTTTATAAAATAAGGACAGTAACTACTTACCTTTATGGGTTCATTAAGACATGAAGGAGATAATAAATGTGAATATAATGGAGAGCCTGGCTCTACTAAAATGTTCATATTAAAAATCCCCTAGTCTTACTATAATTACTAGGTAGTGAAAAAAATGTTTACCTGAAATTAACCCTCAATCGAATTTCAAAGATCTTTAGATCTTTGTGCAAAACCACACAAAGTGGCCGGCCTGTTAAGAGCTACTGCAAGTTTACTTTGTCCTCCAATTAAAAGGGAAATTGGTTGTGATCTCTAATGCTTGGGCTGGGAACACATCCGACCACCATAGCAGATGCTGCAATGAGTGCACTCAGGAAGCCTTTTTGAGGGCACCTTGAGGAAAAGACCACTAAGTTTCCAGCTCTACTCTGACTGTGACACCACCACTTCCTAGTTAACTAGCCCTAAACACGACTAATTTCCTAGAATTGGTGTACAGCACTAAACAGAATGGAGAAATACTAAAGGTCCTGATTCCAATAAATGTCAAATGTAGTTAACGTAGTGCATTTATTACTGTCACCATCATCATCATCATCATCATCGTCATCATCATCTCCCTCAATGCATTTTCAGCTATCTTTCCTGCCTACGTCCTTCACAGTAGTGACAATCTCAGGTGTGCTTCCTTTTCCTCTTTATACACTTTAAGCAATCACCACTGCACGGGGTGACTCTTTTCCCGTGGCCTGTTTCTTTCCTTGATATTTCTATCCTGTATGACAACCTGAGAGCCTTGGTTGCAGCATTACTACAACTTATTTTTAATCAAAGGAAAACCTGTACTATCTAGCCATGTATTTACATAATAATGAAATAATTAAAGGGCTAATAAGAAATCCTAAGCTCTGATCCCCTCTCCTGTTATACTTTGATTTCACCCCTTAATGTTATTTTAACATTTGTATTTATGGGGAGAACGCTGATTTATCTTTGGGCAGATACTTTCCCTTACTGACAATGTTGGAAGTGCAAACACCCTTGTAGATCAGTTTTATCCAAAAAAATATAAGAGCCACATATAAAATCTAAAATTTTCTGGGCTGGGAATTTAGCCTAGTGGTGTCCACCTGCCTCACAAGTAGAAGGTCCTGAGTTCGATCCCCTCTACCAAAAACAAACAAACAAAATTAAACAATAGAACAAACAAAATTTAAAATTTTCTAGTATACGTATTTTTAAAAGATTATTTTTAAAAACTGGAGAAATTAACTTTAATAATTTATTTTACTAGCCCCAAATAGCCAAAATCCTATCACTTCAAAATGTAATCATGATATTAAGTCTTTGAGATCCATAAGAGTTTACAATTACAGCACATCTCAGCTTGGACCAAGCACATTTCCCTGCTCAGTCACCCAGGGCTGGCTAACATGTCAGATAGTGAAGGTCTAGGTGATAAACTACTTAAAAGCAGAACCTTCTCACATTTCAATTCCAAATTCTCCCTCCTTTCTAGTACTGCGCTTAGACTGAAGCAAGAACTTAGCAAAACTTCACTGGACTCAGTAATGAACAGCTTGGAAGGACTGCCACATATAAATGTAAGCAAGGCCCATCTGCATTTTTTAAAGAAATAACATTTTTGTGAGCCTTACACTTCAAAAAATTATATAATTGGACATCATTACTAAAAATCTCACACTCATCCTCCAAAGTCACACTATATGTAAAGAGAAAGTAAGGTCAATCATCCTCAAAAAGGAGAGAGGAAAAAAAAAAACTGATTTAATTAGATCATAATAAATGACCACAACAAATCATCAAATTCTATTTTAAATGACCTCAGATGAATGGTATTATGTTAGAAGCTATAATCAATGCCAGGACATCAACATAACTTGCAAAGAAATTAAAAACTAATACCACAATCAGGTAGTTTATGAAAATGATCTTTTTTTCTTAGTGCTACTAAAAGCATATTTCACTTGAAAGTTTAAAGACTAAACAAATGCAAATTACATTTTGCTTTCACCTAGTTGATACAAATCAGCTTGTTCAGTCAAGATAACCACTCGAAAATAATTAATAATTATGAAGCCCAAAAATTATACTAAATATAGAACTACAATATAGGCAAAGCAGAAGGACTTTGATGGCAGCTCCTTTCAACCCATGGAAGAGAAATCATAAATATTAAGTTCTCTGCAGCAATGGAGGCTGTTGTCCACTGAGAGACCACACCAGACAGCAGCCACCCATCAGGGATGGCTCATAAAAATCAAGAGGCATTCCATTACTCTCAAGAAAAGGGAATGGTCACCCTCAACAAAAGCGTATAAAGTTGCAAAATACTTGGTATGTCTTCACTAAGGCTGTGAAATGATCTTCTAAGGAAGTCAACTTACCCTAAAGGTTATTTAGAAGGAAGCTTGGAGGGGAGGGCAGAAGGGAAAGCTTTCTCCTTCACCACGATACGTTTGGCTTTTGTTAGTTTTAAATATACTACTGCCAAATGGATTAAAAGAAGAAAGTATCTTTTGCTCTTAAATGTGCCTGGCTCTGCTGCTCAAGCCCCCGTCTACTGAAGAAAAAGGAAACTAAGTTCAACCAAACAGTGCAGAGGAGACTCTCTTGTTACCTTTTTAAAGCCTTTACTGAAAAATCCTTATTAACTAAAACTTAATTTCTTTAACCTAGTAGAACCTCCATCAGATCCCAGGCCTGATAAAGACATGGTCCTATGGGTTAATATTAAGATATTCATGTTCAGCTAGTCCTTTTACATTTTTATCAAAATCTTGATGAAACAGAGCTGACAGTGTCATTTATATGGCCAGTTATCAGCATAGTATGTTCTTGTAAAATTACTTTAATTTTCTTTTGGGTACCGGGGATCAAACTCAAGTCCTTGTGTTCACAAGGCAGGCAGCGGAACCATTGAGCCAAATCCCCAGCCCTTACTTTAATTTTCAATTTGAATGAAAGTTGTTTGCGCTGTCCTTTACATAAAGCTAAATAGTGCTTTAAAATTTTTCACAAAAGAGCCAGGGATTTAGCTCAGTGGCGCTGCGCCTGCCTTTCAAGTGCAAGGTGCTGAGTTTGTTCCTTGGTATCTCAAAAAAAAAAAAAATCACAATGGTAATTATGAACATTTAAACTTTGAGGAAAAAGAAAAAGACTATACACGAATCAAGTTTATCTTACTACTTTTTAAAAGATACTAAAGTTACAGTTTACTCTGGAGGCAGCATTTGTCTCTTTCGTCTTTAAAAATTCAATGACATATTTTGAGTTTTATTTTGTGTCAGTTTTTCACATACTATCCAATTCCAAACACAGATCTTTAAACTGCTACATAGCCACTTGAGTGACATCTGTGTTAATAAATGTCAGATTTTCAGTAATTCAATAATGCTGTAAAAATAACAAATTGCATATCACTGACAACCTGCCACGTAGTGAAATAATTTTCTACCTTAACACGTAACTTTCATTCACTTTGTAAATATTTATTGACTAGTCTGCCATACACCAGACACTGCAGGGCCTGAGGTTACTGAGCAGAACTCATCCCACACCTCTGTCACCACAGTGCCAGGGGCCTCCCAGGTAGCCTTTCTGCTTTCGAACAAATAAATACAGGAAAACAAGGAGCAGGGCACAGCACACACGTCTGACAGACCGGCCTGAATTCTAGCTCTGCCTGCTGGTAGAAGGTGACTTTAGGCTACCAAATTTGTCTGCTGATTTCTTCTGTCATATGTGGTAACAAATGATTCTGAGGGGTTCTGTGAGAGTCAAGAGAAACAATGAAGGGGAAGGGAAAAAATATCTGTCAATCAGGTCTCACAAATGTCCGACTTCTTCCTCTCACTCCTCTTAAAAACACAGTTTTCCATAGTAAATGGCCATTGTACTTCTAAAACAGACACAGATGAACTATAAACCCTAAATGTGTTAGGCTTAGCAACTATACAGCAATTTTCTATGATAAAGGATCTTGGTAACTTTGGTCACCAGCTTCGGCACCCATTCTGAGTTTCTCCAACAGGTAAGCCTGTTTTGGTCAAATGTTGGGTTATCATATGTTCTCCCTTTACTAGAGCTCTAAGAACAGTTCTATTGTCCTCAAAACGGAAGCTAAAGCACCCCCAGGGGTGAGGCCTCTTCATCCACTGGGCCTCCCCAGAGTTGTGGGCTCAGGAAGGAAACAGCAGAGTGAACTACTGTAAAGGTCAGGCCCAGGTAAAGGTGATCACATGCTCACCTTGAGGGAATCCCAAGCTATTCCCCTTGTAGGCTTACGTGCCACCTGCTACAAAGACATCCAGCACCGGGAAGGCTAGGAAAGTTCTCCACAGCGACACAGATATCAACTCAACATTGTCAACATTAACCAAGGACACTGTTTACTTCAAAGCTAAGAGAGACTATTTGTTTTCTACTGTAGTGTTTAGTTTAATTCAATAAATATTTATTAAACACTGGAAGCCAGGCACTATGAAAGTACTGTTCTAAAAATGCTTACTGTAGAGTGAAGGTGGCAGAAATAAAGAGCTTCAAAACCACATGATTAAAAGCCAAGATAGAAGTGTGACCAGGGAGTTATGGACCCTGAGTGGAGCCATAATTCCCAGCCTAAGGTTCAGATAAATCTTCCCACAGACCCCTAAACCTTCATATTTAGAGGTCAAGTTACTGTACACCTTCTAATAAAGACAAGAATATGCTTACCCATGTTTATAGCAGCACAGTTTAGAATAGCTAAAACTTGGAAACAGCCCAATTGCCCATCAGTTGGAGACTAATTAAGAAGATGTAGTTTTTCTATAAAATGGAATACTACTCAGCCATAAAGAATGAGAAATTAGAGTCATTAATAGGAAAATGATGCATATTGAGGATATACTCCTAAGAGAAATAAATAAGTCATACATGTGTAAATACCAAATAGTTTCTCTGTGAAAAACTAAAAGTATAAATAAGATCCAAATGGTATAACTGACAATGTGAAATAGCAAGAAAAGGGCTAAAGGTGTAGGGGAAGTGGGAAGGGCAGGGAAAAGGAAATAAGGGAAAAGAAAATATGAGAAAATGAAAAAATGGAAAAAAAGCTTTTGTAAATAGGGAAAGGAGGAGGGGGTGAAGGGAGCACAGGGGTAATGGGAAAAAATGAGAACCACGACCTGTTAAGTAAAGGTACAAGATCCCAATGATGAATGTAACTGTACTGTACACCTAAAATGTACCAATAAACTCAATGAGAAAAACAAAGACAAGAAATGACATGAATTCCATAAATAGTTCTCCACAAACCATGCAATCATATACTCAGAAATCAGATAAATTAATCCTTTTGAATTTGTACTTCAGGAAAACAGCTAACAGTTTCTTTCAAGCACCTGTAGTCTACCCCTAAAATAATTAGGGATGGGTCTGATACTAAAGTAATAACTCTCATACCGTAAGCTTTATTCTTTTTCATTGGTGACATCTTCCACATCAATTATGAACTATCATTAATCTCATTTTCTATTTTATGGAGATCAGAAGCCAAGTAGCTTAAGAGAAAATCACACAGAAACAAAAAATTAACACTCCTGCTCACAATGAAAGTCTTAGAACCAAAGAACCAGGTAAAGTATTTATTACTTATTTATTATTTAATAATACCTTACTCCCCCCAAAGTCCAGAACTTTATAAACAATTGCAAGTCTACTAAATAGAATCCCTAAGTGAAGAGGAGAGAACGAAGTAATAAAAATAGCTAGTAGCAAGTTAATTTTATTCTTAAAATTGTAAGACTCTTATTTCATTCTTAAACATATCAAAATTAGCTCTACTTAGATAATCTCTATGTTTTAGTAAAACCGGAATCAATACCTGTCTGTGGGGGCTGATTATTTAAGCTTTGCAACTTCAAAATGATATACTCTCTAAAATTGAAGAACCAAAAGGTATAATATCATGGCTGCTGGCATAACAATAGAATAGTCCCATTTCCTGTCTTGGGTGCAAAAAACAATTGACTTAAATGAAAATAAATAGCTTTCATGTTTGACTAAGCATCTTCACATTATACAGAAAAATGTAGTTTGCTGCTGACCCACAATGAGGTACAAAATTATTAAACTTGAAAATATGACTGCAAAATGAAAGCCTTAGGCATGTCCCTCACTAATTAAGGAATAAGAATCTACTCAAATGATAGAACTGTTTCAGAATACCTTCCTGGGTAAAGTAGAGAAGATCTTCATAATGAAAATACTTCTGTCCTTATCAAAACTCCCCAAGATTAATATCATCATAAATAGCTTTATAAAGCTAGTAAACTTAATGGTGGACAATTATTGCCACCGCATGTGGTCAGAACATAGTTCTAAAGACACTGATGTTCTTATTCCTTATGACCTACTTTATCTCTACAAATCACTTGGCTCTGCTTGAACAATGGCCACAAATTATAGCTTTTAAAACTTGGTTATTCATTTCATAAATCTAAAAGGGAATGGATTAGACATTGGCTGCATGATGACAAGTTGAACCCTGAAGAAAACAAAAAACATCCTTTAACAACAGCTCTGCTACATATATGTTCAAAGAGAAAACCATAAGTAATAATGAGCATGCTTATGTGCAAGGGATGAGGCTGAGAGTTTTTTCAAAATGTCCTTTGATATATAAAATTTTAAAGACAAAAATATACTACTGATAGGGAAGAACAATTCAAACCGGAGCTTTCTAATAGTATATTAACTTATTATTATTATTATTATTATTATTACTTTTTGGTACCGGGCAGGCACCACTGAGCTAAATCCCCATCTCTAACCAATCATTATTTACATAATAATTTATCTGTGAAGCCGCAGATAAACCAAAATAAATATATGCATGAAATAAGTCTACTTCTGTCATTAACAAAAAAGAAATTTCACATATAGAAAAGAATTATTTTTTTTTAAATAAAATCTACAGCTGTAGAACAACTTTTCTCCACTAAGTAAGGGAAAAAGAAACATACAGGAATGGAGCAGGTATGTTCAATACTGTTAAGAAGTCACATACATCCCTGAGCCAGCTGTGGTGCTGCACATCTGTAATCCCAGAATTCAGGAGGCAGAAGCAGGAAGATAATCATGAGTTTGAAGTCAGCCTGGGCTATACAGTGAGTTTGAGGCAAGGCTCAACTACACAGTGAGACACCAAGGGGCTCCCAGGTAAGAGAGGAAAGGGAGGATACAACTATTGCACACTAAATACTAAATTAAATGAGGAAGGCCCAAGCAACATCCCATCCCAATTTCTGTTTCTGACTCTTACATCAAGTTCAAAATAGTTGGAAAACACTTTACCCAGAGGTATGCATCCCTGCCTGGGTTTCGTGCACATTCTGGGTTAACATGTATGAGAGCAAACACCATCATTCCACCCAAATGGATAAAGATCTCACAAAAACAAAAGCAAAAAATGGCAAGCCCTGTGACTGTCTGGCTCAGAAACACTCATGGAGGGGCTGGGGATTTAGCTCAGTGATTCCACCGCCTGCCTTACAAGCACACGGTCTTGAGTTCAATCCTAAGTACCCCCCAAAAAAAGAGTAACATTCCCAGAAACGCTCATAGAATTCTAAGGGGGATAAACCATTCCTAAAAGTTTCAAAATACTTGGTAAATCACTAAAATGACAGAGAGGACAAAGGCTCAATAAAGCAAACAAAACAAAACAAAAAACCACAGTGAAGAACAAGACTTAATTTCATAATTAGGGGAAAGATCTATATGGTTATGTTCACTACAGCTGGACAGATAGAATGCACTGTTTCCTAAGTGCCATGAACCTTTCCAGTTCCACTTCTATAAGATGAAACTATTAACCAGAAAACATATTTTTAGCAATGTGTGCCCTGTCTATTCACAAAGAATCCAAAGTGGCCTATGCATCAAACAGGATACTTTAAGATGAAGAAAGCAGAATCTCTAAATGGAGCCTGTAGATGAGGCGTCATCACACTCCTGAGTGAATAAACTTCTATAGTTAGATACTGAGTTTTTGTGTCAGAGAAATCACAAATGGTACATCTTTTCTCATCCAGCAAAATTAAGCAAGCAAAAGTATTTGTAGAGACTTTCAAAAGCAAATTCAAAGGTGCAATTCATTACATGCTTCTGGTATAAAGAGCACTGTGAAATAAAGTAGTGGCAACTACTTCTAAGGCAAGAGAACCTCAAAGATGTGAAAGCCAATAATTAACCTTCTGGTATAGTCTTTGACCATACTGCAAACAAAACATAAATCTTTCAGAAGATGTTCCTACAGACACAAAGATAGAACAATTACAACAGAAAACTTCACTGTCACTTTAGACTTCAATCAGTATCTCATTAATAGTTAAATTATTCATTCCTTCCTAAACAATGAAAATGATACAGTCACAATTTGTCATGAGATTATACTGTTGGCTCTTTCTTTTTCCCTCATTATAAAACTTTAAAGCATGTCACATGAGATTTTGAAAAGCAAAAGCTAATGTAAGATTCACTTGAATTTAAATGGATAGAAAACTGGGAAAAACATGTATTTTTCACTTTTGGTACTTGATCAATGTTTCAATATTATAATACTCCACAGACATATTTCCAAAAAGTAAAAAGCATGAAAACCATCAATGAGAGAGTTGACAAACTTTACTTCTCAAAGTAATATTTAAAATTAAACTAAATTTCAATAGAGTTCATATGTGTAAAACATAATGGTACAAGAGAGGAATATATATCCTTGAGGAATAAAAGAAACAAGAGTTCATGCTTTTGATTTAACTGACACTTTTAGTCAGACAATACATGTGGCCTATAAAGCATAAATCACATCATCCCCTGATACTGAAATATCAGTCAAGTTTAGAGATTACTATTTAGGCTTATAATGATCCAAAGGCTTATTATCCTGAAGTCAAAAGGCAAAAAGAATAACAAAACAAACCGCTGGTGCTGCAAACGTGTAAACGTTCCAAGAATAAGACTTCATCATTCTTTAGAATTATTTTTTCTTGACAATTACACTCTTTTGGCTAATATCTCTGCATCTACTGAAAATGCTAAAAAAGAACAGGGCTGATTAAAAGAAAATTACACATGAGCTTCCTATGCTTTGGCAAAGGACAAGAGCCTCCTTGCTCACTGCCAACAAAACTTCTCTAGTGTGAAAAGACTCATTTTCAGTAAGTCTCCATCATTTACATTTGTTGCTAGGATTCTGGGCTTGTTGCACTGACACAATGTCCTCTGGCATCTGAGCATGCCAATGCTTCTATGGTGAGAAAACTAATGAGCTTATAAGAATGTCCTTACATCATTACATCCCCAAGAATATTGTGGCTGCCTGTACGCTCTCTTTAGAACATTCTCCTTCCTTTTAGAGGTGATAGCAAGTCTAGAACCAAACTTAGTGAACTGCAAAAGAAATGAAGGCAAGGCTTCTGCACTGCTCTTTCTGTTACCCATTATATCTTTTCTACCTCTTTCCTGTGCTCATCCTGTTGGACTAGGAGTTCCAAAGTGGCAGCTCACTGAAACAGAACTGTGAGTAACAGGAAAAATAATGAAATTTCAGATTTTTATCACTGGCTACCAGAGCAAAAAAAAAAAAAAATCTTTATTAAGTTTGTGAGTATTGATGAAAATAGGGCTCACAGGTAAAGATGTCACAAATAATTTTAAATCTTTCCTGCAGTCACTCATTTTAGTACATGTGCTGTGGAAGTGAGCACTGCAGTCACTCATTTTTAAATCTTCAATTGTTTTTTTAAAAAACTGTCCTCTTACAAACAATTAAAGAAGGAAGGCTGTCATTTTTTCTTTGGTTCTCCCACTGCAAAGCTTAAGTTTGTCCAGAAATTGGAAAATGGGCTCAAAATAATGTATTGGCTGAATAAATTCCTAACACGTGCATGGCTTTGTCTCTGGATGTGTTTAGAAAGTTCAGAGCTGAAACGTAATCCACAATGAGATAACATTCCAAGGTGGGGCCTTTAGGATATGATTAGTGCCCTTATGAATGAGAACAAAGACCTTTTTTTTTTTAAATAAAAGGGGCCAAGGGAGCACTGCTGACCTACTTCTAAAATTTGAGGATGCAGGCAAAAGGCATTATTACCTCTGAAACCAAAGGCAGTCTTCGATCAGATACCAAATCTGCTGGTGCCTTTATCCTGGACTTCTCTGCCTCCAAAACTATGAAAATAAAGTTCTACTGTATGTAAGACACTCCGTTGTATCAGCCCAAATGGATTAAGTATGTACCAAACATAATGCAGATTTTACTTCATTGATGCCTGTGAAGTGCTAAGCAGGGGTACAACATGGAAGGAGACACAGACTGTTAGCTTATCCTGTTAGCTTATAGACTGAGGTTATAAGAAATGCAAAAGTGTGTCCTAAGAGAGGTTTGTGGAGATCTGTGACGTTCTGAACACAGGGAAGGTCTATGGAATAATGGACCCAAATGGGTAAAAATGGAAGGAACTGGCAGGAAAGGATTTTTCTGGTAGAACATCGTAAGAGTGAAAATGTTCCTGGGCTAACCATGAAGGGCAGCTAGTCTGAAGCAGCCAGTGCAGGCTGAGGGGAACAGTGAGAGCTAAGGTAGAAAGGTAAGACAAGACTAATCACAGGAACTATGAATGCCAGCAGGGAGTAAGCACTTACAGGACTATGATCCAGGATAACCTAATTTGAAATCATTTCCTTCTAATCTTGGAGGGGTTATAAATCATGACATAAAATGACATGAAATAATCCAGTCAAAAAACACATAGTCAATGGCTTTTTCAACACAATGCCTGTGTGAACTTAGAAGACTTCAATTGTTTTTTGTCAATAATGTCTATTATGTAACAACTCAGTACTAAGGTTCGAGACACCATGGAGCTATGAAGATGAACAGACACAAATTATAACCTTACAGTGCTTCCATCTATACAGATGGGCCTCAACCACAGACCAGGACTCTAGCTGCCACCAAAGAGAGCAATCTTTGTAGAAGACAGCAATCTAAGATTCATTAACTACCCAAACGTCACTTAGTATGGGCCAATGGAACAATCAATGTTTAAGAATCAGCTAAAAGCAGAAACAAACCTCTCCAATAAGGGTAACACTCTCCTCTCCCTCCATTTCACCACTATATATATCCCTTTACATTTATGTAAATAAAAGTTTACCTAATGAACTTCCCTCTCTTAAGAGATGACAGCACTCCCTGGGCACTGTTATTATGATTATTTTATGGTGTCAATTTGGTTATTTTTAGTGTGTCAATGATTATTTTTACGGTGTCAATTTGACTATATTTTAATGTACAGCTATAGTTTTTGCTGGTCAAACACTGGATGTTGCTGTGAAAATATTTTTAAGATGTGATCAACATTTATAATAAGCTGAATTTAAGCAAAGCAAATCAGCCTCCATAATGTCGGTTGGCCTTGTCCAGTCAGGTGAAGGCCTTAAGAATCAAGAATGAAGTTTCTTGAAGAAGAATTCTTCTGCCAGACAGCAATACAAAAACCTGTGTGAGTTTCTGGCCTCTGAATTTAAGCCTGAAACATCAACACTTACTGAATCTCTAGCCCGCTGTCAGCTTGTCACATAGGTTTTATACACGCTAGCTTCCAAAAATGTATGAGTTAATCAGTTTATGGAAAATTTCTATCTACACTCACACACACACTCACACACACACACAGAGTTCTGTTCTCTCTGGAAAACCCTAATACAACTGTGAACTGGATTATGGCCTCTGTCTTTCTCATCACTGGAACTCAATACTAAGCACTGGTATCTTAAAGGGAAAAGGGGTTTATTTTGGTTCAGTCCATAGAAGTTTCATTCCATAGTCTCGGCCGGCTCCATGGCAGAGAAGAAACAGCTAGTGGCATGGCAGGCAGGAAACAGAAAGAGATCAAGAGAAGAGGAAGGGAGATACAACCTTCCTGGCCACACCCCCCATGCCCACCTCCTTCAACAAGGTTTTACCTCCCAACATCACATTTAGCTCTGCACTCATCAGTGGACTAATTCATTGATAAGTATCATAACCACATGATCCAATCAGCTCCCACAGCCCACAGTGAAGCTACTTCAGACTAGCTGCCCTTCATAGTTAGTGTACAAGGTGGGGGGAGGCGGCAGTAGATGTTATATATACTCTTATAAAACCACCCTACTTTTTCTCAACATCTGAGATGTCCATTTTGCTCCCTTGCTCATATCTTCCTGAAACATAATCACTTGGATGGAAAGGTTCAAGTCTTCCCTATTTTCCTACCAGTTCTTTCTAAACAGTCTGCTCCAGCCAACCTTACAGAGACTATACCCAGCCACACCAGACATGAACCAAGCAAAGCCAGGCTTCCTGACAGACTAGCAGCCACTTTACTGCTGGCAAATGGGGTCTGGAAGTAGACTTCTGTCCTAAGGCCAGGGCATGATACCCAGGATGAGCTGCCCGGGTGCTCAGAGGAACTTGGTCTAGCAGCTTCCTTGTTCTGATTCAGTCATTTTGGACTTCTGCCGGACTGGCCTCCAGCCATTCAGCTAAGGGCACATCCTCCCTCCCCGGCCCTAACTCCAGCCACCTGGAATAACCTCTATGTATAATTCCAGTAAGATCCTGTGTCTGACCATCAAATGGCCTAGGAGCCTTGGCCTCTCAGATCTTTCCGGCAATCTGAATCAACAAGAAAGCTACATTGTTTGGCCCCTGTAGTTTGGAAGTTTGATATTCAAAGGAGTCCAAAACTATTATAATGAAATCTCCTAAAAGTTACATTGCAGCTCAATTTGGACGGGGGGGGGGG
>NW_022900940.1:35481045-35515552 GCF_012274545.1 Fukomys damarensis
GCTAAGGGGGGGGGGGGGGGGGGTCTTGCTAAGTCACTATGTAGCTCAGGCTGGGCTTGAATTTGGGATCATTCTGCCTCAGTAACTCAGAATATATATTATATCTTTCAAAGGAGTCAAATCCCCCTACCTAAAAATTCAAGGGCTTAAAGTCTAAGAGATTCCAGGCTTTACTGAGTTTCATTACCAGTAAGTAAACCAGGCACCAAATCCTAGACTCAATTTCTCCCTATTACTCAGAAAAACCCACACCAAAATTTCCTTGGGGATTGAGTCCCAAATACGCCCAGTGCTGTCTCTGTTCATGGAGAGCCAGAGGAGACCTTTCAAAGGAAAGCAGCAGTCTGAGCCCATGGTAGAATTTTCCATGCCTCACTACCCATCTGCACAAGCCAGAGCTGAAGTAAATACCTTTTCTCTACTTGAATGAACCTCCTCACATTAGAAACCCATGATAAGAAAACAAGGCCAGGATGAGGAGTGGACCTAGATGGAGCCAGGAGCCTCTGGAGGAATTCCAAGTACTGGAGGCACAGACTTACACCCTTTCCATCCTTAAACACTTAAGAGTTCATGAGGACAATTTTCAAGACTATTCAATAAATATCTATGGCACAAAGTAAGACATAACTGAATTTTTGAAGCTATTATTAAATCTTGGTTTTACTGGCCAAAGACTTCGGATTTAAACTTCAAGTAGCCAGTGATACAGAGCACAGAAAGATAACCATCATCCAAAATAGAAACAGTTAATGGAAACAAGAAAGGTACAAAGTGCTGTGGGGACTCAGGCAAAAGGGATCACAACACTCTGAGACCCATCAGCCTGGAGCTCTAGAGAACGCTGCACATTTCTTCAAGGTAATCTCAGAGATACCTCAATTTCCAGAGGTGGCAAATCTGAAAGTGTTGCTCAGCTCAGTGAGAGTGCCACCATCCATTTGTCAGAAGCCAGGGAACATTTCTGACCAATGCACCTTTCCTATTAATGCTGCTTCCTAAATCTCAAACTTACCTCCTTCTTTCCTTTCCACCACCACATGTAGGAGTTTCTCCAAGGACCCGTCCTGCCCTCTAATCCATTCTCCTGTGCAGCCATGGATCTGATCTTGATCCCTGCCTGCTTAAAGCTCTTTAATGTTCTCCCTTCCCTCTCTGCTAAGATGGTCTACAGGCCCTGTAAGGACTGTCCCCTACTTCCCAAGTCCCACCTCATAACCTGTGTCATTCTCCCCCCAACACTCACACTGATACTTCCCCAACTCCAACATCTACTGGCCCTTTGTCTATGCTGTTCTATTTGTCTTGAATACCTTCTCTCTTTGTCCTCACTTTGCTTAGATTCAGACCAATTGTCATGACCTGGATATTTATACTAATTTTTAATTCTCCAATTAGATGTTTTCACAATAGCATAAATCAGTCCTGTATGACACTTGCATTGTTGCAATTTTACATTTATTTCTTTTGTTATGTGGGTTGTCCCACTAGACTATAACCTCCTCGACAGAAAGATCAGTACAATTTCTGTTTGCTAGTGTCTATCACAGGGTAGGATACTTGGCAGATACTAAATAAAAATTTGCGGAATGAATGCATATACAAAAGTTATGAGCCCAAGGTCACATCGGTGACAGTAGCAGCAGTGACTGAAGCAATGACTCAGATTGAACTTCTTTCTTTTCAGAAAGGCCCCTGTAATTCCTTTTCATGACCGTTTTTCTTTTATTCTTCAGAAGTTTAAATTGTGTTTGCTCACTTCACATTAGAATTTCATTACATAAAATTTTTACAATATAAAGCTTTATCACTAACAGGCAATGCCACAGGGCAGGGTAAAGATTAGAAAAATATCAGTGAACATACCCACTCCTTTCATTGTCTTCACTAATTATTTATAGTTAGGTTATTAAAAACAATTGACTGGATTACTCATAATGAAGAATTATAACAGCATAAGACACAAACATTAAAGAACCTTAGGAAAACAGAAAGTTCTTAGATGGGGCTCCTGACTGCAATGAGAACCCAGAAAACTGAGGGATAAGATCATAGGGTACAGTGAGCAGCTAAGGTTGGCCATCACTGAAGGGCACAGGTGCCTCGTACTGACCACACCTTTTCCAAATATCTCTGCTAGCTTAGTAAATGGATTTCAAGACTAAATCAAGTGAATAACCTTTCAAAATAAATCTTCTTTAAAATAATCTTTTCTGTAATATCTCTTTCTCTTCTTCACTCAACAATTTTCTATTCCTTACACACCAACCACTACAAGAAGAAAACGTACATCGCGTCTCCGCCTTTTGGCTAAGATCAAGTGAAGAAGAAAACGTACACTTAGCCCCGAGGGAAGGGCTACCCTCATCTGCCCCGGGCTTCCACATGCCCTGAGAATCCCATGGCTTGTGTCCATCCTGGATCATTACCGACTGCCATTTGCCCTGCTCATCAGTCCCAGATTCCTCCTGTCGGGGGCATCCTAGAGCACTACCAACATGCCAAGCAAACAAAGCCCACCTGAACCAAGTGGTGTTCCTCAGCTGTGCACCGCCAGGGTTGTCTCAAGTCTTTTCCCTCGCTACTTTTACCTGTCTTGGGCAACAGATGACTTTGTTTCCTTCATTAAAGAAGGCCATGACTCTTCAAATTCCTACATGGGCGTTTCACATATTTTTTTATTCTCCTCTAACTGCTTCGCTATCCCACCAACCTCACTCTCACCTAAAGACCTTATTTCTTACTTGACCCAGAAGGTATCAGAAAGGAATACTTCCTTATGTCCCAGTTTGCCCTTTCCAGATGCATTCTGGTTGGAAGTGCACCTCTCTATAGTCTAAGACTAATATCCCTGTCCATGCTCTGGACCCCATGCCCTTCATACAGCCTTCAAAGTAGCTCTCCATCATTTCGACCCTCTATCTCCCAAATATTTATCTTCTACCTTGCCACCAGCAAACTCCCCCTATCTTCTTTTCAACTTAAGAAGTTTCTTTGACTTCCTACCCCACATTTTATCTTTATATTGACACATCTGTTTCTCCACTTAACTAAGCTCTCAGAAGACAAAGAACTGTCTTATTCTTTGATGTACCTCATTACTTAGCATGGCCTACACAAAGCAGGTATGTGAAACTAAGTGCTGAATAAATGAGTAGAATATGTGGAAATGTGAAGTCAAAGGCCTTTGGATTTGATATAAGAACCCCAGCTGCTACTCCCAGCCTCAGCATTTACTAGGAATATAAGCAGTCTCTCACTTTCTGTCAGTGTCAGTTGTAAAATGAAAGTTCTGCCTAGGCTATCTCCAAGGCCTCTTCTAGCATTCATAATTCTGTGACTCCAGAACCTCATGACATGAAAGATCTGTTGAAAGCATTGGAAGGTTATCCTAAAGACAGCAGCAGGTTCTCATCTCCATCAAAACAAAATGATATACACTTTGATGGCAAATATTTCATTCAGAAAATCTTTAATTCCGAGAATGTTAGATCCTGGTGAATGTTATTAGAAAAACCTTAGGTAATTTGTTCAACATAGATGATTAGATTGTTTGAAATCTTATTTCCTTTTAAGTTCTTTCAATGTGAAAAGTATTCAAATTGTAATTCTCCCAATTATTAAACATTAATATTTATTGAAATTATTCTCTGTATATTAGTTGTCCTCAGAGGGAACAGAGAAGTGAGGTATATTTTCACCCTCAGGAAGCTTAAAGTACAGTTAAGAAAATAAGATTAAAATACCTTTTAAGAAATGCTAGAAAATGGTAAGGCTGTTCAGCAAAAGCTTTCAGGGGAAGGTGAGGCTTATGCTAGATGATTACTTACTTATCTATACAGTCGGGCAGCTTCAATCATTTGCAACTCATGGATTATACAGACAAGGGGAAAAAATGAGAACCAAGACCTGTCATGTAAATGTACAAGATCCCAATAATGAACGTAATTGTACTGTATACCTAAAATGTACCAATAAACTCAATAAAAGGAAAAAAAAACAAAAAAAAAGAATGTAGACAGGTAGAATAGAGCAAAACAAAACCTAATCCATGAGTTGCAAAGTGATTGAAATGGAAACTTGAAGCTACCCACACTATTTTTTAAAATGAGTTTGGTACACTACTTTAGGCCAATAACGTTTTCCTTCTTTCTGATCTTTGAATCATCAATATAGCGCAATCATTCAAAATGTCATTTATTTTCATTATATGCCAATGATCCTAGATGAAGCACTGCTTTACACTTCATAATAGCGGAATCCTGGAAGCAGCCTATTTGTCCATCAACAAATAAATGAATAAAGAAAATATAATATTTATATACAATGCAACACTACTCTACCATAAAGATTTAATAAGTAATTTGTAGAAAAATGGATGCACTTTGAGAGCATAATGTTAAGTGAAATAAATCAGACACACAAGCTTAAATACTGCATGGTTTCTCTTACATGAGAAACCCAAAATATAAAAAGCAAAATAGAAGACAGTAGTACGAAGTAGGGAGATAGATCTTTCTCAAAGGGGAGTGAGATAAAGAGACGAGAGGAGGAGGGGGAAGGGGAAGAAAAAGGAACTCAGATGTGTTACACACATGTACCAACTCCCTACAAGGAATGCAAAAACGTACTAATTAAAAAAAAAGTGGTGCTTTAACTATTTACTATGTTTCAGGGAATAAACTGCAGATAGAATTGTTTTGCTTGCACTTTTAATTTGTTTTATTATAATTGCATTTTGAATGCTGTATCCACGTTTACAGTATACAATGTAAATTTTCAGACACCAGAAATAAAATGCACAAACATGCAAACACTGAGTATATAAGCTGAATCGATGTGACAGTTCTATAAACACTGTTTAAAAATCTAGCTTTATAATTATATATAATTAATGGCTTATTGCTCATTCTTTTCTTAGCTTGACTTTTTTAAAGTTTTATGGTAGTTAACTATTTGAAGAAGGGAATAGCAGAACTACTCAAAAAATGTAAATGCCACTGAGTGAAAATAATAGCTTAATATTGTATGAAGTTAACAGTATTGTAAAGTTCATGTAACAGGTATTTTACAGTTCATCAGTATATTATATGAAAATGATAAATCAATTCAAAATTTAAATTATTTGCAGTGAATCTTTTTAAGTTATATAATTCTTACGACCCATCATAAATTCTAAAACATATTTCTATATCTACTATGAAAGATACAATGGTTCAAACATCACAAGTTTTATTATGTAACATAAGAAATCCTATTTTGTTCAAGTTAATTCTAATGCTTAATAGCATTAAGTTTTCCCCAACGAATTATTTTCTTATACAAGTTAAATATTCACTATTGGGATAAATTTCAGTGAGATCAACACTAGTTCACTGAGGTTAGAAATGACTAAATTCCAAATATTTAACTTCTGGCAAATTAATTATAACACAATACATTAAAAGTAAGTCTTATAATTGTGAAGAGAAAGAATTTTAACAGCAATCTCCTCTGGGCACACATCTTATGCATTTTACATGCATTTTACACAGCTAGGCATATTACCACACAGAGAAAGAAATTACCTAAGTAGTGCCTGATTAGAATGATTTAATTTTCTACCTTTTCAATTTTATTTTTATTAAAATTTATGTAAAGTATGAATTAGATTTCCCAAGGCTCGGACAAAATACCTGAAACCCACAATTTAAAGGAGGAGAGGTTTACTTTGGTTCACTGTTTTTAGAGCAATACATGGCTGGTTGGCACTAAGGCAGAATTGGCATGACAGAAGGACAAGATGGAAGAAAAGTACTTGCCCCAGGGCAGCCAGAAAGAAGAGAGGAGGAAGTGGTGACAAGGTCACACCCCCAGTGTAATCCCCACCCCTAACAGTACATTCATCTATGGATGTGTATATCACCCTAACCATCTAATCACTTTCCAAACACAGACTCTGAGGGAGTGTCTTAGACCTAAACTATAACATTATTCATGTTTACTGTAAAAGTTTAAAAAGATAGTAATACATGAGGTGAAACGACCCAGGTTTTATCTTTTGCTCATAGGTAAATACAGCTATTACATATATATTTCTCCAAGAATAACTGTAATGCACTGTGTGTGAATATGTGTACATACAAGTCCACCCTCCACTTTTTTAACAAAATTAGGACCATGTGGTACACACAGTGTTTTGCAATTTGCTTCATTTATTTAACAATCTAACTTGGACAATTTTTCCATGTCCTTACTCATAAAGCTCTCTTTTTTTTTAAGCACTGTTTAATATTAATTTCTTAGATATAATGCAATTTATTTGACCAATTATTAACAGATAGATACTAGAATGTTTTCCAGTTTCTCCAGTCTTTAAACAAGATTCAGTGAAGTCCCTCTGTATTTTTAAGAAGCTATGAACAGCAGAGAACATTTTGAGACAGAGAACAAAAATATCCTACACATTATTAAGCTGCCCTTAGTAAATTGCCTAACACTTACAACCAGTACGAATACCTATCCCCCACTGCATTCTCCAACACAAAATGTATCAGTATTTAAAACCTTTGCTTGCCGGGGATTTAGCGCAGTGGTTCGGTGGCCTGCCTTGCAAGCACAAGGACCCGAGCTCAATCTCCGGTACCAAAAAAAATTTTTTTAAATAAAAAATAAAATAAAACCTTTGCTCATTTTACATTATCTTAATTTGATTAAATCTGCTGTATTAATTTAAAACTTTTTTGCATTAATAATTAGATATTCCACATTAGGCCATCATTTGCATTTAGGATCTATACAAGACACATAAAAATTATTGGGCAGGGCTGGGGATTTAGCCATCTACCTCACAAGCACAAGATCCCAAGTTCAATTTCCAGTACCAAAAAAAATTATTGGGCAAAATATGCTTCCAAAGACATACATTTTGTTATAAAAATAAAGCACTACTGTAAAAATTTAGAAAACAGCCAAATATAAAGAATAAAATTAGGTATACCATCTTTGAGGAAGTAATGTAACCTTTTATTCTATGTACATATTTAACATCCATGCATTTTTCTCCAGATGTGATCATACCATATGCAATTTTATATTTCTGCTTTTTTGAGTAAAAATAACAGAAATAACTTTCCTCATTCATGATTTTTGGTTATTATGGCTTTCCTCATGATAGCCCATCCTGCTTTCTCCTGGGTGTAATTTTATCTTGTTTTTTTCCTCTTTTACCCAGCCCAACATCACTCTACAGAGCCAGTTTCTCCCTTACTCTTCACTTTTACTTTTTCAAATAAATTTTGCCATTGTTAACAAAACAAAATAAAACTAAACATGATTTTTATTCAACTGTTAGTACTAGAAATTTTACTTCTGACTTTCCACTATTACAAATAATGCAGAAAAGCATCACTGATTATATTTGTATTTTGGGCGGGCAAAGAAATTCAAGTGGTCAGAACTAGTACTGCAAAATAATGAACAATGTGTTATAATACCAAGTTCTAAAGTTTCTACCATCTGTGACATAAGCTCCAACAAAGGCACAGTCTCATCAAATAATAAGAGCATATAAATAATAACTTAAGCTCTAGCTTTTTGAATTTTCCTTAACAATCTTGTATTAAGCCATAGAGAGGGATTCAAAACATTCACAAGCTGGGGATTCAGCTCAGTGGCACCACTACCTGCCTTGCAAGTTCAAGGTCCCGAGTTCGATCCCCGATACCAAAAAAAAATTCACAAAACAGAAAACATACTGTCCAAATTCTCTGACAGATCTAAACAATCAAAAGAATTTACTATACATACAGAAATGTAAAATGCACTTCCACAAAATATTTAGGCTAAAGAAAAAATTACAGTGGAAACCACAAATGCCTTAAAAATAAACAGGGTGGGTGATTTAGCTCAGTGGTTCTGGTGCCTGTCTCATAATTGCAAGGACCTGAGTTCAATCCCCGGTACCAAACAAACAAAAGGTAAAACAAAAAAACAGTATTGTACCGTTTACTAAAACCTATGTGCTAAAACAAAAGTAGTATTTCGTGAAATTTTTAGTCTTAAAATCATATTGAGAAAACAGGAACAATGAAAAGTAAGTGGCCTAAAATTTCAACATATAAGGCTATAAAAAGAAAATAAAATATACAGAAAACAGAAGTTAATAAAGATATTTAAAAAGATAGATGAATGACAACTCTAGAAAAAAATGAATAGAGTTGATCAATTAAAACCAAAACTTAGTAATTTGCAAGGACAAATAGAACAGATAAATCTTTGGCAACATGAATTTCAAAAGCTAGAAAACAGAACTGTAATGATTACTTTTTAGGTTCAGAAAATAGAAATAATTTTAATATGAATAAATTTTTAAAAATAAAATACACAATTTGTCAGGAAATATAATTATCAAAATTAGCTCAAGAAGACCATTGAGATGGATAGCCTAGAAAATAATAAAAGTAAGCAAATATCTACTCCTTTAAATAGCACCAGGCTTAGGGCATTTTAAATGAATTATTCCATATTTTCTAAGAATTCAAGGACATAAGAAAAAAAATGAAAGACACCCAGCTTATTTTATGGGTCAGGGTCTCTCAAACTTAGCACTGTTGACACTCTGGAGAGTCTCAGGGTGCAGAGGAGAGGCAATTCTCTGTATTACATCTACATCCGATGTGTACTAATATTTAAACCAGATAATGACAAAATAAAAGCAAAGCATACATTATTCCGACTTATGAAGAAAAGATTCAAAAGGCCTAAATAAAATATCAGTCAAGCAATACATCAAGAATAAGCAGAATTTATTCCAGAATTATAATGGTAGATATATAAGAAAAAATTATATGAAGACAGTTAATATATTAACAAATTAACAGAGAAAAACTATAGGAGTGTGTTAATCACAGCAAAGGATCTGATAAAATGCAAAACACATACAGATAGTAAGACTCTAACAAATTAGCAATAAAAGTTTTCCTTAATCTGAAAAAAGAAATACATGAGAAACAAATGGGAAACTTTTTAAATTTTGTTTTGTTTTGGTACTGGGGATTGAATTCGGGACCTTGCACTTGCAAGGTAGGCAGTGGAACCACTGAGCTAAATCCCCAGCCCAGGAAACTTTTTATTTAATGATGAAATATCAGAAGCTTTTCTATTAGAGAATAAGACTTCTACTAGACAAAGTAGTATCTCAAGAAAAAAAAATCAATGTAAAATATACATATTAGTAAGAAATTCACAAGATCCTATATTTGCAGATTTTTAAACTGTCTATAAAAAGAGCCAAGAGAACTGGCAAGTAATTAAATCTGATGTCAGCAAATACAAGAACAAAACCAGAATTATTAGCTTTTATATACATGAGCAGTAACCAATTAAGAAACTTAAATAGAAATAAATCTTATTCAAGAATTATTTAAAATACCTCATATGTAATCTTGTTATGAAAAAATATATAAAACTTTTCTGAAGGGCAAAATAATTGAAGAGACATGTTTTGTTGTTATATAGGATGACTCAATAAAATAAAGATGTTATTTTCCCTAAATTAATTTTAAATTTTCAGGTAATCCCTAATAAAATCTCAAATGAAATTTGCAAGGAATTTGAGAAGCTGACAAAAAAATTAAAGCAACTCAAAATAAAATAGTTGATTCAGTATTAAAAAGAAAGATCAAAAGTCTTGCTCTAACAGACAAAACCACAAATAAGCAAACTCCCTCCCAAAACAAAGCATGTATGAAGAAGTGGTGATTAAAACAATATAGGACCAGTGTAAGAGTAGGTGACCAAAACACAAACTCCAGAGAAAGTCTATGAACCCTGTGGAATTCAAAATATAATAAAAGCGCATCGCAACCACTTGCAAAAATTATTAAAAAAAAAAAAGAAAGAAAGAAAAGAGAGTCTCTTCACACAAATCACACACTCATAAAAATTTCTGAGTAATTAAAGACCTGAACCCAAAATAACGGAAAAGCAGACCTGACTACATAACTTGGGCAGCCCAGTACAATATGAAAATTCAATACTTTCAAGAGGGCAGCAGAGAATTAAAGTGGAAAGGAAGATGATGGAGTTTCTCAGCAAGAGGAAAAATAAATTTGACTATACCTAAGTTTAAAACATCTGCCTGACAAAAAACACCATAATCAAAGTTAAAAGACCAAGACTAGCCAGAGCAGAAAACCTCTACAACCCATGAGAAGATTAATAACTCAAATATATAATGTCTACTAATCAATAAGAAAAAGACAAACTCAGTGTTTTAAAATGAATAAAAGATATGAAAGGACAACTTTCGGAAGAGGAGATTAAAGTGCCCTTAAACAGGGAAATCTGTTGGCCTTCATTAATACTATGCAAAGGCAAATGCAAATCAAAACACAATTCCCTCCCCACTCCCCACTCCCCACTCCCCACCCCTCACCCAGCCCTCTGGGCAAAGATCAAACCCCAAGGCTCATACAGTCTAGGCAATTACCATGCCACTGAACAACCCTAGCCAAAAGAGATGTTTTGATCACAGATAAAACTGATAATAAGAAGTGCTGATAATGCATGGCGAAACGGCCTGTAGGAGGGCATATTGGCACATTTGAGAGGACAACTGGGCAATTCCAAATCATACCTCTTGCTTCCCATACTAGTGAAAGGCTTTCACATAAAAGTTCACAAGGAAACACATCTGGGATTCTACTGCTTAACTGTTCATAATAGAAAACATTTACGGTAAAACCTAAATGACCGCCAACAGCAGAGTAGTTAAATAAACTATCATATATACATGTTGCTTGCAATACATGAATACGATAAATGTTCTGTAGCAGTTAAAAGAATGACGTAGACTCCTAATTCATATGGACATGAAAAGCCTTCCAAGTTACACTTTGAAAAGAAAAAAAGTGCAGAAAAATAGAATATGCTACTATTATTTAAGATTTTCTTTGAGAAACCACATATTCCATTTCTTTTCACAGAAACATATATGTACATGTGAAATACTTAAGACCTACGAAGTCTAACACAACACTCACTAAACTCATAAACTGCCTTAAGTGGCGTCTTTTCTGGAAAGAACCATGGCTGGGTGACAGTTAAAGGGAATTTCAGCTGAAAGCTGTAATGTGTGATTTTTTTTAATGACATTCACCAATTATGTAACTAAAATACCTTTTAAAGTGTGTAAGCATGAAATGACCTATTCTTGAGTTTTATGATAATACACTGCCTGGACAGCACTAAACAGTTTCAATTCTCTTATGCCAAAGTTTGTCCATTTCAGAGAGGAAGAAGGGAAGTACAAATACTTTTTTGAGACCTCTAGAGAAATCTTTCATAGTATGATTATTTCTCATTTCCCCATCATACAAGAAGAACTACTGAGTGACTTTAATATCACAAGTCCATCCAATAGTCGCACTGCCTGAATTGTCTGCTGTGGTTTACAGCAAACTATGACACAGTTGGCCTAGACATTGCTTAGCAAGATCATCTCTGTGTCAAACAGCAGCAATTTGATCTCTACTATATAAATACAATGAGACTTCAAACTTACAAAATAGGGAATCTTTTCTGTATTCATTCTCACTTGAACAGAGTTTCAAAGCGACACTGAAAATTTTCCTCAGTTGGTAATAAATTCATTTACTTGCTAGACGTTCTGCCTCTCTCTAATATGGTATGTATCACTAAAGTCTCTTCCATTACATCAGATGACAGCAGTGAATGAATACCAACAATTTTTTTAATAAAAACTTTTTTGAGATACAATTTACCTATCACACAATTCAACTATTTAAAGTGTAAAATTCAATAACATTTAGCATATTAATACACTTCTGCAATCATCACCACAGTTCAATTTTAGAACATGTTAACACCCTAAAAATAATCTCAAACCATTAGCAAATACCCCCAAAACACCTACCATAGCCCTAGGCAGCCAGCAATCTACTTCCTGTCTCCACAGATTTGTCCTACTCTGAACATTCGATATCAATTAAGCCATAAATATGTACTCTTTTGTGCTTGGCTTCTGTAATTCATTATAATGTTTTAAAAGTTTTTCCATGCTTTAGCAAGTTATCAGTACTTCATTTCTTCTTGTCAAACAATAGTCCCTGGTATGAATGTACCATATTTTGTCTAACCATTAACCAGTTGATGGATATTTGGGTTGCTTCTACTTTGGGAAGATTGTGGAAAATACTGCCATAAACACTCCTGCCTATGTCAAAATGCTTTTGTTTTCTAGTACCGGAAACTAAACTAGGGCTTTTTCACTGAGCTACATCTCCAGCCTTACTGCCTTATTTTCCTCTTTTTTTTTTTTTTTTGTCTCTAAATTGCCCAGGCAGGGCTCCAATTTGTGATACTTCTATCTCAGCCTCCCAAACATGGGGATTATAGGCATATGCACCTCCATGCCTGGTTTTAAAGTGCTAAAGAAATACTAAACAATTCTACATAAATGCATTTAGAAAGTAAAAATATTAAAACACGGTTTTCTTTATTCATCCCTAACAAATAACTTCAACGAATTAAATGAGTTATTTTATAAAAATAAAAAGGAGATATTATTAATATCATACTAATCGCAATTAACTTCCAAATTAACTTTCTCTTAAGTACCAAATTTAAGAAATGAATTTCTGTGGCTGAAAAAATACTCTTGGTCAGAAAATTAAGTTTTTTATTGGACTTTTTGAAGAGAAAGGAACAAAAGGGCTGGAAAGTAAGAGGGAGAGAAGTATTAAAATCTTGCCAATCAATAGGGTAAATTACCAACATTTTAATGGAAAAAACTCTGCAATCTTACTTGGAGTAAATTTTTACAATTATTTGGAACAGTAAAATAACTGAAGACAAAACTATGGAAAAGCAGAGACTGTTTTGTCTCTAAACACTTCCACCCCTTGGGTGAAATGAAATGAAATGCCCTCCCACAGCAAACAGGTACCAGATAGACAGGGTGAAAGCCCATCTGGGGGCTTTCAGAAGGGGCTTTCTGCTGACGGTTTTAGTTCAAATCTTAATCCGGATCTTCAGCCTCATTTACCGAGTGTGAGCATCATCACTTCTCCTTAGGAGCACACATTTTATGTGGTCCAATCCCACAAACAAGAGTTTATAAAACACCTTTATTGACAGCTGTTTTAGCAATGTTGGTTGAGTTCCCATACAAAATAAGGATGATCTGTAAGAAAAAAAACTTTAATCTTCTATTCATTTATTTATTCTTCTAATGTGGAAAAATCAATATGAAAAGGTCTCTACCTGATTATTAGCCAATTGAAAGGCAGAGGGAAAACCATTAATAATTTGGGGGGATTGAATCCAGGGCCTTTGCACTGATCTATATCTCCAAACCTTTTTTTTTTATTTTTGAAGGCTCAAACTTGGCATCCTTCTGCCTCAGCCTCCCAGAATGCTGGAATTACAGGTGTGCACCACTATGCCTGGCTACTAATTTTAAGTATTATAATTTAGTAAGAAATGTAAAACTTTATGACAGGACTTAAGAGTTTTTATGAGCATTCTGATCAGGTGCTGATAAAAAGTATGGAATCCAAGGGAAGAAGCCACTCCATTGCATTTAAAGACTATACACACACAAAAACTAAAGCCTTAAAGGAAAAACAATTTAATACAATTTTAATAAAACACTCCACCATTCAACTAGAACCCCAGATTTTCTATATCATGTGTTACAACCCCAAATTCATAAAAACTATGATAAAAATAACCCTTACAATCTCAGACCAACCCAGATAAACCTCTTTGATCCATAACATATCTGAAACAATGTATGCAGACAACTTAAAAGGACAGGAAACTTACTGTCGAAATACTAATTAAAGCAAACAAAATGATTCAAATTCAATAAAAATCATTTTGAAAACATTTATTTTAATCCTCCCTCCCCCCAATCTAGTCCATGAAGAGAGACAACATTAGCTGAAGGAGAACAGAGATGAAACAATTCCTGGAAAATTCTGAAGGGGTTTCTGGGACACTGAAAAGCTGGGAAGCCCAGCAAGTGGAAGTGGGTGCTCTGCCTCATCCTGCAGCTTCTCTACTTCAGCAGCCTCCCCCTACTTCAATCTCCATCCGGCCAGTTCTCCATCCTCCACTTAAATCTTCCTAGTTCCACAAAGGCAACCTCACTCTGAAAGAACCTTAACATCAACAAGAAGCCTGCTACTCTTACAGGTTTCTACCCTTTCTCCCACAATTAACATTTACAGATAGCCCTGTTCCTGTATTCAGTAAAAATTATTTGTTGGCTAACAAAGAGACTGATGTGAGGGTAAAAGAAAGCAAAGGACTGAAGCTCTCATGAAATAACTAGCAAAAAACTCAGAGAGCGAGAGAAAAGGCCCAGGTAGCTGAGCAGACTGAGATGGTGCAAATAGGTGATGAAAAGTTTGAAGTACCACGCGGACAGAGGATGCAATGATGATGGACCACAGTAGGAATTTTAAAAGACTAATATGATCTTCTTTACACCATATTATCAGGCCAATGCCCAACCTACAGATAACAGGGGCTTAGACCATGGTGACAGCAGTGGAAGGTGATGCGAAGTAGTGAGACCTGAAAATTTTCTGAAAGGGGAGCTGACAGATAATTCCAGTGGACTGGACATGAGGTGCGAGAACAAACAAGGTTGTTGCGTTAGTTTTCTCAGGCAGTAATGAACAGGCTGGGTAGTTTAAACAAGAGAAACGGATTGTCTCACAGTTCTGAAAGCTCAAGTGCAAGATCAAGGTGTTGGCAGCGTTCTCTTCTTAGGCATCTCTTCTTGGCTTGTAGATAACTATCTTCTTCCCATTTGTTATCTGGCCTTTGTAATCTGTGTCCTAATCTCTTCTTAAAAGGACACCAATCCTACTGGATTAGGTAGGATCTACTGCAGTTACCTCACTTAATCTTAATTATGTCTTCAAAGGCCTGACTCCAACCAAATACAGTCAAATTCTGAGGCATTACGTATGATTTCTGAGAAAACACGATTCAAAACATAACAGGTGCTATGTTCCTGGCCACCTGGAAAGAAGGAAAGCTATCTGAGCCTACTTTTAAATAATAGGTAGACTTCTGATATGTGGAGAAGGACATCAGAAATAGAAAGATCAACTAACACATATTGAGTGCTTGTTGTGCATAAGGCACCATGCTAAGTATTTTACGTGGATTGCTTCATTTAATCCTTACAGGATCACTATAATGTCAGTATTACCACCTCCATTTAGAGATCAGGAAGTTGAGGCTTAACAAGGTTATTACAACTTGCCCATAGTCCCATAGGTTGTTTAGTGGAATAAAGAAAATTAGAATCCAAACATTTTGATTGCAGTAGTCATTCCCTTAACTGATTGCATGGTTTCTAAAAGAAGACAGAAGTTGAAGGCACAACTTATAATCAAAACTAACCTTAAATCTGACGCCCAAGAGATCAATAAGTTCAATGTCACTTTTTTACAGAAGGAGGCATAGATAGATATATAAGTTAATTATCTGTCCAAGCTACTTGGAATAGACCTTTAGTAGAAGTTATTTTATTTATATTACTAAAGTAACAGAAACAACCTAAATATAGTTGATTAGAAAATTATAGATTAATGTTATAAAAACCCATGCAACCATTAAAATAATTGATGTACAGCTACACTGATTACATGCATAGATATCTGTGCTAGACTCCATTTTTTAAATCAGGTGATAAAATAAGATTTTAGAACCATCCTTTAAATGTATATTATAGGTTGCCGGGCGTGGTGGCGCACACCTGTAATCCCAGCACTCAGGAGGCTGAGGCAGGAGGATCGCTGTGAGTTCGAGACCAACCTGGGCTACATAGTGAGTTCCAGGTCAGTCCCAACTACATAGTGAGACCCTGTCTCAAAAAAAAAAAAAAAATGTATAGTATATGTTAATGCAAAAGCCTAAATGAATATGCACTAAAAGTATAGAAAGTAATTTATACTTTCTTTTAAAATCTTTTTCTTGGTACTAGGAGTTGAATCTAGGACCTTATACATCCTAGCTACATACTCACCCCAGTCTTTTTTTATTTTCTCCATCTTTCTTTTTTTTGGTATCAGGGATCAAACTCAGGACCTTGTGCTTGTGAGGCAGGTAACGGCACCACTGAGCTAAATCCTTGGCCCTCATCATTGTATTTTTTAATAGTACTTATGCATTCTTTGTAAAATCTGAAAAATAATGTTACTGACAATCTAGTAAGTTTCTTAAAGCCATTTCCTTTATCATCTTCTGTTGAAACTCCTATCCAGCTTAGGGCTCTCAAGACTGTCTGGCACTAAAGCCTTCTTGGAGTAACTTCTTTCAGGCAGCTGCATGAACCCCACGTAACTCGTGAGGCCTCTGTCAATGGTAGGGCTTCAGAGCTGGCTCAGAGTTTAACTGTTCTCATAGTTAATAACCCATTGAGACTCAGAGAACCAACTTTTCACAAATGAAGTATCTGACCTCAAGAAGTGCAAGAATATCATTCAGTAATAAAATCCCACTTGTCAAGATTGTCACTTGTGTCAAAGTGTTAGGAATATAAAATAATGCACCAATAACAATGTTTAAAAGTAGGAGACAGATGAGGACATGAATGAGAGGACAGAGAAAAATGCTTAAGGGCAATCCAACCAAAAAGTAGTGGTAGCATCATACTTAATCCTTATTAATTCAATCTAGCTGGGCAGCAAGGCATTACTGGGCTCATTATCCCACGCTATATCCCACAAAGATGAAGATAAGTGAGGCATGACCCCTTACGAACCACTATCATTTTTAAACGAGTGGTCTATAACACTGTAACAAACTCTTGTCTCTTTATTTAGTGGAGGTGCTCAAATGAAGAGGAAGTACATTTTCTTTACAAATTTTCTTTATAATTTTCTTCTTTGCTTTTGGGAAAATCGAAGGGAGAGATGGAAAGATATGAGAATACAAAAGGAATAGCGAGAAGGAAGTCAGCAAAAATATGAGTGAAAGCAATATAAGTACTGAGAACAAATACGAAATCTGAAAAAGACAGAACAACCCAGAAAATGGAAGTGTCCTGAGTAAACAATCTTGTCTGGCTGCCCCGCAAAACAACAAAGGAAGGCAATAGGAAATGTGTGGACACAACAAAGGAACATCTTGATCTCCAGCTCTAAGCTTCAGTCCTGGGAATGATTATCAGTGACCCTGGCCAGGAAGGATGTTCCTCTTTCTTCAGGGTTGTTTTCTGCCCTGCCAGAAGAAAATGTAAGGAAGAGATGACCTAGGACCATTCACCTGCAGCCTTTTTCCTTTATTTGCTACCCTGGATGCAGGAAAGCATTGACAATCTAACAGTAGGAGCTCGGTCTCTAAAGAAATAAAACAGAGCTGCTTTCCCCTAGTTACAGAATCTGTTCACAAACATTTGGACAAAAGAGAGCAAGGTACCCTCCTCGGCAGCTTCTTGCTCAAGATTTCCAACACAGGACTCAACTAGACCGTAGGACAATGGGGCCTCAGACTGGGGCCCACGGTTACAGTAGAGAATGCCAAATCTATGTTTTTCAAAATTTTTTTTGTAAACCCGGATAAAATGTAAGAGTTTACCCAGCAACCCTATATACATTCATGTGAAACAGAATTTTCTCTTCTAGTCCATTTGGTTCAGTTTTATTTGTTTGCTTGTTTTTAATGAGTCACAGTCACAGCCTAAGAATTAGACATGGTGTTGTGGGAGATTAGAAGAGAGTGACTGAGCCTGCTGAGATTCAGAGAGAGCATTCTGGAGATGAAGTCTGTGCCGAGGGGAATCAAAGTGGATTAAAGAGGGAAAGATATTACAGGCAAAGCAAACATCATGAAGCTCAGAGGAAAAAGGACGCAACATGTTCAGTGGATCTACTGGTATTGGATAGTTCAGAACATACACTGTGACACAGGAAGGGTGTCAAATTGTGCTGAATAGTCAGAAGCCAGCAGAGGCATCCTCGTCATGGAAAGGTGCTATGGCCAGTGCTGCAGGGATAGAGGACCCAGGTGCTTGGCAGAGGAATTTTAACAGAGAATTATCTAATTTGCCTATTATAGAATCCAGTCTAGCCATGAGGTGGCTACAGTTAAGAAAGACAAAAAAAAAAAGTTAAAATAATGCAACAATGGAATTGAGAGGTGACAAGGTTTTTAACACACTGAGTGAAGGAGACACTGGACATCCCAGTAAAAATGCCAATGGACAACAGGGGGAAATTGAGACCCATGAGCAGAATGGATAGTTAAAACTGTGATGGCAAAGTGGTGAGAACAGAAGGCCAGGGATTGACTCACAGGGGCCCCCTCTTCTCAGCAATAAGAAAAGGCTGAGAAGGTCAGAGGGGATGGAAAGCTATGGATGGGGTTATAAGCAAACCTACAAAACACAGCTGAGCAAGGATTAGTGTGACAAGACTGGCAGACCTACAAAATCAAAAACAGTACCAGATGTAGGAACATCAAGAGTGCCATAGGAGGAGCTGTACAGCCACCCCTCCTGAAATCCTTCTTGTGGGCTCGTCTCATGCTACACGCATTCACTCTTCAATCTATGTTTATTATATATGATTATATGTTTTATCACATTTGATTTTTATAACAAAAGGCTATCATGATCCCAGTTTTAAATGTGAGGCTTACAGAAGTTAAATAACTTGCCTCATGTCACTCAAGCAGCTTTGTAGCTCAGCCAAGATTCAAGCCCTCATATATCTCATGCTAAGATCTATTTTTAAGGGACCAAGTTTTATAGCATGACATTTAGTATTTGCAAAAGCAAATACAGTGTGACAGTTGTGGGGACACAGGAAAAGAGACAAGGAGAGAGCTGGCCTTTTCTTCAATTAAAATAACAATAAGGAAACTAAACAGAAAAGCTGACTAGTGTAGGATGTGAGCAGCAAACACATTCAAAGGCTCAGACAAGGGGCAAACAGACAATGAGACCAGACAAGGGCTCGAACTAGGATGGAGGTGCTGAACAGACTGGAGGTTGGCGGGAAGGGAAGGAACGGGTGCGCTGTCTAGATATCTTGCACAGCACAGTAATTCAGATACCTCCTGTCTTCCTCACTTAATGAGTCCTTTTGTTATCTTTTTCTCCTCCAAGCTGGATTCATCTGGAATTTTGATTGCTAGTATTTCAAACATGATTTTCAAAATTTTTATAGAATGAATCTTTTTTCATACAGATCTAAAGGCCTGAGGGTCCACCAACACACCAAAGCTTCTGTATTTTGTCTGCATCCTTACTCCCCTACAGAATGGTAGTAACATTTATTTCTTCTCCTTCTCTACTGCCTGGTATCAAATATTTTTCGGAGGTTTTCTAAGATAAGTTACTTTGCGGCAAAAAAGATGGAGTGAAAACAGTGAAAAAAAATCACCTCAATGAAAATGTTGCCATATTCTGCATAATGTGAATAAAATGAGACCCTAGACTTTTGTGTATTCAGAGGCTCTAAAATTCTATCATAATTTGTGTTTCTTTAAAGCCTAATCCATCTTTATTGCCTTTATTCCAGAAATCTGCCCAACCTGATAGATACAAGTAATTGTAGAATGAAAAAATGCTCTCTCTGCACCTGGCCCCTGAAGATCATCTCTTCTGAGGCAGAACACTGTAGTCATGTAGTCTGGCAAAACTAAGTGCAGAAATCAAAGCTCAAACTCATGACTTTGACCTCATTAGTTCTATGTACCAACAAACTGAAAAGCAGGCTTTCCTAAAATAAGCATTTAAAAAGAAAAATTCACAGGCTAAAGAGTTGTATTTGTTGGGCCAGGGATTTAGCTTAGTGGTGCCACTGCCTGCCTAGCAAGCACAAGGTTGAGTTTGATCCCCGGTACCAAAAAAAAAAAAAAAAAGATTTATATTTGTTTCTAAATCACCATCTCTAGAAGACAAACCACTACTAGTTTGAATCCAGCCAAATCGCAACAACTGTTAGATTCTTGCCCTAAGAGAACATGACAAGCAAGAGTATGTGATCGCCCACTCACCTTTAGCTATGTACAGCAAGACTTAACACTGTACTTCCAACACTTGCACCAGAATGTATGGGCTTCAGGTGATTTTTACAATGCGAAGACATAAAACATAGGGTTGCTCCAAGCATTTCCAAGAAGACATCCTGTGTCTTTTCCATCAAGATGCATCTAAATACCTCCTGCACTATTATGCAATAATGGGTTACTATTTCCTAGTTTCATATGGAAATGTATCCAAACAAAAGACCAGTCAAAACGTGTTAGGAAAAAAACTGTTTATACATAAGTGTCCACACACATGGGCTGCTTTCCTTTAAAGGCTGTGGATTCCCCTTTCTATAAGCCAGGCCACTCTTAGCACAGGTGAAATATTAAGGCTTGATCTGAGAAGAAATAGCTGAAGTTTCTTGTATTTTTTTCCAACATTATTTTTTTCCCCTATTATGTCTCTTTTCTTTTTTAGCAGTGATCACTGAAATAATCCCTGGAAGTTGACTATAACTCTAAGCTCTAATCATAATTTTATAGTCCTTTAAAAAAAGCATTGACATGGCTCTTTTGGGTTTTATTTGATTTGAACTATTATTGTTAACAAAAAGGAAGCATTTTTTAAGACCAGTAACAGTGAGGAGGAAATTGAAATGCAGGTAAGAAAAACACACACTACTAATTTCTAGTCAAGTGTATAACTTGTAGTCACTAAAATATGTAGCCGTAAAGGTTTTGTTAAAGGCTTCAGCTGATTTTCCAGATTCTCCACAGCAAGGTGGGGGTGTGTTTCATCTGAAGAGGTCAACCATCCACAACTAGCAAATCTCACCTAGCCGGCAGACTCTAGAAGGGCAAATGGATATTTTAGGAAAGAAACTTCCTGTTCCTTGATTTATGTCATTAACGTAGCAAATATCTAAATGTACTAACCATAACTGATTCACCATAGAAGTGACATATGATCCTTGTCCTTTGCTTGGAATCAACTAAGGTTAGCCTTGTTAGAAAATCACCACCAGGCTGGGAGGGATTTAGCTCAGTGGTTCTATACCTGCGCCTCACAAGCACAGGGACCTCAGTTTGATTCCAGGTCCCAGGAAAAAAAAAAAAAGGAAAGAAAAGAAAATCACCTCCTCCTAGACACTCAACCTAATCTCAGGTTTCAGTTCACTGATTTCATTTTCAGTATAACAAACTCAGTGACAGAGAGTGCTATGAAATGTAATTGTATTGTCACTGAAGTTTAAGTAAAGAGTTCCTATCTTGCCCTGAATACAACTGACTCAAAGGCAGATCATATGAAAGCCAAATAATTCTGATCTGACCAGTCCTCCTCGGCTTTGATTATACCAGTGGTTTTCAATCAGTACTGTTCCATTCCTCCACCCCCAGACATTTAGCAATATCTGGGGGCATTTTTTATTGTCATAGCTGGGATGGGGACTCAGCGATAGGTAGAGACCAGGGTTGTTGTTATCTTATAATACAAAGGACAGACCCCAACTAAAAGAATTATTTACCCAAAAATGTTAATGAACCTAAGGTTGGAATATACTTCTTTCTGCACAATATCAGAAAACTTGTACCATCAAAAAGACAATGATTTCCAACAACCATATCTTCCTGATTTCTGTAGGCCAAGAGTAGACAATATAACCTTACTTTTCGAAAAAATATGGTTAGCCCATTGAGAAAAAAACTACTTATAAAGTAATATATTCATTTTCATGGTTAACCAACAGTCTTATTTAAAAAAAAAAAAAGTACACAACCTAAAAACACTTATCCAGGGAAACAACTTTTGTTCTTTGGTTCTTTCAGGAATGAAATTACACTTAAACTTTCAAAAAACTCATGCAAAATGATAAACATTTAACTCATCATGCTTGCTTTTCTTTCTGTCCACTTTTAAAAATTTTTAAACAAACTGGCAAAAACACAGAACAAACAAACACAGAGTTTATCAAACAGATATACATAGCACTCTGGGTGGCCTGAAAGCCACAGAACCCCACTACAGAACCCCACCTCACTCTTGCAAACAGCCTGCCTGCACTGGGAACCAAGGCTTCACTCACGACAGTATCACCTTGTGAGAAATCCAAAGTATAAAGAAATTAAACAGCAAAATAAAAAGTAGATAAAAGGATACATGGAGACGAAGAAGTGATAAAAAATAAATTAAAATGTGTTATGTACATGTACCAACCACCTTCCTGAATGTAACCATTATGAACTGTAAATATGTACTAGTAAAAATAAGACTTTAAAAACAGAAGAGCCAACAGTACACACAAAGCAGCCCCTCCGAGACAAGCTCACACGAAAGGTCCTATCATTGGACACCAACCTAAATTCCTTAAAAACAGGCAAAATGGGACAATGCCTTCTCTCGGGAAAAACCAAGCAAGCTCTAAAATTAAAAAAAAAAAAAAAAAAAAAGACTACCATTAGGTTTCTAAACTATATCTAAAAGTTGAGGAAATGTTTTTCTTACTGTCAAAATGATAAACATGGGGGACTGTGGCATTTTATTTTCTAAGACTGTTTAAGTAATTTTGAGGCTTCGCTTTCATAATATGGGTCAAGATTCTGCAACCTTTGGTCGTGCTCTGATTGCCTCCACCTAGTCAAGAGAAAGTTGTCTTGGACCTTCTGCACAGAAAAGAACCTTTGAACATACAAAATTCAGAGCCATCATAAACCTGAAAAGTCATTTCAAAGTTAATTTATGTTTCAAACAAGAAGGATAACTTTGAACTTTAAATGAAATACAGGTTGCAACCACATAAACCATTGGCAATATTTATGACCTGGACTTTCTCAAACATCCCATATTTCAAACATTCTATTTTTTTGACCACATACAACATAGTAGGCCTCAGAAATCTAACTCAGAGACTGCCTTTCCCATATATATTGCATAAAAATTTCTTTGTTAGATTAAGATGCCCTGATTTGAGGCTCAGAAATAGTTATTACTTTTTAAACTACTGACAGTTAGAAGTACATTCCTCCAACACACATCATATCACAAAACTGATGAATTAAAGATTTAAAGGTAGAAAATGAAAATAAATGTGAATATTTATATAAATCCCAACATGTATGCAACATGGCCGAAAAGGGACTTTTGGACTATAGGCAGGAGGCACTAGCAAAAAATTTTATTACATTAAAAAATCGTTTTGATTAACAAACAAAAGCACAAATAACCAGGCCAAGAAATGTTGCAACAAAAATGTCAAAGAATGAACCAAGTAAGTATTCATATAGCTCTCAGAAATAAAAACGACAAGCAGATCAAAAGAAAAACAAGCAGAAATCCACAATTCACAGTCAATAAACATGAAAATATTCCAACCAAACTAATGCACACAGAAAAGCATATTAAATTTTTTAAAATGTGAAGCATTGTCCTAATTGCTAGTAGGCAAGTAAATTGATAGTCTTTCTGCAGACAATTTGGCTACATTATTAAAAGATTTCAAAATGTATTTCCTTTGACTCAGCAATTCCACCTTCAGGGTTTATCCCAAAGAAATAATAGGAAAGGCACATAAACATGCATGAATAATAATGCCATATGCATTACTTACAATATTTTTGTTAAAAGTGAACACCCCCAAGGGCTGAGAGTCTTTTGTCTGTATTTTCATCTTGTAACAGGGACTGGAGGCTAGACTTGCAGATGCCCAATGGGTTGCTAAGCAGGATTAAGGTTGGCATGTCTGCCATCATTTTATATTTCTCCTGTTGACCTTAAAACTTTAGGTCATATCCCTGTTCAGCTCTGCATACAAGCATGCTAATTACTTAAGGTGAACCTTTTCAAAACCAACTACCCAAACTACAATTCAAAATCCACTTATTTATTGCAAAGTGCCAAAACTGTAATTAAACTTGAACACTGAGATTTTACTTTAGAAAAAAACTTGGCTCATGTGCCAACATAGAAGGTTGTGCTCGCCCACTGCGACATGTTCGCCATAGGTTCTCCACCCCTGATTTAAAGACTGTGAATTACAAGGTTCATTGGCCTGAGGACACCAAGATAGGAGAAACTAATTTTCAGGATTTGCAGGGGCAGCCAAGTGCCAGCTTTAACAATGTCCAGTTCCAGAGCCCAATGTCTAGAAGTCCCCAGTCATGACAGTAAACCTGCAGCCCCTTGAGATTCCAAGAAAAGCAGAGCCTCACAGAGCATCTTGTGATGAGGTCACCCAACCAGCAGAAACAATTACCCTGTGATGAGACCTGAGACTGCTCCCCTAAACTGGAACCATATTCTCGGGGTGGGAATGGGTTAGCTAGTATAACCCACAATGCCAGCTATGTGGACTCCCTGGCCATGCAAACCCCCAACCCTTTTGTTCTCCTTTTCTATAAAACCCCAAAGCTTTAGACAGACCTTGAACCCCTGCTTTTCCCACCATGGCCATACTGACTGAAGCTCCTTTCCTACCCCTCACCACTGCTCATCTGTTTGACTGGCATTATGGGATGGGTGACTGGTCAAGCCTGGTCTGGTGGGACCCCGGGTAACAATCCCACCATGCTAATTCTCGACGATTCCACTCTTTTAATGACTCTTCAGTGCTTACTTCTCTCCATCCGCATGACCATCATCAATTCAGGTCACCATCACCTCTCACTTGGGTTACTGCAGCTGCTTCCTAAATAGCATCCTATCCCTTTCTAGTTCATTTTCCATCCAACAGTCAGGGTGAGATCTTAAAAACCCAAGTCAGATAACCTTACACTTCTGGCAAAAAGGCTCAAGTCTGAACTCCTTAATAACTGTGAAAAACTATGCCTACCCTGACCCACTAACCTTGCTCACCTCCTCTCCTCACCCTATACAAACATATTCAGGAAGTTCCTCAAATGGTCCTTGCTGCTCTCAGGACATGCTGCAGTCCCTTCTCCTAGCATGTGCTTCCTCACACTATTCTACAATTCCCCAACCTATCACCTCCAACACATTCTTTAGGGTTCGCATTGGCAGGCACCTCTCCTGCCTCTCCAGAGTGCCCACGGCACACTGCGCTTATCCCCAATCACCCCACTGGCCACACTACTTTGGAATTAGCAGTTTAGCTCCATCATTAGTTTACAGGTACCTCAAATCAACTTGGTCTTTTCAGAAGACACAAAAGTCTTTGCATGTCTAATAGCTAGTTTCCTTTCTCATTTACATGAGTCCTCCCATCATCACATCAGCAATATTTGTTTTGTACATGTTCAACTATGCTGAAAGGCCTAGTACTTAGGGGTCAGTTTGGTGATATATAAAAGCGACACATTTTAGCGTTTTTTAACTTCTTGGGTCTTTGCTGGTTCTTTTCAAATAAAGTCTTCTTCTCAGATGAGATTTTTGCTTGTTTTAGCTCTCTTTTTATTCTTTTAAATAGAACAAATTATTAATCCTAGCAGCAGAACACATTATAGGAACCCTTTCACAAACTAAGTGTATTTTTTAAAGAGTTCCTTTAGTCTAGCACTTTTTGTAATAATAAAACATGACAAACAACTTGTTATGGTTTAATCTGGATGTGCCCCGCAAGGCCTGATGGGCTCAGAAGCAGGGCTTCTGGGAGTTCACTGGATCACAGCGATGTGATGTTGGGAGGCAAAGCCTGGTTGGAGGAGGTGGGCCACTGGAGGTGTGGCCACGAAGGGTCTACCTTCCTTCTACCTCCCTCCTCCCTTCATCTCTCTCTGCTTTGTGTCTGCCATGCCACAAGTAACCATCTCTCCTGCCTTAAAGCTTGCTTACTATGGACTAACATCTCTACAAACTGTGATCCAAAAATAAACTTTCCCTCTTTTAATGTATGGGTGTTGGGTATTGTGTCTGTGTCATATAGGAAGAAACTAAGACACACCCGAAACAGCCCTCAAGAGGAAACTGATTAAATGAATCATACATCCATACCATGGAATATTATGCAGTCAGAGAGAGAGAGGCAGGGGGCGGGGGGAGATATCTTTATATACTGACTTGGAAAACATCAGGAATATTGTAAGGCTAAAAAACAGTAAGTTTTGAACAGTATTATAATGTGGGTCTGTATGTACAAAAAGCAGACACATGTATATGTGTCCTGGCTTATGCACTGACAATCTCTGGAAGGACACACTTCTGTGGAGAGAACTAGGTGGCTGGTGTCCAGATGGAAAGGAAGACACTGCCTTGCATAATCTTTTACCAGCCTTGTTAGTGTACTACATAATTCAACAGCTTACTTTGATTTTAAGAAGGTTTAAATGTTTAACAAAGTTCTCTAGATGAGAAGCACAAAGGTTAATCCCTTCCTCCCTCCTAAAACAAAACATAAATGCTATAATTTCTAGCACTCTTGATCAAGGCTGCCAAGTGGTTGCAATAGAGCCATCTTACCTACCAGCTGATTTAAAGGGTCTCATTGGGGTACTGCTGCCTTCTCTTTTGGATGTGCTTTGCTTCTTTCTCAGTCTTTTACTGCAGCATGCAGAGCAGAAGCTACTATAGATACTCTTTGTTCCTAATAATACTTAAGTAAATTCTATTTCTTGGAGTCACTATAAAATTGGACCATTTCTTCTCAGAAAGTGGTACTGGAAACAGGCTTAAAGGAAAAGCAAACCTAAATTTGTATAGGAAAAGAGCACTAACTACAAATTTTGTGTGTATTACCATAAAAAAATGAACAGACGGACTAAAGAAAACAAGAAGAAAAATAAAAGAGAGAACTTGACTCTGGCAAGGATTCTCCCTGCTTTTGACTTGGCCTGGCCATCTTGGTGGAACTAACAGGGTGAAGCTCTTTTCCTCCTAATATTAGGCTTCATCCACAGCCCAAGTTATAATTCATGCCCAAGGTCTGTTTTTCCTACATCTTAAAGCTATGTGCAAAGCAGTAATATACTCTGTAACGCCTACATTTTCTAGTGCTGAGCAGGTATCATGCATCATGCCCTCCTCATCTAAGCCAGCACATGGCTGTCCAGAGAAGGCCCTTTCCTAAAGGACAGTCACCACAGAAAGAGCAAATCCCAGCAGAAATTCCAAACAAAATAATGACAACTGCAACATTCTACTACTTACCTTAAGCCTAAGATGAATATAATACCTCCAAAACAAGAGCACTAAATCTAATTACCAAGTTTTTTGTTGTTGTTATTTTGGTTTGTTTTTGTTTTTGAGACAAAGTCTCACTACAAAGTTCAGGCTGGCCTTGAACTTATAACGATCCTTCAGCCTCAGCCTCAGCCTCCAGTGCCTGGATTATAGGCATGCACCACCATGCCCAGCAATAATCAAGTTTTTATAAAGACACCCTTAATTTAATATTACTCAAAATAGGGAAGAAGAATAATGAATATTCCAGAAAATTTTAAATGAGAAGAAAAATGTAGCCATCTTATAAAATCAACTAAAATATTCAAAAGTTATTACCAAAAAAGTAAGTTACTAATTTGAAATAAAGACAGATTCTGAAAACTTAGTCATGTGCCATCATATATGCTTACAGTTGATGAAACAAACAACTCAGATGAATAATTTTCAAAGACAGGTCTAACATACATATATAAATCCAGATTCAACTAAACATTAACTGAGAGCTCTGGTGTCTATAACCATAGACAAGGTGGCTTAAACAACAGAAAACTTATTTCTCACACTTGTGAATTCCAATTTCAGGGTGCCTACATGGTTGAGTTCTAGTGAGGGCCCTCTTCCTCCAAGTTGGGATAACATTTTTCTCCTTGAATCCTCACATAGTAGAAAGAGACCAGGCTGGCTAAGTGGTCTTCTCTTGTCAATTTCATTCATGAAGGTTTCTCACCATGACCTAATTACCTCAAATCATAATGGGGATTAGATTTTAACATATCTATTTGAGGAGGACATAAATATTCAATCTTCAACAAAAGCTTATTATATGTCAAAATTTACTCTATGTCTTAACACTATATAAAATGCATTCATATCCAATATTAGGGACTTGTTTGGGCTCAACCTGGGCAATAAACGGCAGGAAAAGGACCGGAATCCAGATTCTCAGACACCAAAACTAATACTTTTCATCTTTAAATAGTTTTTGTGAATTTTCTTTTTTATTCCTTAATGTCAATAGAAATTAATTAAACTGCATTTAGACAGAACACTGACAATGCAACCAGCTTATTCTATCTGCTGAAACAGAAAGTCTATATTTAAAGTTGTTTTTATAGAAAAGTTATTTTTATAGTTGTTTTAACAGAACTTTCATGTGCTTTTTTTCTAAGTAAGAAAAACAAGAAACAGAAAAGGCTAAAAGAGATAAAGCAAAAATTAATTAGCATTATTTAATGGTTTCTTTTGTATTCCACATATATTATTCTAAATTCAAGTTAACTAAATTTAGCTGATTTTTTGTTTACATATGTGCCAGACACAGATCTAATGTGTTCCTATTCTCATCTAGCAGGTCAGACCTAATAAAAAATTACTAAATAATTTCATGAATATTAGTGGGGTGAAAAAAAGCAATCCAGAAGAAGAAGGAAACACAACTTCCTGGGAAGATTAAGGAATGGGAACCAGGCAGCAGGAAGAGCATTCCAGGCAGAACGCATCAGAAGTAAGGACTGGCCCTCTGCTACACCACCTATATTTGTGGAGAAACTAGCAGACTAACTTTCCTAGAATATCCATCTCAAAATGGAGTAATCAGGTAGACACTGGAAGAGAGTAAAAAAAAAGGAGATAAAGGTGGCTATAAATTTCTTGTGAGCATGATAAAGAATGTCATTAACAGACACAGAAAATACTGCAGGAAAAATCAAGAATAACACTTGGGACATGCTAGATTTCAGTCTGCAGAAGAGCCCCACAAAACCTAAGAAAATAAGTGAGCTGCATTTAGGAGGATGACAAGGTTCGCAGATCTGAATAATCTCTGAGAGTTTACAGAAGTATCACTTGCTTACTACACTAAATTCAATTTCTCAGAAAGGAACAGAGGTTGAAGAAAGCTGTATTAAAAGAAAAAACTGAATTGTGGTAAAAAGCCCTAGGAGTTTAAGAAAACAGTACACTACAGCTCTTTTATTTAAAGCAGTTTTAATCAAAACACAGAGATATGATCAGCAAAGGTCCTATTCATACATTTGTTGAACTATAGATCTACAGATACAATAAATAACAATTAGGAGACTCAAACACAGCTGTTCCCAATATTGGCTCTACCCTGCAGTAGTCGAGGGAGGGCCATTGTTTTCTTTCAGCCACAAGTATTTATGTACTTGGAGCACTCCCTCAAATTTGGGTGTTCTTCCATCTATTCATGAAATCTTGTCTGTCTTCAAAATGAGGGAAACAAAAAATAGGAATCCAGGGAGGTACTTGCTGGAGTTCAATGGAAAAATAATCAAAAGCTTACTTTCATCCATATTAAATATTTTGGGGTCTGAAAGAAGGGAAATAAACTGAGCATTTGCTGCAAAAAGCACCATTCTAGGTCTCAAGAAAGAAGACACAGGGGGAAAATTCTGTCTGTACAAATACCACTCTAAATTAAAGAGTCATATGACTCCTCTGTGTCTATTGGCAAGTCATTTCTCATGGTATTTCTACATCTGTAAAGAGAGGCCTCTTCTTTCCAGAAGTCAATAGGAGCCTGTAGAAGGTAATACGATGTAGTTAGAGTCTAAGCAAAAGTCTGCAAACTAGCCCTAAGACCCCTGGTTACTTCTAGGCCCCACACACTACCAAACTGCCCATCAGCTATCCTTTGGCTCCCTTGGATTCATGTATAAAGTGCCATCTTGTACTCAGCTCCCACGTCAGGAAGTAGAAAGCACATTTCTCTCTACAAAGTTTAGGACTCCCCTTTCCTGGGCCTCCAAGACAAGAATAGTAGAAATTCCTCCTGCTTAGTATAGCAGTCTGGGAAAGAAGAAGGGTTTTGCTATCCCTGGTCAGATAAACAACTTATCAACGGCCAGCAGAAAAGGAAGAAAAGTTGGCAGATATATCTGCGTACAGAGATATGAGAATGACAAAAGCCAATGGCTACAGTTCAATACAGTTATATTTGGGGGATTCTTTTCTCTTTTCTTCTCTTTTCTATGACTGCAAAGTGCATCTGTATTCCAAGGAGACTCCCAGGGTGTTTGATAACTTTACAGACATGCTCTGATTCTTGCCTGTCTTCCTAGGAGACTCCTCTCCTCTTGTGTTTGGGGGGTTGGGAAATGTTATGTATATGGAGAGAACAACATAATGGAGTCAATTTCCAGAAAACTACAATCTCAATTCCAGCAGTGTCTGCACTCTCTGAGGCGAATCCTAGCACAGAGCAATCTTCCTGTTTAACTCCCACCTCATGCTTAGCTTCACCACCTCCATCTCTCCAGGCCTCTTACCCTTAGCACTTAAACTCAAGTCTTTCCTTTTTCCTTTAAACCTGCACTCAAAAACTCCAAATCTCTTGAACAACAATCCTCCCCATCCCATTTACAATGAATTAAGAAACTTTTGGAACACACAGCCTCCACTACTGCACCTCCTACTCAATTCTCAAACCATCCTTCCACTGAAATGGATTTTTGCTATGATCACCCACAACCCCCACAGTACTAAATGCAATGGATGTTTCTGAATCCTCATTTTATGTGCTAATATCACCCAATATTTACCGAGCACTTCTCCTATAGCAATTATGGTACTCCATACTTTTCACACTTTAGTTAGACTTCACAAGTTGATAAAGTAGGCTCAACAGTTACATACCCTTTTTACAAACTGGGCCTTTGAGAAGTAAGGTAACATGTGCCCAGTGTCACAAAACCTGTACACTAGGCAGAGACGATTCAAACACAAGCTCAGATCCTAAGCCAAAACCCTCATCCAGCCCAGCTTCTGCTTCCTCTTCACGGCATCAGACGAAGCCTTTCACCTGCTCTACCTATTTGGGACTGCTCTTTTTTGGTGCAACCTTAACAAATGTTCCCATCCTTGACTCCTCATCCCAGAGGCAATCTCATCTAGTCCCTGGCCTAAGTTATTATGCACTAGAACATAAAAGTGAACACTCAAGCCAGTCTGCTGATGCCTCCACAGACATCTCAGCTTCAGCAATTCCAACACGGACACGACTCACCTATCTAACTGAAACTAAGTGTTGTCTCAGAATCCCACAGCACTAGCTACACTGTACTGTAGCTACTTGGCCTTTGCCTGTCTATCTTGTGAAATGCCACTGTCATCCCAGTACCTAATATAGTAACTAGCAAGAGGTAGATGCTCGGCGCAGAGACTGGCTGGTTACAGAACCTTGCTAGCACTCCATTTCCCCACATGGAAAAGGACAGTTAGAATGGAACTGTGTCCCATCCTGCAAGCTATCATTTTAAAAAGGGACCGTGGTCAAATAAGCTAAAACATGCTTCGTGTTTTCCTCTTGGCAATTCACACTAGACAGTACATTAAAAGTTCTGACACCATATTGTTGCTGTTTAAATAAGGGTTTCCCAAACTTCTTGACTACAGAACCTTCTATTCCTGGAGTACCCCAGGCTCTCCAGCATGAGTGCTGTCCCATGAGGTATACATTCTGGCAAACAATAGACCAGTGGTACTCACAATGGGTATGTGAGGAGGTGCTACTTATATCTAACAGACAGTGGGCAGACATTGCTCAACACCCTACAATGCATAGTAAAGCCCCCATAACAAAGATTTATTAACCCCAAATGTCAATTATGATCCGTTTGAGAAAACCTGTGCTAGGGTCTATTATCAAAATCCCTTCCAGCTCTAAATTCCTAATGAAACCAACTCATAAAAACTCAGCTGCTGGCCGGGGGTTTGGCTTAGTGGTCTGCCAACTGCCTCACAACCACAAGGGCCTGAGTTCAATCCCCAGTACCAAAACAAAACAAAACAAACAAAAAACTCGGCTAACCCAAGCATAGAAAAGAGGGACACCTCATAGAACAAGGAAAGCACACAGATATATTTCTTTTACACTAACAGAAAGTGTTTGATCAGAATGTTCACTAACATTCTTGGCTATTTTCATTTTTGTCTTCAATTGTTTATTTCATATGTTCAACATTTGCATTTTGTTGTTTATCTTCAATATACAGAGTCTGCCCAAAACATCTGCACATCAGGAAAAGAAAAATTTGTATAAATGTTTTAATACTAAATTTATTGAGCCATCGTGAGATTAATACAAGTTACCTTTGGCCTCTACGATTACAAAAAGTGCTCAAAGTAGTGGCCATTAGCTTCCAAACATTTATTGGTACAACGAACTGCTGAAATATGTACACATTGTTTGGAGGACTCTGTATTTGTAGATTATAAGAAGAAAATCTGAATGGAAAATTCATTTTATTTAGTTATTAGCAATAAAAAAGTAAGCGTGGCAGTTCACACCATAATATACAATCAAATGTCTCACAAGAATTCTGTGAAGGGTTTACCCAGTTCTTCTTTTAAGAAAAACTTAATAGAAGTGCAAAAAGGGATTATGATTTTTTTAAATATTTCATTTTAGTTATAAATACAGTCTATTCAAATTTTATTTGCCTTGGGGAAGAAGGAAAAGAAAACTAAATTGCTTTAGTTTTAATATACATCAAGGATGAGTAACTATGAAAGAGCAATTTCAAAATGACTTTTTCCATTTTTCCATCACCCCATTCTTCCTTTACCTTAAAAAATGTTTTGATTATGATTTTTTATTGAAGCAAAAGTCTGACTGCAGTATTAAAATAGGTTTCTTCTCCAAGTAATATCAGAGTATTTTAAAACATTACAATAATTTTAATGATGATAACAACAGTTAACATTTGTTGAGGAGTTAGAAAGTGTCGAGCACACATGATCTCTTCTAGGAACACCTAGAGTAGATACTATTATTAAACTCAATTTACAGAGGAAGAACTAGAAGTTTTCCAAGAAAGGAAGTTAGTCCACAAAATGACACTACTAGACTAGGAAGTAGCAGAGTCAGCCTGTGCATCTGTCTGATTCAGTAGTATTTGATTATGAATAGTGGGTTTTTCTGTTTGTTTGAGAGCAAATTAAAGCTGATTAAACAGAAATGCCAGCTATCATGAAGAATCAGCAAAAGACTTAATTTTGATGAGCATGGCAGTAACACTCAGAAGCCCTGAGAGGGTAATCAAAAGAAAATAATTTTAACTGTTTTCGTGCAGACACTTTCTCTGCAAATTGTCAGCATGTAAAACATTTCACTTATATAACTGTGAATTTATAAAACCTACTCCTTTGCTTTGTGAATGTGAAGCAGCTGCCTCAAGAGGAGACTGGGCTGCTTTAGAAAACAACACGGCAGTTTTTAAAAAATTAAACAGTTACCATATAACATATCAATTCCCAATTCTAAGAAAGAAAGCGGAATGAAACATGTCCAAACCAAAACTTGTGCACAAATATTCATAGCAACTTCATAACAGCCAAAAGGTAGAAGAACCTGCATGTTTGCTAAATGAGGAATGAATAAACTCTGGTATATCCAAACAATGGTATATTATTCAGCCACAAAAAGGAATTTAAAGTACTGGTGCATACTACAACATGGAAAAATATTTAAAACATGAAAAGTGGAAGAAGTGAAAGGTAGAAAGGCCATATGCTGTGTAATTCTATTTACATGAAATGTTCAGAATAGGCAAATTCAGAGAGACAGTATGAAGTAAACAAAGACATATTCTAAAAAATATGAGGGGTGGGGATTTAGCTCAGTGGTTCCACTTCCTGCCTCACAAGTGCAAGGACCCGAATTCAATCTCTGGTACCCAAATAAATAAATAAAAAAAATATGAAGTTCCTCATAAACCATTTGTGTACACAAATATTTTCCCTATAAACTTAATTTCTTATGTATCACTATTAGTTTACTTTGACAATAATGAAACTCATACACTGGATTTATTAAACAAAAACTATTTTAAATATGCTCAAAGGGCTAAAGCAAAGAACTAAATAAAATATGAGAATGATGTCTCATCAAATAGAGAATATCAATATATAGTTAAAGATGATTTCTTAAAAAGGAGTCAAATAGAAATTCTAGAACTGGTGTAAATACCAAATAGTTTCCCTGGTGTGAATATTCTGCAACAATGCATAAGATTCTAATAAGATTACTGACATTTAGAAATGGGAGGAAAGGAGCTAAAGGTGTAGGGAAGGTGTGATACGAAGGGGGAGAACAAAAAGGGAAAAGAAAAAAATGTGAGAGAATGAAAAGATGAAAATAAAGTGTTTGTAGATGGGGAGGGGAGGAGGGGGTGAAGGGAGGGCAGAGGTAAGGGGAAAAAAATGAAAATCAAGACTTGCCATGTAAAGGTACATGATCCCAACAATGAATGTAACTGTACTGTATCCCTAAATGTACCAATAAACTCAATTAAAAAAAAAAAAATTCTAGAACTGAAAAGTACAATAACTGAAATAAAAGTTTCACCAGAACAGTGACGGCAAAACTTTTAG
>NW_022900940.1:35515615-35552791 GCF_012274545.1 Fukomys damarensis
AGGGGAAGAACAAAAAGGGAAAAGAAAAAAATGTGAGAGAATGAAAAGATGAAAATAAAGTGTTTGTAGATGGGGAGGGGAGGAGGGGGTGAAGGGAGGGCAGAGGTAAGGGGAAAAAAATGAAAATCAAGACTTGCCATGTAAAGGTACATGATCCCAACAATGAATGTAACTGTACTGTATCCCTAAATGTACCAATAAACTCAATTAAAAAAAAAAAAATTCTAGAACTGAAAAGTACAATAACTGAAATAAAAGTTTCACCAGAACAGTGACGGCAAAACTTTTAGGGCTTTCAAGAGATACAAAAAGCCCACTGTGGCACACATATCATGGGTTCACCGCCACTATACTAGGAGGATCAATAGCAGATGTGAATATTCAGAAAAAATAATCCACAAACTTGAAGATAGGTTGGTTGAGATTATCCCGTCTGTAGCTCAAAGAAAAAGGAACAAAGAAAAATGAACACAGTCTAAGAGATCTGTGGGATATCAACAATCAACAAACATAAGAGTCTTATAGAATAGAATCCACTGTGAATAAAATTCCATTGAGAAGTGGGTATTGTGGCAAAACTAATAGGACAATAGACTCTTAGTGGCATACAGATTCCTGTTTTCTGGCTGCTCTCCTGCTCCTTTCAGAGCTGTGTGCTCCTCCCTGGTCTTCGCCACTCCTCACTGCCAGAGCACCTGACATGGTACCTATCACCTTCCTGCCCTTACTTCCACTCTCAAATAACCAGGGTAGTAACCAGCTCCTGCATGGACTGAAGGCTACCTTATCTCTCCAGCAAGAGAAAAAGGGCCAAGAATTCTATCACAGGTGTTGTAGAGTCTAATTTTTTCTGAAAGTCTAACAGAAATCACATTTTAATCACTAGCTGGAGGGGTGGGAGGCGGTGAGATTATTTTGACACATAAAATATATTATATTTATGATAATTATAATTGAATTAATCATTCTTGTCTTATTTTAAATCTATATCTTAAATATTTAATATAGAAATGTTATTGTTTTCTCCAATACTTTGTCACTTTTACAGTGGTATTAATAGGAAAATTAGGATTCAATATGCAATATTTTGCCTCCAAAAGCTTTTTCCTTTATCCAAAGTATTAATGGATACCTTGATGGAGGGTAGGTGAGGCAAGGACTGTCTTTTACTGAACACTGCATTTTGATTACTCTCTTTTGAAAAGGTAGCATATTTAGTGGTCTCAAAAAGACTGCTTTTCTGTAAAATATAACATCTTCATTTAACCATGGTGGACTGGGAAAGGATTCCACAACCTCTCATTTGCCTGCTGCCAATTACGATGTTTGATATACTGACAAAAGGGTAACTATGGGAAATATTCAATTAGCACCTAATATCATTTCTGAGCTCCCTGTAAAATATATTAGACTATAAACAAATGCACAGGCAAGATTCCTCAATAGTTTCATTAGTGGAAAATGAGATCTTTGAAATTTTTTTTAACAAAGACACAATGCATTATCAAAGGAAATCCTATCCACTTAAAACAGTATGAAGAGATTTCAAATCTTTAAAACTACCATTTTTTAGAAATTTATAAAACTCTAGAATTGTTTTAAAGTTTTGAAGGGACTACATATTTAAAATGTGTTTTGTTTAGCATTTCTATTACAAACTCTCAATTTCAGTACTGAATCTTGCATCCTAAAATTATTCTTAAATAAGTTTTTTTTTTTTTTGTAGGGGGGTAACAGGGAATTGAACTCAGGACCTAGCGCTTGTGAGGCAGACAGCGGTCCTAAGTATGTTTTAATAGTACAAAAATCTGCAGTCAAATTTTTCTAGTAGTAAAGGTTCTGCTTCATAGGAATTAATTTTTTTAATTTATAACTATTAAAAATATAAATTTTCCTCCTACCCTGACATAGATTAAAAGTGCTTTTTTTTTTCTTTTGGTACCGGGGATCAAACTCAGGTCCTTGCGCTAGCGAGACAGTTGCCAGAACCACTGAGCTAAATCCCCAGCCCTAAAAGTACTTTTTTAATATTGCATTCCTTTTAAATAGCTGCACACAACTTATCTTTTCCCCTGCTAAAAGTATGTGTAACTTACCCAACCTACTAAAAAATCAAAGCATCTACAACTTCCTTTTCCCCACAACTTTCAGTCTCCTGGATGAGATTCTTCCACAAAACTATCTTAATATTTCCTGTGTCCTTAAAGAAAAGTTGTATTTGGACCCTTCATAATAAAATTCTTTCTTGATTAACAAAAAGAGGCAGTGGTGAAAATAATGTCAAAATGATGTACATCTTTGGAAAAAAAATCTTGTATTTGTATATGAAAGTTAAAAGTAATAATATCTGAAAATATGAAGCCTTGTTCTCTTAAAATATGCAATAACTCTATTTTGAATTTTTCTAAGAAACAAGCAGCAGTACATCTCCTGTTTGCCTCATCTTCATCCTGACCCAGCCTTTGAAGAATGCTGAAAGCCTGGTGAAATAGGATAGCCTCTCAGGGAAATACAGACACCGTTTTCCTCAAAAGATTATTCCTAGCTCATGTGTTCAATGATTTTACTCTCTACTAGATATTTTATCAGCTTGCCAAGAATGAGTAGGACAGTCACCAATACACAGTTCTCAAAGTGTCTACTGCAATTAAACAAGCGAGCCACATTGCCAATACAGTAGTCTTTTGACCCCTTGTTCACCATATTTAGTCTTCTTATATGACAAAGGTAGATGACTAAATTAAAATAAGACAATGTGGTTGGCCCTTCTCATTTAAAAGATTCCTTCAAGATACTTTAATTGAAAATAGTCAATTTTAAAGGATATGACTAAAACATCTGACTAGAATTAGTATTGGTTATTATAAACACACTTAAGAAGCAGAAATCTCTGGCCCCTGAGCTTGGGAAACTTACTTTATGGGGTAGGCCCACAAATAAGACAAAATACATAAGGTTTAAAGATGCTTCTAAGGACTAGGGATGGTAAAGAATTTCCCTAGTGTGTGCAAGTTCAATCCTCAGCACCACACACACATAAACATACATAAAAGGGATGTGTTGAAGTCAAAATATTAAACACTCTTAAAAGGGGCCTTAATCTGTTCATCAGGATAAATTTCCTAATTCAAATGTTAACTAAAGGTGCAAAATAATTTTCATGTCACTTTCCTCAACAAACTTTTTCAAAAAGACAAGAATAAAGGCAAAATATAAGTACAGGATTACCAAAACACATTTATAAACTGTCGTTTAATAGTGGTTACAAAACAGCAGTTATTATATAGTAAATTCCTATTTACTATATAATTTATATTGTAGTGGATGGCCTCCTGTTAAATGAGAAGTAAATCTGTTTTTAAACATAAATAAAACTATTATACAAGGCTGGGCATGTTGGTGCACATCTGTAACTCCAGCACATAAAGAGGCTGAGGGAGAAAGATCTCAAATTCAAGTCCGGAATGGAAACTTCATAAGACCCTGTCTCAAATTTTTTTTTAAATCATTAAAAGGGCTGGGGATGTAGCTCAGTGGTTTCGATCCTCCAATACCACAAAACAAAGCAAAAACTTACACAAACCCTGCCTCTTCTGAATACCATGAGCATGCCTTCTCTAGAGGTTGATCCTCTCTACCCTCAATAGCCAAGCCAGTGTGTGGTAGCCACATGCAGCGCTCACTTAACTCTTGCTCTCTCTCACCGTCTTGTTTTCATATTTGCTTTTTAAATTTTTGTTGATCTTCCCAATTATTCAGCTTCTCAATCATATAATCATAGTAAATAAAAATTAACTTATATTTATATGTAAACAAAATTAATTTACATGGAAGACCCTTAGCAGTTAATGTAATGTTAACGCTTTAATATATCATAACTAAAAGAAAAACATATAAAGATTAACATTATATCTAACAAATGTAGTATTAATAAGTTAAATGATATTCAGAGACAACTCAATTCGTAAGAAGTAACAGTCTCACTGCTGCTTCTTTATCTTATCCTATCTTATGCTGTCCTATCTTATTTTTTTCCTGTGATGGTGGTACTGGAAATTGAAAGGCCTCTCCAGAACCTGGAACCCATAACCTAGTAATTCACAAACCTGCTATCACATTCACAGGCTAGAGTATGGAAGATCTTTCACAGATGATAAAGTAATCAAACTATAAATGGTGGGGTTAACAAAATATTATGAACACGTTATTTCATTTGTTTAAAAACACAGGATCCTTAAATGATTTTCATGCATCTTCAGAGGCAATGCAGGTCGAGGGGGTCTGGGTTAAGAAGAGCTTATGTTAATGATTAAATCCTAGCCGCCAGCCTCACTAGCACAAGGACCCGAGTTCAATCCCCACTACCAATAAATAAATAAATAAATAAATCCTAAACAGATGCTTTATATGAGGTGTAAATATGAGTGTTCATTATTTTATAATTTACTTGCATAGATTTCTAATTGCTTTGCTAGTTCTGACCCCACAGTTTCCAAAAATGACTTCCAAAATCTATATTCACAGAATATTTTTTATCAAAAAGGAGTCCCAGGAAAGAACCTTTATGCATATCCTACTACCTGAGGTGATTCTTTCTCATTCTGAGGAAAATATGTACAGGAAAACTGGTTCAGCCTTAAGTAGATTCCAGTAAATGTCAGTCATAAAGTATACACTTCCTGTAAGGCAACTTTATGAGCTGCAGAATACCTTTTAAAAAGACTAAATATTAAAGAGCTAAGAATACAACTTAAAAGCCAGAAAAATAGCAGAAAGAATAAACCAAAGAAAAGGAAAGAAATAAAAAGGATAAAGGAAATAGCACAGATAAAAATCATAAGTTGACAAAACAAAAAAGGAACAGAGTAGAGCAATACATAAGATCAACAAAAACACAATTTGGTTCTTTAAAAAATTGTGAAACTATTAAGAGTCTGGCACATCTTAATACGAGTAATGAAAATAGAGATATAACTATATATATGCAGCAGATCAAAAAAAGGCAAGAGAATATGACCAACCTATGCCAATAAATATGAAAACTCCAGCAAAACACACAAGTTCTTAGAATCTTACAGCCAACTGTACAAAAAGAATGCGGTGTCCGGACTCCAAACTATTAGCATACACAGGCACTCCTAAAGCTCAGGAAAACATGTCTCAGAACCTTAATTATACTATTTCCTATTCAACTATCATTTAGTAATTTGGATTCTGGCTCCAAATGAGTAGAATTTAATTCTGGAGTTCAAATGAATAATGCTAACAACTTTAACTAAAACATTTCTAAGTATGTACCAATGATCATTGGTAAATGCTCTAAATATATAGACTTCTGTCTGTATCTTTTTAAGTAATTTACTTAATCCAGTTTTGAAGTATTTCCATTTAACTTTTAGCTAATACAAGTTTATATATGCTGCCAAGCATAAAGTGAATAGGATTTATAAACTTTCTGAAACTAAATGACCTTTGTACTCCTATATTTAATATTAACTTTGATTGCCATATAACTACCTTATTCCAGTGCTACATAAGTACAAAGAGCAACAAAGGCAGAGTATTATATAGCTAGAAGAGATTTAAACCCTAAACTTTACAGAAGAAGAAACTGAGACCCAACAGGATGAAGTAACTTGCCTGGGTAGTAATAATGGCTTAGTCGTCTTCCTCTAACACAGAAAGCTACGTAACTCTTTCCCTGAGCAACATAACTGTACCCCATTCACTTTACTACTAAATACAGAGTTACTGCTCAAACCTCAATAAACATCTCTGTGAAATACAATTTAAAATCAGTAATGCTGTTAGTGTTAAAGGGTATTTTCACACATTATCTAAAGAGACTTTCTACTTGGTTCTTAGATTCATCTATTATTCTTTTAAATCTTTTAAACTGCATTTTCATATATAAAGAGTGATCTGTTCATAAATAGGAAAGGAGGAAATTATTTCATCAACACCCAAAATTGAATACTTGTGACTAGCTAAGTCTTCTCTAATTATCAATGTACAACTTTTCAGTAGCAAACTACTCAATTAAACTATCATACAATACATCTTTCTACTTTCAATGCCTTGCTGACTGTAAAATTCATGGTGACAATTTGCTCTTCCTTACAGCACCCTGGTACAACCTTATAGTTGTATTGTAGTTTATCTGATATGAACCAAGTCTGAGATGAACAGTTCCCTTTTGACTCGTTATGTTAGATAGCAATATACACATGAAAAGAGGGAACTATTAAGGCACTCGATTTTTTTCTACCTAATGCTAAATTTGAAATAATGAGACATTTGAATGATTCACATAAGAAAAGGGCAATCTGGTGCTATGAAATTGAAACATCAAGATGACGTCAGCTTCCTTTTTATGTAAGATGACCACCATAATAGCACCCATCCCACATGATCTTCTTCAGTGTGAACCTGCCATTCCCTTGTCACAAGGTGGGGGCCCATTCCCCTCTCCTTAAACTGGGGCTGGGCAGTGATTTACCTGTGAGTAAAGAATCAGTGGAAGTGGCTCAGTGTGATTTCTAAGGGTAGGTTAGAAAAGGTCGAGGCTTCCTGTGAGGGACTTTCAAATACCTGGAATCATCATGTTGAGGGCCATCCACAGGCACTCTGGCTGACATCCCAACTGAATCCTACCTTTTCATTATCCCTGCAGAGGTGCCAACATATAAATGACAAAACCACCTTGGAAGCGGACTGCTCCCGCCTCAGACCCAGGCATCTGAGGCTATTCAAATCTCAGATGAGGCCCCAGACGTTGGCAAGTAGAGACCAGCCATCTCTGACGTCTAAACTGCCAAACCCAGAACCATGATCACAATAAAACTAGCCCTTGTTTTATGTCTCTAATTCAGAGGTGGTTTGTTTTAGTTTGTAAATAACCAGAAAAGCATGTTTTGGTTAAATATAAAAAATAAGAGGAGGGACATTAAAACTCTACATTACTGCTGTGCCTAGGACAAATTCTTGTATCTATTGTCACGCAGCCAGACAGAACACAATACTGAAAAGACCCTTCAGACCCAATTCTAACTGAAAAGATGAATCCACTGGTAAATAGAGGACGTATGTCCTTAACAAAATGGGACCGTATCCTATGCATATCCGGATTGTGAAAGACAGAAAGGGGTTAAGTACCAGGAAAAGGCTGGGCCAAGGAAGGAAGAGCCTTTTATAGCATACCTATCTCATTCTTCAGTTACTTCCAGGCAACCTACTAAGGAAACTATGAGTCTCCAAGGGGCAGCTAAGACAAAGAACTCAGGCAAGGAAAAAAGGGGGAGGAGATAAAGAATGCAGAAGTCATTCTTCTACTCTCTGATGACACACAGATAACAGATGACCACAAAAGAGAGAAGGAAGCCTAAGATATAATTTACTATATAGTTTTCAATACCAAAGAGGAAAAAAAAAAAAACAAGTATTTTAACTATCTTTTATCCTCCAAAATTCTGTTGCTAACATGTGCATAACTCTCTTTAAGTAAATGATGTCAAAATAATTCCAAATATTCATCACCAACTTTAAATTTTTCCTCTGAACTTAGGCAGTTGTCATCACAGTTACACGAAGCACAGAACATTTAATGCCTCAATATCAATGACTCCTTATGTGAATGTACATTGATTTTCTTCTTTTAGACTACTTTAACATCCCGGATGCTCTTGAAGGTAGCTAGTCCTCATGTTTAGGTAGTAACAGGTTCAAATGCTAAGCTCTAGAACACAGTATATTTTTCCGTCAGAAATAATTTAAGGGGAAGCTTCCTCCCACTTGACCATTCTTCCACCCTACAGGTGAAAATGTCCCTTTGTACAACACTACAAAAAAGACACCTGTAGCAGACACAGGGACTAGTTCACTTAGAAATTCATCAGCTTCACCAAAATCTAGCACTCAACAAGGAATATTGAATTTTCTTGACCAAAATACATGAGAAACTACTAGTTTAAAAGGAAACTATCTGGGTATGTTGTTTTAAAAGGCTGAATAATCTTAAACCACATTTCTCAGCCTTCTTCAAATTTGTCTGTTTTTCTAGCATGGCAGGTTTATTGAGTCAACTGTACCTCTCTTAATTCTGTGCTACCGTATTAGACTGACATCTGCAAAAAGTGAAAAAACTTTTAGTCATATCAAAGCAAAGAATGCTTTTCAAGACAATAGGCCTTACTAAGTATGCTTTGATTTAATTAATGAAGACTACACAGACTTATTTAGATGTTCATGAATCACTTCCTGAGTTGTGAGCAAGTTGCGCCTGGGCTGTCTTCACGATGTTTATTATAGCATTACCAGCTTCTGAAATGTAAGCTGAGGGAGGTGTCCCTCCTTCTCTCCCTAATCTTTCCTCCTACTTCTCCTCTCTCCCTTTCACCAAACTGTAAATAGTAGGTGGGTAGACACAGGAAGGGCATAGTCCTTTTCCCTGCATCAAAGCTTGCCTGATGTAAATAATGCCAAAATAATCATTTTAGAAATAATCAGAATTTCCAATAGTGCAAATGATGAATTAACAATAAGCAATAAATCAGCATGTGATTTTCTAATGACAGGGATGAAATGCTGTCTGAATAAAAAGAGAAAAAGTCATAAAATTAAGAGGAAAAATACAAGAGCAGCAAAGAATTCTATATACATAACGAGAACAGATCTAAACCACAGAGAAGTAATTGTTTCCAGGGTCAGAAAATCCATGAATTATAGTGCACGAATAACTCCAACAGTAAATACATTCTGAACATTTCCAAGATTCTAACAGCAAGGTGTGCTAGCTTAAATGAGGCTTTAGCTAAATATCAGTATACACTGAATGTGTAGACTTTAATACTAGAATCTCTCATTTTAAAAATAAAAAAGGCAAGGCAAATCAATATGAAGACTTCAATGAAGTCTGACGCAACTTCTAGGCCTTGAATCAAAACAATTAACTTCACAGAAAAAAGAATGCACAATGTTATGCATTGTTTGACTTACCTTCATTGATTGCTCTTTATACTTTATAAAAGATTTTTTAACTGATTTACTATAAAATCCACTAAGGCAGCTTTACAAGCAAATCAAATCTTCATTCCCTTAAATTGAAGGTACTGTTTTAAAATCTAAAGTGATATTTTCTGAATTTACCTTTAAATCTTTAAAACACACATGCCCACTAAATGCTATAACAGACTCTCACCATTTGTTTTTACTACACTGCAACTTCATGAGAATCAAGTTTTACCAAATCCATACAAAAAAATAGATACTCACACATTTTAATCCAGTTAAATTGGGTAGCCATGACAAAAAACTTTGAATTTTAAATTAATTTAAAGCATTACTATGCTGAAATATACTAACATTTTAATTTATAAGCTGAGAGTCAAATTCAAATTACCAATTTTAATGATGAACAAATTTAAGAAATGTACGTTTTAAAAACTCATCTTTCTTCTAGATAATATTAAAGAAAATAAATTGACTATATTGTTCCCTAACTTCTTCCTTTACTCATTAATATAATAGTCACAAAACTGAAAACATTATGACAACACATATTTAGGTGGCTAAAAGTTCCTGGTATCAGAGGACTCTGGCAAGTCATTTATCAGTGTTGAAGAAAACAAAAACACCACGGTAGGTATTACATTAATGCTATAGTTCTTATAATTCAATAATCTGAAGTAAGACCCTCCCTTTACTTTTTCTTAACAGGAACAAATGCACAAGAAGTATTTCTTCCACAAAATCATGAGCATCTAAATCCAGCACCTCAGATACTCTGTTCAAAATGATTATTTGGGTTTTGGGGTTTTTTTTAATGCAACACAAGTCATAAAAACAATGACTACTGTAGGTACTACAGTACCTTGCACTTGTGAGGCAGGCGGCAGCACTACTAAGCTAAATCCCCGGCCCTACGTACAGTATTTATATTCTGTTAGATAACTGGATTTCATTCCCCTATCTCAAAACAAAGTCACTTTATAGTTCATAAAATCTTTGACTCCATTTCAACACTGGTTTTCCTTAGAGTCAAATTTAAAATACTATTTCAAGTAAATACATCAAGTATTTAAATATTAATTTATTTGCTTATAACAGACTCCCAGCAATAATCTGAGAATTTGATTATGAAAAACTTCACACTAGATCCCATACAAGGCAGTGATCCTACTTCTAAGTGAAAGTATTTGTAAGCTCACAGAAGTGTTCACAGATAAAGACAGGGCACCCCCAATAGCACATTTTTTGGTTAGTTTGGTTTGTTCTGGTCTGGTCTAGTTTGATTAGGATGTGAACTATTTATAGATCTTAACTAGGATTTATCTCAAAGTCAACAGTAATTATATAGAGAGATATATTTATTTGTTATTCTATTACTATATTGTTTATTTTTCTTCATAGTATTGGAGATGAAACCTAGGGCCTCACATATGCTAGCTATACTCTGGACTCCTGTGTTAATTTTTAAAGCAAAGACAGAATAACTCAAAGAAATCAGAATAACTCAGTGGAGAGAGCACCTGGTCTCACAGTCAGAAGCCCACAAATCTATTTTTGGCTTTTTGAGCAATGTTGCTCATCACCTTGTACAACAGAATAGGTCTCAGTTCCCTTCAAAGAAAAATGCTATAGCAAACAGACACAAACTATGTAGTGTTATGTGGGGAGAAACAAACAAACCCAAATCTGTGCAATAAAGTACTTGAGAGTAAAGCCACCATACAAATGTTAAATTACCAACAAATAATATTTTCAAATTTATACCAGATGGACCTTCAATTTTACCCAACTGAATGTTTTTGTTTTGATGAGGATGCAGATGTCCAAACATATCAATAACAAATTCATCATTATAAATCTTGCCATATCTGTTTGTTTTTTCTTCTAAGGTTAAAAATCAATCACAGTTTTGACACAATTTTAAATGGCATATGGCTATTTTTAAAAACTGACAAGCAAAATATTCCCATAAATTTAAAGCAAGACTAAATATTTAAAAACAAAACGATTTAGTTGTTGCACTTAACCACTGGGCAGGTTGCCTGTGAAGCAAGGTATCTGTAAACTATTCATAAAAGTAAAGCAATAAACAAGCGATAATTTCAGTTTTGCATGAAACTTGATCGGAAGGAATACCTAACAGTCACTGGAGAAAGCTCAGGTTTCCTTCTGTCCAGGTTATAACTGCATGAACTCTAGGAGTCTTACACCCATATGTAACAAAAGTGAAGTTTATAGGTTATTAGTTAATTGCGGGCTGAGGAGGTTCTGAACTCCCCTTGCATCTGTATCCAATATTAAGGATAATACTATCAGTCAGCCAGAAGAATGTGTTGAGAACTGGATGTGGTGTTTGAGGGAAAGATGAATCAAGGATGATTCTAAGGCCTGAACAATTAGAAGGATGCCAGCAAACTAAGGGAAGCCTACAGATGAAGCAGGCTGGGTGGGAGAAAGACAAGAAGTATGTTTCAGGCATGAAAAGTGAAGACATCTAGTAGGCAGCTGGTTATACGTGCAGCACAGAGTTGGGGCTTGAAGTACAAATTTAGGAGTGGTGGGCATACAGGTGGCCCTTCTAGCCCTGAGAAAGGATGAAGCCATTAAGGGTATAAAGCAGGGAAATAAAAGAAAAAAAGCCAGAAGTACTGCAACTTCATGACGTCAAAGAACAGAGGAATCAGCAAAAGGGAATAAAAAAAACTGACAAGCCGGGGATTTAGCTCAGCAGTTCTGTGGCCTGCCTTGCAAGCGCAAGGACCCAAGTTCAATGCCGGTACCAAAAAATAAAAAATAAACAAACAAAAACAAAAAAAAAAACTGACAAATGAGACAAGAGGGAAACTGAGAGAAAAGGAACCCCTGCAAACCAGGTAAGAATACCAAGATGGGGAGATCAGCCAAGGCATGCTGATGCTAATGTCAATGCTATTGTAGGCGAACTGAGCAATGAATTTCAGAATGTGGAGGTTTTTGACAACCTTGACAAGAGCAGCTCTGGTGAACAGTGATGGTGAGAACCAGAATAAAGTGGGTTTAAGAAAAGCAAGAATTGAAGATAGTGAACATAGATAACTCCTCAACTTACTTTTGCTACAAAGCCAGGCTAAGAATTTCGGCAAGAGCGAGTAGGAGAAATGGCATCAGAGAACATGGAAAAGATTTCAGAATGTTCAAGGCTGACGGCAACAATCTAGAAGAGTGTGAAAACCGGGGCCACCAGGGGGTGTGGAGAACTGCTGTACAGATGGCCGCAGATAAGGAGGGATACGATTTCTGCCTGAAAGAAGAAACTGACCATGGATAGGAACCAGGCTAGTCTATCTTGGTAATGGGAAGGAAGAGAATCTAAGGGTGCAATGCTGACGAATGGGTAGAAATAATAGCGGGCCACCGACAATAACAATGATAGTAATGAGTCAGATTCTACTGTTTCTTCCAGATGGGAAGAAAGGGTAAGAAGAAAAGATTCATTAAAGAGGAAACGAACTATCCAGAACTTTGAATTTCTTAATTGTCTAAAAGAGACAGCATTTAACCCATTATAGGCTGTTTCAAAACAGAAAAGACGGAAGTATTTTTGACATATTCTTGGCTTTGCTGAGCAGGAATAGACACTCCAGAGCAATATTAAATTTGTTAGAGAATATAAATAAAGTTAAACAACATAAAAGAACATCAGAGTTGTTATTATTAAATTTGTTAGAGAATATAAAGTTAAAGAACATAAAAGAAGAACGTCAGAGTTGTAGTGTACAGATTTCAACCCCAGGACACGTAATATTTCCTAATTTTTCTTCATTAGTTTGTCTGCTTATACTGAGGTATATATTTTAAACTATCACAAAAAGAACTCATCGCAAGAACTTCAACAAATTATAACAATTCTTTAAATGTTTTAAATGTATTAGGAAAAAACTCTGAAATACTGTCTCTTGAGTTAGAAATATTTTTCTACTTTTACTCCAAGTACAGGAAGCAGATAGCAGAAGCCCTCAGAGATTACTCCTGGGACTTGGTGAACACCAAGGTCTCCTCCTGGGATGTCATCGTCCCAACTACTTACAGCTCTCAACTAACTGGGATCTTCTGTCCTCCTACCCACAGGCAGTGACTAACACCCACGCAGCTCAAAGAGCAAATAAGAGAAACAGCAACCAGTTGAAAAGTATATGGTCTTCTCTGGATTCTGAATTAAACAGAATTTAATTTTTTAAAGCTATGACTTTTGAAGATAATTAGGTTTATCTTAATAGTGACTGGATACTTGATACTTAGGAACTGTTGTTAATTTTACATATAATGATATTATCGTGTGTATATTTATGGATAACACACTGCTTGGGATTGGCTTTAAAATAACACAGGATAAGAAGTGGGTAGGAGTACAGAGGAAACAGGACTGGCCATGACCTGAACATGGCTGAAGCTGAGTGATGGGCAGATACAGGTTCACTATACCATTCTCTTCATTTGTATCTATTTTTCATAATTTAAAGAGAGAAAAAGAGTACCAAGGGAGGGAATCAAACATACAACAGGAATGATGATCTGAGAGTGCCAAATCAGCCCACAGTATTCACTTAAATATAATTTGGAATAAAATACTGAAGCAAACAGAAATCAGAATTAAAATGTAGTGAAGATTCATTAAATTTGTTTTGAAATAAAATGAACTGAAATTCAGTAAATTGATACTCATTTCTTTCATGTAGTGATTATGAAAGTAGGTACTTCAAACAATCAAATTCTACCTCAATAGTATGATTAACCCAAAAAAATACTTACCGAAACCTGTGCTTTACAGACTTGATCCCAATTAATTTCACAAAAACCTCAATAAAGCCAAGTTCACACTTACACCTACTTTAAAGATCAGGAAACTAAAGCTAGTAGAGGCCTTATGACACCTAACGTGGATTCATATCCAGACCAGTTGACTTCAAAGCCTAAGCACTAAGCTCCTCTTTCCGAAGCAGTGTTCTGTGGAGCTGGGCTTTGTCAATTTCCTAATCCAGTGATGGCAAATCTGAACCTTCTAGAGGGTGCTCAAACTGCAGCCCCAAACCCACTTATTTATCTCGTAGCGCCAACACTGCAACTAAACCCAAGATTTTAGTTTAGAAAAAACAATTCATACATTAACATTTTGTATTAAAAGAAAAACAAATAACCTGCATGCCATAGGTTCCCACTGTGCCTAATCTATTGTTATGGAATTAACAAAGCAACATTTGGAGAAAGGGCCTGAATAGTAGTAGATGCTTCAAGAACCTAATAAAATATGTAGATGACTGACAACTGGTATCACTGGGCTGCCTTTCTTGTGGTCCTGGCTTTGCATTAGCCGTGCACCTCCTCTCCAGGATTCTCAGAAATAACAAGCCTGTCCCATTAATACTTATAGCTGTAAAAGTTGTATCTTTCTTAGGTGATAGGCATATCCAATAATTAAACTCATAACCAAGACTTTTTTTTAACACAAACTAGTTAGTAGCCATCTTTTTAGACTATGATGAAAAATATAAGAAAACTAAAAATTATAAACTGACAAGTTTGGGGAATATAATTATTAGTAAAATCCACAATATCAAGACTTCCTTCCTTGGGACAAGGCTTAAAGACCAAACTAAGAAGATGATAAGAACTGAAAATTAAAATGATGTGGTCAAACTCCTATTCAGATAACAGCTTACATCAGTAATTTATTTAAGTTGCTAAAGAAAGGAAACAGGATCACAAACTATAAGAAAGATCTCTTCTCCAACTCTGTAGTTGGGGGCAGGGGTGGAATGGTTTGGACGGTGGGGGTGTGTGGAGGTAGGGGGGAAACCACCTTTCCTAATCACTACTGGCTTTCCCCAAGTTTCCAACCACATGGCTGTGTTTTTGACTGGGTGGAGCAGAGTAAATAAACAGATTCTATTCTTAGCAGGCTTTTCCTGGTCACTCTGAAATTTCCTAGTCACAAATTATGGCCTAACTGATTTTTACTCAAAGAATTCATAGAAAACATCTCTGAATCAGGAAGAGACATGTGTAAGTTCGTACATAAAGCTAAGTTATTTTAGAAAATAATTTTATGTAAAAAAAAAATACATACTCATAAAATAAACTACAAAGAATGCTTAAAATATCTGCCATTGGAAATGTACTTAGAAGAACAAATCTCAAACTTTATCAACTATTCATTACTGAATACAATAAAATTTTAACTTTAAAAAATGAAACATGATTAAAATTTTGAAAATGAAGGCATTAGCATAAATTAAGAAATCTTAAAAAATAAAATAAATCTAAATTGAAGATAAAGTTACATATTACCTAATATAACTGTCTCTTCAAAATTTAAATTTCCATTAGCTTGATGACTTCTCTCAACTTTATTTGAAAATAATAGATTATAAGTAAAAAGAACATATTCATATATACATTCCCTGTATTCCTCATACATTTTAGAACAAAAATCAGAGGATGGTTTACACGTATCAGGGCCAACCTATCTACTGAGACAGTTGACCCAATGCTAAGTCAAAGCTCACAATATTTTTAAGGGTCAATAAATATGTTTTAATTCCTTTTAAAATTAGAAGAAGATGGCTGGGCGTGGTGGCGCACACCTGTAATCCCAGCACTTGGGAGGCTGAGGCAGGAGGATCGCTGCAAGTTTGAGACCAGCCTGGGCTACATACTGAGTTCCAGGTCAGTCTCAATTACATAGTGAGACCCTGTTTCAAAAAACCAAAAAAAAAAATAGAAGAAAAATGGGACTTTAGGGTAAATACAGTGTTATAATATGTAACATTAATAGATGTGACTTTATACCAAGTCATATACTTTTTATTTTAATGTAAGAAGGGATTCATAAAGAGAAAAGGGCCTAAGATTATGAAAGTCATTATGTAGCCCTGCTACATATAAAGTCCTCCCTATCCCAGAAGCTTTTCTAGGTGAATCTGGATTGTTCTTGCCAAAGCAAAAGACGGTTAGCAGTAATCTGGCTGAACCTGGTGAGTTATGGGTATCCATCAGCACCTAGTCCTCCATTTCCAGGGCTCCTCACCCCTTTCACCTTTCTCCTATCTCCCCAAAGATAGGGGTACAAAACTAACAGGCTCCCTGCATGCTCCTGATATTCAAAAGAGGCTTAAATATTGAGCTGTAGCTGCTGCAACTACAGAAATTTGCTATGAAGCAATTGTTTGTTTGCTAGTTTGGTTTTTAGATCCCTTTGAAATTCAGATGAAAACTTTTCAGAAATATACACATATAACCAGAAAATTTTGTACACAGTAATTTCTTTCTAGCATACAATTTCATAGTTGAAATTTCATATACTTCACACAGAATTATTTTAAAACTGTAATAAAAAAAACTGGCTGCTTTTCAGATAAAATAAAATTGTGCAGATAAAAGAGAAAACATATTTTAAACAAAAAAGTTTCCACTAGAAGCCTGCTACTTTGGTTTAATACAAAGGTTAAAACTGGGGCCTGGTCTTTGATTTCTAGCTTTTGTTTCAATGATAAAAGAGGTTGGTGGTACCAGGTGGGGGACCACAGATCACTCTGGTAGGATAGGACAAAATGTGCTGCGAAGGAGGGCGAAAATCCCCAAATCTTTCTGGTTACAGTCACGTGCCTCATTCCCCACGCCCACACACCCCAGGGCCTGCCGTGGCTAGGACAGCGCTATGCTGTCTGTGTCATGAAGGAGAGGATTTAATCTGCACCTCAGTGGGGGCTGTCAGAACCAAAATAACCTTCAAAAGCCTGCAGTAGTTTTTCCTGGAGTCCACAGGCTTTTCTGGTTGCAAAGAGGCTGCCAGGGTTGTACCACTCCTGAATCATCAGTAGATGCTGTGCTTCCAGGACAGGAGCTGGGCAAAAGCAACCCTAGCTTTTCAGCAGCATCTATAGTGATGATGGTGAGACTAAAATAAAAGATGTCATTAGGAAGGCAAAAAACTACCAAATAAGATAACCTAATTAGCGATCAAGCTTGACAAAACAGAGCAGGAACACAGACAGGTCCAAGTTCCCAGGATACATAGGACTTTTTCTCGCAATGCCAGATTCGCTGGCCCATATCTAGGTGTTCCTGCTTTCACAGAACCAGTGCTCCTAGCACCACAGTTCTACAGCTCAAAGATGTCTGTGGACACGGCATTCTCCAAAAAGAGATCATAATAGATACTTCTTTGATGCTCCCCACATGCACATAAAAGGTAAAAACCACTACCTAGTTATGATGAAGAACACCTATTTGGCTCTTGCAGGTGCAGCCTGAAGAGACCTGTCCTGGCAAAACTCTGCTTAAGAATGTTAGAATACAGAAACTAATAAAGTATTCTCTAAATAATGAAAAAAAAAGAATAATATAAGACTACAAGAACAAGAAGCAATTTAAATATGTTCAGGGACCATTTTCATCTTCAGAATTAGGATTATTTTAATTTTACATCATTGCCTTTGTTCTTTTACTTTCCTTTTTAGTTTTATTTTAGGATTCCCTATTTTTAATGTTCATACAGAGATTTCTTTAACTGAAATACCGAATAGTTTCTCTGGTGTGAAAAACTATAACAGCACACAAGATCCTAATGAGATAATTAATAATGTAAAATAGGAAGTAAAGGGCTAAAGGTGTAGGGAAAGTGGGAAGGGTAGGGGAAAGGTAATAAGGGAGAGGAAAACATATGAGTAAATGAAAAAATGGAAATAAAGTGTTTGTAAATGGGGAGGGGAAGAGGGGGTGAAGCGAGAGCAGGGAAAAGGGGAAAAAATGAGAATCAAGACCTGTCATGTAAAGGTACAGGATCCCAATAATGAATGTAACTGTACTGGACTGTACCGATAAACTTAATAAAAAGAAAAAAAAACATGTTAGAATATTAGCAACTTGAGTGTATTATGTCATGTTAGAGAACCTGCTTCAAATTTTTTCCTCTATATTCATCCACAAACCCAATCTGACTACTTCCAGAAATAAAGCATCACAGGTTCTCTCCAAACTGGTGCAGCCTCTCCCACTGGTCTGTAAGATACAAGATCTTGATGGGTCAGAACTGACCTCTCACTCCTACAGGCAGGCAATGGAACTCCTACTCATTCACTGGCAAGAACTCTTCTGTAAAACCAACACAGGGAGCCAAGCATGGTGGTGCATGCCTGCAATCCCAGCTCTCTGGGAAGCTGAAGAGGCGGAGGATAGCAAGTTCAAGCCTAGACTGAGCAATTTAGCAAGACCCTGTTTCAAAAACTCAAAAAGAGCTGAGGATGTAACCCAGTGCAAAGGCCTTCTGTTCAACCTCCATTTTTGCCAGAAAACAAACACATACAAGCAAAAATAGCACAGAGGCTTTGTGTCTTATCATATTCAACAGTAAAAGTAAAATTTAAAGGGCAGAAGCTCTGATGTACTCTGCTTTGGTAGCATTGTTCCAATATAAGAAGAAACAGGATGACTATAATCATATAATAGGGCAGGCCCACCTTAGTGCTTATCAAAGGACAACTAAACCAGACCATAACGTGAAGGTCACACTCCCATGGCTGACTTTCAGACCACGCACAACGTTATTGTGCTCCACCTAACACCTATAGCAAAACAGTTCAATAACATCTTCGGCATAAAAAATATTCTTTTCTAAGAAATAAATTTCAAAGTACTAAGGAAAAATCAATGGGAAAAGGCTGTGATTCGTGGGTCCCAGGATAAGAACTGCTGGCTCAGTTAAAGATGTAACTTTTAAGATGTAGAACCTTAAAAGAAAATAAATTCATAGGAATACTCCTTTTCAAATGCTTAAAATGTGTCCCTTTCTGGCATGAAAACACTAACTTCTAATATCTTTCACATAAGAAATAAATGTTGCTGAGCTAGACCCCAATTAAATTTTGCTTTGTAATCTTAAGTGAACCAAAATATGACAAATGATTGTAAGAGGCTCTCAAAGATTAATGGAGATTGAGGGTAGAGGCAGATCAGCACCCAGATATTTGTGTGATTTCTTCCAAACCATTTTAGACTGAAGTTATACTTCAGAGTTAAATCATGTTAACTCAATTAAGCTCATGTGCTTGCTATAGAAATCATACACTTGTTTAATATAAATAGCAGTATATTAAGTCAGCTTTCCATCACTAAAGCAAAATGCCTGAGATAATTAAAGTTTATTCTGCTCTTAGTTTTGGAAGTTCCAATCCAAGATCAGAAGGGCCCACTGCTTTGGGCTTCTGGTGGCTGTACTTGAATGGCAATGGTAGGGTGCATCTGGCAGGACAAACTGTTTACTTCAAGGCAGGTTACAAAAGGGAAAGAGGCTGTGGTCCCACAATCCCCTTCAAAGGCACACCCTCCATGACCTAACTATCTCTCACTGGGCCCCATCTCTTAAAGGCTACATCACCTAGCAGCACCACCCTGAGGAACAAAGCTTTAAGATCTCTGGGAGACATTCATCATCCAAACCCTAGCAAGCAGTACATAACAGAACTGATCATACTGCTTTAAAAAGGTAAATACATAAATTTTTCTTACAAAATAAGAGTTTGCTGTAATTTATTAAGCTTGTCACTCCTTTAATACTCCTTCATCCAGACCAATTCAAAGGCCATAAAGAAAGGATAAAGCCAGTTGTAAAACTCCAAAAAATGACAAGATAGGCGGGTGGGATCAGGATAAGGGACTGGATTTGAACACGGTACATGGAGGTGCTCAGGTGACGTGCTAGAAGGGATGCTGAACAGACAACTGTTCTCAGGCTGTGAAAGCAAATCTGAGTAGGAGACACTGACTTGCAAATCATCAGTGAATCCATGCTTAATGCAGCCGTGGCTATGGAAAAGCTATCCAAGATGAGGCACAGAATGGAGAAGGTAGGCTACCAACGGCAGCAAGTGAGCCTTGATGATATTCACTAGTATGACAGGGTGAAGAGTGAAAGGAAGCAACAGAGATGAAAAAGGAGATCACAGTTCCACTTTTAAGATACAGCTGTACATGGGGAGAAGAATGGTGAGGAGAAAGCTGACGAGACAGCTGAAAGCTTCTGCTGTCTTTCTGAGGTTTTATGAACTTAAGCATGTTTATGCACTGATGAGGGAGACGTAAATACAAACGGAGAAAGTAAAAGATACAAAAGGGAGGAGAGGATAGCATCCAGAGTGCAGGGACAAGAGGGAAGAGAGGCAGCCCCATATCATAACAGAAGGAGGACCACTCTACAAGTCTCAAGGTAAAGGCTCAAGGGTTTTTCTAAAGAAGCGAAAGCTGAGGTCACATACTAAAGGAGTGACAGTGTAGATTTCTGCCTGTTTCCTTGCCAATGGTCAGTCACCCATTTGTGGAGGCACTGCCCAAACAAGGATGCAGGACTGAACTGTACATAGAGTGAAGTCGTCCTCTCTGCTGATAGGGGGGCAGCCCATATGAACTGCCCCGGCATGAAGCCCCAGTCTAAGGAATCTTTAGTCACCCAGGAGCAACACCTTCCACACAACTCTTAAAGCAGCAGGTGGCTTCCAGAGCGGCCTACAAGATAGCATCACATTCTTGGAATAAACAGGTATATACCTAAGTAAATTTGCATAAATGGAACCTCTTAAACTTCAAGGACATATAGATGCTTTGCCTTATCAGAACAAGCAGTGGAGCAGTTAATTTTTCTAAGTAATGGGGGCCAGTGACACATGACCAAGGCGTTAAACTCCAGTTCCTTTCACAGCAGAAAACAGCAAAAAAGTTCACTATCTCAAATGGGTGTTGCCTTAAGATTACCTTTTGATGATACTAGGTTTCTATTTCTGTGTGTTAGTGAAGCAATGAGGCATAAAGTGCCACCTTTTAATTGATACATAAAAGATCTGAGAAGGTGCCTAGTTGGTATGGTACTGACAACTTGTGTGACCAGGTATAGTTTTGAATGCACAAGTCTCAAAATTTTCACCTCTAAAATGGGGATCAGCAATAATGTGGTGACCGCAGGACCACTATGACAGCTCGCTAAACTGATGCTAAAAGTGGCTTGTTTACATGAAAGAACTATGCATATTTAAGGTGTACTTAGCATACAAATGAATTTTCATAGATTTTTTTGGTTATGAAGCATTATTTTGGCCACTGTCTATTCATTCTTAACATTTTTCTCCAGGATAAGATAATTGTCTTTATGGAATAAATAAATACATATGGCTTTATTTTGATTTATAGAAAATATGGTAAAATATGAGTTAAACTGATTTTTCTTAAAAGTCAAAATACATGCTACATATAAAGAGATCATTTTTCTTCTGAATTTGATATTCTGTATGAGATAAACAGTACAATTTGTAATTTCACCGATTAAAATGTGTATTGACTTTTCAAGTCCACTATAAATATTAAGCATACCAAAGAACTATGTTTAAATTATTCTAATTCCCTTAACAGAATTCTTGAATTTGTCTCTGAAGTTTTATTTGTGTCAGAAAATGATTATTTTCTTTAGTGTCATGGCTCTGAGATGAAGAGTTTAGTGATTTTTTTTTTTACCCTGGTAGTGACTAAAACAATCACACCAATCGACAAGTTCACAGTGCTGAAAACTGATAAAGATGACAGACTGGGGGAGACTACACAAAGCCTGTAGTAAAGTGCTTCTATTAGAAATGATAAGTAAACCTCAGCCAGAGTGAACAGAAATAAAAATATTAAACCAGAATATGATATTCAAATAAGGAGAATCAAGGAGTACTGAAAACAAAATTTAAAATTATAGATTAGGAGATGGGGAAAAAAACTAAATGTGAGTATTAAAAAAGAGTTTTGGCAGGAGACTGTGTAGTTAATGGCTTTATTAGCAAACTGACAAAAACAGCGCAGATCTTTCTGATGCAAAGAATCCAATCAACAATAGCCCTGCAGAAATTTCATCATTCAGAAAAATTGACCCTCCCAAATATATGTAAGTTTTACTTAACACATCAGTCACACAAAAAGCACCTGCCCAGGTGCCCGAAAGACACGTAACAAATCTGGTAGACAAGAATGTCACGCAATTTTTAGAGCAAAAGGAAGGCATCTAACACGTCAACCAAGCAGAGGTACAGCCCTTAATAGAGCCCATCTCAAATCTCTGGGTCTCCATGGCTGGGCTCCCCAGCCACAAGACCTACTGCCTAGGTCTGTGGTTTGAACCTCTGTGTAGAAATGCAGAAAGATCAGTCTTCCTGTATACATTTCTTTTCTTTTCTTTTTCTTTTCAAGACCCCAGTGGTCTGCTCTGTCTGACACAGCAAGAAGCCTAAAGCTCAACTAGTAGTACTCATATGAGAGGAAGGTTAATTGCTCCTCTCACTCTTGAGATGTTCCCGTCTGTTCAAGTCACAAATGCATGTCTGGCTGACCTGCTTGCTGCTACCACTCCCACAGTGGCCACAGCCACACAGCATGTCCCATGGCCCAGCCTCAATCCACCACCTAAAGACTTAGCTCCTCAAGTCTTGGCACGAACAGCACCCCTCACACAGACATATCCAAAGCACCCCACAGCTGACTGGACCTGCCTTTTCCCTCTGTTTTTTTCTAATGTCTTGAAAGTACAGCTGCCCAGAAAGCATGCCCCTGCAAGGGCAGGGTACTGCAGGCCCGCTCAGATATCAATCCCTGTAAATATGCTCGCCCCTCTGGTACCACGGCTAGACGGGGCCTCCAGACCCAAGGAATCTCAACTTAGCTATACAACTGTATCATTTTCCATGTGTGTGGCCTGGTATGGAAAAGCATGGAAGCACTTTTACGGAGTATAATTTATGGATTCTATGGCCCAGGAATGGCAGGCCTGGGAGGTGTCCTGAGGATAGGAGCTTTATAACAGCCTATTATTTTGGTGACATCTTCTAAGCTACCCTCTTTGTTTCTACCTCACTTACTGGAACTGGTGATGATGAAAATGAGAAGACACTGCTCACGGACTGCTTGGTGAAGAGGCCAGCAGAGCACTTGCTATGTGTCCTGTTTCTCTCACCTTGTTTCACCCTTTTGGTTGCACTAATAATGGCAGATACTCCTTGGAACAGAAGACGTACTTAACTATTTAGAATCTTCTGATCTGTGGTCAGACGCGTTATTTGTTGTGTCACTTAATTATGTAAAAATATTTTCAACAATACCTTCACCCCTATCCACAAAAATGGGAAAGAAAACCTGGCAAAGATGCGAGAGGAAAGGAAATCTCTGACTCCACTGGGTAAATATTACCGAGTTCTGAATTTTCACAGAACACTTACAGACTTCCTCCCAAAGAATGCTAAAGACCATCCATACTATGCTCCCATTTAGAAATAAGTAAACAAAACTGCCTGTTAAAGGTGTAGATATTAACAAGCAAGTCACAGCCAATATCAGGACAGCTTTAGAGCACTTTTACAGGTGTCAAACTGTGGGTGTCCCTCCAGCTTTAGACACAGGCCCACAAAATTCAGCTTCCTACCAGACCACTTTTCTTCCTTGGTACCTGCTCAAAACAAGTGACAGCATAAGCTGCTCCAACTGGAAGATTTACACATGTTAATATGAAAGGGAGTAAAACAGGAACAATGTTTTGTTTTGTTTTGTTTTGCTTTTGTTCAGGGCTTGAACTCAGGACCTTGTGTTTATGAGGCAGGTGGCAGCACCACTGAGCAAAATTCCTGGCCCCTGAATAATGTTAACCTTAACTGTCCAGTCAAGTTGAAGATCAAAAGAGTATATACGTCATGAAACTAAGGCTATAAACATACTACTGCTTTGTGGCCAATAAAGTGATTTTGTAGATGATTTGGTAGTTCCGTGTTTACTCTTTCTCACCACAAGGGTCTGTATGGCAAGAGGAAAATGCTCTCGCTCTCAGAAGTATGTACCCCAAAGGGGTACACAGCAAGCCTGTCAGCCCACTACAATGAGAGGTGCCAGAGCATCATGAGAATGGTGCTCTCTCTCCCGGTATAAATCACCTTTACCGACAGACACCTGTTGGCAAGTGTTGACATATAATCTCTGAGTAAACAGTATTTCTACTACACATAAAATGTGCCATCTGAGCACTAAATAAGGTGGTTACAGAAAATGTAAGGACTTGTTTATGCAAAGTTTGAAATATCCAATTGCCTCTTTCTAGAAATAATGCTTGTGTCCCTGTCAAATTAGTTCTTTCTAAAAACTATTCCTCCTGAGAAGCTTCTCCCTCCATGCTGCAGAATGTAATGGGTACACGGACAGCTTCCTTCTTGTGAGGCATGGAAAACAGCCTAAGGATAGACCAATAAATAGTGGCTTCCCAGTGATGAGTAAGCCAAGCACAGCAAGGTACCAAATAGCCAACCACAGCCTTTTTTAGTAATTGACACAACATACATTTTTACCTTTACTAGATCAAAAAGTACATCTGTGTGGCATGATAATTAACACACAGGGAAGACAATCATCTTTCCCACATGAAATCTGTTTATTCACATTTAACTAAGGAATTGCTCCCCTTCATTGGTATTTTATACACCTGAAGAAAAGGGCAGCTGTACTCTTGGAAGGAAAAACTCCAGAGGAACTTAAGAGGTAACCCCCCTCCTCCATACTTCCATCCCTCAGCCTCAGGATCACCAGCTGTCTTATGACCTGGCAGGATTCTGGAGCTGTTCGTCCTCTCATCTCCAACAGAGCTTAGTAGGAGTGTTCAAGAACTCCAACATATGTGAAAAGATTTCAGAGGTGTTCTTAACTCTGGCTACCATTTAATACGTCCCCACCTGCTTTAGGAAAACCAAAAACTGATTTAATTGGACTGGGGTGGGAACTGCATATTAATATGGTTTAGAATCCAAATAATTCAAGTGTGCCCTAAACTGAGTCAGTTTAAGATGTGACATTTTCCTTCCCTGCTTCGCTACCTGAAAGAGTATTTAGATGGGACAAAATAGGCAGACAGAACTAAAACTGTTGACCACTCGAGATCCAAGAAATACTGATGTTCAGTGGTGATGAAACAACTCATATTTGTCCACAGACCTAGAGTAGTTAGTAAAATTTCTCCGTGAGCAACATACCTTTAAACATTAAGATCTGACCACACTTGAAAGGATTAAAATGCAGAAAACTATACTACACAAAACACACACAAAAAAAAACCTCCATGCAATTACAACTACAGTGCCTGATGACTACAGTGATCAACAACATTCTTCACCACTGTCAAACTCCACCCCAACACACTTCCTCCAGGCCCTCGGAATATCCCAGGGAAGGTCCAGTCTTTATGCTTTTCCAGCAAGCCACCTCTCGCTCCCGTAACATCCATGCTGTCACTCAGCTTAGGGCTCTAGCAGGTCTCACCATCCACATGCCGTCCAACAGGCAGCAGCAGCAAGCTGTCAAAGGTCTGGCCCAGAACAGTTCAGGGCGAAGTAACTGATAAGTACTGGAGTTTGATTCATGTCCATAATTTAACCGTTTCATTCACCTTATTTGCCAAAGCATGATATACCTCCAGAAATTTGCGGTGTACGGTTAAGCAGATTACTACAAAGCAAATTCATGCTTCGAATTCAGATCTAGAAACCAAGCATTACTGGCACCCATAAGGCCCCTCTGCTCCCGCTCCGTTCCCTCATCAGTCCCCAAGGTAACCACTACTCAGATGTCTATCACACAAATCAGTTTGCCTGCTTTTTAACTTTATACAAATTGAATTAAAAATATGTGCTCTTTTCTGTACAGTCTCTTTCCATCAACATGACACTGAAAGACTTGAGTGGTGCACACTTTGGTCGCCTACTCGTTTTGTTTTCTTCATTTGTTTCCCCCCCTCTCCTTCCTTCCTTCTTTGCCGCCTCCCTGTCTCCCTCCTTTCCTTGTCTTCTTCTTCCTCTTACAGAATTTCTTTATTTAATGTGCAATTTTACAAGCTGGGCTGTTGTCTCCAGTTTGGGACTGTTACAGTCAGTACTGCTGTAAGCAGCCTGTACTTGTCCTTCAATGCACATCTGGAGTAATTTCTGTTGGATATTTACCTAGTAGTGGAAGGACAGGCAAAAAGACAGATGTAACAAAACAGACAACCAACACAGCCACACAGATATCCAGCCACTTCATTTATAACAAAGGGCTGATACAATACAGTAGGGAAAAGTATTTTCAATTAAATGGTGCTGAATTCGATGTTTGGACGTCTATATGGAAATAAAATCTTGCCCCCTATCTCAGGCTATACACGAGAATAAAATGCAGATAGATGGTAGTCCTGAATGTGATTAGTAAAACCAATATTTGAATATTTTCATGATCTTAAGTAGACATTTCTTAAACAGGACACAAAAATAATAACCATGAAAGGAAATACTGACAGAATGACTTCACCAAAAATAGGAATTGTTGGACAGGGGATTTAGCTCAGTGGTGCCGCCACCTGCCTCGCAAGCACAAGGTCTTGTGTTCAGTACCTGGTACCCACCCCAAAAAAACAGGAATTGTTATTCATTTAAAAGAGCCCTTTAAGATGGAGAAGTGGTTAAGTAATATAGCAGGAGACATTTTCAGAGTCATGCCACACAAAAGACATATCTAGAAAATGTAAAGAAGTTATCCAAATCAATCTTTTAAAAACTTTTTAAATGAGTAAAAGACTCGAACAGGCATTTCTGCAAGTGAATATCCAAGTGGTTATGAAGCATGCACAAGGGTGCTCAGTATCTTTAGTCATCAGGGAAGTTCAACTGAGAAGCCTCAGTTAGACATCATTAGTAGCAATCAGAATATCGTTACAATAAAAAACACCATGAAAATACCAAACATGTGCATTTATAGCAACTGAAATACACATAACTTGGTGGCTGTTTAAATTGATTTAACTAGTTAGAAAAACTGCTTGATAGGATCTACTAAAACTGAACATACACATATACATAACACAATTCTATTTCTAACAATATTATTGATGTATAGAAAATTATTTAGGAAAACATACATAAACCAGAAAGCCTTGAAAGAACATACAGATGTCATCCAACAAACTATTACATACTCAAAAGATAAACACTTCCTTAAAACTGATATTCCAGGGGCTGGGGATTTAGCTCAGTGGTTCCACTGCCTGGCAAGCACAGGATTGCAAGTTTGATCCCCAGTACCAAAAAAACAAAAAACAAAACAAAACTGATATTCCATCAGGTATGCTTTTAGCTCTAATATAAAAACTTCTGAATCATTCTATTATCATTTAATATAAGCTGGTAACATAGGTAGAAATAAAAACATCACTTTATTTTCTTCAAGAATAAATAGTAATCCATACAACAATTTTGAAAATTATATCTACTAACCCCACAGGATACCAGACTTTATAAGGAGATGAAAAATAAAAGGTAGCAGGAAGCCATACAGGGAGAGTCACACAGCTTGCGATTCTAATGGTAGCTGTAAAACAGGTCAGTTATCCCTTTGCAGCCACACTAATTGGTCAAAAGCAACAGAGGCTTCATCAGCAATGCTCATAAAAAACAGCCTGCCCCTTCCTGGGCATTTTTAATCTAGAGAGCAGACACCTGCTACCCATTAGTCTCTCACAAGACAAGGCTCATGCAACCTACCACAGCAGTGTTTCACATAGCTCCTGATCTTTACTTTTTTTTTTTTTTTTTTTTTTGTTTACAGCAGCAGAACCATGCCAGATTGGGGGAAGCGGGCAAGAAGTTTCACATACTAGGTGAACTACAAAACATCTTGCAGCTGCAGCAAGTTCTTTGCCAAACAGGATGTGGGTTTTGGGTGCTTTGTCCAGCACAAGCACAGAATGGTGGTGAGACACAAAATGCAGTCAGGTTGGCTGTCACATTCCCAACTCCTTTAAGCACGATTTGTTTTTTTTTTTTTTTTTTTTTTTTTTTTTTTGGTATCAGGAATCAAACTCAGGTCCATGTGCTTGCAAGGCAGGCAGTAGGTGGTACCAGTGAGCTAAAATCCAGCCCTGATCTTTACTATTTACAAGCAGTGTCTTCAGCGTATATGCACACACAAGTAGTGTATGTACACATGTAGCTACATATAGCAAAAAATAAATTCACAAAAATAGCTATCTGTAAGACCATATCATGTTCTATTAATACTCACATACTGCAGTATTACATAACAATTTTTCTGATTCTGTTATGCTAATATGCAAATAAAAGAATTCAACCATAGCCAGAAGCTAAATGTACTAATCACTATGGCCTTGTGTACCTCTAACTAGAAAAGAATTTTACATGATCTCTTTCTGTTCTGAAAATCCCATGAATCTACATTATTAATCACTTTTAATCCAGCTGCTTCGTTTCTGGGATGTTAATACCTGCAATTACCAACTCAGTATATTTAGCATCCTCCAAAAAAGATACTTGACTACTGACTTTAAATTAACATATTTTAAGTACTATCATATTCTAAAATTCTATAATTATTTGGCAATTTCAAAACAATAACAGAGGTAGTATCAAAAGAAACCCATCTAAAAAACAAAATGTTAATTGTTCTTTACTTCCAAAATACTGAAATATCTACGTCATCTTTTTCATTATAAAAGAAACAAAAAGAAAAATTATCTCCCCAAAAAAGATTTCTAACCTATCACAGGAGGGTAGAAAGAAAAGGTCAAAGTCCTGCTTTGCGGATCAGAAAGAAACTTGGGGCATGGAAGACAGGACTCAAGTTATGGCTTCATGTCGTTAGGTACATGCTGACTTCATCCCAAGATTTAGCCTCGAGAAACCAAATTCTTCTAATTAGAAATTAATCCTCTAAACCAGGTGTGGTGGCACATTCCTATAATCCCAGGACTCCAGCGGCTGAGGCAGGAGGATCACTTGGAGTTCAAGACTAGCGTGGGCTACATAGTGAGTTCAAGGGCAGTCTGTACTATCTAGGGAAATCCTGGCTCAAAAAACAAAAATGGGAAGGGGGGGTAGCTCAGTGGTGCCACCTCCTTCCTCACCAGCACAAGGAACCCTGAGTTTGATCCCCAGCACCAAAAAAAAAAAAAAAAAAAAAAAAAACTAAAAAAAAAAAAAAAAAAAAAAAAATAGTCCTCTAAGACTAAGAAGCCAAAATGGCTTGGGGAAATAGGAAAAAAAAATCAAAAATACATTTCAGGAGCACATAAAACAATGGGCATTCAAGACAGCCAAACTTGGTTGAATGCTTTGCCTCTTAAAATCTTAAGATCTACTATGTCTTTGGTTAGAAATTCTCCAACTTTTTCAAATAGGTTTCTTTGCCTATAAGGAGAATAATAATGTTCTCTTGTGGGTTCTGCTAAGAAACGCATGAAACAATAAATTCAAAACATTTCTTAGTACCTCATCTTCACCCAATCTTTGCACTGTAACAAAGGGCAGAATTTCAAACACTGTATGACAAAATATGCTCAGGGATGAAGACCCCACTTTTACAACTTCATGTATTAGCATTCTAGATTCCTTATATAGTTTCTTTTTTAATTTTTTTTATTTTGGGTTTTTTTTTTTTTTTTTTTTTTTGAGATGGGGGTCTCACAATATAGTTGAGACTGACCCGGAACTCACTATATAGCCCAGGCTGGTCTTAAACTCACAGAGATCCTCTTGTCTCAGCCTCCCAAGTGCTGGGTTACAGGCATGCACCATCATGCCTGGCTTCTTTTTTTATTATTAATTCTAAGGCACTTCCAACAAATAGCTTTTGACAATCCAAAATAAAAGCTTAAGTAATTTGGTTCCTTAATAATAAACAATGAGCAAAAATTACACATCACTTAATGAAATCAAGCACCAGAAAAGAAATTAAGTGTTTTAACAAACAGTAACACTTTCCTGTCATCTTTTTTACACTTTGAGAGCAAAATATAAATCAAAAGAAAATTTCAAAGGTCTGCTCCTTGCAGGAGCACAAAAGAGATAGATCATTTAACATCTTTTAGAACAATTCTGGAAGCAACCAAATGTGGATCCAACTTACATGAAGGTACTTCCTTCCATTTGATTGTTTTCAAAATTATTTACATGAAATAAATTTCTCCTTTGAAGTACACAGCCCACTGAGTTTTATATTCCAATCAAACCAGTTAAAGTCTAAACAACATCTTCATCAAACTTGTAAGTTAACTGTCATTCATCTCCATTTATTCATTCATGTACACATTTATTCAAGAAATATATACTTAAATAAATGCCTTCCACAAAACATTAAGCTAGGTATTTTCAGAAGCTCAAGGTAAATAAGTCATAGTTGCTTATGAAGCAAAAGGAAATGGGACAGTATTCAGGTACAGGCAGAGTAGTGACTGAAGGGAAAGAAAACACTTCATTTAAATCAGGGGGATGATTAACCAGAGAAGACCTGAAACATGACTAGGAGAGGAGAAAGGCATTCCGAGCCAAGAAGAAAGAAGTATGAACATAAAGGCTATATTATGGCACAGAAGGTAGTCCCACAAGGCTTCAGGCTAGGTTGTGATGAAGTTTGTAAGAAGAACACTGTAAGTCAACTAACTGCATTATTTATCATCCAAAGTGGGGGACACCTAAGAGTGAAAGGAGGCACTATTAATAATTTTGTGATGACAAACATATAGATCTGGATTTTACTGGGCAAATCAAGACATATGGCTACTTGGCACAAAGACATTGATGTTCACCATCCTCTGGTCTTATGGCTGGGGTTACTGACCCATGTGCACACTTATATTAAAGCATCGTTTTCAGAAAGGTACCTAAACAAATCATTCTTGAGAGCGTCTATGGAATATATCTGAGAAATTTCTCTGGGCGTACTCTGCATATTTCAAAAGACAAAATTTCCAAAATAGGCATAGCAGTGTTAGACACAGCAAATGGGACTAAAGAAGCCTGCTCATTTCAGGATTACCTCTACAGAGAAACTACCTATCAAAAAAATGTACTAGGTAACGCGTGTTGAGCGCTGATTACATATTACACACTGTTTACAACAATGCTACAAGAGTAGGTTTTATGCTACCCATTTCAGAAATGGGGTAACTATGCATTGAGACTTCAATCTCTTGCTAAAGGCAGACCCTCTAATCTCCCTCTACAATTCTAACTCCCGAATAATCCAGATAAGCAATTTGTGGCCTGCATGTAGCCCTCAACGCCAGGGTGCAGACACACTGAGATAATTATTTAGAACACATTTTACTCAACTAAACCTGCCACATAACCAGATGCTAGTGGCCAAGGAGTCCAGTTGCCTCCTGTCTTGCCATTCTAGAATACAGAGGTGACAAATGCCCTTCCAGAAAGCTGAATTATTCTCATTATTGTTTGAGGCTTATTGTAATTATTTATGTACTTTAGGCACTTGAAAGCTATGGAATTATCCTGACAAAAGGAAATGACTAAAACTTTTTTCATGCCTCTGATTTGGGTTTGCATCATGACTGACACTATTATGCCAAGCACAACCTTCACCATTATTATCAGTAAAGAAAAGGTAGTCAGGCAGCTTGCAAACAGTTTCAAATACCACTGATAGAAAAAGTTGAATCCCACTAAGAAAAACAAAAAAGGTAGCAAAACTAGTCCTGAAGTCTGAGAGATGAATAAATAGTGGCATCCAAAGCTTATTACTGATTAGGAACAGGGAAACTATCTTGGACATGCATGTATACAGTACGAAGAGAAACTATGAGTATCCATTTTACTTTACTTATATATGCTATAAATAACACTGTCCTATTTTGTTGAACATAAAGGCATGAATACCTAAAGCATTAAAAAAGTCTAGTATAGACTCTTTGCAGAGCACACAGAACTCTAAAAAGAAGTGAATGGGCTGGAGATTTAGCTCAGCAGTTCCGCCTCCTGACTGGCAAGAGCAAGGACCCGAGCTCGATCCCCGGTACCAAAAATAAATAAATAAATAAAATAAAAAAGAAGTGAACTGATTCTAGAAGATGACACTCTAAGAAAAACAACTTAGAGGTCTAATGGCAGCAATTAATCAAACAATTTCCTATAAGCTGCTTTTATGAAAAACAATGCAAATCAACTACTACTACTGGGGAGGAGAAGATAGAAAAGGGGGAAGGGAAAAAGCAAAATAATTTTAGTATGTAAGAATTAATGCACTGTGACTACTTTTGAAAACTGAGCTCTGAATTGTGACAAAAGCTCTTTTAGTGAACTAAAATAAGCAACTATGCCTTGATCTTTCAATGATTATCTTGTGCGGTCTAAAATGTATTAGTATGAAGTAAAACAGAAAACTGCTGACTGAACATTAGATTCTTCTGACCTAAATGACCCATTAGGAAGTGTTTATCTAAAAAAATATATTCACTTTATGATCCCATTTCTGTATGTTTAAATTTTATAGCATATCTGCAAGTTTACTAAGCATGCAGTCATCTTTGTTTATTCCCATTAAAAGACTAAAGTAAAATACAGATATTTATTAAATATTTAATACATTTTAAAATAACCATTGAAAAAGTAGTTATCAAGTACAGTAGTAACTCAGTTCAAGAACTCAATTTGTTCCAAGATTGCAGAAAAGATGACCATATTCGTGGTCATCACCCAATGCAAACAAAAACAAAATTTTGCCCAATGCTTCTGTTTGCAAACCAAATTATTCATAAAACGTTCGTGAATTGAGGTACTACTGACTTTATCTGTTCAGAACTCGTAAACATCAGTTTTTGCCTACAAAGAGCCTACTTTAAAATGTGTCACTATAATACACATGTGTAAGTTTTCACTACTTTGTTTAAATATATAAAAGACATGAAAAGCCTGTATGTTGCTTATGTTCCAGAGCTCAGCATAAAGATAGTAATAGCAATTCTCCTACATGACATGATACTACCAGGATGACAACAATGATATTAAGAAGGATAAGGGTTCCACCTTAGACAAGGTCGGACCACTGGTCACTGAGAAGCTGCAAGGGCCTGGGCAAGCAGTCAAAGCAGGTGATGAACAGCTGCCTGGCTATATCATCTGTCAGCTTCTTCCGCCAGGAGAAGTGAAGATTCTTTTTCCCCCTTCACATTCAAAGGAAAAGATCAAATCGGGCCTCCTAAGCCACCAATTCTGCCTTGCTTACACAGAACATTTAAATGGCAGTGTAATTCGGAGGGCAGTGGAGTGCCTCACATTCAAGTGTGGTACAGCAACCAGCCCCAGGACCTCGGATGCATGGTTAAACTCTGAGCTCTGGTTTCCTCCAGCTTCTGTGGTTGGTGCAGGACCAAGTCAGAGAGTTATGGTAAGCACTTTCACATGCTTTGCACATAGTGTTTAATAAATATCAGCTACTCTTACTACAATAATTCAATGGGTATATTTCCTACCTATTAAAGAGGGTCCCAGATCAACAGCTGCCATAGTTTGGGAATGTGGGGAAGGGAAGACTACAAGGAGATTGGAAAGTAGAGATTTTGAGGTGGTAGAATTGTTTAGTATATGGACTGTGGTGGTGATTACGGGATTCTGTGTGTTTGTCAAAGCTCACTGAGCTGGACGCTAAGAGTGATTCTTACTGTACGCAATCCTACCACACTTTAGAAAATATCAACAAAAGCATTTAATTACTTCTCATTAAAATAAACCTTGCGGGCCGGGGATTTAGCTCAGTGGCTCTGCCACCTGCCTCGCAAGTGCAAGGTCCCAAGTTCTATCCTTGGTACCAAAAAAAAATTTTTTTAATTAATTAATTAAATAAAATAAACCTTGCAAACTAATACTGACATTTTAGCTAACATCATTTACTTCTAAAATTAAAAAGACATCAAAAGCCTAAAATGCTACTTCTCATTTTTAGACCAAGTTTAAAGGATAGAGCTATTTGTAAAAAGTGGAAGCCATCTGAACAATTAACCAAATTAACTGTTTGAAAATAATGCATACACTGTATTGAATAGTCTGATAAGATGAATTATGGAAAGAGAAAATGAAAGTGATGCTTTCATTTACTAGATTACTTAAGATGAAAAACATAATAGCTTCTTCCCTAAAAATCAAGTAATGGGCCTTTGTGAATAATCTCAGAAGTATACTGTTATTTTCAATAAGCTAAGGAAAATGTACTAAAGTCTGGTAATTATTTCCACAACTTATTTATCACCTCAAGGTATCTGTAAAAGTTTCTACAAGGCTGTTCACTCTGAATTTTCATCAACACTGCATAACCAAGGAGCTCTTTTAATATAGACCTATGCATCTCTTTTGGCAGAAAATGTAGTTTTACAAGGATTTCTTGCCCAATACCATATTTACAAAACAGATGGAGTACCAAAGAAATGATTTTAAATGAGAAATAAAATTCTGGTCGGCCTACAGTGTATTTTTGCATATGTCCTGCATACTAACAACAGTCCCCCTTCTCTGCCTACCATTTATCACTTTTAGGCCCTTACTCCTTCCTCTGATTTAGGGATCCCTACCTAATAGCATGTCAAGATTGCAATGAAGATAGAAACTAGAGAAAAGAAGTGCATAAACTGACTTTCCTCAACTGATACAACCCATAAATACTAGCCTCTGCTCCCTAGCTAGCTAGCATTTTACTCCCTGCTAGTCCCTCCAGTCCCCAATTACCACCTCGCTTACTAATCTACTCCTACCTCTATGCATAAACCATCTGACGGTATTCACTCCTTAAAATCCTTTAGAAAGAACATAAAGAAACCAAGGAAAGATGTCATTATTGCTTTTCCATATGAGATTCTGCTTCAGCTTTTTGTTATTTCTTAACAAAAGTGAAACATAATTTCTGCCATTAATGTGACAAAAATATCTGTGCAGTATTCACTGCTTGTAAAATCTGACATTAAAGTAAAAGACTTCTTTTTAAGATATTAGCTTGATGCTGCACATTATGTCTTTAGAAAATACCACACTAAATTCCCAAAATCTTGATTTTTTCAAGGTACCAATGCAAGGAGAAACATACCAAGTAGTTACCTACTTAAATATAGCATTCTCTTTTTGTTATAAGTCAGACTTGATCAACTTTCAACACTTTCATAATTTTCAAAAGTGGTTAAGAAAATGCAAGCTGAAAATAAAGGCAAGAAAAAGGAGTCTGTCAAGTTATCTTAGGGAGGTACACAAAACTAAATAAGATATGCAACTGATAACCCAAAATCACTGTTTTACAAATTAACAGAACTTAGAGAAAACATATACTTCCTTATCATTCTTCCATTCCTGTCACTGTGTATCTAGAGTCACAATGGTCCAATTGCCTTCCTTATAAAGAAGAAAAAATTTTTAAATCTCTGAAAGTTTCAAATTTCAATATTAGTATTAACAGCATTTCCAAAACCAATAATTTTTGAATAATTAATCGTTTCTCCATGTGCTTCTACAGCTTTCAATGAAGAAACAATATCTACCTGTAAGTTCTCAATTCTACATACCACAGATATTGACAAATCATCCTTCTTTCTTATCTCTCATGAGAAGCATCCTTCTTTCTTATTTTCATGAGTGTAAAACAGAAGCTGCTATCATTCATTAAATTACACTGTAAATCCAACAATGGACACTAATAAACTGACATTTTTCAAAATGCAAAACAAGCCCTTGAAACTATAGGATGACAAAGTTGTTAAAATTAGGCAAGCTTGTATCCTGTCTCAAATTTTCACCTCAAAGTTAATTAACATCACAATGTAAAATCACCACAAATATTTAGTGACCAAAGAAAACCCCAGAAATGTCACATAACTTTGTCAACAGGATTATCTCACACAGTTGAAAGCAACTTTTAGGAAAACAAACTGCAAAGTAAAAGAAAATATACGTCACTAAAAGCTACACAAGCAGCAAAAGAACCCTTCTTCCCTTAGTTTAAAGGTGCAGTGTAGGTAGTTACACACGTGATCTTTAAACCCCTCACTGTGCCCCTGCCCAGACCTAAACTGTACAGATAGATGACAAAGCGAAATGCAGTTTCACAACTGCCTCTTAGAGCAGCAAGGTGGTATATTTCATTACACTACTGCAGAAGTTGATAACACCGGACATTTTCACAGTGCGGGAAGATTCTGTAAGTCCCACTTAATTTCAAACGCCACCAGAGCCAACTCTTCACTGTGGCACGTTCTGACCTCTCTCAGGGTTATCTGCACAGGAAGGGTGGGTGCAGCCCTGTCAATGTGCTCTGCTGCTCACTATCCAGATAACCCCTTGATTTTCAGAAAGCAACATTTTCATCTTTGTCCTGAACTTCAACCAGCCAAATGGGCTAGTCTTGCCTAAGGCGCTGCCACTCTTAGCTCATCAACTATTATTTTTCCACTTGGTGTCATGAGAAAAATTTTTACCCTACAGACCAAAGTGTAGTATCAGAATGAAACCACCACAAGCTCCTAATAGTACTTCTTGAGTTCGAAATACAAAAAAAAAACAATTGTTGGCTTACTTTTGCTAAGTAACGCCATGCAAAACATACCAAAACCAAACAAACTGTCCGAAAGAACTTCCACATAACTGGAGGCCTGCCTGCTGCAGAGTGGAAAAGATTAAATCGTGCGGAACTGTAATCTCTCTGAGCTTTAGAGCCTAAGAAAGCGGAAATCTGCATTTATGTTCAGAAACCTACTTCATTTCTCCCTGTGATTGAGTGAAGGGAGATTCGGCACCGTCCAAGTACAACCATTTGCAAAATCAAGGAAATACAATACAGATTAGAAGAAATCTATTAAAGAATCCCTGTTCATTGCCTGGAATTTTTAAGAAAATGTTTTCACAGGATTCCTATCTTTAAAATACAATAGAAACCCTACCAGGGAGTCTGTCACCAGTCTGGGCTACCACTGAAAAGCACACCCTGCTCAGGTAGGTACAAGGCCCTAATTCCAAGCCAATCCTGGAAGAGGTGACAGCCCCAAGTTACACTGGGAAAGTCTGAGCCCAGCTCCCCTGCACATTCGGGATCACCTCTCCATTCCTCCCAAATGTCATCTGCACACAGTCCCTGCTCAACCGCTCCAAACACCCGCGCACCAGTGAGCCCTATTGGCAATGGGCATCCCTTCCTCCCACTATCACTTCTCTGGAGAGAAGCAGACGCCAAGAAAGGCTGGCGTGGGCCAGGAGCGCCCCTCTCCCACCTACCTTGATGATGCTGCTCCGGCGGGGCAGGCCGCCCGGCTTGCTCTCCCGCGGAAAGGGACAG
>NW_022900940.1:35554527-35559238 GCF_012274545.1 Fukomys damarensis
GACCGCCTGCCGCGGGCAGGGGACCAAACGTCCCAGGCCCGCCCAGCCCTGCACGCGGAACCGTCCCTTCCCACCCGGCCCGGGAAAAGGCCGACGGAAAGCGCCCCTTGGACTTCCCCAGCGGGTCGGGCACTTTTCACACGCTGAAACCAATTTTGTTCCTTTCCCTTGGGCTCCTGAACTGTGAGGGGTCGTGTGGCTTGCGAGGTTCGAGAGGTAAAAGAGGCAGAGCCTATTCCATGTCCTCCAAGTCGCCCCGCGCTGATGTCACTGTCGTGCCTCCCTTTCAGTAACCTTCCTGATTCCACCCTCAGGGATGCGGGCTGCTGAGTCCCATCTCAGATCAAGCTCTTGTTGGGGACTGGCTCCTACTTGCCCCTTTCTTTGTCCTCCAACCCCAGTCTCTGGCAAAGTGACGGGCCTAAAAACCAAAGATGAAGATGTTGCCTGCTCCCCTGTGTAGGTTCCTCCTTGCACCTCTTATCCTTGGAGCCACAGCCCGAACTCCATGGCTGGTACCAGAGGCCCCACCTGGCTCTCCAGCTCCGGCTCTTGCGCTTCGGCAGCACCCCAGCTCTTCCCCCACTGCTGAGCTTCCTTTTCGGGGAGCACTCTTCTCGCCAGAGTGAGGGGGCAAGGTTCTCAAGGCGGTGGACTGAAAGACTTTGCCTGCATTAGCGTGGTGTCCTAGCAAACTGCCAACAAGCCACTGAGGAAGTGGGTTTTACATACCTGTACATACCAGTCCTTGCATTAGAAGCAACGTTAAGTATTTGTTGTTCGTGGGCACGTTTTAATTCTGACCCTCAGGATTAGTGTTTTTACAAACCATCAGACAAGCTTTTATACATCTCTTGCCAGCCGGGGCCTACGCTAACAGAAATATTTTCACATTTCACATTGATATGCAACAGTATTTTAATATATTATAGTTCCATCTCTTTTTTTCATTTTTGCTTTTTTGCTTTTCGAGTTTTGTTTCAAAATAATATTTTTCTGTCCAGGGATGCCTTTGCAGAAAAACAATTCAAACAACTCAAATCTGATTCCTAATTTGCCTTATCACATTTTTAATCCAAATACCTGTGAGAATGATGTGAGGAAGGAAAGGAAACATGCTAGAGCCCTTCGTGAAGTTTTCTGATTTTGGTATAATATTTTGAAGAGTGACCTGGTAAGACCCCTGCCTATGGTAGCACTTATCCAATCACTAGGAAACTGCTAGGACAGATCCTGCAAGTCTTCTCATGAGTGCCCTAGGCCGAGAGGCGCAAGCTGAGGTTTAAACACCCAATGTTTTTATTAAACTACTATTTAACTCACCAATGACCATCAAGACAAGTACCTATCCATCTCCCTCTACACTCGCAACAAGTCAAACCAGGGAGACTTCGTGGCATTTAAATTAAAACATTTCCCAAAGCATCTTGGCAGACCTGTATCTAATGATGCCAGAAGCCCGATGCCTGTGCCAGGTTCCTTTTATCCCCCTAAGTGCTTGTCTCCCACAAGCCGATGGTCACACACCCTCTCATGTTATAGTTGTGCTTCTTCGAGGCAAACACCAGAAGGGTAGTTAGTTACCTCTTCTCAGATACAGTGGTAAGAGGCAGCGTGTTCCTCTGACATGCAATTCTCAGGTCCAGACAGGCTTTTTAATAAGATTATTTTCTTTTGTCATAAACAACATAGTAAGCAATTGTTTCTCTTCCTTTCTGCTGTGTCTCTGCAGTTACTGATTGCTTTCTATTTCTCCTAATTCATGAGTAGTATTATAAAAGAAATTGTAAATATTTTGCCAAAATTCTTCCTGAAATGTTTTCATGGCATTGTAAAATTCATAGAAGTTAGAATTAGAAAAAGAAGCTGGGTGTGGTGGCACCCGCCTGTAATCCCAGCACTCAGGAGGCTGAGCCAGGAGGATCGCTGTGAGTTCAAGACCAGCCTGAGCTACATAGTGAGTTCCAGGTCAGTCTCATCTACATAGTGAGACCCTGTCGCAAAACCAAAAAAAGCAAAACAAAAAAAAAAAAAAAAAAAAAAAAAAAAAAAAAAAGAAAAAGAGCCAAAATGTCATAATTCTTCCTTAGCAAATACTATTTAATGATTCCTTCAGACTAATATTTAGGGCAGGGCAATAAAAGATATGCAAGATGGCAATAAAATGTTCATTCTGAATAATCCACGGTGCCTATGCCAATTTATCCTATTATATGCTAAATTGGATTTTATGAGTAATTTGTTCATAATGTTTAAAGTCAAAGATAGATTAATCCCCTTCTAACACGCCAGCAATACATAGCTTTATCTGTTTTAGCCATTCTTCACGTCAGCCCATCTCAGCTTTTAATCATTGTTGCTACCCTTCACCAAACTGTCTTCCGTTTACTTGCATCATTAATCTGATGCCTAGAACTTGTGTTATTCAGCTCCCTGGTCCACAATAACCTTTCAGCCTCCCAAAATAACACTGACGCTGTTTACTGACTTTTTGCCATCGTTTATACCCTAGTAGGTTATGAATTCATATCTAGTTTCCAGTTCGCAGGCTCTAATATTACGATTTTTCCAAATCTTTCCGACTCACTGAACACTTGGTCTTCGGGTTATTTTTCCCTCATGTATTATGACAATTTTTATTTCCCAACCCTCAGTCTCATCTTATTTCCTAGATTTCTCTGAAGATGTAGTTCAATCTTTGACAGTTCATATTTGACTGCTCTCTAGATGCTTAGTGTGAGAGCAAACTACAGCAGAAAGTGGAAGATCAAAATGATTTAAGGAAATAGCAGAGTATATAAATGTTCTGGTCCACGATGTCTTCACATTTGCTTCCTGAGTCAATGCATGATGTTATTTTAATCTAGTACACTCCTACAGTTTAGATTTTTTTATTGTGATCCTTAACAACAAAAAATACATCGTGATTGTCTTTCCTCCTGGGCAGTAATATGGCAACCTAGGTTTGCCAAAAGCTTTCCCTTCCGTGCTCTTACTCTCCTTTGGCACTAAAGATCTTTCACCCATTTTCTTGGATCCATACTCTACAAGTGTATCTGGCTGCCAAGAAGCTAGGCACTCAGAAAAATGACATCAGTGCCTTCCAGTTTAGCGAGGAACCACATTGTGAATTCATTAAATTTTCTCAGTGACTATTGAATTAGGTAGCACTTTGAGGAAATCTATTCATTACTGGGGTCCAGTAGGATTATTCAATCAGCAAAAGTAGTAATATGGTAGGCTAATATAATTTGCTCTAAAAATAACTTGTTTATCACGCTGCTTTTGTAAATTCACTCTCATGTATTAGAGAATATTTATATTATTTTTTTACTGACATGCATCATTGGTCATTGCAAACTCAAATGCAGTTAGGGGCCACATAGGTACTGTGAAGCTAAAGTGATTGTTTCAAGACATTACAGTTTATGGGTGTTTTTTCTGAACAATGATATACTGTGCACATCAGATACAATTTCGGATTCACTTTTGGCTTTCTAATTTTAACAGGTCTTTGTTAATAAGAAATATTTCATGTTCCATTTAACTCTGAGAAAGATGTGTGAGCGTGTTGATAATATCAATACAACTGACACTCAGCGGCGTAGGGCAGCAGTATGGAGTGGTGGGGAACTGGGTAAACTCATGAGGACTCTTACCAGTGCCAAGAAGGAATTCTGGACCGATGCTGCCTGGATCATTTCATTTCTCCAGAAAAGCAAAAAATATAAAACTTGATATATTTTTTAATTGATTATATTCAGAGAAGGACATCCACAAGATGAGCTCTTCAGGTATTATTCTTTATAAGGTGTTTAGAAAGGCTGATTTTTTTCCCTTCCTACACAAGGCATGTTAAGCAAAGATTTGCAAATGCTTCTATTAGCAAATTGCTTCTCCCTTTCTTTGGACCTTGTCAATCTGATTTCAAGGACAGCTTTGTTTTTATGAGGTGGTTGTTTTGGTTTGGTTTGGTTTTGGTTTTGGTTTTGGTTTTGGTTTTTTAAAGACTCGGTCTTTCCATGTAGTTCAGGCTTACCTTGAACTTAGTCTGTATCCCAGGCTGGCCTCAACTCGCAGAGATCCTCCTGCCTCAGCCTCTGGAATGCTGGGATTACAGGTGTGCGCCACCATGCCCAGCATTATTTTTATGAGTTTTAGAAATTAAGTATCTGCTGACCATATCATTTCACATATCTCAGTGTGTATTGTTCAACCCTACAAGGATTCCTTTCATCTGCCATCCCACAATCACAACCCTAGAACTATTTCATCTCTAATGTTTGAAACTCAAAGACCCATTCTCTAGAAACTGATATTTCATAAGCCTAGTCCCTTTCTTTCCCCAAACTTGCCTGACAGTCTTAGCATGATCTGTACTTCCTGCACCCATCCTACTCTTTCAGTCCATCAGCACCCCAATGTATTGTTCCCTAAGTGGCCTGGGCCCCATCACTAAGACTTTAAACCACATTCTCACCAGCATCCTAGACCTTTTTCATCCTTGCTGCTCACTGCCTACCTTCTCAATCTAAAGCTGCATACGTGCAACCATGGCTTTTCTCCATACATGCTCCCAGGCTACCACTCAGCTAGAAAAAGAATCATATAACCAAACTATACTACAGGTACCTGTCTTCAGAGGATCTTTGGTGCGCCTAGGCTTTTTTTTTTTTTTTTTTTTTTTTTTTTTTTTTTTTTTTTCACGGAG
>NW_022900940.1:35559258-35569819 GCF_012274545.1 Fukomys damarensis
TCAGACAGGGTCTCACTATGTAGTTGAGACTGACCTGGAACTCACTATGTAGCCCAGGCTGGTTTTGAACTCACAGCGATCCTCCTGCCTCAGCCTCCCAAGTGCTGGGATTACAGGCGTGTGCCACCACGCCCAGCAAGGCCATATTTTATCTGTTGCTAATTGGCATTTATCTTCCCCTGAAAGTCATTATTCTTCCAATGACCTACTGGCTCTCAATCTTAGCAGTTTCCTAGGGTTCTACCCCACAGAAAATAAGCTGCCCAAAATAAGCTGCTTTAAATATTCCTCTAGTCTAACTAACCTCAAATCAGAAACCATCTGTGTATGCCGCATATAATCATTGGACTCTTCTATTCTAGTACGATTGATCTTTGGGGACCAAAAGGTTTTCTTACCTTTTTATGGTAGAAAGCAAAGTGTAGTCTTCCCTGGATGAGTGGCTAGCCCCAATAGGAACCAGACAAAAACAGAAAGGAAGCAGAGTTGTAAAGAGCAACCTGAGACTGCCTTCTCTTGGATTTGGTGTCTCAGGGCAGTGAGAGGAACAGGTGCTTCAAAGGGGAATGTGGGTATAGCTTAGAGGTTGACACTTGCCTAGTGTGTACAAAGTTCTGAGTTCCATCCCCAGAACTAAAAAAAAAAAAGTGAGACGAATAGGATCCCCAGGAGCCAGGGGAGAAGACGTTACCTCCATCAGAAACACCATGAGGGCTGGACCTATGGGTTCTAAAGAGAAGAGCCTTGTGCACCCAGCATAATGTTCTTGCTAAAGAGCGGTTTAGGCATTATAGTTCCCTCCAGTATACACTGTGGATAAAAAGGTAGTCATGAAAGAGAGAGGAGACCCTTCCACCAGGACTGCAGCCTGTGGGCTGTAACTCTCTAATTTGAAGAGGCAGAGCGGACCCCGCACAGGGGCGTCTTCCTCTGTGTATGCTGCAGAACTGGGGTGGTTCGTTCCCCTCATCTTCCCTGCTTTTCATACCACTAGCTACTTTCCTTCCACATATAAATTATTCCAGACATCCCTCGACAATCTTTCCTCAACACTCTTCTGAAGTTACACCTCCTTGCTCACCTTACCATCTCACCAAGCTTTTCTACCTAAAAAATATTCTCTTCGGATTCTGACTCTCTTTCTGTTAGCAGTCTATTTTACCTGGCTTCTATCCCCTTCTGAAACCTCCCTGCCTCCCAGAGCCCCTGGTTGACGGCTTCATTAATGCACTCAGCTGCGAGTTTGTCTTTCCTGCCTTTAGTGGAACACATGATATTGCCAACTCTCCTTCCATTGGTAAAACTCTTTCTTCCCTTGCTGAGATTCTCGGCCTGACTATGCTACAGGAATTTGTACCAGGGATTGAACTCGGAGATACTTGCACTTGTGAGGCAGGCAGTAGATCCACAGAGCTAAATCCCTGGCCCAGTATGCCTTGACTTTAATTCACCATATTTCAAACTCCATACATCTGTTTCCCTGTACGTAATATATTTTTTTTAATAGCACATTACCTGCATGGTAGCCTTTACTGATGAGCTCAGCATTAGCCTTAACTTCAAGTTTCTTTTACTCCCGTTAACTACTGAGGTGTTATAAATCAACCCAGAAACGTCTCTCAAACCCATCCCCACCGGAACAGCCTATTTACTGACTTAGCACACTTGACTTAGGACCAGGTTTGTAGCTCAGTGATACCGCGCCTGCCTTGCTAGCACAAGGTCCTGAGTTCAATCCCCGATTTGAAAAACAACAAAACCCAACTTCACTTGGATTTCTGCAGTTGCCTCCGAAACCCCGCCCGCCGCTATTCCCTCTCCGCTCCAACTGCTTCTCAGGCTACCACAGCAATTGTCCTGGGGAAATCACTGATCAACCTACAAGTCACAGACCCGTTTCTGGCATGACATACCTCACGATCTTTAGAGACACACAAAGGCCCATTGTGGCCTAACCCTCGGCTTCCTTTCTAGCGTCGCCTCCTTCCTGGATGTGTTTCCTAAATGCTGGTCCCACGGACCCGCTTCCCTGAAAAGGCCATGTAGCTTCACCCTCTCCTGCTTGTGGTGTTTGCTCGATGCAGAATTCCTTTCTCCTCTCTCTGTTAGAAAGACTAAGAGGCATCCTTCAAGAAAGCACAAAAGCTTCCTCCCTTGATAATATGTTCTTAATGCCAAAAAACATAATTAATTATTTCTGTGGGTGCTTAAAACAGTACCTACCTCTATAATGGTCCTCATTAAAATACATTGCAATCATTTATTTATAAATCTTTCACCCCTATGACCCGGAGCTCAACAGAACACATCTTAGTCTTTCCTCCAGATCAAATGTTGACACTACCTAGGACTCATCTTCAAACTTTCTGTAACAGCTCAGGACCCAATGTATTATACATCCTCAATAAATTTATAGTTTTGCCAGGCATGGTGGCGCACACCTGTAATACCAGCACTCGGGAGGCTGAGGCAGGAGGATCGCTGTGAGTTCGAGACCAGCCTGAGCTATGTAGTGAGTTCCAGGTCAGTTTCAACTACATAGTGAGACCCTGTCTCAAAAAACAAAAAAAAAAATTGTTTTTGTAGTTTTAATTAATAAATTTGTTTTACAATCTTTTTCCTTCATACAGTTTTTAAACCCTTTATTAGTTCATAAAATCTCTTTGCTTCATTCGATACACTGTATGTGTTTTATTTCATATTTTTTTCCTATTTTCCTTATTACCTGATAAGGATTAGGAGTTTAAGAGGGAAGTTTATTTTCCATTGTATATGCATTACAGTTCCAATTTTTTAATTTAAGGGTGCAGTGCTTGGCTTGTTATGGGTCCATAAAAATTATGATCCAGCTCTGAGAAGTAGGGTGTAGCAAAACCCTTCCAGACCAAAAACATCACCTCTTCAGCTTGGCAAGCTGCCCAACTCTTTTTTTAATTAGTTAGAAATTCCCACCATTAACAATGCACAGCACAAGAGAGGACAAAATCTCCAGAAGGCTGCTGTTAAAATGTACAAATTACCTGGCAAAAAGGAAGCTTCCCTAGACAGCTCCCACTTATGCACATTAGCAAAAAATTAGCCAAATGTCACCTTGTTCTTTTTGGCAGAGACACACGGAGCCCACACGAGAGAGAGAGAGAGAGAGAGAGAGAGAGAGAGAGAGAGAGAAGAAACCGGTTCATCTCGTTACCCAGAAAGTGGCAGAAGGCTCAGTACACTGCCTCCCCACCTCCCCAGTGGTGTGTGTGTGAGGGCTGGGGTCTGGGGACAGGAAGTTAGGGCCAATGAGGACAGACTGGGAGCCACTGCTGTGGTTTTTATCATTGGATTCAGTGTCTGCCTGCGGACAGAGAAACACCGAAGAGGGGCTTGGAAAGGCAGCGAGACGTGGGCGAATCCAGGCCTCGGAGGAAGTCATGGGGCTGGCTGCACAGGGGTTAGAAGGTCATTCCGGGGAGACCGGACAGCACAAGCTAAGGCATATTCAAGTTCCTCTTCTTGTCACCAGTTCCTGTGCAAATGTTTCTTGTATTGTTAAACAGTTGCTAAAAAGAAATGTGGAAGAAGCCTTAAATGATCTTTTAATATCACGTGAACATATAAATTGAAGATCTTCAGCCTGATCCAGACAAGCACAAGAACAAGAAATAGAAAAGATTTGGCCATAGGAATTTCAGGCTGCCCAGAAAGGAAATCTCCCTTGCTCTGTCATCAGGCACTGAGATGCATTAAAACTGAGGCCTTGGGATTTCCCTTTCACAAGGACCTGCAGAATAGAGTAGGTAGTTATCTGCCAGGGTTAGTATGAGCAGTCCTGAAGGCAAAAAGCCACAATGCGTGGCTCCCTGCGACCTTCTCATTCTGGGTGTTCAACTTTTTCAACCTTGTTTTGTCTTGTTTTCAATGCTTCCTTGTCTCTATTTAATGGAATTACAGTTTGTCGAGCCATAACGAAATGTTTTAATCCTCTTCCAAACACATGTATTTCTCACCTGCATGATCAATTGCCTATCATTTTCTGTCTCGAAATTGCGTGTCTTTGTCGGCATACAGTTCCAGTTTGAGTTCAGATGTTTCACTGGTCCATTTCTTCCTACCTTTTAAATTAGTTTCCCTTTTTCTCTTTATCACTGAACCAGCGATCCTGGGAATTCGCTCCTCTGGGAGGATTCTCTATTTACTAAGTTATAAAATGGCCTTTTTACCCCTAATATGGTAACTTCTTTGATGTACACTTGCTGTTCGTAACAGGGGTGATTAAAATGTCTAGTAGAGTACAATGTTTATGTGATTGGAGAACATGGAGTAATTTTAAAACACTCTCAATCTTCAGTTCTGGCAATGGGTACCTTGAAGTTTTAACTCCATGTTCTATGAAAAATAACATTTGGCTTTTGTTTGTTTTGTTTTAAGCACCAACCATATTTTCCAATCTCTAACTGAGCTTCCTTGCCTCTGCAGATACTTTGTAAATTGAACCACCCCTATTTTTTTTATCCATTTGTCTTTCTACAAAGACCTTATTAATCTACACTGACATTTCAGCCATAAAAATGACCATTTCTGCTATGTCTCTCTTTTCCTTTTAAACCCTCAGTTTAACTCTCAGGTCTTTTATAAACCCTTTCCTGTGCAGTAGTGTGTAAACATTTCAGTCCCACAGCCTACTGCTCCCACCAATACTTGAAGGGGGGTTCGACCCTTCTGTCTAATGCACGGTATGAGGAATGGCCGTGTGACTCAGCCCCCAGACTTGAGATGCTCGGGCTGGGAGTGTGAAACAGAGCCCTTGGTGTTTCGTCACTTCTAGATGTAAAACAAATGCTTTAAACTCTGAGGACTTCATTTTCTTCCATGGTCACGCAAAAAGAAACGTGGTGGTTGGTCTTCCTAGCTGATTCTCAGGGTAGGAGGCACAGCAACACCCGCAAGCTTTAAAGGACAGTATGAATACTGATTTCAAAGGTAACACCTTGAATGCATAAATTTCCCCCAAAGTCCACAGGACATCTCTGACACATACAGGAAGCCGAAGCTCATCTATATATTAACGCGTTCCCTTTCTCACCGGTCCCCTTAAAATAAGTGAGCTTGGGGTACAATATTTTGTGATAAAAATTTCTACACACCCAAATTCCATAGTCTCAGCCAGTAGCCCCCTTATTTCCATTTTGAAAATAGTAAAATGCCTGTTCAACCAGGGAATATGGATATTTGTTGGAATACACAGGCTACATCCCTTTCTTCAATGCTATTAGCAACCAATTTCTCCATATTCCACTGGCTCGGGAATTGTTTGTACACCCACTCATCCATCAACACAGCGTGTCATAAAAACTTTGTAGTCTTTCTAAATACAAGCTGATAATTCTGAAGGATAGAACAAAGAGCATCGAGAGTAGAGCATCTAAACTGGGATCTCACTGAAAAATAGGGGGGCTATCTCAGCAACCAGACGGTCTGGGAGAAACCCACTCCCAAATCCAGAAAGGTGGGCAAATGTAGTTATCTGGGTTGGGAAGAAGATTGTTTCCAAGTACCAAAATGGAAGAAAAAGGAAACCAAAATGAAAGAAAGCGTGAGTAGAATTGGAGCTTCCCTTATGTGGCTAGTTCAAACACCCTGCCTGCTTCTGGAATTCTAAAGAGGACACTGGGGAGGAGAAACTAAGTACTTAGTTTCGTTTCCTGGGCAAGTTCGCATAACTCCAGGCCTCCACATCAAGACACATGGGTGCCATGGGATAAACAGGGTATCTGAGAGCAGCGCATATCTTTTCCAAGGTCTGAACACAGGCCTTTCAAAGTGGGGCAAACAGGGACCCTAAGGTGGGCCTCTTTCAGATTCAGGCTTTATGGACTTAATCGTAAAGATTCTGTCTCCAAGCCAGGTATGGTGGTGCACACCTGTAATTCCAGTACTCAGGAGCCTGAGGCAGGGAGATTGCTGCAAGTCTGAGGCCGGCCTGGGCTGCATAGTGAGCCCGAGGCTAGCCTCAAGTACAAAGTGAGACAGTACATAGCAGCTGTACTAAAAAAGAGAGGGTCAACCTGACCTCAAAGAGAATTAGAGTCCATAGGTGGAAAGCAAAACATACTCATCCTCAGAGCCAATGCCCTCCTCAGTAAGGGACGGGAAGGTAAGAATAGGAAGAGGGACAGTTTGCACACATTTATTCCTATTTTACAGATAAGACACCAAGGCACAACCAAAATTTTATAGCACACTAAGGGCTAAGTGTGGCTCCAAAGCCCATTAACCTAATTACTACATCATGCAGTGGAGTAGAGGGTGCCCTCCTCAAAAGTACAGCCCAACAGAATGGGTAGGGGTGGGGATACCTGTATACTGCTACTGTTTTCAACAGACTGAGACCCAGGTCAGTCATCTAGGTAACTCTTCTTTGCCAGAGGCACCATAGGGCTTAAAGAACACCCTCCCTGCTGCAGTCTCTACCTTCTTCCCTTCCTGAGATCACTACACAAAGAGACATCTCGGACTGTTTAAACAACACCACTGTCTTGGTACAGCCACATGGATTAGCCATGCAGCTCAGAGGAAAACTGGTGAGCACTTATGCACTAAGTCAGATTTCAAGGACTTCTTGTACCACAGAAACTCTCACATACAGCTATTGCTGCTGTCTGCATTTTACAAATGGGAGGGTTAAGAAGGCTCGGAATGGTGAAGTGACTTGCCCAACATGAAACCACAAGCAAGAGACAAGCCAATCTCAAAGTCAAGCTGTGAAGGCTGTTCCTGTGTACGTTAACTCCACCCTGCCTGCAGCAGCTCTGTTCCCCAGGATGCGCTGAGGTTTACTACCTCCTTCACTCCCCAAAACAAAGGCTGAGTCTTGTACCCCAGGATGATAAGAAGGTGTGGCCTAGGCAGGGAGGAGAGAGGGAGATTAGGAGCAGAGCTTACTTTTGCTCCTCCAGGTGCTCCTCCCACCCAATCCGTGGGGCATGAGCTGAGTACAGCTGTTAAACACCTGACCTCTAGCTCTTCTGGAATTAACAGATGAACACTTCATGTTGAGTGAAGGAGACAAAGGACAGAATTTCACCCTGAACAGGAGAGAAGTTGACAAGCAAACCAGAGAGCTTTCTTGAAACTTCCTGGCTGGAAGAGGATCTCATTTAGATGATAGAATGACTTATCTAGAAAATTCAGCAATCATCCCAATTGGCTTGTAATTAAAAAGAAAAAAATGAGTCCAGCAAAATCACAGAATAGAAAGAATAAGCAGGACCAGCTATATAGTTTGTGAGGGTTCTTTAGAAACTGAAAACACAGGGCCTCTTGTTCAGAAACTGTTAAGAATTTTAAGACAGTGACAGCAGGGCATTAAAACAAGTTCTGAGATCAGGAGCCTTGGCAACTGCCGCGGCCATCATGTCCTTGAAGCCTGCCCTGGATCAAGGTACAGACAGGAGAAGCTGGCCAAGGGTAGGGAGAATCTCATAGAAACAAAATTATAATTGTAGATCTCAGTACTAAGGGCATATGGCAGAGACTTTAGACAATCAAGAGGGAGACTGTATAGATGAAAATAGAAGGAACGAAGTATATAAAAATAGACGCGTGGAAAGTATGGAGTCATAGGGCAATGAATTATAAAAGATCCTTTTTAATTGTGCAAATTAATCAGAAAAATGTGCTTGAGTTAATGCAGCAAACAACAGCATAAAATCTATGAAAGTATATTCTCATTCCACAACATAACAATACAATTATAATTAAGTAGTGAAAATAGAATTTTGTAGTGACACAAATTCAAAATTCCACCCTACATAGAGGAAAACTATAGTGACAAAAAATTTTAAATATCATGAGATGCTGGCAGCAGTGTATTAAGTGTATTGTAAATATATACATGAGAAAATTAAAATAGAAATATCATAAATGCATTCTGTACCTAAAAATCCCTAAAATGGTAGTAATAAGCTAAAAAAAAGTAAAAAAATAAAATAGCAATTTAAAAAAATAAAACAATATAACAGTAGTTTTCATTTTGACCAAATGGGCAAAATGATAAATGAATGATCAAATGAAAAAGAGAAATTACAGATTAATGTAATCTGTAAAAAGACAAAACAGCATAGATTTTGTTAAGTGCTAGCCATTGTTCTTAGCTATAGGTATACAGCTAACTTGTTTAATAATCATGTTTATCTGATTTCTCACAAATATAGAATAGAAAATGCATACTCAAAAAAAACAGAAAACATTACTAATTCCTGACATAAAATAGAACATTGATGCATTAACTGGAGATTTATCTAAGCTTTAAAAGAATAAATGATTCCTTGTACTACTTAAATTGCTCCCAAAATATATGTTTTAAAGTATGACATGTTTCCTTCAGGAATTTTATTTCAAAAGCAAGTCTGTTGAGGGCCGGGGACTTAGCTCAGTGGTTCTGCTGCCTGCCTTGAAATCTCAAGGACCAAAGTTCGATCCCCAGTACAAAAGAAAAAGCAAGTCTGTTGAGTCCTCAAAGTTGGCAGAGCTAGGCAATCACACCAAGACACAAAGACGTAAGAAAATCTTGGCAAACAAAACATAATAGGGTAAAAGATTGTCCAGTGTGAAAGAAGCAGGATTTATTCAAGGAATGTGAGGTTAATAAATTATAGCAATCTATTTTACAATTAATTATAAGAAATAAGTAAAATAAGCATAGGTACTTTAACAGTAAAAACCACAATGTGTTCTAAAAAGAAGAATTCTAGAAGGCAGAAGGAACTTTAAAAGGCTGTTTTTGGCAAGTTAAAGTGGCTATACCTAGATAATAGAAATAAAATTAGCCATTAAAGTATCAGATAATTTCCAAAGGATCAGAGGATTTACGAGTCACAAAATTCAATGGCAATCCTTTATACTGATGACACACCATTAGAAAAATAGAGTCCCTATTAAAATAATGAGAAAAAAGTAATGACTCAGAACAAAGTTAATTTTTTTTTAAACTGTAAAACCCAGATGGAAAAACAAAGGACAATATAATGAAGCAGAAATCACGCACTTGGAATGACTAAAATTAGAGTGAGAATGTGTTTAAGTTAATAAAAAGATTTAATGTATTATTAAATCAAGCTCCCATAACATAATAAATGGAAGTTTATCCATGGATTATACATATCATCTGAATGTTAAAGAAATTAATTTTACTTAGGTATGTGATTATATTCGTGTTGTATTTCTAGTGTATTTTAAATTATTAATTATCAAAAACATAGGAATTAGGCATGGATAGTTAGGAAAAATAATTAGTTGAATAAAAAATTTAGAAATGAATTAAGGATGTTAGATTAGTACTGTCCAAAAGAAATATAACATGAGCCATATATGTAATTTAAAATTTTCCAGTAGTCACACTTTAGAAGCCCAAAGAAACAGATGGAATTATTTTTATCCAATATACCAAAAATATCATTTCAACATATAATTAACAAAATTATTGATATTTATATTCCTTTGATCTCTTCAAAATTCAATGTGCACATATACACATTTTTATACATACTGCACATGTTAAATCAGAGTATTGTGATTAGTTGCTACCATACTGTACAATACAACATAGGTAATGGTAATATTGAACAAATTGTTTATATATTTATATGTGGAAAATATATATACACACATAGATATAAATGACTCTAAAGAAAGATGTGAGTACAAGTATCATCGCTGTAGTATTATTTATCATATTAATATACAGGGAAAAAAATCCAAGTAGCACTAAGTAGAGGCCAAGCAAGAAAAATGTGTAATTAACAACATAAAATTCAGTAGCAAGTCTAGAGATATTGTTAACACACCCATGATAGGATGGAGATACAGCTTAGTGAAAGCATGCATAAGATCCTGGCAATCCTCAGTACCACACACTCACACATACACACACGGAAAAACACACACACACCCACACGCACAAGCAAGGCTGCAAAATTACCTAAAGTAAAAATGTACTTGGTTATAGAAATGAATTATTGCATAGAATACTATACTATTACATTCATCAAATGTTGCAGGGCAATTTCACGTTAATCATGTTTAAATGGATTTAAGATTTCTCATATACTTTTGTTTATGAAGAAAGGCAAGGAAATGCTATATACTACATTGCAACATGACCACAATAATTACAAAACTTGGGTTATACAGTGCAATTGCACCACGCATTTGACTTGGGGAAATTCAGCTAGACTTCAGCTTTCTTTGATGTAGTTAAAGATACTCTCAAATAATGTTTTGTCTTTCTCACTTGGGATTGCAGAAGAAATTTAGTCCCAATTTAGTCCCAAGCATCCATTTGTAGAATGCAAGGTCTTGACTTCTCTCCCTGGCATCTGGAATTTGTTAGTTATGTACCATCTTTGGGAAAATTGAAGAAACAGTCACTCCAATCATTTCATGTGTTCTGTGGTTCAGAAGAGGAATCCTAGTAAACATAGTATTAGAAATCACTGAACTGTACATTTAAAACACTTAAAATGGATTTTAGGGTGTGTCAATCATACCTCAGTGATTTTTTTTTTTTTTTTTTTTT
>NW_022900940.1:35569928-35610483 GCF_012274545.1 Fukomys damarensis
TTTTTTTTTTTTTTTTTTTTTTTTTTGAGACAGGGTCTTGTCTCAACTCGCAGGGATGCTCTTGCCTCAGCCTCCTGAGTGCTGGTATTACAGGCATGTGCCACGACACCCGGCTCAGTGAATTTTTTTTTGACCAAAACACTGTCTATTAGAAAAGCAAGTGGTTTCCCATGAAAGAAAACCGGACACCAAGACTGGAATGCATTGTTGTCCAATAGAACTTTCTACAGTGATAGACATGTTCTTTATCTGCACTATTTAATGCTGTGGACATGGCCTGCCTAAGTGACACTGGTTGCTTGTTTGCCATGTGAAATTTGCCAAGTGTAACTGAGGAGCTGAATTTCTTCTTTTATTTGGTTTTTAATTAAGCTTAAATAAGCACTTGTGGCCAGTGGCTACTCTCTAGGATAGTGTCGTCACAGAGAATTTTTATTAGAGATGCACCTAAAGAGATTCACCAGGGGTCAGCTGACCTCCTGGAAATTATTTCAGGAAAATACTGGCCATAGTGGAGTCCCAAAGACAATGATTTCACCGAAGGAAAATTGAGATCTCTTTACTCTCCCTGGGAAACCACACTCCAACTCAACTCATTTTCATCCCCACCCACACCTCATCAAGAGCCCTGAGAGAGAATTTCAACTCCAAGGGCTGCTTTGTATTTCAGCTTGGGAAACACTTCCTCCATAGATGAGGAAAATAAGATCCCAAAATAGTTTAATTGCTGTGGTTTTATGCCTTAGGCTCCATAGGCTCAAGGCACAAACCCTGGGGGCTTCTCAAAGGCTGCAGAAAATGTTTCAAACCTCAAGATAACAAAGTATTGGCTTAAAAATACAAAGAGAAAAAGGCAAAATCAATGATCATTTTCATAGAAATTTTGTTAAAAACCACCTTTGTGTTCAATAGAAAAAAGTTATAATTACTGGACTTGTCTTTAACACAGTTAATACAATGAGGGCTGAGGTCCATCCATAGCACACAGGGCATTTGCAGACTTGATACAGAGGTCTCTCCATTAGCTTTATATTTTATATTCAACATGAATTTTAACACAGTAGTATTAATCATGGGTGCTGTTTTTTTTTTTTAATAGTTTAAACTGCAGCCCTTTCATTAGGCAAGGGAGGATAACACACACCCACACAATTCTATCTTTCTTGGGACTGATTGTTGGAAATGTGTATCCCTAACACACTGTGTCATATTTATGTATTCTAACCCTCAACACTGGAGTATTCTGGGTTTTGCTTGTACGATGCTTTGAAAAGGAGGGAAAATTCACGCTTAATTTTCCTTCCTTTGTCTAAAAATATATTAGCTATACACATATGAAATATAAATATTTTTTTTTTTTTTTTTTTTTTTTTTTTTAGTACCAGGGATCGAACTCTGGGCCTTGTGCTTGTGAGGCAGGCGGCGGAACACTGTGCGAAGTCCCCGGCCCTGTGAGACACATTCTTACATTCCTCAGGTCAGCTTCGTTTGTCTACCTCCTTGATAGATGCCACTATGTTGATCACACCACTAACAAGAGTGCACAAGGCAGAGGCAGCAAACCTTTTAGAGACTGAGCGCTCAGACTGCAACCCAAAACCCACTTATTTATTACAAAGCGCCAACACTGCAGTTAAACCTGGATGCGGAGGTTTTAGTTTAGGAAAAACACAACTCATACATTAAAGGAAAAACACAGTAACAGAGCTTTCATTTACATAAACAGCCTGCTGCAGCACGTGCCCCTTTTGCCATCACTGATATAAAACATGTCGATGTGTAAAACAAGTTTGACATTCGCCGAATTTAATCACTGTCTATTTGTCTTTCTGGTGACCTTGAACCTTCATATTTTTGGGTGTCATTATATCTCTTAAAGTCCAACTTGAATGTTACATAAATTTGGCCATTTTGCCAACATTAATGTGCTCCCCGCAGCCCCATTCCACTTGAATAATTTCTTGGATTCCTATTTTGTGAAAACTACTGCAGGAGCTTTGAATATTCAAACTGAGATTCAAATAGATACTGTATTTTGTTGTCAGAGTCTATCAGTGGAAACTCTTCTGGACTTGTGGTCAAAGCTAGTTCTTTATTTCCGTGTCAGATGCTCCTCCTGACAAAGTATTCTGTCATTCCTATGGATTTCTATTAATTACTCAAAGTATATACCGTGCTTAACATGTGCCTTAAGTACTAGACATACATTAACCTACAGGTCCCAAGTGAGCTTGTGAATTAGAGACTATTATCATCATTTTCATTTTACAGATGAGGAAATGGAGGCGGAAAAGTTAAGAAACGTATCCAAGATCACACAACTAGCCTGTAGCAGAGCTAAGATTTGAGCCTGGCTCCAGAGTATGTCCATTCAGCCATTGCGCCGTACTGTTTGCTACTACAACTCAGCATATAAGGGTCTCTCCATAGTCTATTTCAGATTCCCAGTCTCCAGGCTCCAGAGAGGCCTCTGGTCATGTCGAGGTGGAAAGGAGTCCATGGGGGAAAAGCCTGGAGAGGACAGAGGCACCAAAATGGTTCTCGGGCTTGAGGAGTCTCCCAGGTGAGAGGCAAGCCCAGTGCTCTCTGTGAAGCGTCCTTGACCAGCCCCAGGCCATGAGCTGCCAGGAAGGCAGAGCTCCGTGCTCTCCCACCAACAAACCACTGCAGACCCAGAGGCGCAGTTTTGGGAAGCCTCAGTCAATTAGGTTTTTGCCCTCCAGTGTTTTTTCTCCTCCTAAATACTGCCACATTCAAGGACATTAACAGAATAAAGATTGTCAGAAAAGGAGAAGATACATGAACATCTGAATAAGTCTGCTTTTAACAACAAACTGAGCCAGGGCACCCTCAACCCTGGAGGCTTTCCCAGCAAGATTAATCAGCCTCTGAAATCAAATGAAAACAAACCAAGGCCAAAGAGCAGTAAATCAAGTCCCCAATCACCGCACAGTCTGAAAGTTCAGCCTTGGCTCTTACATCAAACAGTATTCAGCATTTTGAAAAACAAGAAAACAAGGTAGGGAGGTAGGTGTGGTGACAGCATTACTTCAAGGAGAGGATTTCATTCATGTTCAACTTAAATAAAATGAAAATGCTCGCTGCAAAGAAGTTGAATGACAAAGAATTTATCCAAGTGGTTGATAGCCAAGGATCCATTTATTCCCTGTCCTACAAAATTCTCTCAAAAATTGAGTGAATTTTCATTTTTATGGTATTCCCAGGGAAATCAACTTTGAGGTGGAGATTAATTGGTTGAACTTTATTAGAAGTGTTCTTGAAAACACCACCTATAATACGTAAGAGAAAAGAGCTGGATTGGGAGAGGCAGAGGCTGGGCTCTGATGCTGTCACCAGAGAGGCCTCAGGCAGCCCCGTGGAGAGATTAGGAGCTGGCCCAGCCCTGCAGAGTTGTCCCAAGTTGGGACAAGCAAGGGAGCTAGGGTTCATACCTCTCCTTTAACCAGTTATGAGATGTGCCCGGACGGAGGGCACATTGGAGAGAAGCAGCTCTCTCCAAATTCTGAAGAGGTTTGAGAGCCGACTATCTCACAGCAGCCCTAACAGTTGGGGGACTAAGCGCTTCTGTCCCAAGAACCAATCTGTGTGATCGGTGCGATGCAGGACAGCCCTGGCACACTTAGCTTTCACAAGGTATGTATCTGGAGGGGAGGCATGCTCTTCTTAACCTTACTGTAAAAGGATAGGTCTGGATTATTTAGTCCCTCCCCCTAACAAAGACAAGGTTACATATTAAATCTTGGTCGTGTATGCAATTTAGGGCATATTGTAACACACACACACACACACACACACACACACACACACACACACACACACACACACACACACACACACACACACACACACACAGAGTTTGTTCTCATTCAGCTGCTTAAAAGTGGGGTCCTCCTAAAAAGATTACATATGACCATTCTTTCCATCACAATCACTGGACTAAAGCCTGGGTATGTCAAGTGGGAAAACAGGCTTCATGTGTAAGACTTTAGAGGTAGAAGGGGGATAAAATCAGGGAACAAATGATTTGTACTCACTTTTCCAATTCCAATGCTGGAACCACAGTTGCTACTTAGTAATAGGTGTCTAACAAGAAATTAAAATAACATCATCCTAGCAGTTTAAAGCATAGGACCTCTAAGTAGTACTTTTCCAAAATTTCTTGATTCATTCAGGAGAGCTGAAAATGGCATACTCCACGGGGGAAATCTTGGAATGGGGATAAGGAATACCCAGAAGAATGAAATCTAGAGACCTACAAATCTGATTAGAATGCACAGATTACGAGATAAAACATTGATCCCCCTTGTGAGCCTCATGAATATTTTCATTGACCTTTTCATCATGATAGATTTTTTAAAACCACCTGAAAAGTAGAAACTTCAACAAACCATCTAGAAGATTTTCATGCATATTCTGACTTAGAATGAGCCAACCTAATCTTGTTTTCAATTTGCTAAAGAATGTTATTGACCTACTCTAAGGTTACTGCAACCCTCAGTCCCCAGGAGTCATTTCCACCCAGGTTAAAAATGAGATTATTGTTCACTGAAATAGAACATGTTAGGAAAGTTCTGGGGTAAGTGAAGAAGAGACTGATAACCAGGTTGTTCAACCTCCAAGTTTTTAGAAAGAAGCCAGTTAGGAATCTCAGATGGAGCAGTAACTTACACTTCACTAATGAAAGAAAGAAAGAGAGAGACAGAGAGAAAAAAAAACAACTTAGAGATGTCCGTTCAGCAGTGAAACATTAAAGTCCAAAGCACAGTATTACTCGTGCTCCACTTCTGACTCACATTTTCAGAAATAATCTGTCTTTAAATGTTGCTTCACTGGCAAGAGTATAGAGCGTAACTTTACTCTTGTTTTGTTGGGTTATGAGCCAAGTTTAGTTTCTCGCTTTCGATAGTGTGCATTTTGGGTGATCTATTTGCACACGCAACACCCTCCTGTACATTAGAAACGGACCTGTATGACAGAGCCTGCGATTTAAGAAATCTCTATAAAGCCAGACATAGAATTTTTTATAGTAATCTATTACTTCCATTGGGAAAATACTTAATGCTATCAAAGTAAAAGACATTTTATATAACATATATTATAACGCTTTTTAGCATGCATAGGGACAAGCTGATGACAACTGTTTACATACAGTTAATTTTACTTCTGAAAATGAAAACAGAAAAATGGCTGTGCAAATGTCAATGACTGTCTCCAATATCAGTATAAGGGAGAAAACTGTCCCTGTCAGTCCTGCTCAAAAGTATCCGTTTCCAAGAAACGTTTCTATACGGGCCCAGTCTTCCACGACTACTCCCTGCTCTGAAGTTCAGTGGAAAGTTAGTGTTAGTTCACTGATCCTGGCCCTAAGCTACATCCTGCCTTGTGTTTTATGGCCTTTGGAATCAGTCAAAGGCAGGCTTGTTCCCCCATCTTCGTCTTATCAATGAAATGGACACCGACCCTGTTCTTTCAAAGGACTGCTATAAGGACTGATTAACTAATGTAAACAAAGCATTTCCTACATGGCCAGGCTCACGGTAAGGGGTGGAAAAGCAATAGCTATTATTACAACTCGACAGTTGTACGTTATATACAAGTTAATCATTTAGATGGGAAGTGTCATAATATCTGCTCTGTGTGTGTGTGTGTGTGTGTGTGTGTGTGCGCATGTGTGTGTTCTGCTGGAAATTGAACCCAGGGCCTCACAGCTACTGAGCTACACCCCCAGATCTTGCAGCTAATTTTTAAATGGTTGACTAAAAATATATAAAAGAGAACAACATGTTAACAACTGATAAAGTCAGATGAAGTATTTATAGATGTTCATTCTAATTTTTTCAAATTTGAGTTTTTAAAAATAAAAAAGTGAAGGCAAAACATAAATCAGATTGTGTAATTTTCTTACTTAAAATGCTAAAAAGAACTTACCTGTCGGGGCTGCGGATGTAGCTTAGCGGTAATGTGCCTGCCTTGCAAGTACAAGGTCCTGGGTTTGATTCCCAGTACCGCCAAAAAAAAAAAAAAAAAAAAAAAGTTACTTGTGTACTTGTACACATTTATATTTTCAGGCCTACTCTGACCATTTAAGCAGTTGGACACTCCAGACTTCACAATGAACATATTAGCTCATTGTCACAGTTCTGTCACAGAGGGTTTAACAGTTTTCCCATTTTATGCATAATTTCCTGCTCTTCAATCTTTAAGTCCATCCTGTAGCTCTTAAAATCTGCTTTCAACCCAGCCTCTGTTCTGCCTCATCGACTTTCTCTTTCTGGCTTGCTGAGAGGCTGTTCCATGATCGTGTTGATTCCTTGATATTTTCAACTTTAAAATGCAACCAATTAATACCTATTTACGATAAAATATAAATGCAGACTATACCGAAGCATAAAAGAACAAGTAAGGCTGACGTCTTCACTTCATCGCCCTCCACGTATACTCCACGCCTCCTCTCCAACAGCTTCCTACATTTCTATGTTTGTTTATCTTTAAAAAACTACATTGTTTCTTTCTTTTTGCTTGCAGGACACAGCATTTACAGTCTTTGTGTGGAGCTGGTACGCCGACATAACACATCTTAACTCTTCCTTTCCTCCCTTCCCCATCCCTCTTTCTCTTGATCCCATTCCCCTCTGACAAAGATCTACCTCCCCACTTTCTATCATCCATCTTTAATTTGGCTCTTTATTTATAACTTAGTTTTTTTCATATAAGATAAACCGTGTGTTATTTAAGCTTGTGTGTCTGATTTCTTTTACTCGACATTCTGGTCTCAAGGTGTATCCATTTTCCTGCAAATGACTCACGAGTATCTCTACTTCTTTACGGCAAAGTCGTGCTCCATTGTGTGTAAATACCACATTTTCTTCATCCATTCAGCTCTTGATGGGCATATTATAAGCTGCTTCCAAGGTTTGGCTATTATGAGTTGTGCTCTTACCTTATTTCTTATTTTATTACTTTGGCTTAGACTTTTACAATAATGTACATGAGTAATGTTTACAAATATCCTTAAATTATTCCCCATTTTCCCTTTTAAATCATATTCTCAAATTTAAATTATATGTCCATGACAGTCTTTGCCAAAATAAATTCTCAGCAATGAAATTACTCTAGCTTCCCAAAGGTAAGAGAATTAATCAATTGTGTGTTTCAATTCCTCAAAGGCAGAAACTCTTCTTCATACAGTGGTACCTCGGTTAATGAACTTAATTTGAGCTACAATTTTGGAAAAGACGGCCACATTTGCATATGTGTGGGAAAGACGTGCCACACTTATGTGTGTCACCTAACGCAGAGTTTGCCAACAAAAACAAAATTTTGCCAAATGCTTCTTTTTGAGAACCAAATGATTGCCAACAAAAGCGTTTGTGAACCCAGGTACCACTGTACTTCGTAATTCCCTTTGGACTTAGTCATTCACATTTGCTATTTTTACCTGTGCGCTGAAAGGACCGAATAAAAGTTACACCTTTTGGAGAAGCGGATCATTACTACCACAAGTTAGTTTTAGTGTCCTAGAAATGCTTTGATTATTCTGCAACATTACTATAGGAAACAACACAAACCCTCATCTCTTCATCCCATTCCCCTTTGAGGAAAGATCTAGCTCCCTAATTTTATTATCTATTTTTTATTTTGCTCTTTATTTATAATTTATGTTTTTCATATAACAGCAAAACTGAACAGCCCGACCAGTTTGGTAATTTTAGGCCCACTGTGACTAAAATTAGGCAATGTTCCTACAATAATTTGTTGTTAGTCACATTTCTGTCATTGTGAAAAACATAGATAACATAAACAACTTAAAGAAGGAGGAAAGATTTACATATTTTGGCTCCCAGTTTAAGAGGTTTCCACTGTCGGCTGGTTCCATGGCTTCAGGCCTGTGATCAGGCAGACATCATGATGGAGAGGCAGGGGAGGGTAGAGCTCCTCACCTCGTGGTAGCCAGAAAGCAGAGAGAGAAAGAGAGCAGGCGCCGGAGAAGACTCGATCTGGAGAGCATGCCCAGCACACCTGTGAGGCCCCAGCTCCTGTTTCCGTCACAGCCCAATAATACCATCAAATCATAGTCATCGGTGGGTTTGAAGTCAGAGCTCATGATCGAATAGCCTTCCCGAAGCCCATCCTCTGAACACATGAGACTTCAGGGGGAAAGTTTAGAGCCAAACTGCAACAGGTGCCAGCTGAAAAGACACATTGTCTAAGTCTTAAACGTTTTGCTGTCACTACTGCATAACAAGTCTTTAATTTTCTGTCAGACTAAATTTTGAGTCAAGAGTGTTCAGTTGTATGGTCCCAGGCCAAAGTTCATATAATCCATCACCTTATTAAAAACTTATGAGGGTGACATTAGGTCGCAATAAAGATTCTTCAGCCAATGATTCCAGTTAAGTGATTGAATCATCAAACATTTTCAAATTCCTATTATGTACCAATCTCTGCGCTGTCAGAGGCCGAAACCGGTAAGTCAGCTAGAATCCCTCCAGTCGAGAACTTTCCTTGTGAGAGACTAAATATTTATATTTCAATATACTTTTCTGGGTTTTAGCTTCTATTATTTACATGTGCTCCTGGACTTACAATAGGGTTACAACCTCATAAACCTATCTTCACTCAAAATTATGCTAAGAAGCACTGAACATGCCTAACTTACTGATCACCATCAGTAAGACTAGCAATGCAGTCTCCTGCAGAGGACTGGTTGTCTCCTCCCTGTCCCTTTTCAGCATTGTGACAGAGTACCACACTGTATTTCCATCACTTTTGATCACTTTGAGCCAAAGTCAAAATTCAAAGTATGGACTTCTCCCCAATTGATTTTGCTTTCACCTCGTCAAAAAATTGAAAAGTCTAGGGGCTGGGGATTTAGCTCAGCAGTTCGGTGGCCTGCCTTGCAAGCGCAAGGACCCGAGTTCAATCCCCAGTAAAAAAAAAAAAAAAAAAAATTGAAAAGTCATACACTGAACTGTCAAATTGGAGACAAATTTTCACAATTAAAATATATGAAGTAGCAACAATATTCAAATCTGCTAAAATCCATTTATTCTAACAGTGACAGTGGGACTCATTCCTTGTAAAGGGCTTCTATAATGGATCATTCCTATTTGCTATATTCTCCAAAAAGATAAATCCTAAAATTTTTTTTGCCAGCATTAGATTTATTTATTTTTAAGTATTTTTTTGTTTTTTGTTCGTTTTGTTTTTTGTACCAGGGTTGAACTTGGGACCTTGTGCTTGCGAGGCAGGTGGCAGAAACACTGAGCTAAATGCCCAGACCTATTTTTAAGTCTTTATTGAGTTAATTGTTATAAACACAAATTAACAGCCAGAACAGATACCAAAAGAATATAAAACACATAGAACAGTTATACTAAATTGAGCAGGACATAACCTTAGCAGGTATTAACTTCTACCTATGAACATCATTTAGTGATTTATACAATGCTTACTATAAAAAATGATAGTATAGTTACCAGATTACTATGAATGACAATCATATAATCCAAATAATCCAACGAAATTGGTGCTTGTTTTCCAAAAATTTTTTAAAAATTAAAAAAAAAAGCCAGGGATTTAGCTCAGTGGTGCCTCTGCCTGCCTCTCAAGTGCAAGGTCCCAAGTTTGATCCCCAGTACAAAAAAAAAAAAAGATAAAATAAGCTGGTTTCTATCTACTTCTATAACAGTCTTCCTGACAAAGAATCTTGTGCTAAGGACTGAACATGACACATTATACCTAAAACATTAGAAGGATTGGAAGTCACTGGGCTTAAAACAACCCAAACTGATGCTTATACATTATGTTCATGGAGTTACAGGGGGGAAAAGCCATACTAATAGAAAGTAGGTTCAGTGGTTTATTAACTGATGTTTTTATCAGTCTAGTAAAACCAGCACTCATTCACAGTGTTGATAAGAGCCAATGTGATTGTAGGACACAATCGATAGAGTCTATAACAGGACCTAGAGGATATTTAATCAAACGGTGTCAACATCCAACTCTGCACCAGAGTAAACGAAGTCATTTTTTTTCCTCTTAGAGTATACATTTTGGAATGTAAGTTTACATTTGTGATGTATAATTAAACGGTATCATTTTGTGGAGTTAAGAAGGTTAAATCTCTATTTCCCTGGCATTATAGACTCCTTTTTCCTTATATTTTTCAAAGAATATATTTTCATCATCTTTCCCAATGAGCCTCATAATTAATTATCTTCTGTGTCTGAGTCCATAATTCCATAGCTAGGATTAAAGTTATAATTTTTAGTTTTTGTTTTTATGATTTCCCCCTATTGTGACTCTTTTTTAAAAAATGATGTCGTTCCAATTTTAGTATATGTGCTGCTGAAGCGAGCACTTTGAAAATGATGTCTAGACCTTTTGTGACTTGTGATTTTCCTCAATGTGTCATTATATAAAAGGGGAGGATTTATAAGGAAAATGTTATGGAGGCTGGCTGACCATTTCTTGCTATTCCAGTAGCCAGCACTCAGGGAAAAAAGAACATTTCAAAGAGAGTACATACCCTAAAATTATATTATCAGATCATAAATTTAAACCTGAGCTGTATATTAAGGGAGAAACATGAATAAAACCTAGACACTTTTACAGTTTAAAATTGCTTTATCAAGTATAAATAAATGGCTATATTACGGAGAGTCTAAATACAATACTTAACTTGTTACATTCAGTTTGTTAAAAACTTTCCTCTCTCCAAAATAGTCAAGACTCTCACTCTCAACAAAATATCCTATTTGCTGTAGTCTGATCTCTGCTCTGTTTACCTGGCAAACTTCTTTGCTTTGTTTTTTTTGAAACAGGGTCTCACTATGTAGTTGAGACTGACCTGGAACTCACTATGTAGCCCAGGCTAGTCTCAAACTCACAGCGATCCTCCTGCCTCAGCCTCCTGAGTGCTGGGATTACAGGCGTGCGCCACCATGCCCAGCTGCCTGGCAAACTTCTTTATATATCTGTGGTTGTGATAGTTAACTGATGGTGTCAATTTGAGTAAAACAAAGACCCAATTAAATTGTATCAGCATCGTTCTGGGTGTGGAAGACCCATGCTGGGAGGAATGGTATAGACACAGAATGAGGAAGGAAGGCTTCTCTGTTTCTTCCGGAGGGCTCCAGTCTCCACCTGTGCCTTGGATGTCATCTCCTGGCTTCCAGCACAGATGCTTCAGCCTCTGATGTGGACCCCCCAGGACACTACAGTGGACTTCAGGCCTCTGGCTGGGTCTTTGCCTCTCCAGCGCAGTTAGCCCTTTCTACTCTTTCACATCTGACTTGGCAGCCACTGAAAGCCAATCTTGTAAATTCCTACGTATTTGTATAGCTTGAATTTAATCTGTCTCTCTAGTCAGCACTGACTGATACAATGGTGTATTAGTAAACAGTTATACGTATATATGTATTAGGCGCATTATTATATAATAGTAACATGTATGCATCTATTTGTGTATTCCTACACAAAGAGATCAATTTCAAATAATTGGTTTATGCATTTGTGGGGGTTGGCAAGTCTGAAATTTGTAGGGCAGGCCAGCAGGCTAGCTTTCTTCTTCTTAAGGGAAACATCAGTTTTGCTCTTAAGATTAGAATAGGAGCTCCTTAATTATCAAGGAAATTCTCCTTAAAATCAAGTCAACTGATAATAGTAGTCCCATAAGCCAAAAATTTCTCCAGGAGTCCTTAATCCAGCCAAATGGCAATTAAGATGAGCTGACACAGGTCTACCCGACATCGATGTGATATCTAATCACATCTCCTTAAAATATACTTAATCTCCAAATGAAGAAAATACTAGGTTCATAATTCCTCCTAACAGGATACAACCATCCTGGGTATAACCAGAATGGCAATAATCCCATCACCGAGGTCTCAACACCTCCAGCCTTCCTCAAAAGTACAAGTCCAAGTCTCCTGTAAAACTGAAGGCAAACTCTCAGCTGTGAGCTTCTATAAAATTCAGACAGCAAGTCACTTAATCTCAAAACACAATGATACTGGTAAACATTTCCATCCTAAAAACAAGGGAAAAGGGGGTAGGGGATTTAGCTCAGTGGTTCCACCACCTGCCTCACAAGCACAAGGACCCAAGTTCGATCTCCAGTACCAAACAAACAAACAAACAAAAAAACAAGGAAAAAGGGATAGAAAAAACCAGCAACACAAGACAAAAAATCAAAATGGATCAAAGATCTAAATGTTAAAACAAAATCTGCTGGAAGATAAAATGATGTAGGTAAAGACTTTATGAACAAAACCCTGATTGACAGGAAATATTACAAAAATTCAACAACTGGGATCACATAGTATTAAAAAGCTTTTGAAGAAGAAAGGGGCTAAAGGTGTAGGGAAAGTGGGAAGAGTAGGGAAAAGCTAATAAGGCAAAGGAAAAAAATATGAGAAAATGAAGACCTGGAAATGAAGTGTTTGTAAAGGGGGAGGGAGGAGGAGTGGAGGGAGGGCAGGGACAAGGGGAAAAAATGAGAACCAAGACCTGTCATGTAAAGGTACAGGATCCCAATAATGAATGTAACTGTACTGTATGCCTAAAATGTACCAATAAATTCAATGAGGAAAACAATTTTTTTAAAAGCTTTTGCATAGCAAAAGAAGCCACCAACAGAGTGAAAAGGCAACCCACAGAATGGGGAAAATGTTTTACCAACTATTCCTCAAAGGAGTAATATCTAGAATATATGATGAACTCAAAGATAATCAAACATCTCAAATTAAAAAACCCAATCCAAAAATGGGCATCTGAAATTAATAGACACTTCTCAGATGAACAAGTACAAGCAGCAAATAAATATATGAAAAAATGTTCACCATCACTGATCATTTAAGAAATGCAAATTAAAACAACCCTGAGAGTCCACCTCACTCCAGAAAGCATGGCTGCTATCAAGAAATCAACCAATAACAAATGCTGGTGGGGCTGTGGGGGAAAAGGAATCCTTCCCCACTGTTAGTGGGAGTGTAAGTTGATACAATTAATATTGTAATCAATATGGAGAGTCCTCAGAAAAACTAAAACTAGAGGTTCCATTTGACCCACCTATTCCTCTTCTTGTTATCTTCCTGAGTTAAAAGCATCACACCACACCAATATATGCGCACTCATGTTTATAGCAGCACAATTTTAAGAACTAAATCTTGGAAACAGCCCAGATGCTCATCAACAGAGGAATGGATAAAAGAAAATGTGGTTTTTATATGTAGTGAAGTACTATACTGCCATAAAGAAGGATAAACATGAGAAATTAGACACACATGTTTAAATATCACATTGTTTTGTTTTTTGTTTTTGGGACCGGGGATTGAACTTGGGTCCTTGCACTTGTGAGGCCGGGCACTGAACCGCTGAGCTAAATCCCCAGCCCTTCACATTGTTTTTCTTGTGTGAGAAACTCAAAAGGTAAATAAGGACCAAAATAGAAGATAGATATTAAAAAGTAGGAAGAAAATGTTCAAAGGGGAAGGGGAAAGTGGCAGGGAGGGGGAAGGAAAGGAATAGAAAAGGAAAAAGAGAATGGAAGAGGAAAAATGGAAACAAAGATTTTGCAAATGGAGAAGGGAAGAAGGGTTGAAGAGAGAGTAGGGGAATGGGAAAAAGAAGAATCAGGACATATTATGTACAGGTCCAAATTCCCTAGGATGAATGTGGTCACTATGTATCTCAAAAGTATAGCAATAAAATTAATTTTAAAAAGAAAATAATCAGTGAAAATGTTAAACCCTGTAGCTTGATATCTGGCATCTGGGACACATGTTGGCAAGATGTGAATTCCAGAGGGGTTAGGCAGCCCCACCACTATGGGCTTGTTGGTTGTAGCCTACGTGGCCTCTCTCTTGGGCTGGCTCCACTTGCTGCCTGTGGTTTTTCTCAGCACATGTTCCATGTTCCTGGTATCTCCAACTTTCTGATGTCTACACTGTACCTCAGCTTCATGCAACCCCTTCTCAAAGTACATTGCCTGGCCTCTCAGATCTTCCTTTGAAATGCAGGTGGAAGCTTCTCTTACCCTACAACATTCTGCCTGCCAGCAAAACTAGCATCGCATGGAGAACACCAAGGTCTGCTATCAATTCAAGCAGTAGCCAGGCCCCCTTGGACCATAGCTACAGCAGCCTTTGAGTACCTGAATGTCCCTGTACATGAAATGAACCCTGGAAAACCAATACCTTAGGAGGCCTTTTTTGAATAGAGGGCTGTCTTAAATGAAAGGTTTTACCCTTTTGCACTCTGTAGCCTACAATGGATGGGATCCTGATGGTTCTAAGATGCGCTTAAGGCATAGTTCTTCTTGTTTCTGTACAAAGTACTTTGTTTCTTTCTAATGGTGCTAACCTCTTCAGCAACCATACCTCATTTGGCCCCACATTTACATTTGGTTCCTTTCAGTACAAAACTTAAGCCTTTCAAATACTTGTGCTCCTAATTCTCATTATACATCTCATTAAAAGCAATCAGTAATGTCCATGCCATAGTCTGAACACTAGTCTGCCTTGAGAATGCTCCTACCTTAATCAGTCCATTGGCCTTAACTCATCTTCCTGTAAAATCTCAGGACATGAGCAAAGTGTAGGCACATTTTTGCCAAAGTCTAAGATTCATGACCCCTAGTCCAATTCCCAGTAGAGTGCTCATTCCCAACTGAAACCTCCTGAGCCTGGTTTTTACTGTCGACATTTCTATCAGTATTCTGGTCTTCTGCTTACAGTTTTATAAGGCTTCTCTAGTGCATGTCTCCAAATCTTTCCAAATTCCCCCCACAAGCCAACTCCAAAGGCTTCTGAACTAATCAGTCAGGTAGAGTCACAGCAGTAATTCCAGTTATCTGGTATCAGTGTTCTGTATTAGTTTTCTCTGTTGCTGGACAAAATACCTGGCCCACAAGTTAAAAGAGGAAAGGCTGACTTGGCTCATGATTTCAGATATTTTAGTCCATGGTTAGTTGGCTCTACAGCGGAAACAGCATGGTGGAATGGCTTGGTAGAGCAAAGCTGCTTACTTTGCGTGGCCCAGAAGCAGGGCACGGAGGAGGCCCCTGCAAGGATACACCCTGTAAAGGCACGTTCCTAGTAACTGGACTCCAAATGGCCTTCACCTCCCAACAGCACATTCAGCTATGAAGATCAGTGGTTTAACCCAGATGAATACACAGCCCCCGATCCAGTCGCCTCTGCTGGAGTTTCTTAACCCAGACAAGCTGATGACAGAAGTTAACTAACACAACACATAAAACTGTTACACTTACCAACTATTGAAATTTCTCTCAAAGGTCACCAGCAGTATCCTGGCTGCTACATCCAGAGCTCGTTCTCTGGTACACTTCACAGAGTTCACTCCTCTCCCTCTTAAAAACCCTCTCTGGGCAGTATATGGGCAACTCTATTCCTATTAAATGTTCTTCCAAGTTTTCAATAGGACATAGGATTACTTGAGAACCATTTTAACACTGTGACATGATAATTAATTTTAAAGTGACAATACATGATGAGATATATGTCAATTCTACATTAGCCAAGTCCCAGGGAACCTCAAAAATCTAATTCTAAGCCCTGCATTTTATGGCTGGTGATATAACCAGTCAGAACATCCCACTTATAATATATCGCAGACTTCAGTAAAAAATGTGACTTCCAAGTATCATCATTATAATACGTATTATTTTACAAATAAGGAAAGGGGGAAAATAAAGAGGGGATAGACTAGTGTATGGCTTGTGTCTAGATGTTTCTCCCAAGCATCGTTAGTCATAAGTGGGGCTTTTTCAGAGTTGACTGAATCTAGAGTGTGTGACTAATTCATGGCACAATGCTGGGCTCACGGGCTCTAGGATTAAGGGTGTGAGTGCTACCAGCCCTAAGTAGTCTGGATAAGATGTGAAGGATGGAAAGAGGTGTGGTCTTCCCTTGTTGCCTTTGCTGTGTTCCTTTGAATGAACTGTTTCTCCTCTGCCATGTGCTACCCTGCCTTGGAGCCAGCCAATTGTGGACTGAAACTTCTACAAACTGTGAGCTAAATAAACCTTTCCCCCTTTTAACTTTTCCTCCTTTAATTTTTGTTTCAGCCATGAGAGAAAATTAACCTAGACACACAGGAAAAGGAATATTCCAGACAAAGATCTAAATCTGTAACCAAACATTATTATTGCTTGATTCTAAACCCAAGTCATTCAGCAAGTACAGCTATAAAAATTGAATATTCACATGAAAAAGAATAAAGTTGGATCTTTACCTTTCACCATATGAGTGAAGAATATTCACTCAAAATGAATTAAAAACATCAATATAAGAGCAAAACTATCAAATTATTAGAATAAAACATAGAAGTAAACTTTTGTGAACTTGAGTTAGGCAATCTTTTCTTAGATATTGACACTAAAGTCACAAATGACAACAGAAAAAATAGGTAATTGGCCTTTACCAAGACTATAAACTTCTGTGCCTAAAGGATATCATGAAGAAGGTTAAAAGATAATCAAGGGGATGAGAGGGAACATGTCCTAATATTTTGTCTGATAAGAGACTTGTATGCAGAATGTACAAAAAACAAAATCACAATTCAACGATATAACCCAATTTAAAAAAGAGAAAAAGATATGAATAGAAACTTCTCCACAAAGTACGTAAAAATTCAATAACCACATAAAAACATGATCAATATTATTATTCAGTAGAAAGGCAAAGTCAACTCATAATGAGATGCCACTTCAACCCCAAGAGAATGATTAAAATACAAAAGAGTATAACAAGTGCTGACAAGGATGAAGAGAAACTGGAACCCTCATACACTGGTCACGGGATTGTAAACTGACATAACTGCTTTGGAAAACAGTTTCACACTTTCTCAATGCATTAAACCAAGTTACAACGTGACTTTGCAATTCACTTCTACGTATATACCCGAGAAAATTGAAAATACATGTCCACCCAAAAACTTACACTTGAGTATCATGACAGCATTATTCATGACAGCTAAAATGTAGAAACAGCCCAAATATTCAACTGGTAAATAGATAAATAAAATATGTTATGCACATTTAGTGGAATATTATTAAAGAATAAAAACAAATGAAGTACTGAACTTGCTACTCCATGGATGAACCTTAAAAATATTATGCTTAAATGAAAGAAGCCAGATATAAAGGCAGATATACATTGCATGATTCCTTTTATAGGAAAGGTCTTTAGAAATAGGAAATAGATAGTCATTGTAGGGGCTTCGGGAAAAGGGAACTGACTGGTAACGGCTGTGCATTCTTTCTCCAGTGATGAGCAGCTTCTGAAATTAGATAGTGTTCAATAACAAATGTTGGCGGGGTTGTGGGGAGAAAGGAACCCTTCTCCATTGTTGGTGGGAGTGCAGACTGGTGCAACCACTATGAAATCAATATGGAGATACCGCAAAGAGATGGGACTAGAGGTTCCATTTGACCCAGCCATCCCTCTGCTGGGTATCTTTCCAAAAGAATTAAAAGAATCATATCACAGAGAAGTATGTGCTCCAGTGTTTATATAGGCACAGTTTGTAATAGCTAAAACTTGGAAACAGCCCATTTGCTTATCTGTTGGAAACTGGATAAAGGTGTGGTTTTTCTATAAATGGAATACTACTCAGCCATAAAAAAGAGAAATTAGAGTAATTCATAGGAAAATGGATACATATTGAGAATATACTCTTAAGTGAAATAAATAAGTCACACGTGTAAATACCAAATAGTTTCTCTGGTGTGAAAAACTATAATAGTACACAAGATCCTAATGGGATAATTAATAGTGTGAAATAGGAAGAAAAGGGCTAAAGGTGTAGGGAAAGTGGGAAGGGTAGAGGAAAGGGAATAAGGGAGAAGAAAAAATATGAGAAAATCAAAAAATGGAAATAAAGTGTTTGTAAATGGGGAGGGAAAGAGGGGGTGAAGGGAGGGCAGGGACAAGGGGAAAAAAATGAGAACCAAGACCTGTCATGTGAAGGTACAGGATCCCAGTAATGAATGTAACTGTATTGTATAACTAGAATGTACCAAAAAACTCAATAAAAAGAAATTAGATAGTGTTGATAACTGTATGACAGCAGTTGTAGTAAACACCACTGAATTATAAGGTTCCAAAAGGGTGAATTTTATGGATGTAAATTATCTCAATAAAACTGTTATAGAAATAAACTAAGTTAATGCATCTTGCTACTGTTTTTATTCTTGTGGTGATGGTATCCTTTCAACGATTACATTTGTGTATGAAATAGAAATTGACTCTCTTGGGAAAATCACTGAAGTTTGACAAAATTAAAACACAATGAAAATAATTGATACTTTCCTTGAAGAGGCAATTGATTAGTTCTTGAGTTTTCAAGATGCAGTGAGGAGTTTCTCTTTTTACAATGAGCAGTTTTATAATGCAGTGCCATTACTGCACATAACTGCAACATCTAGAATTTCTCTCCCCTCTGCATCCCATACTCAGAAACAAACAACCACCTAATACCAGAATTTATGTTATACCAGAAGAATCTGTATGTTAGAGAGAAAATGTATCTTTGAAACCAGTTTAGGTTTAAAATCACTGAATTGCCCTGCAGCATTTCAACTCTGCCAGACTATCTGAATGTTTATTTTTCTTTATCACCTCAAGTTATATTTGTGAGACAATTGTTTCCTAATCACCCCTCTTGCTCAAGAAATTTTAGTCCTATTGATACACTAAAAGTGTTTCTATATTCTATGTGTAACATCTATTCTTTACCTATAAAAAAGGGAGTTTTTCACCCCAAACCTTATCACTCCACTGAGAATGCATGGTTTACCTTTAAAATTCATGTGTGTATTTGAGTGCATATATTTCATTTTCCTTTCTGTAAAACAAATTAAAAATTCTTTCAGCAACTTAAGTTTACCAGGTATAAACTTAAGTAGATAAAATGTGTTTTTAGGAACTTAAGAATAATGTCTTTTTTCAATTTTTATTTTTTGCTCATACATGTCTATATCACCGACTGTTTACATTTCTTGTGGAAGTTGGTAAATGTACATAATACATCGTAATTCTTTTTTTCAGTCCTTTTCACTTCCCTCCCTTCACTATACTTCCTCTCTTTAGCCCCTTTCCCTTTGAGAAAGCTCTATGATCTGTTTTTTTTTATTTTGCTCTTTATATTTTGGATTTCTCATAATAAAAACCAGGAGGGCCGGGGACTTAGCTCAGCGGTTCGGTGGCCTGTCTTGCAAGCGCAAGGACCTGAGTTCAATCCCCAGTACCAAAAAAACAAACAAAGAAGAAAACAACCAGGAAGTCTTTAAGCTTGTGTGTCTCATTTATTTCACTTAATGTTAGAGTCTCAAGGTGCATCCATTTCCCTGTAAATGATTCAAGTTTATCCTTCTTTATGGCAGAGTACTACTCCACTATTTGGAGAAAATACTACATTTTCTTTATCCATTCATCTGCTGATGGACATACAGGCAGCTTCCACAATTTAGCTATGATGAACTGAGCCGTCATGAACATTGTTACGCATGTACCACTGTAATATGATATCTTTAACTTCTGGGGGAAGATTCCTAGAAGGGGAATAGTTAGGTTATATGGCATTTCTTGTTTGGGGGAGAGGAGGGATCGAACTTGGGACCTTTCGCTTGTGAGGCAGGTGGCAGCACCACTGAGCTAACTCTCTGGCCCTGGCATTTCTAGTTTTAGTTTTTCAAGGCATCTTTACAATGATTTCCATAGTGGTTGCACCAGGTTACATTCCCACCAGCAATGTAATAGGGCTTCTTTTTCCTCAGCCTCGCCAGCGTTGGTTATCATTTGATTTCCTGATGACAGCCATTCTTTCTGGAGTGAGATGGAATCTGACTGTTGTTTTAATTTACATCTCTCTGGTGGCCAACAATGTTGAACATTTTTTCATGTATTTCTTGGCCCTTGTACGTCATCTTCTGAGAAGTATCTATTCATTTCAATTGCCCATCTTTTGATTGGGTCTTTTATTTTAGGGGCATTAATTTTTTTTAGTTCTCCATATATTCTACATCTTAGTCCTCTGTCGAAGGAGCAGCTGGCAGAACTTTTTCCCATTTCATTCTGTTGGTTCTGACCTTTGCTGTATAGAACTTTTTGCTTGTTTGTTTGTTTGTTTGCTTTTTGAGACAGGGTCTCACTATGTAGTTGAGACTGATCTGGAACTCATTATGTAGCCCAGGCTGGTCTCGAACTCACAGCGATCCTCCTGCCTCAGACTCCTGAGTGCTGGGATGAGAGGCATGTGCCCCCATGCAGGGCTAGAGCCTTTTTTACTTGATATGATCCCATTTGTTGATACTTGGTAATTTTATTTGTTTATTATTAATTAGTCTTATTGGTGCATTTAAGGTATATGATGGAATGACATTCACCATTGGAAATTTGCACCTTTACATAATCTATCTTGGTTCTTTTTTTTCCCCCAATCCCCTGCCTCCTTTCAACCCCTCCACCCCATCTACAAAGACTTTGTTTCCATTTTTTTCTCACATAAATTTCTTTCCCATCTTTCTTCTCCCCTATGCATTTCCCCTTCCCCTTTGCACCTTTTCTTCCTATTTCACATTATCTGTTATACCTGTTAGTCCTTATTTACACTTTCCATTTCTCACACTAGAGAAACTATTCAGTGTTTATATGCATCCTATTTATTTCACTGAAGAGTATGGCCTCAATGTACATCCGCTTAGATATAAATGTCTCTAATTTCTCATTCTGTATGGCCGAGTAGAACTCCATTTTATTAAAAAAAAAACCCACATTTTCTTTATTCAGCATCCAGTTGATGGGCAATTGGGGGCTGAGGATTTAGCTCAGTGGTTCCACTGCCTGCCTTGCAAGCACAAGATCCTGAGTTCAAACCCTAGTACAAAAAAAAGATAGCTAATTGGGCTGCTTCCAAGTTTAGCTATCATGAATTGTGCTGCTACGAGCATGGGTGCACATGTTTCACTTTGGTGTGATTCTTTTAATTCTTTGGGGAAGATACCCAGCAGGGGGAGAGCAGGGTCAAATGGGACCTCCGATCCTAGTTCTCCGAGGTACCTCCACACTGATTTCCACAGTGGTCACCTGTCTGCACTCCCACCAGCAGTGGAGCAGGGTTCCGCTTTCTCCAGAACCCACCAGCATTTGTCATTGGTTGATTTCACCATAGCAGCCATTCTTTCTGGGGTGAGGTAGAATCTCTGTTGTTTTCATTTGCACTTCTTGAATGACCAGTGATGTTGAACATTTTTTCATATGTTTATTTGCTATTTCTACTTCTTTGTCTGAGAAATGTCTGTTCATTTCAGATGCCCATTTTTGGATTGGGCCTTTAAATGTGGGAGGTCTGATTCTTTGAAGTTCTTTATATATTTCAGATAGTAGACCTTTGAGGAAGAGCTGGTGGAAAGTTTTTCCCCACATTGTGGGTTGTCTCTTTACACTGTTGGTGGTTTTTCTTGCTGTGCAGAAGCTTTTTTGGGAGGTGAGGTACTGGGAATCGAACTCCGGTCCTTGTGCTTGCAGGGCAGGCAGCAGGCAGAAGCACTTAGCTAAATCCCCAGCACCAGAAGCTTTTTAATAAGAAGAGATCCCACTTGTTGATTGTTTATGCTAGTTCCCGGGCAACTGAGGTTTTGTTCATAAAATCTTTTCCTACACCAATGTCTTCAAGAGTTCTACCTAATCTCTTTTCCAGCCAGTTTAGTGTTTCTATTTTAATATTTGGATCTTTAATCCATTTCGATCTTAGTTTAGTGCATGGTGAGAGATATAGGTCTAGTTTTAATCTTTGGCAAGTTGAAATCCAGTTTTTCCAGCACCATTTATTAAAGAGGCTATCTTTCCTCCAGTGAGGTTATTTGGCTCTTTTGTCCAAGATGAGGTGGCTGAGTGTGTCTGGAGTTGCTCCTGCATCTTCCTGCACTGGTTCTCAGGTCTGTTTCTTTGCCAGTACCATGTTGTTTTTATTATAGTAGCTTTGTAGTATAGTTTCAAGTGAGGGATTGTGATACCCCCTACTTTGTCTTTATTGCCTAGATATTTGTTTATTATTTTTTGAGGCAGGGTCTCGCTATGTAGATCAGGCTAGCCTTGAACTTACTATGTAGCCTGGGCTGATTCCACATTCATGATGATCCTCCTCCTTCAGCTCTCTCGAGTACTGGGTTTACAGGCATGTGCCACCATGCCCAGCAACTCTTGGTACTATTTTTTTTACAATTGCAGTTCAGAAAGTCCTACCTATCCTTATGCCTTCAGGAGTTTTACATATTTTATCTTCCAGCAGATTATGTGTTTCTGTTTTAACATGTAGATCTTTGATAAATTTTTATTTTAGTTTAGTACATGGTGACAGATATGGGTCTTCATTTAAGCATTTTCATGTGAATAGCCAATTTTCCCAGCACCGTTTATTAAAGAGGCTTTCTTCCAAAGTATATCTTTGGCCTGTGTCAAAGATCAAATAGCTGAATATACCTGGGGGGTTGTGTTCTGTGTCCTGTATTCTGTTCCACTGATCTGCATGTCTGTGATTTTGCCAACATCATGCTGTTTTTATCACTGTAGCTTTGTGATATAATCTACAAATTGTGATGCTTCCTGCTTCACTCTTGTTTCCAGGATTGCTTTGGCTTGTCTGAATCTCTTCTTCCATATGGATTTTAGGATTGTTTTCTCTAGTTTTGTGAGGAATGCTGTTGGTATTTTGATTGGGACTGCATAGATATATCAGTTTTGCATGTATGGCCATTTCAACTATATTGTTTCTCCCTACCCAGGATTAGGGGACATCTTTTCATTTTCTGATGTCTTCTCCAATCTCCGTTTTTCAGAGCTCTGTAATTTTTGTTGGAGTTCATTCACTTTGTGGGTTAGGTTAATTCCTAAGTATTTAATTTTTCTTGATGCTATTGTGAATGGTATTGTTTTCCTAACTTCTTTCTGAGTAAATTTATTACTGTTGTACAGAAATGCTATTGATTTTTGTGCACTGATTTTATGTTTCTACATTATTGACTGATTATTGTAGGAGTCTTTTGGTGGATCTTTTTGGGTGTTTTAAGGAGATTATAATGTAATCTGCAAGTAATGATTTGACTTCTTCCTTTCAGGTCCCTTTTATTTTTTTCTCTTGCCTGATTGCTCTGGCTGGTGTTTTGAGTAATACATTGAATAGGAGTAGTGATAACTGATAATACACATCCTTCTTTTGTTCCTGATTTTAGAGGGAAAGTTTGCAGTTTTTCCCCATTTAATATAATGTTGGCAGAAGATTTGCCCTAAATGACTTTTATCAGATTGAGATAAGGTCCTTCTATACCTATTCAGGATTTTTAAAAGATTATGAGTGGATGTTGAATTTTGTCAAACACTTTTTCTGCATCTATTGAGATGATTATGTGATTTTTGCCATTGCTTCTGTTTATGTGATGTATTATATTATTGACTTGTACATGTTGATCTACCCTTGCAGCTGTGGGATGAAGTCTTCTTGGATTTTTTGATACATTGTTGCATATTTGGAACTAAGGTAATGCTTGCTTTGGGGAGTGACTCTGGTAATGTGAGTTTCCAGGGGTGGCTCCTTTTCTTTCAATTTCATGAAAGAATTTGAGAGTTGCTATTAGAGCTTCCCTGAAGTTCTTGAAGAATTCAATATAGGGTAATTTACAAAGAACTATATCTTAATTATTTTGAAATATGCTAAGAGTAGCTAAAATAATGTGGGTTTCAAAATTATTTTTCTGAGAATATCAGTTGACATTTGAATCTGCTCATGATGATTAGTAAGTGGGGCATCATGCAAAACTATATCAAGAACACACATTTTCCGGGCCAGGGATTTAGCTCAGTGGCACCGCACCTGTCTCACAAGTGCAAGGTCCTTAGTTCGATCTCTGGTAAAAACAACAAAAAAAAAAATACACATTTTCTAAAATTACATACATATGATTGGGAAATACTCATTAAAATGTTAATTAATGGTTACCTCTGGTGCAAAGATGGTAGGTTATTTTCAGTTTCAACTTTATAGGTCTACTACTTCCAGGTACATTTCTATAATGAGTTTTTATCATTACTATAATTAGGAAAAAGTTGTTACCAGAAAAATATTTATTGAAATTAATTGGTATAAGGGAAAAGACAGAATATCTATTTTATACTACTTGAGGTAAAAAAAATATGTGGAATTTAAGGGAAAGAGTTTGTTTTTGTTTTGTGTATACATCATAAATATAGGTACACTATTTCCAGCCTTTGGTGTTGCTAATATTTTAAAGCTTCCCCAGAAAAAGTATTAATCCTTTACAAAGGACAAGTGGACTATGACCAGGATGTTCACCGTTATATTCTATTTTCTATAGAAGTAACTTCAGTGAGTTATCTATGATCAAAAATATGGTGAATGCTTAATTTTTAAAAAGATATATTAAAGTAAAAGTCACACTGCCATTAATTCGATTCAAAATACTCCTCCGCATGTCAAACACATTTATCCTCTCATTCTTGCCACTTTCTGAAGCAGCTATGGAAGTCGTCTTCTGTGAATATCTTTAGTTGTCCTGTCAGGCTGCCTCAATGTCCTGAATCCACTCAGAACATTTACACTTCGTAGTCATTTGCACTCTGAAGAAGAGGCAGAAGTTCCATGGCACCAGATCCAGTGAATGAGGTGGACGAGGAAGACTGTAATGTTTTTGTTTGACAGAAATTGCTGTACCAGAAGCTGCGTGTGACACAGAGCCTTGTCATGAAGGAGGATGAAACTATTTTCCCACGTCTCAGGCTATATTCTTACAGACATCGTTGCTTAAATGTCCTGATAAGCCCTCTAATGTTCAGGGCTCACCATTGTGTCTGTGAATACAAACTCAACCCCCACAACAGCATCAAGGTCAAAAACACAATCATTTCAAGGAGAACTGGGTGATTTCAACTGAGAACTCTGAATTTTCGGTCTCGGACTCAAGTTTCATCTCCTACGATGACATTTCTTAAAAAGGTGGAATCTGAAGTGGCAGGATCCTGCAAATCCCACGAAATTGACAAGATTTCGTGTTAACGCATTGTTTGTGATCCGTGACTCACAGCACACTTTACACTTGCTCTCTATCGCAAACCACCAATGACTGCGCCAAACAAGTCAAAACTTGTCACACACTTTCAGTGTGCTGCTTCTCCATTGAAAATCCCTGCCTTTCCATTGGATGGCATTGAACAGCGGTATTCGCTTTTTTTTTTTTATCACACATCATATTTCAAGGTTACAAGGGAATCATTTAGCAAGCAAATGTTTGCTGATGAGTTTTAAAAGAGGGAATTCTGCAAATGACTACAAATCATGCACTTGATTTCAACAGAACATATTTAAGTAATGACTCAATTGAATATATCAACTTTTGAAGACACTGAAGGGAACATACATATCATTTAAATACGCAGTGGATACAATGCTCTTATTTGATATTCTCAATCACCCTGTATATTACTAATAGAATTTCTATTCTTGTTTTTGTTGTTGTTGTTTTGTTTTGTTTTTTGTACCGGGGATGAACTCGGGTCCTTGCGCTTGCAAGGCACACAGCACAGAAGTTCTATTCTTTATATTGGGTGCACACTAGACAAATCAAAGAACTGGGACTCGGATACAAGTCTTGGAGTCCAACTCTAAGTTTGAGGATCTTTTTCTTTGGGTCATTCTTCCTTACCAAATAAAATAAGTATTTTAAGCAAAGCAACTGAAACAATTATCTGTGACTCAGACTCTCACCAAGCAGGAGTTTCTATAGAGCAGTGTTCAAATGTACCCTCTTTTTCTCCTATATTCTTGGCTCCAGAAAGGGCCAGTTGGTGGTTCAGGTGGAGGTCTACAGGTCCCAGAAGAAAGTTCCACGCAGACTATTCTCAGCAGGGTTCTGGGTTCTGCCTCAAAGCAGGATGGGTCCTATCCTTCAGTTCTCCCGGGATTTAAGGGAGGGGTAGGATCCAGTGAATGGTGAAGGACAGACTTCCGGTTCTCGGTGTTCACTCTCAGACGAGGCTTGGAGAGCTTGCGTTTCTTGTGAATGCACTGAAGAGTGTTACAGAGGGTAGAGCCTGGTAGGGAAGGGGCTGCAGTGCACACTGCTGAGCTATCTGCTTCCAGGTTTTACACACACACACACACACACACACACACACACACACACACACACATCACTTCAGGCTTCCGTATTGCAAGACGAAAGCCAAAACAACATAACAATCCTGGCTTGTGTTTTCTGGATGACATGGCTGACTTTAAATTTTAAGGAGAAAAATAGCCTAGATTAAAAATACATATTTGTGTTGTTGTTTCAAAAGATTTATTATTCAATAAAAATCCCCTGAATTTACCTGCAAGCATATAAACACACAATATGGAACTACTTAAATGTTGCGGATTATATCTGTTATCTTCCATGTAGAGAAAGTGAATCTCAATCCTTATCTCACACCATACCCTAAAATTAACACAAAATGAATCATATACCTTAATATAAAAACTAAATCTATAAAACATCTAGGAGAGCTCCAGGAGACTGTCTTTGCTATTTGGAGTGGGCAAATATTTCTTTAAAAATAGCAAGCTTTAACCACATAAGAAAAAAAAGTGATAAACCATACACCACTAAAATTGAGGATGTCTGCTCTTCATTATTAGGTAGGCCGGTGATTTGGCTCAGTGGTTCCTCCACCTGCCTTACAAGCGCAAAGTCCTGAGTTCGATCCCCAGCACCAGAATAAACAAAACAAAAAAACACACTATTAAGAAAATATAAAGATAAGGTACCAATGGAAATAATTAGCAATATATGTACCTCACATATATCTTATTTAAATTAAAAACTCTTACAACCCAATAAGAAGCTGCACAATGGGGGCAGGATAGGGGTGATAAGCAAAAGACATAATGCCATTTCAAAACGAAGTTATACATATGGTGAAAGGGCTCAAAAATAAGAGACTTGATCTTACTGATCATCAAGGACCTGGAAATTAAAATCACATAATACCATTATACACTCACCAGTATTGATAAAAATCAAAGACTGGCAATGCCGACTGTTGGCGAGGAGGAGGAAAAGCCGGGGCTCTGGTGCATTGTGAGTGGGGTACAACCACTGTGGAAAACGATTTGGCAGTTTTCTTCTGAAGTCAAATGTTTACCTGAACCTAATACTTCTAGGTATTTATCCAGGAGAGGTAAAAAGATATTCACATGTAAATGTGTATAGCTGCTTTGTTCATTCTAACATCAGCTTCGAACTAAGCCAAAGGTTCATCATAGATGAGTGGATAAACAGATTGTGATACCTCAGTTAAGAGAGTGCTACTCAGAAATCAAAAGGAGAGGAATACACCACAACATGGTGACTTTTAAACCGTTACTCTGAATGATACACGAGCGTATGTTGGAGTAATCCCATCTATATAAAGTTTTAAATCTTGCAAAACTTATCTATTATTATAAAAATCAGAACAGTGATTGCTTAGGGTGGGTTTTTGTTTTTGTTTTTGTTTTTTTGTACCAGGGATCGAACTTGGGACCTTGTGCTTGTGAGGCAGGCAGCGGAACCACTGAGCTAAATATCCCCAGCCCAACCTGTGCATTTTATTGTAAGTAAATCGATTAGTAACAATTAAAAATACTTATGTCATTTCTAAAAAGAAAACTTGCATCACTCTCTAAATCAAAATCAATAAGAATATTCCTTTCAAGAAAGAAGGAAATGGAATTAATATGAGAAAATAAAAAACAATGGAAACAAAGTCTTTGTAGATAAGGAGGGAGGGAGGGGTTGAAGGAATAGCAGGGGAATGGGGAAAAAATAAGAACCAAGACTGATTATGTAAAGGTACAAATTTCCAACAATGACGTCATTATATATATTAAATGTATCAATAAAATTAATTTTAAAAAAGAATATTCCTTTCATAAAAGCAAGGTTGCTGGGCATGGTGGCACATGCCTGTAATCCCAGAATTTAGGAGGCTGAGGCAGGAGGATCGCCACATGTTTGAGGCCAGCCTGGGCTACACAGTGAGTTCAAGGCCAGCCTGAACTACATAGTGAGACTCTGTCTCAAAAGAAAAAAAAAAAAGGAAAGTTAATTAAAGTGAGATTGCCTGAATACATATCAGGATGTAGGATTTTATCCAGTGAAGTTTGCATGAGTTTAAATCAAATCTATCCCTGCTAGACTATGGGCGTGTGTGTGTGTGTGTGTGTGTGTGTGTGTGTGTGTGTGTGTCTTTACAAAAGGATAGTCAATTATTAGTCAAAGTTGGTTTGTGGACAGTTCTACTGCCTCAGAGTAGACTGGCTACAAATTCTGTGCTCTCAGCTTATAACTTGAGAATACTTTGACTTTGAGGCTTATGTTTTATCTGGATCATAGAAGGCATCCAACAAATGGTGTTGAATAAATACACAATTGAATAAATAAGTAAGCAGATCCTTATCCTTCTCTCACTATAAAATAAACATTTTATCAGCTAAATACCAAAACATTATACCTGGCTGTAATATCCCTTGCCACTACCATCTGTCACCATATAAAATAAAATAAAATAAAATAACTTGAGGGAGATAAAAGGTAATATATATGATTTAAGCAGGAAAAATCAGTGGCAGGCTGTAAGAGAATCTCTCTCTCCTTTCAAAGTAATTAAAATTTAAATAGTCATATGTGCTAAGTGGCTACTGTTTTGGACAGGGCCGCAGTCCAGTCTCTTATTATTTGAAGTCTGATCTCTAAACCAGCAACATCAGCACTGGTTAGAAACATGGATCTAAGTCCCTCCCACCCCAGACCTTCAGAATCACAACTTGCAGTTGACAAGATCCCATGTGACTCGTGTAAATTACACTTTTAGTAGGATTGGCCTATATCTAGGATATTGGCCTCCAGGTTACTGAAGTGAGGCGTGAGGCTGGGTCCTTGGAGTGGGGAAGGATGCTTTAGCTTTAGCTTCATACCCCTGTACTATCTGACTATGATTCAACAAGCATGTACAATTTTTACAATTTATAAAGCGGTAAAAGTAAAAGTGATGGTGAAATTACCAAATACAGGCACATATTATCAGATAATTCTAATGTTTAGAGGAGAGCACACCAAGTAAACCAAAAGCAGAACAGACTTGGCCCAGGGGAACCCTTTCTTGCAGTAGGGCTGGCTGCTCTGCACTCACTTCTTTTAGTCAGGCAATGCCTATCGTATTTTACAAAAAAAAAATTACATGTCTCAAAAATTCTGTCACCTGCCATTTCAGCATCCAAGAGTGCTTAATGAAACACGTTCTCCAAGCCAACAACCTCACTATCTAGATTAAATTGCATCCAGCTAATAGACACTGCCTATGGGTTTAACTGAAGTCAATATTTTGTGAAAAAGGAGTGTTCCTATGTTTTTCTGACTAAAGAATATATTTTCCTTTTCAGAGAGCTAATCTACAAGGAAACAATTTCAGAAAAAAAATTTTTTTTAATTCTCGCTTATTTTTGCTTGGGACAGAAATCAAGAGCAAAAATTATTAAAACTTTATCAATATTATCGTCTTAAGAGTCCCTATCAGAAAAACTTTATTAATTATACTAAGTAAGAAAGAGACTTCTTTGATTGTAAATTATGTCCTTGAAGTCTTCTGATTTTCTTAACTGTAATCCATAGCGCAAAAATGGTACATTCACAAGTGAAATGAAAACCTACCCTTATGCTGATACACCCTAACGCTTTGCATTTTATTGTGTATATTTTTCTATATATTCTGTTCTATTTCGATGTTTTGAAAATATTCATTGCAATCCACAACATTTTATCAATGATTAACAGGTTACAAAACACTTTGAAGGCAACGAACGAAAGTGAGGAAGAAGAGAGATGATTGATTGATTGATGAGCTCAGGAAAAGGAAACAGATATTCAAGAAAGAAAGGGAAAAAAGAAAATGTCCAGAGTGGGAGAAACAGTGAGAAAAAGTGAGATGCCCAGATCCTATAACGTGTTTTGCCCTGGCCAATGCCATTGATTCTGATATGCACTTCCTGTCCCCCAAAAGCTGACCAAACCCCCTTGCTCTGGGCCTTCACCTCTTCCGGTCATCCTCAACTCCCTTCCGCTGCCGGTTACCTCTTAATCGTCTGAAAGCATGTTTTGTACTCTAAAATCATCAAGTCCCCTCATGGGGCCCTAACAGGCTTCCTCTAGTCTATTCTTCTTTCTCTGTCCTGATGCTAATGGTCCCTTCTCTACTTTATTCTCTTTCCTTCAGATATCTAACCTCTAAATATTTAACCCTTCATCTTTCTTTTCTTGGCTGTGCCTCGCTCCTGTTACTGCTCATCACTAGATCAATGGACAACACGATCTTTGGTTCAAAAATTCCAGGGCACAGAACCGTGGAGGGTGAACCATTTAGGCAGAAGGTTGTAAGCATCCTGTTTCTCACAACTTGGAGAGCTTCTAGATCTTGGAGCAAACCTCTGGAGAGCACCACAGTGGCTTGGCTTCCACTATAAGCATGCTGACCTGAGAGTTCTGCTCTCTGTGGTCATGAGAAGAGCTAATATGATTACACAAAGCAACAGTGGGTGCATATGGTGCTCCGGAGAGAGGACAAACAGTTAGAGATGATTCTGCACGACATCTAACGGAAAAGGTTATGAGGGCACTATGGGAGAGTGGAGAAGCTGGTGTCTCCCAGCAAGAACCCCAATAAACAGGCTGGGTGGGTTCCACTCCTAAGACAGTAAGGATTTAAATTCTCTACAGCAGCAGACAGTGAGAAGGGGGAGGAAAGATATTCCTAAAGAACCTCAAGTTAGTGCCTTTGTATTCTTAGCCTGGACCAGGTTTTATAAATTTGCCAAGGTGTGGAATCCAGTTAAATCTCTTCCCAAGGTATGCTATAGCCCCGAGGGACTCCGAAGACTTCTTGCAAACTCAGAGTGGGCTGCTAAAAATTAATTTGCTCGAAGGGCAAAAACGCATAGCAGAATTCTTGGAAATGAAGGACTGAAGCCTGGTTCGCATTTAGTCAGGAACAGCTTGCCAGCCTTGGCTGCTAGGAAATTACACGAGTCCCCAAATACACTGCCCTATAACTCTCTGACCGAAGGCAGCTGTTCCAATAGAGTCTCCTGTATTCGGGCTTAGGACGGTAGGACTTTACACATTGCCCACCTACTGCTACTGAGCACCTGCTCTGTGCAAGGTGCTATGATAGCTCTGTGTTCAGCCTTTTGTACGAGCAGAGGGCAAGGAGAGGAAGTGTGGCCCCCCCAACCTGATAGCAGAAACGAGGTTCTGTTTTGTCGCTGTTCCGGTTCCCCAAGAACCGCCTCTTGCCTAAGTCAGTTCTCCAATCTCCTCGTCAAACCCGGCAGGGCTGCCCCAACTCCACCCTAGGACCTGGAACTCTCTACCTTTTGCCTCAATCCCTGGCTAACAGACTGTACACGATGCATTTTTCCAACAAGAAAGAGAAAGAAAAAGGAAGAAGGGTTGGGGGTTGGGGAGGGAGGAGGAAAGGGAAGGGAAAGGGAGGGGAGGAAAAGGAAAAAATACGATAAAACATAAAGACACAACTCTCTTATTTTTCATGGTTGTAAACACTTTTTTTTTAACCCTGGGTAGAGGAAGTAAGGCTGCTTATATTACAGCACTAAACCAGATTAATTTTCCATTCAAGAAGAAAAGCAAGCAACTTGGGCTAAGGGAGGCAAATTGCAGGGCCCTATTATTTAGCACTTTTGAAATGAAAGCGAATATGGCTATTGAGGTGTAGCTGAGGAGATTTCCCTTCCTCTTGCTAATGCCCGCCCACAGGTTGCTTAACAACCGAATTACACCGCTGAGAACACTCCCCAGCAGTAACTGACCCTGAATTTTAATTTTTGTGCTGATACTTAAGTGGGCTAAATACATAAATAAAATCACCCTGAAATAGTTCTTCATTTTTAACTAATAAGCTGCACATTTAGAAGATCGTAAAATGTCAAGTAGAATAATACAAAAATTGTTAAGGCCTTCCTTTCCTTGGGAACATTTTGTTTAGAGAACATGAAAAATATGGGTAGGTTTGCTGAAAAAAAAATTGTTTTATGAAGGTAAGCATAGAAGGTGAATTTAACAACAAAAATTCTAAAATCTGTTAATACTATAAAGAAGAAAATGTTAATGGTTATCACCCCTTCATGGGAATAGCTTTTCAAAAATAACACTAAATATAATATACACAGAAGGCCAGACAGAACCCTAGCCTGCCTCTCTCTGCCTTCTCACACGTAGTAGAGAGGGAGGAGGGGGGAAATCCAGTTTGAGGTTTCACGTCTTTGTGCCTTTGCTCTTGTGTATGAAACAATTTGAATCAAACATGCTGTAACTCTTCAAGTTCTTACTTTGGTTTATTCATAGCTTTTAAAAGTGTGTCCTCATGATTTAAGTGTTCCTAACTTACCTGGGCTAGCAGTGATCTTTTTTTTTGTTTTGGTACTGGGGATTGAACTCGGATCTTTGCGCTTGCTTGCAAGGCAGGCCACCAAACTCCTGAGCTAAATCCCGGGCCCTAGCAGTGATCATTTTTACCACTTCTGAAAATCATCCTCACAAGTTCATCCCGAAGATGAAAGGAAAATGGGGTGTGTACCCCTTTTCATTTTAAAATGTGGTAACATTTTTTGCCTGGAAGCTGAAATTCTTACCTGGCGACACTCTTTTAGGTACTTACCAAGGCAGACAAAGCAAAGGCTTGGGGTTCATATCCTGAATCCCCTACTGATCAGTGGCGGGACTCACTTGGTTCTGGTTTTACTTCCTCTTTATCACAGGGGGTACCATTAATAATCACCTGTTGGGCAGCCGGAGGGTCTAACTGACCTACTAAGCTGCTGTATAGATACAGAGTTGATTTCAGCCACACCGCGTAGCATTCCGACTGTAGTGGGGGCTCCCCTTAGAGGGATGAAGGGATTCTTCTCCAAGCTCCTGGGATTGCTGCTCCAAGACGACCTGTGGCTCTGAGCACTTTGGAGACTGTCTTGCCCAAATGATGCATTCTTCTAGGAGCAGCTTGAAACAAATGAGTGGTCCCCGCAGGGGCACAGAGTTTCAGCTCCTTTGCCCCGACCTAGGACAACTGGAGGGCTATCTCAGTTCCAGAGTTCACCCATGTAGCTGGCCAAGGCCTTCCCCGGGCCTACGTGATTCTCCCACCTCTCCTGTTTCATCCTGCATCCTTCTCTTCCGTTCAACAGATGTTCATTCCGAGGATGCTTTCTCATACACATCCTACCTGCCAATCTGCTTCTTCCACTCTGCTCTCTGGGGAACCTACCTACAATAATGAGCCCTCCCAAGCCTATTTAAGGGGGGTTTTAGTTATCATGATATCATTAAATGTGAAAAAGAACACCAAACTCAACATATAAGATGCCCTCAACTGTGAGATACTACATTTATATGAGTGTGCAATGTTCTTTACTGAGTGGTGCGATTAGCGATGATTGTCACTTTCTTCATACTTTCCTGTATTTCCATTTGTGCTACAAGGAGAACATCACCTTTTCTATGTAGGGAGATGGATCTTCCCAGGGATGAACCATTCTCTACCTCCCCCAAGCATAGGGCAGCTTCCAATGCCCCTGAACGAGAAGGGGTCAATTTAGGGCGCTCTTCAGCACCTCAGCAGTCAGCTCACTTTCATCTTCCTGAAATTTAGGACCTCAGTGCTCAAGCTCAGCTAAGGAGTCTTTTATTTAGGTATTCAATATGTAAATCACCTAAAAATCGGGACGCTAGAAAAGCCGAAATTGGGCCTGGCTGGAGGGAGGAGGGAAAAGACGCAAGTCTGTGCAATGCGGTCAAGTGAGGTCATTTTGAAAATCAGTATAGAGTCCTCAGAAAACCAGAATTACAAATTCCATTTGACCCAGCTACTCCCCTTCTAGATATAGAGGCACGGCACATAATAGCTAGATCGCAGAAGTGGCTTATACGCCCATCCACAGATGAATGGATAAAGAAGACGCGGTGTTTACACGCAGCGGAGCACTACTGTGTCACAAACAAAGATAAACTTGAATCATCTGCAGGAAAACAGGTGCACCTTGAGCGCATAATATTAAGTGAAATAAATCAGACACACAAGCATAAATGCCACACGGTTTCTCTTACAGGAGAAACTCCAAATGTAAATAAAGAATGAAATAAAAGATAGATGATAGGAAGTAGGGAGATAGATTTTGTTCAAATGGGAAGGGGATCAAGAGATGGAGGGAGGGGAAGTGGGGTGATAAAGAATTCGGGTGTGTTATGTGCACACACTCATGTGATGCAAACGTACTATTAAAAATAAAAACAAAAAAATCCTGAGAGTTAGAATTTTGAAATGTCACAGATGATGAGATTTGAAGGGCAAGATGCAAACTCTGACTTCACTTTGTTTAGAAACAAGAGACAAGTAGAAAGCAGTAAATGTCTGTCACTGTAAACATGTGTGGTAGGAATCCAGAATGAGGTGAGATGCGCATGGGCTGGAATAATCAGAAAGGGCTCGGTGGGAGAAGTGGGTCTTGGCTACCTTTCAAATACGAGGGAAATTTAGCAAAGCAGAGCAAAGAAATTTAGAAAAGTGAGATCATCCCGGATGAGAACTATAGGCAAAGCACAGAAGAATCATGAGTATTGGATCTTTCAGCATAGTAAATAGCACCCTTCTTTTTGGAGCTAAAAACAGACTTGGAACACTGCAAAGTAAGGTTGAGTCAACATAGTGGACGAGGTTCCTGCAGGGAAACCAAGCAGTGGGGTTCAGATTCCTGTTCAAGCTGAAGGCGCTCCCTGAAAGTTCTTGACAAGTTGAAGTCTATCCACCATGTAGAAAGTGAGGCACAAAAGGGCAAGCAAGGCAGGATCACCCAGAGAAGCAGCTGTGGTCCTCACCTCTGAGCGCCACAGCCTAACTCAGGGCAGAGCCTGGCCGTAGCTGGGATGCTAGACTTGACAGTAACGCTAGTTTTCTGATACGTGTGAAAATCGGATGCATCATGTAAAAAGGCTGCATTACTCCCCCCGGAAATTTTTCTTTAATATGGTTACACTTCCTGCCCTCTGATGCTCCACTGACAAGAGTCCTACTCTTAAAGAGTAAGAGTCAAGAGCAAACGAAAGGTAAGCCAGAGTCCTGGGTGTGTGGCTATGCTGGCTTCTGCCTCATCAAATGTACGAGATGTTTAACAGTTCTGCCCCTCGTGACCTGGGATAACCCCAGAGTTGCTCCCATTTTATGATACCCAATGAATCTGTGCATGGAGGTTGCAGTCCCCAGAATAATTCAGTTGGTTGGATTCAAGTCAATGGGCAGCTCTTACGGGCTTACTACCTGCTAGGTGGTTTGCGCACACCTAAAGTTCATCCTCAGCATTCTTTGAGCGAGGTAGTTATTTGCATCCATATGTTTTAGGCAACTTCATTTTGTAGGCATTCATTTTCTTCGTCAAAGCAATGGAACATTTTCTCGGGATCTTTGTGTTAAAACAAGTCATTACTTTTCTTTACCTCAATGATGGTTAAAAGATAGGTTAGACAAGAGAGCTTGACTTTACAGTTAACTGTAGAGCAGCTGTATAATAACTGGTTGCTTTTCCCACGCATTCACGGAACCAGGGGCTCTGGAGCATGACACAAAGTGTGTCTAATGCAACCATTAACCTGAAATCACTTGTTCTGGAGTTAGGTAGAACCCAGTGCACTGCACATCAGGTAGCCATTCGAGGAGGTATGTGAGAGGGATCAGTGAAGTTATATCCATGGTCCACCTCCCAAATCCCTGATCAACAGGTATTTCTTGAATATCTCAAACATTCAAAGTAGGTAAGCCATCTTTGTCTACATTTCTGCCATTTCTCTTCCGGGCTAGAAGCAGTGCCTTGTGCCTAATCTCTTTGTGACTTCCACCGTCTAAAGGAGAAAGTCTAATCATCTTAGATTGGCATTTGACTTCTTCCAAAAATCTGACCTCATCCCCATTTCCAAAAATGACTTCCTAAACACATTTTTTAGTTCACCTAGGCTAACCTCTTTCTGGTTTCCAGCATGCTATACCTATATCTGTCTCCTCGACTCAGTTCCACCATGCCGCTTTGTCATGTCAAAGTCAAACATCACCTTCTTTTTCAGAATCAATCAGTTTCAAGGCATTTCATTCGGGTTTTTTCACACACCTCCTTAGAAAGTGCTATTTCACGCTCTCCTATGTACTCAGCATCTCTCCCACTCAACAGCAAGCAATTTGGGATCAGCAGTTGCATCTGACAGACTGTTTTCTTCCCCCAGATCCTTAGCCTAGTGCTCGTGTAGTGCTCGTGTAGAATAAATGTTCTGTTATTTAATAGCTATTGAACAAAAAGCTGCAAACTTTATTGTCTAAAAGTAACACAAAATTGCCCTTTACAGTTCCTTCTTTTGTATTCGATTCCGCAACATCCTCATTGCGTGAGTTGCGGATGTTACAGTCTGCTACTCCAAAAGTCTAAAACTTACACTCTAAGTTAGTACCATCGAATGCACAGTTGCAAATCTATACCTGTGCTGTCCAGTTCAGCAACACCTAGCCAGATGTAGCCACTGAACACTTGAACTATCTAGTGTGACTGAGTTTTTAATTTAATTTTCATTAATTTAAATGGTCACACAGGGCCAGTGGCAACTGTGTGCAACAGTGCATGTCTAAGTAGTCACTGATAAAGGAGCAAAGAAGACAGACAGTATTGGCCCCAGAGCTTTTAGTAAACTCCCCAAAATGTAATTAGCAACAGTTTTAAGCAGTATCACTAGGTTCCACACTCCTCTCACCCACATAACAGTTTCAGCTAGGTCTTCAACTACTGGGTATCTGCTGATCAGACATTCCTATTTTCATAATCTCTTCTAGAATTTCAGAAGCCCAGCTCAGGTGAGCTCACAAGGTGACAGAATGAAAATGCCCCCCACAGCACCACCACTAGGCATCATCTCACTCGCCAGCTCAGACCTAAGGGCCACACTCGAGGTATCTTGTCAAAACCACTGTCTCTGTCCTTATGTGTCTGCTTTCCTGTTTTATCTTCAAAGAAACATTTTATGAAAAGGAATACAATTACCTGAGGTTATGTATGTTAATGGAGGGCAGGTATGAAAAAGATAAACAAATTTACTCATAAGCCCTACTTCAGACAAATGTCCCCATCCTTATCAAAGGATACCAGTTACTATGTGGTTGAGTGGGCTAATGGCAACCTCAGTCCTTAAAAATTACAGATAAAATTTATTAAATGTTTATAACCGGTGGAAATGTTTATAGGTGTTACCTGATGTAATGTGTAAAACAATCATTTGAAGCAGGGAATTGTTTTTTTTCCCCTCCTTTTTTCATATTATATCTTATTTATTAGTATCTGTTTGCAGTACATGTTTACATTCCTTGTATGGAGTTTGTACACCTACCTAACACATCTCGATTTCTTTTTCTATCCCCTTTCCTTCCTCTCCCTCCATCTCTTGATCTCCTTCCCATTTAAGAGGGATCCATCCTCCTACTTTCTACTCTCTATTTCATATTTTGCTGTTCACTTTACCGATGAGGCACAGAGAGGAAGGACATACACAGGCTAATGTAGCTGGAGGCAGGATCTGTATTCAGGCTTTCCAACTCTAGTGCTTATACTTTAACTACTCTGCTCTTCAGCTGAGTTTCATGTAAGGTATTCATTCATTCATTCATTTCAAAGTCATTATGGAATAAGCATTAGCTGCTTACAAATATCAGGAACTATGCTACCCATGGGACAAAAAGGCAATGACTTCCCTCATAGAGCCATAGCCTAGGACTCAGAGAAGTCAAAGGTGTTGATTGGCCACTACCCCTGGTTTTGCTCTGAGGATCTCATCATCTGAATAACAAGAAAAGATCACTAAGGAAATGATCATTAAGTGCTATTAAGGATATGTATTAGGTGAGTGTTCGGAAGATGTTTTTCAGAATACTAGGTTTAAAGATGAGTCTTAAAGAATGAAGTAAATCCCTAATAAAACAAAGAGGCAAATACAAGGCCACCCGGGAAAATTGCAGCTTCCCTCAAGACTCAACGTTCCCCTCTCCATAAATGATGTGATGCGCTTTCTCTTACAGATACCCTAACTCACTTGTCCACTCAGCTACCTCCCTCTTGGGCATCATTTAGGACTCCGGCCTTTCAAAGTATGGCCCTCAGACGACAGCCTCTGAGTCCCTCGGGAATGTGTTAGATGAATCAGAACCTATATTTTAACAAGGTCCTCTGGTGATTCTTATGCCCATGGTAGTATGAGAAGCACCACAGGAAGACAAAGCTCAACATGTTACTCCCCTGGGCCCATTCGAGTGTTACTCTCCCACAGAGAGTGTCCACATCCCCTGGTGTTCAGCCCCCACAGCACTCACCACATGGAAATGTGTCTGTTGGTTCTCTGTATCCTGCCTAGGAGCCAGGAGGACAGCAATGGTGTCTTATTTCTCTTTGTTCCTCCAATGCCTTTGACAATCTTGAGTCACAGGTCAGTAGAAAGATCGAACAATCGGCTCTCAAGAAAGGTGAGAGCACTCTTTGAAAAGTTAGTATTGAGCTGCCCGAGCCCATGTGAACCATTTCTCTCCCAGCTGCCCTGGGCCACCCCCTGGGGGTGGGAATTACTTCTGTGAACTCACTGACTGCAGCCTGCAGCCCTGAGCCAGGCCCGGAGTTCTGTGAGCCGTCTGCTTTTAGCCACCCCGTCACAGAGTGCCGTAGGAGAGCCCCAAAAACAAGGGCGGGCCTGTGCAGCTTGGCACAGCTACCTAACAAAGCTGGGTGCTTCCTGTGGGGCCCTGCCCTGGGCTTACCATAGCACCCCACAGGGGCTTCCCCGCCACTTTCCCTGCTTGGCTGAGTTCTGCGGGAGCTGACAACACACCTACACTGGGGCAGTCTCAGAACCTCCAGGCTGGCAGATGCTGGGCTGGCTTCACAGTTAACTCCAGTTTAATCCTCAGAGACCCCGCAACAGCAGAAGGAAGCCCAGAGCCTCCTTCTCACGTCTTGTCAGAGCTGCTGTGCCCTAACTAACCTCCTGCTGACTTGGGGAGCATCTCTTCTCAGAGAACACAGAAAAAGGACTGGACCCCTCACCGGTGTTTCTTTTACAGCACTTTCGGCAGCTACACGAGCTTGGGCAATGCCCCAGCCTTTGCAAAACTTGTCAGGATATTTTTTTCACTTGTAAAGTGTGACCACAGACGCCGCCACAGGCGTCACATGACTCCTTCACTGTGGTGGGGCAGCAGGCGCGGCTGTCACTGCCCTCTTTCCCTCTTGCCACTGGGCTTTGCCTTTTCCCTTTCCTGCCTAATTTACTGAGCTGTCAGATCTAAAGGGAGCATAAGGAATTAAGAGGACATTGCGCACTTATAAAAGAATTAGTACAACATATCACATTTTAATTCTTTAAAATGTTAGGAGGATTTTACTTTTATGTAATAATTCCACATGCTAATTTGGAAAATACAGAAAAGTGTAAAACACCCATTATGTCACAACATGAAGAAAACTGCTTTTAATATTTCAATATATTTTTCACTAAACGTCATATATCCCTACTCCTAATAGTGGTCTTCAATAAACCATGACAAGGGATTCACTACCATCTCTCTTCCAGTCCCCACTTCTACTTCAGAAACTTTGTAATAATGCAAACATATTTTACGCACCTTGGAACTACATACAATTTTGTCTGCTACATTTTTTTAAAAGAATACCACTTTCACTTTTTTCCCCATTTTTCTAATTTCTCAAATGTGTTTAAATAAGATAATAAATTGTTGGAACTTAAGAGGTGACTAGTCCATCGCAATGAGGTTTAAATGAGATAATATATGATGTTCAAAGCTCTTAGTCCAGGGCTCAACATACAGTAAACATTTCATAAATGGACTTGGATTATTATTAAGATTTCACTTTAATGTCAGCATAATATTTCAAAGTAGTATATTTAACCATCTCTATTTTGTTGAACCTGTTTCTAATTCTCCCTATTTAAATGTATAGAACTGCAATGGATATCTTTGAATATAACTTTCTGTTCATTGTAGAAATTGCTGTTTCTTTGAAATGGATGGCTACATTGAAGGATAGGAGCATTTTAAAGTTTCTTGTTATATATATTGACAACCTCTCAATAATTGTACCAAATCTACAAGGAATGAGCAGGGTTGCTTTTCTGCATCTTTGCTAGCAGTAAAGCTTGTTTTTAAATCTTCAAACTATAGGTGAAAATTTGATATTATTGTGGAATTTGTATTTTTAACAGTTACTAATTAAATAAAAATATTTTGGGTATTCATTTGGTACTCTTTGCATTAACTTTTGTCTGAATATCTCTATGTCTTTCTATGATTTTTTTTTTTTTTTTTTTTTTTTTTTTTTT
>NW_022900940.1:35610725-35633437 GCF_012274545.1 Fukomys damarensis
GTTTTTTTTTTTTTTTTTTTGTATGTGATGTTTCACATATAAAAACTCATCAGAAATACAATTACTTTCTATGTACAGCTTGAAAGATTAACAGGAAGACTATGTGGTATTTTGGTAGAGATGTCTTTAAATTGAATCATGTAACTAATAAATATCTGGCAAAGGCCCACTACCTATAATCACACAGTGGTTCTTAACTACAGATTCTATCCAGAGTAAGTGGGAAAGAAAATGCTAGGTGACAGGAGAGCCTAGGCAGTGGATTAACCCATACCCCACCCTATTTGTACTCACCCCCAAGTCAAAATGTGAGCCCAGGCACAGAGAAACTTAGGACCCCAAGATAACACACCCGGCTCTCCCAGCTGGCATCTTGTCACAGCCTAAGTGGCACCGCTCCGATTCAGCCTTGGGCCTTGTGGGCCCCCGGGGCGGGTTCTGTTGGCTCCCTGGAAGGAGTCCCATTTCCCTGTGAGCTCCCCCAAGGAAAGAGGGAAGGATCCCTAGCACTGCTTCTAAGACAGAGACTGAACTCAGGGCTTGTCCTGCCTCCCAGGACATTTATTCTTCCCGTGGCTCAATTTTGTCTTCTAAGAGAATTGAAAACACTCCAGTCTTTCTCAGAAAGGTGGTGAAGATGTTGGACTTTGCTGGTCCTTGGTAGAGGAAAGTGACTGTAAACTACCAGTGTTGAGGAATGTTTTATAGAGACTGCAGCATCTGTCATTCATACAATGCTTGCTGATTAACGATGACTGAAGTCACTGTGAAAGTAATTTGCAAGGGCAAAGAAGGATCCCCATAAATCTTGCCAAGAGTTCTGAACATCAGTCCCAATAAAGTTTTACCCAAGAAAGTAGGCATTTTCTCCACCAATCTCTCACACCCTAAAATCCCAGGCCATTCAATAGTATTACCTGTTATCCTTCACTTAAAAACAGTGACTTGAACCCTATTTCCCCCTAAAACATATATTTAACTTATTTGGGGCTTGAGTTCATTTAGGGCTAACCTGATTTCTTAAACATATGGATCCATGCGGCCACATTAATCCATATTTTTTACTTCATATCTGTCTCTCTTCCAGTGCTTGAACAGGTATGAAAATATTTATTCCTCTGAACTACAGAAATTGGTTTTCTCATTCATGTTCTGCAAAAAGCACTCAATGCTCTCTGCCAGAAAGGGACTGAGATACACACACTTCTGCCTCTGAATCCTAAGCAGGGCAGGGAGGCCAAGTGTGTTATAACTGGCCCTGATGACTCAGAGCTGTTTTAAATTTTCAATTGTATCTAAATTCAGAAACCAATTTGATTGACTGAGGTATACAGAACAGTTAACTAGGTTTGCTTCTGTGGAGTGGGCAGAGGTTAACTCTTGCCTGAATTAAGTAAATGCTGGTAGTGCTATCAGGACCCTGGCATGGCCATATGGCAGTGGCCACACCTTGCCAGTCACCAATCAGCATTTAACAGCTGGGCTTGACCAAACAACAACTGCCCTTGACTCTGGCTTCTCTGATCATCAGCTGGCTATAAATAGAAGCTGGGTGTCATGAAAAGAGAACAAAGTACTTGACACAGCAATTCAGGAAATCTATCTGAAAGCAACATAACCAGCTTAATGTATTGAGCCAGTTTCAGGATTACTTGAGAATGGAAAAACACAAAATCTGAGGATAAGTGATCATACCAAAATTGAGGTATCCAAAGCAAGAAGTAATGGGTGTTTTATGAAATGAAGACTAGAATGTTTCCAGATTACATAAGAAGTCATGCTGGAAACACAAGGTATTGAAATTTGAAGTATTTTGGCAGAAATATAATTGTTATCTTAACAGATGTTGGCTTAAGAAAATAGGAGAGCGTTACCAAAATCCAGGGTCATGCCTTTCTTGCACCAAAAATTGCAATAACCCACTATTCTGCTTCATGTAATATATCTCAATCTATTCACCAGATTTCATATTAGAGCTAAAACTGATAGATGAATTTTTTTTTTACTCTTATATATTGTCCCAGTAACACTAAAATATAGCATTGGGAAGAAACTCTTCATGCGTGATGTGGATAAATACCCACATTGTCTGAAAACAAAAGACAGAAAATTACATCATGAGAAATAAAACTGAGATTACCTTAGATTTGCTGGACGCATTGGGAACCACACATTCTGGAGAAAATATACACGGGCCAGCAAGAAAGAAGAAGTTGAAATAAAAAAAAGAAAGAAAGGAGCTGAGTTTAAGCACCAGAGAGCTTTAAATTAAACTGCTTGTCCTTACGCAGTGACAAAGGGCCATACTTCCAAAGCTTGAGGCATAAACACAGGCAAGCCTAGGAGCCTCATCTCCTGAGCCTCAGCTCACCCGGGACAGCTGGGGATGTCTTTCAATGCCGACAACTGGGGCGGGGGAGTGTTGCAGACAGAACCAGCAACTGCTGGCCTGGCCGGCCTCCGCAAAGCCAATGGCGGTGGCCAGGCAAGAGCTTCTCCTCTTGCACTGGGAAGCAAGAGTCCAAAATGAATCAAAAATATGTGTTGGTGTGCAAGTCGTTTTTGCTTTGAGAGGTCTGCATGTTTGAAAGCCTGAAAGCCACTAGAAATTCAGTGAGACTTTTAAAAGTAAATTATATTTGTTTCGTCCTCACACACCATCTATATAAATTTAGGTACAAGTCATACAAAATCTGTGAAGTAATTGAAACACATCGTTTTTTCAGACTGCAGATAGAATTAGAGAGCACCTGACCATTCTAAAGCACACAAGAAACATTTGGTCATATGATCTGGCTTCAGGGCTGACCAATTGACTAGAAACTTCTCTAGAATGTTGCAGGTGCTAGAGGTTTTGAGCCACTTTATGTGCTGGCCTTTCCCCTGATTTTAGGGGCACTAATCTTTTGTCAATATTTAGATCTCTAGTGGGATTTGACAAAAAATTGGTTTATCCATTTTGTTGGTTGTTTTTCAATATTCAATCAAATTGATCTCAATCAAATTTAGGTTCCCTTTTTCCTTTCCTTCACCCAGCTCTTCTTTTTCTAGAAGGTTCTGTACATATTAACTTTGTCACTGTTCACTCACAGAGAATCTGAGAAAACTAATATTATCACAGCAATGAAGGTATTTCTCTCACAATCTGGTATTTGAAAAGCAAACCGAGAAAGTGCGATAAACAGTAATTGGCAGAGTTTTCCATTTCAGAAGAATTCCCATAATTATGCAAATGTCTCTCAGAAGGTAGACTCAGAAAGTTCTAGAGGACTGCACCCCCCACACACTAGGGTGGGTCTCTTGGTAAGATTCTCTGAGGAAGGAGTGACCACTCAGATCCATGGCCAAACATTTTTTTACTTTGAAGATCTTTCTAATTGGTAGTAGAAACGGTTATGTTTCATGAGAATATTGGCATTGGGAAGAAATGTGCAGAAGTTTACTCCTCAAGTTGGGAAGAAACTCACAGAAGTCCACTCCTCAAATTTTATACTCCAAGAAATAGAAACTTGAGTTTCCAGAATCTAGGACTGATGCGGATAATACCACTCACAGGCTGCTTTCTTGAAAGCCTTAATGGTGTCTGATCTAGGCACTATCTAATGTCTAACATGGAACAACACTCATTGTCTACAGTAACTAAGACTGGCCTTCTTGGACATAATTCGTACTTGGTGTCACACACTTTGCTCTGTTTATGAGGTAATGACTTTCCTGCAACTGCCATTCAAGGCCTAGAGGTTTCTCGGTCCCTTAACAAACTAGGCCCAGAGGCAGCATGGCCTCAGTTTGCCTCACTCTGGATTCTAACTGCATTTTCCACCCATCCCCAGACACTTTGAAATCATCTAAAATGATGACCTCTCCTCAGGCAGGATGATCACCCTCACTGAGCGTACCGGCTAATTTGCCAAACTTAATGATTCTCTTGTGTTGCTCTGTAAGCTGATACGTAACAAAAATGAGTACAATTTCACCCGAAAGCTTTAAGGACGATGTATCAGTCAAGGTTAACTAGGGAAACAGAGCCAGTAGGAGATTATATATTAAGAGATTTATTGCAAAGTGCTGATTTGTGTGATTGTGGGCCTGGGTAGACAAGGTTGAAATCTCCAAGGAAGGAAGGACAGGCTAGACTGCGGCAGGAGCTGGAACTGCAGTCCACAGGCAGAACACTTCTTCTTCAGGGAAACCTCAGCTCTGCTCTTGAGACTTTTCATCTGTTGAATCAGGACTACCAGATTGTCCAGGAAATCTCCATACTTAAAGTCAGCAGAATAAGGATTTTAACAACCTCTACAAAATACCTTTACAGTGGCACTAGATAAACATTTGGCTGAATAATTTGGGGCATATCCTGGTCAAGTTAACATGTAAAACTGACCAGCATAAAGGGACACTTTCTGGATTCCCTATGGTATATAGTACCATAATGAAGAAGCCTCACAGTGTTTCTACCCATTCTTACCACACTATGAAACATAACATGGAAAAAAAAAATGTTTGTTGAGTGAATAAGCAAGTGAATAAGATTGCCCAGGGGTGCAGGGGTGTGGGGTACAAACCACGAGCCTATTCCTGGGGGAAATGGTAGGAAGGCAATAGGCCAAACCACATTGGCCGCAGGATTCAGTAGAGCTCCAGGAGTCTGCATGATTGTGAACTGTGGGGTTGGGGCAATTTTATTTGAGCAAAGGAAGTAAGCTTTTCACTAAGGATCTCATGGAAGGGGTAAAGTTCAGAAAATACAAACGTGCACATGGAAAATGTAGACACTCTTTCTATTCAAAAGCCTTACCTGGTATTTGAATCAGTATAGGGTAAATAGTAGAAGCAAAAATTAATATAGAATTCTATAGACAATCTCAGGGGCTTAATTATATCATATGTTTATTTTTCTACTAAAACGAACTATTTTTAATTGATGTTCTAAGTGTGCTCTTTTAATCAGGATATAATGGGTAAAAATAGTAGGTTTGCTGGCTTAGTGTTAAAAATAAAGCAGAGTCTTGATTATCATAAGCATTTTTTTCCTTGTTTTATTTCTAGAACCCAAAGACGAGATTCTGGCTAGCAAGAAAGTGAGAATGGAGTTGAGTGGGCAGAATAAAGAGATGAAATGAACAAATCAAGCCAGGAACATTTACAACGGAGCTCAGCCAGTGATCATCTCTTCCAAACAGCTGCCAACCCTTTTTCCCAGCTGAAAAAAGATTTATTTTTTGCTTCCAATTATGGGAAACATTATAGGAAAAGGTCCAGCCCTATTTATTTGAACTTGACTACGTTGCCTCCATTATTATCAAGAGGGCCTTGCGTCCAACTACACTGATTGCCTTCTGGAAATTATGAAATGTGCCACTCTGCTACTATCATAACTCCAATTGCAACAGGAAGATTTCAAAACCCATAAATTGTCTCATCCTGTAAAAAGGAGATAATGCCAAGGAAAATTAAAGTTGGGGGCTGTGATCAATTTCCAGCTGTCATTATCCAAAATCGTCTAATACTGTAGTATGTAAAATGTGAATCTGCAATAAGAAAATTGAAAGAAGCATAATGAGGAAGTTTTAGTAATACTTGCTGCTGAGAAAGATAAATCTCAATGGCTTAATTCAACAAAGGCTTATCTGATACTCTTCTGAAGTCTTACATGGGTCAGGTGGTCCTATGTCTTCTTGCCAGCTAGAAACTGTAAACTTCAAGAACATCTCATCAAGAAGAGAAGGGTGGAGGATATTTTCCACATATTAACTACTTTGGTGCTTCTTATTTCTGCTCACTTCTCATTGGCCTACAATAGTTTCATAGCCACAGCTAATTGCAAGGGAGCCTGGGGAATGTCGAGGAGGACACAGATGTTTGATGGCCTCCTACTGTCTTTGCCACCCATAGAAATCCCAAACTCCAGATAAAGACAGCCACTCATTTGTTGATTCGTTCAATGAATATCTTTTTTTTTTTTTTTTTTTTTGGTACCAGGGATCAAACTCGGGACCTTGTGCTTGCGAGGTAGGCGGTGGCACCACTGAGCTAAATCCCTGGCCCTCAGTGAATATCTTTTAAGGATGTATTTTGTATGGAATCTTATCCTAGACACTAAAGATACAGCAGAGAATACGTGTACATGACCCTTGCCACCATGAAGTTCACAGTTTAATGGGGAAGGTAAACATCAAACATATACTCATTGAGTTAATTATCGTGTGTAGTGACATGAAAAGCAAGGAGCATTATGATCTTTGTGTGGTAGTAATTTGTCCACTTTCCCAGAGAATTCTGTTCTCACAAGTTCTGTGTACTTTTCAGACTGTAGGTTCGGTTCCTTTAACTGTAAGATAGAAATTAAAGTCAACATGTAGACGCAAAGGCATCTTACCTGAAGTGCGTTAGTATTGCATTAGTCAGATTTTCCTTGCTGAGACAAAATTCCTGACATACACAACTTAAAGGAGAAAAGGGGCTTACTTGGCTCATGGTTTTAGAAGCTTCAATCCATGTTCAACTGGCTGTAAGACAGATACATCATGGTGAAAGAGCACAGTATAGGAACTCATGGTATCCAGGAAGTAGAGAGCAGGAGACTAGTCAGAGAGAAAAAGGCAAGGAGCTAGATATTCTCCCCAAGGTCAGGTCCACATCTATGACCTCTCTCTTGGCTGACTACTCCTGCCTGCAGCTTTCCTTAACAGATGTCCACATTCCTGGCAACTCCATTATACCTTAAGTTTCACTCTCACAACATCATGTATCATCCCCACCCCAGGGGCGCCTGCCAGGGACTCTGATCCTGTCACATGTATTTGCCCAACCTCCTTTGAAAGGAAGCCTCTTTGACCTCATAACTTCCATTCTACATGCCTGAAAAAAAAACTATTATGGGGGTGCTGACAAGATCTGCTGCCAGCAGAAGCAGTAGCCATGCCTCTTTATAACATGGCCACAGTGGCTTCTGAGTACCTGGACAGGTAAGCATTGTGAAGATTACCCCAGAGGAGCTAATCCCCTAGGCTAATCCCCTTCTCAAACAGGGGGCCTAAGGGCTGTCTTCCCCCACATAAAATGTTTACATTTTTATACCCTTGAGCCTGCAATGGGCGGGGTCTTAAAAATTCCAAAGATTCCTTTCAAGGCATTTTTCTTCTTGTCTTGGTTCAAAGTACTTGAATTTTTTTTTAATGGTATTAGTCTTTTCAGCACTCTCCTTTGGCCACAGATTTATACATACATCTTTTCTGACTGAACTCAAAGTTTTTCAAATCTTTCTGCTCTGCTTTTTTTCTTTTTCTCTTCCTTTCAATTCTCAGTATAAATCTGCCTCAAAGTATCCAGCAGTACTCATGCCACAGCTTGAATGTTGGGCTGCCTTGAAATTTCTTCTGCCAAATCAATTAGTCCACCACCTTGAGCACAATCTCACACAAAGTTTTAGGACATAGACAAAATATAGACAAATTATTTGCCAGAATGTAATATGCATGGCCTCTGGTCAAATTCTCAATAGAATCCTTGCTCCCATTTGAAATTCCATAAACACAGTCTTTACTATTCACATTCCTGTCAGCATCCTGGTCTTCTAAACTCCCATAAGAATTACCCATCAAGTTCTGCTTACACTTTCTAGGCTTTCTCTCATCCAGTTCTTTGTCATCAAGTTCTGCTTACAGCTTTCTATAGTCCAATTATTTTCCAAGCTCATTTTATAAACCAGTTCAAAGGATTGTAGTTTATACAGTGAATTACCAATTTTTTACATTAGTCAGCTTTTTGTTGCTAAACAAATTGCCCCATATACACAGCTTAAAAGAGAAAAACAATTTATTTAGTCCATGGTTTCAAAAGTTTCAGTCCATGTCAGCTGATGCCAAGGCAGAATCATCATGGTGGAAGGGCATGGCAGAAAACTACTCAACTCAGGGCCATCCAGGTAGCAGAGGGTAGAGAAAGAGCTAGAAACAAAGGGGCCAGGGACCAGGGACCAGAAATAGTCCTCCAAGTCACACCACCCACGATCTATCCAGACATACCCAGAAGTATGCTTTTTTAAACTCCTAGGCATCTCTCAAGCCAATCAAGTTGACAATCAAGATTAACCGTCACATATGACATCTTGATGACCTTGGTACATCCTTTTACTCTGTTGCTTACAGTTTACTCACCACATAACCACTAGAATGAGCCTCGTAAAACTGAAATCAGAGCACATAATCTGCTCAAAACTCTACAATGACCCTCCATTTTACCCAGTACAAATCTAAATTCTTTACCACGGTAGTCTACAAAGCCATACCTGGGCTGGCCTGAAGACTTCTTGTTCTCCTCTTTCCTTCCTCTTCCTCTTTCTGATACCTGGGCGTCCATTCTATTCTTCAAGTGCACTGAGCCTACTGCTGCCACAGAGCCCTTGTACTGGCTATTCTTTTTTTTTCTTGGGCCCTCTCCTGGTTTGGTTTGTTTGCCAGAAGCTCATGTGTCTCACATGCAGCAGTGTTCAGAGAGGTGGTAAGTGAATCATGGGGGCTCTGATTTCATCTATGGATAATCCACTGATAGGTTTATAATTCGATGGCATTATTGGGGAGTAGTAGAGACTTTAGGGGATGGGGCCTACTTGGATAAAATAGACAACTGGGGGCATCTATCTTCTTTCTCACCCTTTCCTGCCTTTACTTCCTGCCTTTCACAAGACGAGGAGCTTCTTCTATCACACACTCCCACCATCCTGATGTTATGTCTTATGTCAGGTCCAAAACAGTGGAGCCAAGTGACCAGCTGACCATGGACCCATACCTCTGAAACTGAGCTTAGTTGATTTTTAAGTTGATTTTCTCAGGTAATTTGTCAAAGTAACAGAAAGATGACTAACACAATCCATTTCCTCTTCTTCCCAAAGATCTCAGCTGAAATAACTGTCTTCCTATTAGAGGCCTTAGGACAGCTGCCCTTTGAAAGAGCCCCCTATTTTCTGCCCTTATAAATCCTCCTTTTTTTTCTTCTTCCAAGCTACCGATACTTAATGAAAAATTTGATTCTGGCAGTCTTCTTCTCTTGCTTTCCTGGCCTTCCCTCCTTTTCTAACTCTCTGCTTTCTTTTGTCAGAGCTTGCTATATAATTCACTCATTTGAAATATATAATTTGATGGTTTTAAAAATATATATGTACAGAGTTTTGCAACCATTACCACAATCACAGACTATTTTCCTCACCTCAACAGAGAAGCCTGTCCTCTGTAGTTACCACTCTTAAAGCTACTCCAGCCATAAACTCAGACCTAAGAAACTACTAATGTACTTTATGTCTCTGTATGATGTACCAGTAATGCCTTTATTCACGGATGCTTCTGTTCACAATTTGGCTCCCAAACAAAAGCATTCCACAAAATTTGGCTTTTGTTCACAAACTCCATATTGGGAGACAAATACAATCAAAGCCATCTTCCCCACACAAACACAAATGCAGGTTTCATCAAAATGATAAAACAAATTAAGTTTATGAACCAAGATACCACTGTATCTATTTATTTGTGGTATTTTATGTAAAGCTTTTTGTGACTTCTTTCATTTAGGATAATGTTTTCAAGATTTATCCACATCGTACCATGTATGAGCAGTTGATTTCTTTTTACACTAGCATAATACTCCACTATATGGATATACCATATTTTAATAATTCATTAATTGATGGACATTTATATTGTTTCCATCTTTTGACTATTATGAATAAAGCTGCAATGAATATTCATGTCCAAGTTTTTGTGTAGACATATGTTTTGTCTTTATTACATACCAAGGAGTACAACTGGCGGATCAAATGGTAATTCTACTCACTTGAGAAACTGCCAGACTGCTTGTCAAACTGCTTCATCATTTTATATTTTCACCAGGAATACATAATGTTTATAATATTTTTTGCAACCTATAAATACCTGTTATTATCTGCCCTTTTGATTTTAGACATCGTGGTCAGTGTGGAATGTTATATCATTGTGGTTTTGATTTGTATTTCTCTGGTGGCTAATATATTGAACCTCTTTTCATGTGCTTATTAAGTACATTGTTTTTGAAAGATGCTATTCAGATCCTTTGCTCATTTTTAATTGGGTTATATATGTCTTCTTATAATTCATTTGTTAGAGTTCTTCATATATACTCTTTGACTTATGAAGAATTACATCCCAATAAACATTATATATAAAATATCATAAATTAAAAATGCATTTGAATATACTGTCTTTTCATTTTTCTCACTGCTGAGACAAAATATCCAACATCTAGTTAAGAAAGGAAAGGTTTATTTCTTATAGTTTTTAGAGGTTTCAGTCCATGGTTGACTAGCTTCAGCGCAGGGTAGCATGGCAGAAGGGCATTGCAGAGGAGAAACAGCCCATGGCATGGTATGTCAGGGCAAACAGTAGGAAGCAAAGCAGCAAGCAGTAAGCAACAGGCAGCAGCAACAGCAAGCCTTTTTTCTGTTCCTTATCTTCCATTCAGCCTACCTGCCCTCAAACCCAGGGTGGGGCACCCTCAATCTCAGTATCACACCCTTAATCGCAGCATCACACAGTCTATATCCAGCCACCTCTGCAAAGCCCCACCTATGACCACATAAGGCTTTGGGGTGACATCTAGACATAAGCCATAACATGTATCTAACTTACCAAATATCAAATACTGGAATTTAGCAATCCAGTATACTGTAGAGCATTGTTGTTTACATTTATGATTACATAGCCAACTGAAAGCTGTAGCTTTTTGCTGCTGCCCAGCATCAAGGGACAACTGAATTATATATTACTAGCCCAAGAAAAGATGAAAATTTGATGATGAGTTTCTACTGAATGCATATCACCTTCACATCATTATAAAGTCTAAATATTGTAAGCTGAAACTTAATAAGTCAGGATCCATCTGTATGCTAAATAGAAGGACCTTATCAGATATGATTTTTAAATTTTTGTTTTGTTTTGTTTTTTTGAGACAGGGTCTCACTATGTAGTTGAGTCTGACCTGGAACTTACTATGCAGCTCAGGTTGGTCTCAAACTCACAGCAATCCTCCTGCCTCAGCCTCCCGAGTGCTGGGATTACAGGCGTGCACCACCATGCCTGGCTGTCAATTTTTTTCTCTCCTAAGGATGAACAATTATTTTTCCTTTGTTGCTTGTGCTTTTGGTATGATGTTTAAGAATCCACTGCCAAATCCAAGGTCAAGAAGATTTTTACCTTTTTTTCTAAAATTTTTATAGTTGAAACTCTCATACTTAAGTCTTTGATTCATTTTGAGTTAACTTTTACATTTGATGAAAGGGAAAGATCCAAACTCATTCTTTTGTATATGGCTATATAATTGACTTATAAGTTTACTCCTTACCAGACCACTGTTTCAAGAAGTGTGAGTCCTCTAACTTTTTTCTTTTTCTTCTTCTTCCAAGACTATTTTATCTATTCAGGGTTTCTTCCAAGTTCATATGAATTATAGGATCATCTATCAAATTTCTACCAAGAAATCATTGAGATTCTGATAGGGATTGTCTAAAGTCCATAGTCAATTTGGAGAGTATTGCAATCTTAACAATGAATCTTCTGGGCCATGAATATAGGATATCTTTCCACATTTTCAGATATTTTAAAATTTCTTTCAACATTTTATAGTTTTCAGAGTACATTTTATAGTTCTGTGAGAGAATTGTTTTCTTAATTTCTTTGGAGGAATTGTAAGTATATAGAAATATAATTTTATAGTAGTATAATTTTGTATAATGATTTTGTATCCTTCAATATTGCTAAACAAGTCATTTACTAGCTTTATGGCATTTTTAATGTATTATTTACAATATTTTATAAATAAGAACTTGTCATTTGTAAATAGTTTTCTTTCCAACATGATGCCTTTTGTTTCATCTTCTTGATCTTGTTCCTCTTAACCTTTCTTACAACACTATTTTTCTACATATCCCTTACTACTACCAATCCTATTAATTATCTATTTATAACTAATGCGTATACAAGCTCCCAGAGAACTGATGCCTCCTCTATTCTATACATTACCTTCCTAGGTTTTAAAACAGGGCCTGGCACATAGTTGGTACTCCATTGGTATGTGGACTCTCTGTCAGGTTTCAGGTGAATCCTTGAAAGGGAGGCTCCATCTTCCTACTAAAATACTCAGCACCCAGCCCTGCATGGAGTTCAGAGCACTCAGGACCACACACTAGAATACACAACTTTTCAGGAGTCAGTACAAGGCACTGCAAAAAACAAATAAAACTCCTTTCCATTTCTAACCACCCACAGCAGATCAACTTGCACCACAGGCTCCAAAATGGAGGTCTACCGGGAGCTCTTACTCTTTCTCTGACTCTAGTGACTATACCTTTTCCCATGACCTGACAAACTAGGGTAGAAGGACCTCTTGTGGCCACAAAGCAATGGCAAACTCTAAGAGGTCTTTTAAATACAGTGTACCCTTGACTTATGAACTCAATTAGTTCACAAAGTCTGGTTGTAACTCAAGTAGGTTGTAAGTTAAGACTATTTTTCCCATAAAAAATAATGGAAATATCCATAATGCATTCCAAACCTCCCAAGGCACCCCTTAACTAACCTTTTTATAAAAAGTGTTGTATATTGTGCATAGTTTACCAGAAATACCAAAAATTTTCCTAGTATATTCAGCAAAGTTATAAAATGGGCCTAGTTTGCCAGAAACAACAATTCCATCCTGTACTCACCATTCAAGGTGACATCTTTGCAGGAAGGGAGGATGAAATGGAAGGTGGTTATTATGTGGAAGGAGGGGCCCCTTCCATAAGAGCATCAGGAGCCTGGCTCTCTGGTGTCCTGTCTCTCCTTGGGGGAGACTGTAGCCCACTAGGACCTGCTTCTGGCTCACTGGGTCTCAACCTTTTCAGAACTAAAAACTGGTCTAAGGTGGTCTGTTTCTGTCTTTTCTTTAACACTGGTCTGTAGACAATGTGACATTGTCATGGAGCAAGTGAATGCAGCAATTGGCTTTTTCTCTCTCTGGATGGGTCTTCTCTACAAATGTTTGTAGCTCTGTCCATTGTTTCAGGATTTCCTTTATTTCAGAAGAACTTGGCTGCACTGATGGGGATACGCCCCCTCCTCATCAGAAAGCTCCCCAGCTGCCATTCTCTGTTGCTCAGCAGAAGTTGCTAGAGTCCCCTGAGTGTTCCTCCACCATTTCCTCAACATCACCACTGTCTACCTGCAACTCTGTAGACCGCTACAGGGACAGTGTCATCAACTGCAGGATCAAAGGCTTAGGCTCCTCTACACGGCCTTCAAAGACTCTGTCCTGTATAATTTTAGGTCATACTTTCTTCCAGGCAGATCGCAATGTCCTTAGAGAGACACTGGCCCAGGATTTCTCAGTTAACCTCACATAGGAAAGACCAGTACTTGGTTTGTAACTCAAGATTTTGGTCATAAGTAAAAACTACAATCCCATTCATAACTCAAGTTGTACATATGTGAGGATGGTCGTATCTCAAGGGTCCACTGTATTACACTGGTCAATAGCTCCAGCTTGAGACTCATTCAAGAATTGCTCCGGCCACTGCACCATGCAGATTCCACCTGCACAAGAGTCTGCCCACATGCTGCCCTTGCCTGCCTCCCTAACAATCGCTCCCTGGCTACAGTTTCTATTTCTTCGTCTGAACCATCCTTCGTCACTGTTTTAAAAAAAAAGATCAGTAATCAGAGCAATGAAAAATAATTGGAAGGGCTTCAGGTAAGGCTTAAAAGAATCAAAGAAGAGCTAGTCTAAAAAAAGAATGACTATTTTGGGCTTGGTGTCAGAAAACTCTCAATCCAGGCAGGTGGCCAGGAGCTCCACCCAGAAAGATGTGTTGTTGGTGAAGCTGCATCCCTTCCCCTCATCCTCTCTGACGGGAGCAACTAAAGGAAGACCTTTGTAGGAATTTCTTCCCTCACTATTCACTTATATAATAATTCCAGATAACCCAACAAATCAAAGTATGTGAGGGACTATTAGATGAAGAGATTTTTCAGACAAGTAGGGCATGGTAAAGAATTGTTCTTTCAAAAGTTCATCCCTGAACTCTGGCTTCATTTGACCCAGAGTAAGTTCAGGAAAATTAAGTACAATTCACTTGCAAAATATAAGAAAAAGGAAAGGGAAATCCAAAGTCTTTCTAAGGAAATAGGGGAAAACCAAAGTGAATATAGGTAAGGACTTTTATAGGGTATTTCTGTATTTTGATGGTTTTTGTCTATTTTACAAATATTTTCACAAAAGAATTATTAAATAAAATGTGATCTTAAAACTGTTAATTAAAGGTACCTGCTGTATTATTATATTTAAAATACTAGGCTAAACTTTTATAATTAAGTGGAGAGACATAAAATAGTAGCTAATGCATTTAGTGCTTAGTATGAACTAGGCACTATTCATTCAGTAGCTCTTCTAACAACTCTGTGACAAGTAGTACTTGTAATCCCATTTTGCAGATGATAAAGGTGAGGCAAGAAATGTTATAAGCAAGTTCCCATGGCTATTCTGCCTAAATTCAGATTTAGGTCATCTAATTCCAGAGTCTGGGTTGCCACTGCAATTTATTTTCCATACTGTTACAGTTATTGACTAATATGCTTCCCGATGTGAAAACTCTCAACATGCAACTATATTTACTGTCACATAGAAAAGTTTCAACCAAACAAATGTCTGTTTATGGGCTGCTGAGCATTTACTTACAAGTTATACTTATGTACAGGCCAAAAGTACTAGATATGTTTCACCAAAGGATATTTTTCTTTTCCTTTCTTTTCTTTAATACCACAATCTCAAGATATTCTAAGTATGCACTAAAAAAGAGTTGGTTCATGGTCTATTAATAAAAATGGGATATTTTGCAGCCACTAAAAAAGATAAGCAAGATTAGCTTTTGGCAATGTGGAAACTTTGAAAGACATGGAAAAATACAGTTGTAAAAATAATAAATAACAAGCATATTATTTTCTGAAAGGAATATAGGAATATAACTATGGTTACTATTGAGGCTAAGGAAGAAAATATAATAAATATATTTAGCAATTTGAACTGTAAAAAAAGAAAATTATATACTTTAGAGCAATTACTAATAAAAACTGTATGATATATTTTTTAAAAACCGAATTGTATACAGTACTTAAAAATGGTTAGACTGGGTTTGGTGGCTCACACCTGTAATCCCAACACTAGGGAGGCTGAGCCAGGAGGATCATTTGAGACCAGCCTGGGCTACATAGTGAGTTCGAGGCCAGCCTGAGCTACACAGAAGACTTCGTCCAAAAAAAAAAAAAAAAAAAAAAAGCTAAGATGATAAACTTCACATTATATGTATTTTACCATAATGGCTCAATAAAATTAGGAAGAAAAGGCACCTACTTCTCATTTTCCATGAGAAAATACTGTTTGATATTTTTAATATCAGTTTTATTTTTTATGAATAGTTCAATAAAAACAAGGGAAAAGCAAAAGACAGTTATGAGGGGTCAGAGAGCATTAAAACCACTTATTGGGCCAGGGATTTAGTTCATTGTTTCCACTGCCTGCCTCAAAAGCAGAACGACCCGAGTTCAGTCCATGGTACCAAAAGCAAACAAACAAACAAACAAACAAACAAAAAAAACCACTTATCATCTGCTTCCAGCGGTATGTTTATCAGTGTCCATTCAAAGAGCTCTAAGAGTCAGCAATGCCTAAATTTATGTGCAATTTCAAGTGACTACATGTTCATTTGAAAGTTCCTATGTAAATACCCAGCTCCTGAAAACGTTGCATCCTATCAGAGAAAGTTTTATTGAATGTGGCCTGTGTAAAAACATCAGGTTCAGCACTCACCTGACATATTTTCCTGGAATTTATTTCAAATAATCTTGTTTTGAAGAACAGGTAGTTCCTCTGTAATTTCAGACTGTGCTTCTGAGAACACATTATCCTAGTGTCCTCTTTTTACTTGGTCAAGCAATTTCTTCATAACCTTTTTTGGCTTTTGTTTTGTCTCTGCTTATGTCTTCAAAAAGTGAGCAGGAATATAAAAATGCACAGAGAATATGCCAAGCATTATAAATTATAATGCCAAGGTTAAAGATAAAACCTAGGCCAGGAACTAACAGAGAACATTACCATTTATTAGTTTTCCTTTGATCATCCCTCTCTTGATAGGAAAATACTTACTGAGCCAGAGTCCCTAAGACTTTATCCCTACCTGACAGGTTTTAATATCTTGTGAATGAAAGAATTTCTGGAAGATACTTTGGAGAGCATCTGATTTTCAAACCCTGCAGAGGTTGACAGGTAAGTAAACAATGACATCGGCCGGAGAGGAAATGGAAGCCCGGGGAGAACATGGTCCAAGTGAAGGGAATGGCTGCCTCTCAACTCCGGCCTGCAGTTGCCTTTAGGAACCAGTATGGCAAGAACATCTCCAGCCCACGGTTGCCTTATAGGAACCAATGTGACAAGAACATCTCTTTCAATTTTTCAAGGGAATCTGGAAATCTACATTTGTATACAAATGATTCTCATTTTTTGAAGTTGGCAATTAATTAAAAAAACTGAAAGCATTGTGGGGGCCAAACAGCACACGTCTCTTGGCTGAACTGAGATGTGGCCTCAAATGGAGTTCAACCGTCTTAATTTTAGGGAAGAGGCAGCCAAGACCCAGAGGGGAGGGGAGTTGTTTGCATAGGCTCTCTGGGCTGGTTTGGGAAGAAACCGGGATGAGATATGCCTTACCTGCTTGTCCTGTCCTCTCTCCCTGGCCTAATAAAGCAGCAGCTCAGTTGCAGAGCCACATGGTGAGCCTCCCCTTCCCACCCTTGCACATGTCAGTAAGTGGACCAAAGCGCAGACAGAAGGCTCAGCTGATGAACCACACCCCCTCTTGGTTTCTTCCTGACTGCAGCTTAGGTGTCTGCCCATTTTGGGTAGGAATGGAAAAGAAAAGAAAAAAAAAGGAAGGAAAGGAAATGTTTACCTTGAGACAGTCCATGGGAGGAATAATTAAAGAAATTATTCTTTAAGCCACTACAGTATTGTATAGGTGCACAAATACTTCTGTTTGCAAACAATTTGGTTCACGAACAGAAGTGTCCAGCAAAATTTTACTTTCGTTGCCAACTCCACAGGGGTGCTAACACCGCCATGGCCATCTTCCCTGCAGGAGCACAGACATGGCCATCTTCCCACTCCAACACACAGTCACAGCTTCCTCTAATCAAGATCACGGTTGCACACCGTGCACACAGACAGACCTGTGCGCACTTGCTGTGGAGCTTTCTCATGTGCTTTCTAGCACATACAAGTACTGTACAGTGTTATTCAATCCAGTGTGGCTCTAAAGAAAGAGCAGAGCAAGCACGATGGTAAAAAGAAAATGCAGAGTGCTAATGAAGGTACCCAAAAGGTGTAGAGCAGTGATGAAGGTGACAAGAATGTACACAGCAAGGATAAGAAAAAGGTTTTGTGGAAAACAACCGTTGAGTTGAAGAAGGAAACTGCAGAAGAGTATGAGCATGGTATTCATGTGACTTATCTGGCCTCAGAGTACAAGATGGCGAAGTTGACCAATCTTGACATTTTTTTTTTTTTTGTACTGGGGATCGAACTCGGGACCTTGCGCTTACAAGGCAGGTGGCAGAAATCCCCAGGCCTGTCTTGACTTTTTTGAAGACTAACAATGACATCAAAGGAGCTGTTGTAGTAAAAGGGGTAAAAATATTAACCAAGCAGAAGACACGAATGCTGGAAAGGGTGGAAAGACTTGTTAGTGTGGCTGAATGAGAAACAGTTGGCAGGTGATAGTGAAGCTATGATCTGTGAAAAAGCAAGGAAACTGCACGGTGATTTACTGCAAGGAAAGCTCTCGGCAAGTGTAACAAGTGATGAAATTAAAGCCAGTAGAGGGTGGTTTGATGAGTTCCACAAGAGAAGTGGCATCCACAGTGTGACAAGACATGGTGAGGTTTCCAGTTCTGACAAGGCCAAGGCCACTGTAGAAGCCTACGAGAAAGAATTTGCAGAATTCCTGAAGGCAGAAGGATACGCTGCTCAACAAGTGTTCAACTACAATGAAATAGGGCTCTTCTGGAAGAAGATGCCAAACAGAACCTATATCACACAGGAGGAAAAGGCACTGCCCGGGCACGAGCTGAACCTTTTGCTGTGTGGGAAAGCAAGCACTCATATGAACACTAAGTCACCAGCAGTGTACCATTCCCCAACCCTTTGTGCATTCAAGGAACAGAATGTGAACAAGGCCAGACTGCCTGTCATGCAGAGAGCCAATGTGATAACTTGGGCACATGGAAATTATTCACAGGACGGCTGCACGAGGTATTTGTATCCACTGTTAAGAAACATCTTTCCGACAACCAACTGCCTGAACAGTTCCTTCTTCTGATGGATAATGTTGCAGGACCGTCCAGCCTTCACAGATGATACCAACACTGAGTATGTCTACATAAGGGTCAAGCCCTCCCCCTACCATACCTCTTCTGCAGCTCATGGAGCAACAAGTGATCTGCAACTTCAAGAAGCCGTGCACAAAGGCACTCTTCTCCAGGTGTTTTAATGCCACTGAAGAGACGTCCTTGACTCTGAAAGAGCTCTGTAACACACATTTCAACGTCCTCCACTGCGTCAACCTCACTGACGCAGCCTGGGAAAGGTCACATCCTAGACCTTCAACTCAGCCTGGGGGAAACTGGCCAGGATATGTCACTGGATGTGACTTTGAAAGGGCTGATGCTCAGGTAGTGGAGGAGACCGTGTCCGTGGGCAAAAGCACAGGTCTTGAGGTCCAAGGTGCAGACAAAAGCAGAGTGAGCTGAGGACCACAAGGAGGAGCTGACAATGGAAGCGCTTGCTGAACTCTCGAGTGAGCAGCAGAAGGCGTATTCCACTGGGGAAGAGGAAGACAGGGAGGAGGTCAGGAGTGATGTGAGAAAATCCACTATGGAGGGCCAGGGATTTAGGTCAGTGCTGCCACAGCCTGCCTTGCAAATGCAAGGTTCCCAGTTCGATCCCTGGTACAAAAAAAAAAAAAAAAAAAAAAAAATCCACTATTTCTTGGAGAAGCACCACTCCAGCATAACTGTAACAGAGTATAGAATCTGATGAATGATAACATGGTCTCTCATTTCCAGAGGGTTATGCAGCATAGGAAAAGACAAGTGACATTAGACAGATGTTTCAACAAAATTGACCCTGCAGCTAAGAGACAAAGACAAGAGGAAATCCCTGAAGGAGATCTCCCCAATGATCTTATGAAAAGGGACTCTCTCTCCAGACAATATCTTCCTTCACACTCACCTTCTTGACCTGCAAGCCAGAAGTTGCCTCAACCAAGGTTAGTGTTCTCTCTCTTCATACTCTGTACTGTATTTTGTTTTATATTTTTGTGGTTAAAAAATACATATGGTTCAGAACAGATTGACCTTATTTACAATGAACCTCATGGGGAATTTTGATTCAGTTCATGAGCAGTTTGTTTGCAAATGGAATGGAGGAATGAATTAAGTTCAAGAACCAATTCTGGGGTAGATGGCTGTGTTTGTGTTCATGCAGGGAAGATGGCCCCGGTCTCATTCAGCAACTGATGCGGAGTTCACAAACAGAAGCAAAATCTTGCCAGCTGCCTCTGATTGTGAACCAAATTGTTCATGAACAGAATCTTCATGAACCAAGGTATTACTGTGACTGTAAGTATGGCATTGCTAGGAAGATCTTTTACTGAGCTTTCCAGAAAACAGATATAAGGCCTCCCTCCTTAGCTCTATGGCTACTTTGCATAGGGCTTTGAAAAGAATTTGTGAACCTATTGGCTAAGAGCATTTGCTCTGGAGACAGATGGCCTGGGTTCAAATCCACTTCCTGGAATTTACCTGCTGTGTGATCTTGGACAAAGCATAGGTCTTTACTGTGCTTCAGTCTCCTCATCTATAAAATGGGATCAATGCCAGCACCTCTCATAGTATTGCTATGAGATTAAATGTGTTAATGTACACAAAGCATGCAGGATTATCCATGTGTACCTGGGAACCAGCTCAGCAGCTATTCAACAGTACTGATGCTTGGTTCTACCCCTAAAGATTCTGGTGCAAAAGGTCTGATGTGTGACCTGGGAGATGCAGATCTTTAAATCATCCTGGGTGATTCCAGTGTACTGCCAAGACCAAGAGCCACTGATAGAAGGGTTTATTAAATAAATAGCGGTCTGAGTGTGGCAGAGGGAGAAGCTGCTACCTACATGTAAGAGAAGCAAAACTTTCAGATGATATCAGGAAAAGGTTTGATTTTCCAAACTCTCTTATCTAATCACAGGCTGTGGGTCTTCTTATTGCTGCAGTCCTAAAGGGAAATAGTTTTTCAGAAAAGATCCACCAATCCACAAACCAGACTCCTGCTTTGGACTTGCCGTGGGGGGAGTGTTGCAGTGACAATGTAGTGGTTCGAACAGCCTACTGTGAGGCTCTGGCAGCACTTGTTGCTCAGGATCACACGGAGTTCAGCTATGTTCTCAGTGGAATACTTAACCTGATTCCATTGACCATGAATATACATGGTTTGATAAAAGCCATTATGAAATTATTACCAATGCAAGCTCTAAAGGAAGGACAGGGTGGGGGGAAAACATTCAGTCTCCTCATCTACATATATTCTAGCCTATATATTCTCTTAGAAATCATCCTCAGCCTTTGATCATTGTGCTTGAACACAGGCCTGCTTGCTGGCCAGTATTTTGCAGCGGCTGACAGCTTTTTTCCAGCAATACCCTGAAAGATCAGAAGTTTCATATGTCCAAATAATGGCACCACTTCTGTGGTATTGTTACTGAGAACCCTCTCAATTACAAGAATATATAAACCTTCGACTCCCCATGCCGAAAGTTCTACTTCAACCTCGGGTTCTCTGTGATACTGCACAACCGTCAATATCGGAACAGGAGATACTTCACCTGTGTTGCAACATGATTCCATGTTTGCAGATGAAAGACCTGACACAGACAACAGAAGCAATGCTGTTTATTAAAGAAGTATTCTTAGGCCTTCTGTATCATCCCATTTTCTGGAAAATTCAGCTAACCCAGCTGACACTTCAGCTGTTGTGTGTCTCTGAAGTCAGCTCAAAGATAACCAGGGAATGCTCAGCTTTCATTCGGTTTTTAGAGCACAGTGTTGAACTTCTGAATGAGGACTTTCCTGCTGAATTGATTATTACTGGAATAGCTTTACTCCTTCTACAGACACCAGCAAGTCAGCAGAAACCAGTCTCATATCTATCTTTGAAGTTTCTCTCTCACTGAGGGTCAGAAAATCCCAAAGTCATCTCTGCTGCTCGTGATGCCACTTCTTCAGATATTGTCTTCTACTGCCTTGGAGGACTGTATGTCCGTGGATGGAGAAGGTTCTTCCAGGCAGCATTTGGCCCTGAACCTTTTGGAAATGGTAGCAGGAGTGTCACAGGGATGGCAACCAAAAGTACAGAGAAACTAAATCGGCTGGTAGATAAAACAGAACTCTTGAGGACAGAGGAGAAGCCAAAGACCTCATGAACAAAACCCAGAATACATGGGAAACACTACAAAGAATCAATAACTGGGACCTCATCTTACTGAAAAGCTTTGATACAACAAGAGGACCCATGAACAGAGTGAAGAGAGAACTCACAGAGTTGAAAAAAATGTCACCAGCTATTCTGATAAAGGACTATTATCTAGAATATATAAAGAACTAAAAAAAAAATCAGATCCCAAAATTTAAAGACCCAATGCAAAAATAGGGATCTGAAATAAACAGATACTTCTCAGATGAAGAATTAGAAATAGCAAATATATGAAAAAATGTTCAACATCACTGGTCATTCAAGAGATGCAAATTAAAACAATGCTAGGATTCTGTCTCATTCTAGAAAGAATGGCTGCCATCAAGAAATCAACTAATAACAAAAGCTGGAGAGGCTGTGGAGGAAAAAGGAACCCTTCTCCATTGTTGTTGAGAGTGCAGACTGGTGCAACCACTGTGGAAGGAAATCAGTGTGGAGATTTCTGGGGGGGAAAAAAAACTAGGAGTAGAGGTCCCATTTGACTGAGGTATTCCTCTTCTTAGCATCTTCCTGAAAGAATTAATAGCCATACCACAATGATATATACACACCCATGTTTATAGCAGCACAGTTTGTAATAGCTATAACTTGGAAACAGCCCACATGCCCATCAACTGATGAGTAGTTAAAGAAGATGAGGGTTTTTAAAAAATATACAATGGAGTACTACTCTGCCATAAAAGAGGATGTTTCAGACATTTACAGCTACGTGGATAGACCTTGAGACCATACTCTTAAGAGAAATAAATTGGACACACATGTTTAAATACTGAATTGTTTCCCTGGTGTGAGAAACCAAAAATGGAAATAAGGGCTGAAATAGATAATGGATGTTGGGAAATGGGAAGAAAAATATTCAAATGGGAAGGCGAACAAGAGGGAAAAGGGAGGAAGAAAGGAAGGAAGGGACAAGAAAAAAAGTGAAAATAAAAGGGAAAAATGGAAACAAAGCTTTTGTACATAGGGGAGGGATTTGGGGGGGAATGGGATAAGATAAAATTTATTAAAAATTTTTAAATGGTAATGAATAAATGGCGGTCTTTAGAGTGACTTTTTTTTTTTTTTTTTTTTTTTTTTTT
>NW_022900940.1:35633583-35661195 GCF_012274545.1 Fukomys damarensis
GTTTTTTTTTTTTTTTTTTTTTTTTTTTGGTACCGGGTATCGAACTCTGTCCTTGAGCTTGAGAGACAGGTGGTGGAACCACTGAGCTAAATCCCCGGCCCTGAGTGACTGATTTTTAAAGAAATTAAAATGCCCTCTTTGTCATTTAACCCCGCATTTTGTAAGCTCTTTAAGAAGTGTCCCAGGTGGACTTCTTTCAGTGGCATTCATCACAGAGGGCTACAAGGTCCCGAGTAAACGTGCAAGGAAGGTGAAACGGTTCCATGGATCTCCCCATCTCCCCTGCACTATTTTCATACCTCTGCCCCTGGCTTCAAGACACTCAGGCAGCCCTAGAGGCTCTGACTGCTCTGGGTAATGAAAGGAAAATGGTGAGAATTCTTAGATGTGTAAGATGGGCCAGGCATGGTCCATGCCTTTAATTGTAGCAGTCAGGAAGCTGAGGCAGGAGGACCACCATGAGTTTGAGGCCAGTCTGGGCTACATAGTGAGTTCAAGTCCAGCCCAAACTACAGAGTGAGACCCTGTCTCAAAAAAACAAACCAAAGTGAAAGAGAAAAAAAAAAGGGAAAAAAGGTGAGTAGGCATTTGTAAACTCAAATAATCTTTAGCTAGTGGAATAAGCCCATAGTCATCTGCCTCTGTGGGAGTGTCTACTGGAGAGTTGAAGGCCATGTCTTCTCTAACCCCCTGACTCTTGCCAATTCCAAAACCCAGGCAAAAAGACAACAGGAGTCTCTAGCATGGCTTCCCAGCATGAAAAGACAGTACCTCTGAAATCCTCTCAGCTGAGATGCTAACAGGTTGAGTCTGAAATATCGCTAATAAGGTAAGCTGCTAGTAATCATGCTATATCCTACAAATGAAACAGAGTGTGCTCTCAAACTCAAATCATTTCAACTTCACTCTATCTCCAGAGACTTGCTGGGGAGTTACCTGTGCCAACATCTTTGATGGTAATCAGAAACTCTAATGCCACCGAACTGAGGGTAGTGGGCAGAAGCTAGACAGGGACAGGTCTGCCCTGAAATGGGAAATTTGGAGATAAGACTTTTAAAACAACTGATATGTTGAAGAAGGGGTGGCAGCATCTGTGTCACTGGCCTTCACACTTCTCCTGGGCTTGGTATCTCAGCAAGCACTCTGATGAACACATCTGCTCCCACAATAGGAATTTGAACCCCAAGCCTTCCTTGGAGATTCCGGAATTTGCTACTGGAAAAAGGAAGAAGTTAGTTCACTACAGGTAGATTCATTCTTCGTATATTTTCAACCTGAAGCACTGTGATTGTCCCAGTCCCGTATTCCAGCCACTGGGCTGCGGCCTGGCCCTGAGAGATCAAGGCCACCAAGTACCAAGGTTCCCTTTCTCTGTCCTGGGCTGCCAGGATATCTGGCAATGATTCCACTTGCATGAGGTATCAATAATAGGCAAACTCATAGAAGAAAAAACACAATATTGGTGGTCAGGGATTACAGTTCGGGGATGGGAGTTGTTATCCAGTGGTTAGCAAATTTCAGATCTGCTGTACAACATAGTGCCTATGGTTAACAATGCAGTACTGTGCACTTCAAAATTTGTTAACAAGCCAAGTGTTCGTAATATCCACACACACAAATGAAGGCACACGGGAACCCTTTGGGAAGTGTTGGGTATATTTATTACTTTGACCGTGGTGATGGCATCACAGATGTCTGCATTTGTCCAACCTCAGCAAACTGTACAAATTGAATATGCACATTTCTTTATATATCAATTATGCCTCGGTAAAGCTGTTAAAATATTCCTGGCATTGCCGGAAAAACAACAAAAACAATAATAGCTGATACTTGCATAGGGCTACCTATCCGAAGCCCTAAGCCCCAAGCATTCTCCACAACCTAGCACGTGTGATTTTACTCAGCGTTGTGAAACTCGCACCTGCGGTTTGTTACCTACCTGGTAGGTAACTCCATTTTTCCAATGAGACAATCGAGACACAGAGAGGTTAGGTGATATGTCCAAAGTCACACAGCTGAGAAATGGAGGACTTGGAACTGGGCAGCCAGCCCAGTGCCTGCCAGACTGCCTTAGAAAGTACTTGTACTGGCATAACGAATCTTCTGTTACGTTATATGTCAGGGGCTACATTTAAAACCTTTGCAAACTCCTAAAAAGCACCACCCTGCGCACCTCTCTTAGTTCTTCCTCTAGTCAGAACATCTGCTCCCCATCTCACCCTGCCCTCTTCTACTCATAGTTCTCCTTTATTTTATGGGTTAGAAAACAAGCATCCTTGCATCCCAAGATGGACTTTCCATCATTCCTCCGTAGAGCAGCACCTCCTCCAAATTCCATATGTTCCACTCCTCCTGCTCCTCCTGATGCGCACACGAGAGTAGGTATCTCCCGGTGCAGAGCACAGGATCAGAGCTAGGCTGTCTAGGTTTAGATCTTGGGCCTGGACTTTTTCTCTTTGTTGTTTTGGCCAAGTGCCTTAATCCCACTCCTTGCCATCTATAACACGGGGATACAAGAGTACCCGTCCCATATGTTTTAGGCAGCTTTCCTATTATGGGGGCAAAACACCCAACATAGACAAGTAAAAGGTTTATTTTTCCTCACAGCTTCAGAGCACTTGGTCCACCATCTGCTGGTCCAAGGCAGGAACATCATGGCAGAAGGGTGTGGCAGAGCAAAGCCACTTTCTTCACAGTGTTTGGAAAGCTGAGGAGGGGAACGGTGGGAAAGAGAAAGAGGCCAGGGACCGGATGTAGATCCCAAGGTCACGCCTCCATGACCCACCCAGACATAAGCAGAAGAGTGCTTTAGTAATCTCCTAGGCAACTCTAAGGCCAATTAAACCGACAATGCAGCTTAACTGTCACACTACGGGGTACTACAGTATGAAGATTAAATGAGTGAATCCAGCCATGTAATAAGGACAGTGCACAGTACTAGGATCAAATTAAGTGCTCTAAATGGCACCATTTTGACATTTAACTCAGCTAGTTAAGATGTATTTCCTCGACCCTATTGCTCTGTGGAGTTATCTTCCCACTCTTTCTTTAGTCTCAGTGACTAGATCATTCTCCAACTCAAAGTCCTTCAATGGCTCCTCATTATCTACCTAGCAAGATGAAATTGCCTTAGACCCACATTCAAGATCTATCCCTTCCCTTGTGTAGAATCATTTCTTGCTCCTTCCCTGACTGATAAATCCCTACCCACCCTTCAAGGCCCAGGTTCCCTGATATCTCTTTACAAGACCTCTATGACCTTCCTCAGGAGGCCTTACTTCCTTGTTGGGATCTAGGTTCCACCACTCCCCAGGACTTCTCAAGCATAGCTGCCCACCATGTGCTTGTCTTCTTATCTAGAATGTGCTCATTTTCTTCTCCTTCCCCTGTTACTACTTCTTTGGCCAGACTGTGTTGAGTGTTCACTGCACACTAAGCTCTAGGTGTTTTAGGCCAATTCCCATGGAAACTATGGGACGTATTATCCACATCTTATGGATGAAACCATAAAAGAGAGCTTCTTAATTCACCTAAAGTCACACAGCTAGTAAATGACAGGGCTTGAACTTGAAACCGAGTGTAGCCGATTGTAGAGCTCCTTTGGCTAACTTTGTATCCTCCCCAGCTCTGATACAAAAAAAGATGACACTGAGCACATTGGCAGGTACTTGGGAACAATAATAACAACAGCAACACAGATAGCAAGAGCAGCTAATTTAAGGACTTACTACGGGCCAGGCACCTTTCAATGCTTTGTGACCATTTGAGGTAGGTACAACTATTATTTCCACTTTAAAAATGAGGAATCGGGCACAGAGAGGCTAAGCAACTTGCCTTGGGTCCCACGCTGTACGTGACAGAGCTAAGACACAAACTCAGGAAGCCTGGCCCAGAGTCTAGGCTCATAATGCCAGATGACCTACAAGCACATTTATTTAAATAAACTTAAGTGAAAAACATAAAGAAAAAGAATTACATCACTGAACATGTGAATTTAATGAAGTTGTACTTTGCAGACCTCCTTTGAATCAGAGGAGAGGAACTACACTGTGATGTCCTATTCTGCAGATCTGCAGGTCAGAAGATAAGGGTGAGGTACCAACACCCACGGAGAACCTGGGCGAGAGCAAGAAGAAACCAGGCAGCACCGCCCTACCCGGCTCCCTGCTTCCTCCACCCTCAATGCCACAGAAACTCATTCAGGTAACCCTGGGCTCTTGGCTGCCCTGGTGTGACCTCCTCAAGGGGAAATCTGGCTGGCTCCCAGGCCTGCTGCCCAGCTTGGGCTCTGTGTCAGGAATGCCAGTCCTGAGGGCCACAACGAAATATGTGAGTAGGTACCAGTGTGTCCACACAGGAAAACTCCCATGAGGCTTCCAGGCACCTGCCCAAGATCTGTGCAGTCAGAATGACTATGTTGTAGGGCTGGCTAAGCATTTCTCTTGTGCTTCCTTTGGGAACAGAGCAAATGAGCAAATGGAAGGGAATGGAGCAATAAACAAGGTCCTCACTTTTCTATTGCAGGGCTTGTTCTGGACTCCTTTACTTAGACAAACACTCCAAGTTTTAGCTCTCACACTGATGTGCATGAAAACTGCATGCTTTCATGATCTTGAAGCATCTTATCCTTTCCTTATCAGGACAGTTATCCTCCTTCACTTTGATTGTACTTTTAATGTTCATTTATCAGAAAATGGTTAGTAAGCTCCATAAGAAGTATCCCCCCTACTTGTTCATCTCTGTATGCCCAGGGATCACCACCAGGCCTTGCAGACGTTCAAATATCTGTTGAATAAATGCACAAGTAAGTAAATGAATAAGTGATCGTGTCAATAGAGCTAGTCCACAGACCAACTAACTGATGTCATTTTCTTCTCTGAAATTCTTGGTCCCATTACTGCTTAGGAGGGATTATATTTGTTCTGGCCAGCACGCTGTAAGTGGAAACTACATTTCTCATCTGAGGTATTAGTTGTTGGTTAAAGACCTATAGAGCTTTCTTTCCCTTTTCCAGGACACCTGGCAATTTTCCAGATGGCAAGCTCTTTCTCGATCTATATCATGCATTGGACATGCTAGGAACATATAAAGAATGAGGAACAGACCTTTGTTGTTTGATACCACTAAGATTTGATGGCTGTTATTGCAGCAAAACTAGCCTATACTCATTAATAGATATTCAGTCAAGACAGGTTTGTCAGAGGCCTGCACAACAGTATAAGCCCCATGAAAACCATCCTAGAGTAGCTCAATAGAATTTTCTCCAATTGTGGAAATATCCTAAAGACCTCCATAATGAAAACTGCTAATTCATCGATGTTTAGAAATCTTTTAAACTTTAACAAACTACGCAATAATGGCTTGTCTTCCCACATTTTGCCTGCCTCTATAACAGCTGAGGATGACTGGGGCCGTCAAAGCCAGGCCACAAGATCATTCACAGACTTCACATGCTACTTTCTGCTTGAAAATGTAAATGAAAGAAAGAGATATTCTCCTTATTAAATGCCATCTGAAACACGGATCTCAGTTTTTACTAGCTTTGGGAAAAGAGACAGTTCAATTTCAATGTAATATTTAGAGGCCATGCTGAACATTTCCAATTAGATTCCTTCCAGTCTATTACATATTTTAAAAATTTATCCTAATGGGGATGGCTTCATTCAGGCCACTGTCTCCTAGCCTGCTTCAGGAAGGGACTGTTTCTTGAATTCCATGCACTAATTTGACATGTAAAATTGCTTCCTCCCAACCCACCAGTCTCAAGTGTACTGGAGAACACTTTGTGATGGATGAGGAGGAAGGACTGCACAAATGGCTGGTTCGGAAAAAATACTTATTGCCTAATTCAATGTGTTATTGAAGGGCCACAGACATCTTGCTGCTGCCACTCATATATACAAAGGTATATTAAGAAGCGAAACAAACCATCAATTATTGAGATGCTGTTGTGGCCATGGACGAATTAAATTTTATATGCAGGATTTTAAGTTGGGTGTGGTGGCACACACCTATAATCCCAGGACTTGGGAGGTTAAATCAGGAGGTTTACCACAGTTCAAAGCCAGTCAGAATGTCTCAAAAAAAAAAAAAAATCCAAAAATATCTACAGTATCTTACTTAATGCTGAGAGAGTTATCTTTGTAGTTGAGGAAAACTGAGACCCAGAAACCACAAGGAACTTGGAATTCAGAGCCAACTCAACTCAATCCCAAATTTCATGTGTTCTCTCTCTTTTTCATACAATGTTTAGAAAATGCTCACCCACCCCCCGCAAAAAAAAACACAAAAAAAACAAAGAGCTTTTGTGAAGCAGCAAGGATTAGAAGAAGAGTGAGAGAAGAAAAAGAGCACTGAATTACAGAGTAGAAAATGTGGGATCCAGCTCAGTGTACAGAGGACCCAGGCCTTGTTCTTTTCAGGCCTCAGTTTCTTCATCTGTAAAAGGAAACTGATCAACAAGTCACCTCTATGTTCTCTGCTAGTTCAGTTTTGGTTTTTTGTTTGTTTGTTTTTGGTACCAGGGATTGAACTTGCACTTGTGAGGCAGGCAGTGGCACCAATGAGCTGAATCCCCAGCCCTAGTTCAGTATTTTTAGTGTTTTCAGTATTTTTACTGAACTAGCCATACAGCCACAAAGATATTATCCTTTCTCTTGACCTTACTGAAAATCACCCCAAAAGTTAGATTTTTGTTTTACGGCTGTTGCTAATGGTTCAAGGTCAGTGTTGGGGGTACTATAGCCTAAATCAAGTTTATGATTTCACTGGGGAAACAGTACAATTCAAATATTTGCCATTCGTCTTTTTTTTTAGCAAACTTTTAATTTTAAAAGTTTTAAATATAAAGAAAATTTGCAAGGGCAGTATGGAGATTCCTTATAAGCCATACCCAGATTCTTCTATTACATGCACTATGGTACACTTGTCACAACTAATGATCCAATAAGGGTGCATTATTATTAACTACCTGAGTTCCATGCTTTATTTTCATTTCTTTTCACTTTTTTTTTGTTATTTTTTTGAGAGTGGGGAGTACCAGGGATTCAACTCAGGACCTTGCTCTTGAAAGGCAGGCGGCAGCACTGAGCTAAATCCCTGGCCCTTATTTCCTTTCTTCTATGTGCCCTTTTAATGTTTTAAGATCTAATCCAGGATTCTATATTACATTTAATAGTCACACCTCCTTAGGCTTTTTTGCCACTGTCAGTTTCTCAGGTTTTCCTTGTTTTTGGTGACCTCAACAGTTTTGAGTAGTGATCAGACATTTTATAGATTGTTCCTTAATTTGGGTCTGTTTGGTGTATTTTTCACATGGTTAGCCTGTGGTTATCAGTGCTGAGAAAGAAGACCACAGAAGTAAAGTGCCATGCATCACATCCTATCAACATGACATACCACTGTTGAAATTAACCTTGATGGCATGGACGAGGCAGTGTTTGCCATTTAATTACTATGAAGTTACATTTTCCCAATTTCCTATACTGTACTCTTTGAAAAGGAGTTACCATGTGCTACTCATATGGGGAGTTATCCTTGCTATGGCTTGTGTCTAAATGTCCTCCCAAAGCCTCATGCAGTCGCAGGCAGGTTTTTTCAGAGGGGTCCAGATCTAGAGTGTGTGCTGCTGAGATTAAGGGTGTGTATTTACTAAATCAGCCTACTAATTGTTTTGGCACCACCCTAATCCCAGTAGCCTAGATACAATATAAAATAGGCAGAAAGATGCTGTTCAGATCTCTCGCTTGCTTTGCTACCTTCTGCCTTCCATGCACTGTTTCTCCTCTGTGATACCTGTCTGCCAGGCCACCCTACCTTGGAGTCCGCTGATGATGGACTGAAACCTCTACAAACTGTAAACATAAACCTTTCCTCCCTTAACTCGTGGGTGTTGGGTATTTTGTCTCAGCAATGAGAAAAATAACTAAGACAATCTACCTCCTTAATGGGGGTGGGGGTCATTTTTATAAAGTACAACCATGCAGGCAATTTCTGGTAGGGAATGGATTCCACTCCTAAACCTTTTTGCCCCAAAATAAACTAAACCAGGATACTGACTGACTCTCCAGTCTTTGAAAGACGCAGTCCCTAACAGTGAGGGACAACTGCTGTGCCAAGTAGTGTGCACAAAACATCCTGCACAGATGACTCTTAATAGTTAATTCCCATTCTTGCTCACACGAGCCTCATTTATTGCTCTCAACCTTCAATTTCCTTTCACCTTCAAGTCTACTGCAGTTAAATATTACATATAAGGAGTTCTTAGAAATCAACAAGGAAAAAAGTACAATGCATCTTTTCAAATGAGCAATGAAGATGAAAAATAAATTTACATGGGAAACATAAAGGAATAATAAATATGCATATATGCGAATATACCACCAAAGTCCAAAGTGGTTATTTCTGAAGTGGGGAGAAATTACAAAGTACCTTCACTTTCTAAAAGCATTACACATTTCTGAATATTAATCAAGGCATTTTTGCATTTTTTATAAAAAAGCAATGAAACATTCTTAAAGGAATAAAATCATATGTTAAAATATATGTGATATGTTTTTTAAAATCTAACACTGGCTATAAGACCTGAAATCTGCCTTGAATTATCTTTTATTTAACTGTTTCTTGGAGTGAGAGCAACCTGCAGCCTTTGGAAACAGATGGCTAGTATTGTGAAACACAATGTGACTATTTATTTGCATCTCTTAATTAGAAAATTAGCATTCAAGGTCACTCCACCTTATATGTTTATTTTATTTTATTTTTTTTTAGTACCGGGGATCGAACTTGGGTCCTTGAGCTTTCGAGGAAGGTGGCAAAACCACTGAGCTAAACCCCCGGCCCTCCCCTTATGTATTTATAATTAGAAATCATAGATATTGTTTCTCTTTACTACATTTTCAAGACTTAGTAATTAAGTTGGCGACACTGGAAAACCACTATTCACTAGGCAATTTTAGTCCTACTTGGCATTCATAGGAAAATAAGCTAGTCATCTATAATTCTGCAAGAAGCACTATTATTCTCTTGCTTTGGTTATTAAATATATGTAGACAACTTCTAGATGAAGAAATTGTTCAGTTTAAGACCATTTTGACAGTCCAACAGAATCACAATAAAACCTATCATTTCTATGTAGCTCGTATGAAGAATGAGAAAAATTAAGAATATCTGAAGCCAAATTTAACTGCAAAATAAATTTTTTACTCCTGATAAAATGACCCTGACTCAAAGACAGGGATGTTTTAGAGTGTTCAAATAAAAGAAAAATAATGTGATATTAAAATTTTGATACATTACTGGTAAGAAATAAGTATACAATAGAAAATGTGATGTGGATATGTACTGTTAAGATACTCTCAGAGAGAGATGTGTGAGAACAGCTCCATTTCTCCATTATCCTCAGAGAAAGAAAGTCAGATGAACACTGATGGGAGCAAGAGAAATCAATGCCCCTTATTTTGAGGTGTGATTCTAGGTGCAGAAAAGACACTCACAGTAGTACTGTACATTTGTTTGTCTGACACAGGCTAGCACTGTGGTCGCAGCTTGACCTGTGAGGGATTGAATTAGCTTTGAAGTTATTGTTCTGGGCCTCCAAATAACTTCTCATCTGCTGTCCACTGATTAACTGGAGAAAATAAGTTCACACACTTAACAAAACCTCTTCTAGCATCACGTTTTTATTTAACTGTCAAGGCGGAGCAGCCAAAATAACTCGAGAAGCTACTGTGAACCTGAGAACAGTACTTTGTAGAGGCTGGAGGGAGCTCCGAATTCAGCTATCTTGGATAGATCTAGGCATTTTTAAGTCTTCCTTCAAGAAATCCTATTGGAAAATTTGTTTTGGGTTTTTTGGATACGGTACAGGCTCCACTTCAAACATTTAGACCTTGGGTTCTATTTCTGAACATGAATTTTCTCTTGCATATTTCAGTCAGAAAGACTTGAGATGACAGAAAGGAGCCTTAAAATTCCTTCACCAATTCCAAACCTTCAAATAACATTGGGATATTTTTATTGGAGCTCTACAAGGGAAGATTACCCGATTTTGTTACAATCTTTTCTTTCCACTACGGTGGACTTCCAGGCTAAGGGTTGGGGTAGGAGGTAATTTAGGAGAGACTAAAATACAGAGTAAAATTTCATAAAATAGCAACATCAGACCCTCACAACCACGGAAGGTCTGATTCACTGTCAGGACCCACCGTAAGAATTCTCCTTCATTGTTGGGCAGTCTGTTTTGGAGAACATTCTCCTCAGATGCACGTTTTTTATAGCCAAATGTTCAAATGATTCATTTTGCAATTTTTTTCATGCCAACTTCTGTCAGAAAATGGTTTCAGTATCCCACTGAGTGGAAGAGATTTCTGTTTATATATCGGATAATGTGATAATGCAGAAAATATTCTTGCTTCTGAGTATCAAAAGGAATTACAGAAATTCTCTCCAGAAAGATCAAAGGAGCAGCTGGCTGCCTTAGGCATTTGACTTGTAGCAAATTTGGAAAGTGTGTGTCCTTGTGGCACCACTTTGGTGGATATGTGCCCTCAATAGGCATTTTTAACATGTAGTTCACATCAGTTCTCTTCCAATTACCACCAAAACCACCACCAATAACAACAACAAAACAAACTGTCCAAATAAGGATCTTTTGTCTTTTAATCAATCAAAGTTATATGAGCAATAAAAGTCACTAAAAGGTAAAATACAGATGGTCCACAACTTACGATGGTTTGACTTATGATCTTTAAAATTTTACCATGGTGCAAAAATGATGCACTCTGTAGAAAATATAGTTTTCACTTTTGAATTTTTATCTTTACCCCGCCCAGTGATATGCGGTATGGTATTTTCTCAAAATGCCAGGCAGCATCAGCAAGCCACAGTTTCCATCAACCCCATGATCACAAAAGTAAACAACTGATGTGCTACCATATTCTGTGCTGTGTCGCTGAGATGTCCAGCGCCAAGTGTATTAAATGCATTTCAATTTGCGATATTCTCCACCTATAACGAACTTACTGAGATGCGGCCCCAGTGTAAGTGATGGAGCAATGGTGCTTCCATTGGAAGATGTTTCCCGAACTTCAGTTATTTATGTATCACTACTGAGGCCTTTGTTGTGCCCTAAGACTACTACACTATTTTGTAGAACCATATAAACTTACCAATATTTGGGTTCCATCTGTAAAACCCAAGGTTTCATATGGTTCAATTTCATATTATTAACAACTTTCCTCCAGCTTGACTAAGTTTAAAACCTTAAAGGCAACCCGGCAATCATGGTTCTTGAGATTTACCCAAAGGAGCTGAAAACTTATGTCTACAGAAAACCTGAACGGTGGTGTACCATGCAGCTATATTCGTAATTTCTCAGATCTGAAAACAACCAAGATGTCCTTTGGTAAATGAATAGATAAACTGTACATCCGACAATGGAATATTCCTTAGTGCTAAAAAGAAATGAGCTGTCAAGCCATGAAAAGACATGGAGGAAATTTCAATGCATATTACTAAGTGAAAGAAGCCAATTTGAAAAACTCCGCACTATATACCAACTATAGAAAGTAAAGGCAAAACTGTGAAGACAAACAAAAAAATAAAATCAGTAGTTGCCAGAGATTAGTACGGGTGCATAGAAGGAACAGAGGATTTTTAGAGCAATAAAACTACTTTGCAAGATAATGTTACTTTATCATTATACATTATACAATTATACCTGTGTCCAAAACTATAAAATACAAAGCACCAACAGTGAACTCAGTTGTAAACTGTTTTTGTTCTTTGAGTGAGAACAATATGTTAGCCGATGTAAGTTCAACAATTGTAAAAAGCATTCCACTCCAGGGTTGGGGATTTAGCTCAGTGGTTCCACCATCTGCCTTGCAAGCGCAAAGTCCTCAATTTGATCTCCAGTACCAAAAGAAAAGAAAACCACTCCAGTGGGAGGTGCTGGTGACAGGCAAGGTTCTGCATGTTTAAGGACACAGAGTATATGGAAAATCTCTACAGCTTCCTCTGACTTTCCTGTGAACCTAAAACTACTCTTAAAATATAAAGTCTACTTTGAAAAAACAACCACCTTAAATTATTGCTAAGTATTCTAGTCCTTAAGCATTCTGTAGCAGAAAGTCTCTAGATACAGGCACATTTAATGCCTTCCTTCCCAGTACATTCACGCTTTTTGTTTCATACAGAGGTAGAGTTCTTTTCTCCTTCCCTCAGTTTCAGAGTGGCCTATGACTATGTAAAACCAATTCAACCTGGCAGAGACGAAACAGGGCCAGTTCTGAGCCTAGCTACTGAAAGGCTTGGAAGCTTCTTTATTAGTCTCTGCAGAGAAACCAGCCACTAGGTAAGAAACCTGACTGCCCAAGACTACCACGCCATGCTGTGAGGAAGCCCAGCTGTGGGGAGGCCGTGTAGAGAAGAACTGAGGAACCCAGGGGACAGTGAAAACCATGGCCCCCAAGAGATGACTCCAGTTGAATTACCTCAGCCGGCTCTCAGCAATTTAGGTCATCCCAGCTGAGGTCCTAGACACTCAACACATCAGCCATTTTGCTGTGACCTACTGGAATTCATGACCTAGAAAGTTGATAATTATAATAAAAAAACATGTTGCTTTGTGTCACTACACTAAAGAATAGATAATTAAAACGCTTTGTTTGAGGAGGGTTGCTTGGTGTTTAAGACCACAAATTCTAGAGCCAGACCATTTCAGATCCCAGCATGGCTACGTAGCAACTCTAAGACCTTGGATAAACTATAATCATGGTGATTTGCTACATTGGTGGCCTCCAGTGAGCCATACCTCCTTGGATTCACACCCGTGTGTAAGCCCTTCCATGCTAACTCGCCTTGACACAAATAAATATGAGGCAATTAGAGCCTTGATAATCAGTAGCACAATGGGACTTTTCCTCCTGGAAGGCTTCTTCTGGGAACCCTAAATATATAGGTTCCACCATATAAAGAAGTCTGTCTGCCTTGCTGAAATCTGGTAGAAAGAGAGATTCCCAGTTAGCCCCAGCCATCCCAGCCATTCCAGCCATCCAAGCTCAAGTGCCAGACCTGTGACCAAGAAGAATAGAACTACCCTGCTGAGCCCAACCCAGAACACACGTCAAAGAGATAATAGATCATTGTTGTTTAAAGCCACTAAGTTTAGGTATGGTTTGCTATGAAGCAATAAATAACTGAAATATAAATAATACCCTTGAAATTACAATGTGATAAAATATTTTTCTTAACACACACTGAAATCTTCATAAAGTCAACCAATGCACCACCTAAAATTATCTTATAGACCATGAAATAACACACTTATCAGCATTTGAGAACTACCAGCTTAACAGGACAACATTAACAATGATTATAAACATAATAGCATCAGTAATTGAATATGTACTCTTTTCAGAACTCTGGGCTAAAAATGCTTTATATGCATGACCTAATTTAATCCTCACAACAGCCTTAATAGATAGGTACTACTATTATTCCCATTTTGTAAGTGAGGTACATGAAACCCAGAAAGGTTAAGTAATTTGGCAAAGGTAACCTTTGGCCAATAAAAAAATTATTACAGAATAGAAACTTCCCATGACCTAGAAGCAAGTGAATTATAGCTACACACACACACACACACACACACACACACATATTTTTTTAGTTTTAATTTGTGGACATCTTTACTTTGATTTAGGGTTTATTTACTTCAAAGTCAGGGCCTCTAGTTCTCCTGGGGGCTGTCAGGACCAGTACATTGTCCTCATCAGAGCCATATGACTCTAATAACCAACTGAAGTTAGTGGACACTTATGTGCTCAGCTTTGCGCCGAGTGCTGGAGTGGGAATGGAACATGGAGAGATTTAGAATAACTGTAAGATGAGTCAAACCCTGAAGGAATTTGTTTGTTAAGGAGACCAGACTAGTTCCCACGCACATATCAAAATAGTCACTAGATAAGGTAAATCCATTTAAAATTATGTCACAAATTACACAAGACAGATATGCTGTAGAAGTTGAGAGGAAAGGAAGAAACCAGGGGGTGAGGTTAAATGGAAAAGACAATTCTTACATGCTTCAGAAGCATGGCTTTGCAGAACTGGAGCTGAGAGGAGAAAACATTCTAGGTAAAGAAAATTCTCTAGCCTGGGAAAAGACAGGACAGTGTGAGTAATCATGGAACAGAGAAACAGGTTGGAGGTGGAGAATAAGTTTGAACCAAAAGTACGGAACAGACTGTATTGTCTCCAGCACAGTAACATAGTTAAATACTCAGTGAATAAACATTTGTCAGGTATGGAATGGAGGATTTCTTCCATGGAGTATTTGCAGGTAGGTTAGATTGGAGAGAAAAAGACTATGAGAAAATATCCTCAAAGGACTATACAAGGGATGGAATCCCAGGCACACCTAAGACCTCTCTGGAGGGGTCCTGGGAGTGCCTCAAAGCCCTGGAAGATTAAAGGCCTTGATGAAACCAGACCCTACTAGCCTGGGACAGCGCTTCCTGCTGTGTCCCTGCAGCTGAGACTTGGGAGCTCACCCCATCTACTGAGAGACAACAGAAGCTCCGGGGAGACTCCCTTTGCCTCGGATAGAGCCCCGCAATCATTCTCTCCCTTCAGAAACTGCACTTGCCTCCAGCAATAACTATCTTTTCTCACCCCCAACTCCCCCTCTCCTCCAGGGCAGGACTAGCAACCACTCTCCCGGAATTCTTTTTAGAAGAGGGAAGGAGGTCCCTCAGGTACTTTCAGGGGACCAAACACTCACTGTGCTCTGGAGGTCTCTAAAGTCTCCATCAGTCTACGGGTCCGCGAATCTTCTTCAAAGTCTTTTCACCCATGGAAGCCACATGCCTGCCACACCCAAAACTCCTCCCAGAGACCCTGGAGGTGCACAGCATCTGCAAATCCAAACAGGCTTCCCGACTTCCTCACTGTCTGAACGCTCTCCGGCACTGGCCCCAATTCTCCTTCTCTTTGTTCTTCTGGGAACTGAGCTTTGGTTCGAGGTTACCTCAAAGGTAAAACAATCTGAAGTATGATAAGCGTCTGTGGCCACTGGTGGAATAAGGAGGGGCCTATCAGGCCTGGGCTCCAATTAAATAGAGCCGGGCTTTCCTCGTGTGTTAGCCTAACCACAGCCTCATTTTCTGTGAAAAGAAAGCAGCTGAAACTCCAGCACAAGACTCACACCTGGGAAACCTTCTAGGAGAATTATATAAATAAGCAAAAGAAGTCCTTCTTAGGGATGTGCAGAACTAGAAAAGGCAATTTTATAAGCATATACATTTCCAGCAGCACCTGGGCAAAAACAGCTCAATTTGAAATATTCATTTGCATCAGAATAGTCATGAATATTCAAAGGTCTGCCAGTGTTTCAGAACCATTGTCTATTCCTGGCGCTTTCATCTTCCCCTTGAAAAGCAGATCATGGGTTTCCAAGAAAGGTAGGCTAAGCTAGTCTTTACACTGCCATGGTTGGCAGGAAAGAGAATGATTATTTTCTGTTGCTTAATATTTTTTAAAAAGCCTCAGCTGGTGTAAAATCTTTTGCTGTTGTTGTGGTCAGGATAAGGATCATGCTATAACTTCCAGTCTGGCCGATGGATGCATTTTTCAAACTGCTAGGCAAAGCTTTCCGCTGAGAATCTTGGACATATTTTCTGACACACAGGTTTCCTAAAGAGACACCCCCACCAGGGTTGTTACACCAACCCCTAAAGGGATCAGGCCTAAGATTTGGGACACTCTTGACCAGTGCCCACTCTCTGGGTTACTTTGGCCAAGCCACCCACCTTTTGCACCTTCATATTTCATAAATATTTAAATATTTTGTACCTTCATTGGTTAGATAGGCTCATAGGCATCCACTCTTTCCCTCTTCTTTTGTCTCAATTTTATAAAGCTGCTGCATAAGTGAAAGTACTTTGCACCCTGAAGAAAAGTCAAGAGCTATGGCCAAGTCTGACTATATACGGACGCTTTTGTTGCCAGAAAGCAACACAATCTTAAGATTCATAAGGGATTATCCTAAACAGGTTTTTGGGGTTTGTTTTGGTTTTGGTTTTTGGTTTTTATTTTGGTACCAAGGATTGAACTCAGGTCTTTGCGCTTGCAAGGCAGGCCACCAAAACACTGAGCTAAATCCCCGGCCCCTAAACAGTTTTAATGTGATGAAAAATATTATATTTTAAAAATAACCAAAAAGGAGACTCACCACCAGTCTGCCATTTGCTGAGATGATTAGCAGCCATTTCTATCTTCCTTTGCTAAAATATTATTTCCCCAACATTTCTTCCTTATACTCCAAACCGCTTAACTGTTCAATAATATGTTTAAGCTGTAGCATGAGAGATGCAGGAAGGTTGGATTGGTATAGAATTAACCAGGGATCCATCCCTTGGATCCCACCACATTCCAGTTGAAGCTCAGTCTACTGTCACCTAAACTCCGTCTAAATTGTTCAATTTCCGCGACAGTCTTGATGGTATCTCTTTAAGGCTGTCAGAGGAGCCAATGCAATGTCAATTCAGCAGTGAAGTCATGGTTACAAAAGTGCATTTAGTGAAAAGTGACAATGTGGGAAGCCTTACTTGTTCTCTCGCTATTATTTCCGTATTCAATTTGCAAGACAAAAGATGAGTGCCTCTCCACCCACCCCATACCTCTGAGAGCAGGCTGTGCTTCTTCTATTTATTCCTAGGCATCCTTGGGGTTGACCTCAAATCACAACAGAGTCCTTGAATTTGTGTGCTTGGAAGGGCTTTAGAGATTTTCTAGCCCAGCTGCAGAAGAGAATCTGTGCATCCAAAAGATAAAACTGTTAAAAATGAATTTTTATTAACCAGGTATTTGAAAAAAAAACTTGCTTTGCTATTCTAAGACTAAAAGGGATCTAAATCGAAAGGAAAAGTCTGGGAAGGGGAGGGTTGGATCAGGATAGGTGTCAGACATACTGCCCCACTGATGGGCCATGATAAACACCTCTGCTTTCTACTCCTCAGTGGGATGATTCTTAGGTGTGTTCTCTATAGTGCCGGAAACCCCCAGTGAAACGACCCTCTTGCAGTCATAGCAGGAACTTGTTCATTAGGTCACCTTGGCTTGCCTTTCTTCTTTCCCTGACCCTTTTCCCACTCACTTAGACTGTTTCCTGAAATCATCTCCTAAATAAACTACTTACTCCCAACTTCTTTTCTCAAGGTCCACTCTTTATAATAGAGAAGTGATTACATCAAAAAGGCGTTATTCTGGGAGGAGTGGTTCTCTCCCAGGAGTAATTTTTGCCTCTCAAAAGACATCTGGCAAAACCTGGAGATATTCCTGCTGTCACAGTTGGAGTAGCATGTGTGTGGTGGGGGGCAGGCTAAATATCCCACAATACACAGGACGGTCTCGCAACAAAGAATCATCAGATCCCGCTCCACATGTCTCGTTCCATCAGCCCAACTCATTACCTTCAGGAGCATGTAAAGGTGAACCTTTGGAGGATACGCTCCTCAGAGAAGCCACCCAGACCGCCTGAGCTCCTCCTCTGCTGTAATAACAGAGGAGTTATTTTCTGGGGTGCTACGTGGTGTCACCCCTGCAATTACGAATGAGAAAAAGTGGTGATGGTGAGGGGTCGAGGCACCCAGCGAGGCAGCGTGGAGCAAGATGGGCATCAAAAGGCCAAAAGCGGGGCGCTAATGATGACTCAGTCATCATGTCTGGGCAGGCAACTGAAGCGCGACTGAACAAGTGCATTCAGAACATGTACTGCGTGTTAAAATCATGACATTAATTGCATTATTTTTAACTAAACTCACTGAAGCTCCTAAAGTAGTGTTCAATGTATCTAAATAAGTCGCAGTCATTCTAGGGAAACGTGACCTTGTAAGGTGTCCTCATGTTACAGACGAAGACACCGAAGTTCAGACTCCTTAGCAGTACTTCATTATGCAGCTATCTGGGAGCTGCCTTCCACCTGGAACACAGATAGCTGAGTGCTCCTTCCATTAAGCTTTCACCCAGGGGCAGAGGGGAGCATATGGGAGAGCCCAGTGTTCTTTCACTGGGTGGATTATATAAGCCCAGCAGATGGCTAACACTGAAGCCAGCCGTTTCTCAAAATTCCTAAATCCTAAGAAGCATCAGTTCATGATACTGAATTGTGCTTCTCTGTACCTTCCAAAAAGTATTTCTAACACACACTCAGGTACACACACACACCCTTGCTCACATACTCTTTAGTTTGCATCATGGAAAGCGATATAGGAAATTTTTAAAAACTAAATCCTCCACATGAAGATAAACAGAGAAAAGTGAAATTGAGACTCCTGAGGGATTTGGTCTGATTCCTTACCGCAGTGTTACGTACAGGTACACAGAAAAAACAGCCAGCAACTACACAATTTTATACCTGAGAAAGATCCCAACTATCCCCTCATTCAATGAACTTATTTTACAGATGAGGGAAACAAGACAAAGCAAAAACATGTGCAAGACCAGAAAGTTTCTTGCTCATTCCTATAAAACATTTTTCTGAAGCCAATTTCTAATACAGTTCCCTTTATAGGAAGATTAAATGAGATGTGTTCATTAAGAGCTTGCTGGGCTGGGGATTTAGCTCAGCGGTTCTGCTGCCTGCCTTGCAAGCACTAGGACCTAAGTGCAATCCCTGGTACCAAAAAAAAAAAAGAGCTTGTCATATAATAGGAGTCCACTGAATGTTACAATGATAGACGAATTCACTCTGGGTCTTTTTGTAATTACCCTGCTTTTTTTTTTTTCTTTGTCCTGGGGATCGAACTTGGGACCTTGTGCAGAACCACTCAGCTAAATCCCCAGCCCTAGCCTGCTACCCTCAGAGTATAGTCAAGACCTTGATTGTTGCTGGCTAACTTGGGGAAGAAAAGGAAAAACAACATAAACAGGCTCTGTTCTGAACATTGATGAACCATGGGCATTTCTTAAGATTTAAATTAAAATGTGGGTACAGCATTATAACTGAGTTTATGGTGATGGCTTATCTTTGATAAGGTAGAGTCCTTTGTTACTGTTAAAAGGGAAAAGTTTTACATATTTTGATATAAAAGTGAAGTTTAAAGGAAGTGTTTATTCATTCTAATATATAGGATATCCAAAAGTACTCTAATAATCTTTCAGAAATCATCAGGTCAAACAGACAAACAAAACCCTTGATATATCTGTATCACTGCATTGCTAGCAGTTCAGAAAAGTGAGTGCATTATTTCATATAATTCTAAATGGGGTGTATGGGTGGTTCTTCTCGTGGTCTTAACCTGGGCTCACTTACGGAAGATCAGGTAGGGACTAGACCTGGTGGGGATAGCTAGGCTGACAGGTCTCTCTTTCCATGTGGTCTTTCATCTGGGATTCTTCGAGACATACCGGCCACAGGGAACTGTTCTATATGAGCAAAGGCAGAAGCTGCCCAGCCTCTTGCGGTGTAGACTGTAGAATGCACAAATCACTCCCACAACATTCCACCAGGCAAAACAAGTCACAGGGCCAGCCCAACTTTAAGAGGGTATGAATTTCACCTCTTAAATAAGGGAAGCAGCAAAGCTCTACTACACAGATCCATGTGTCCAGTTATTAGATAACTTCGTCTTCATGACACTCTCTACCTGAATATATCTACAACTTGTCTCATGTACATTTTCTTGGAATGAAATTTCCCTATATTACACTTGTACTTCACGGATCTTCCAGTCATTTCATGAAATACAAATAACTTATTCATGGAGCCAATGACTGCTGGATACTTATACAGTAAGCCAGTGAACAAAGAGCTTGTGCCCAGGGTAAGTTAGACACTCAGAATTAGGGACACATTCAGATAGAGCCATTTTCCAAGGAAGAAGCTAACAAGAACACAAACACCATGATTAGGGCCATTCTTTTTCCCTAAAATAATCTAAATGTAGCACTTTGAGCTGTTTTACTTACAGTTATTTCCATCCTGGCATGTGGCAGCCATGGGAACATACCACTCAGATTTCCCATAAGAGGGAATCCATGGGGTGCAGGCAGTTAGCTAATCGCCTCCACCTGCCCCTTGCCTGCATCTGATTAATATTCTCCCTGACGCCAGGGTCTCAGGCTGCCCCCCACAGTGACTGTGTGAGGTGGAAGTCTGAGAACTACCACATTTCTGTTCTGGAGTTCCACATGGACCTGGCTGAAATTTTCTTGGAGCTGTACTTTAAGAAATCCCTTTCTTCTCTCAAGGTCAGAAAAATATTAATCTAAAGTTTTGCATTCACAATTAAAGATTTAAATTCATCCGGAGTTGTTTTGGAGTACGGCATGAGGCAGGAATCCAGTTTCGCTTTTATCCACGTGGATAAGCACGTTTTCGGTTCCACGTATCACAGAATCCTCCTGTCCTGTCAACCACCCTTTCATACATCAAAGTTCCAGAGGTCACAGAGGTCCATTCTGAAGCTCTCTACTATACTCCATCGGTTAGATTATTTACGGTTGTGCCCGGACCACAACGACTTCATTGTAATAGCTTCCCAATAAAATCAAGTAATCTGCAAGGTAGTTCTCTCCTTCCCCTACCCCCGTCTCCTTCTCCTTCTCAGATGACTTCGCTGGTTCTGTTCCTTTACTCTTTTTTTTTCCTCATTGAGTTTATTGGTACATTTTAGGTCTGCAGTACAGTTACATTCATCATTGGGATCCTGTACCTTTACATGACAGGTCTTGGTTCTCATTTTTCCCCCTTGTCCCTGCCCTCCCTTCACCCCTCTTCTCCTCCCCCTTTACAAACACTTCATTTCCATTTTTTTCATTTTCTCATATTTTTTTCTTCTCCCTTACTAGCTTTCCCCTCCCCTTCCCACCTTCCCTACACCTTTAGCCCCTTTCTTCCTATTTCACATTGTCCATTAAGTGAAATAAATAAGTCACACATGTGTAAATACTGAATAGTTTCTCTGGTGTGAATAAACTATAATAGTACATAAGATCCTAATGTTCCTTTACTCTTTCACATAAATTTTAGAATCAGCTTTTAATTTATACTCTCTCTCTCTCCCTTTCTCTATCTCCCCCCTACTCCTCCCCATTATCACGGGATTAAATGACTGGTTGCCCATTGTTTTGTGTCTAAGATATAGGGGAATCAGTGACTATTTATGTATAGATCCTCAACTAATTTGTTTTCAGTCTCCTTTCTTACCCCCAGATCTTCTGATTTTCAGTCTCAAAACTAATTCATTGCAAAGATCAATTTTCTTCTTGCTAAGCCTTAAGAGATAATTTTCATTTTCTCATTTATACTGTATCTCCACATTTTTCCTATGATGAATATTCATTCTTCTTATTAAAATGAAATCAACAAACAAAATGGTTATCTCTTTCCCTTGGTACCATCCCCAAGTCCAGCAGTCAACTTTCTTCATAATTTATCAAAGTTGTGGGAGAAAATGTTCTTATCCTCCAGGTCAAGTGGGAAGACAGGACAAGGTGCTGGGAAGGTCACTACACGTGCAGCCAGCTCCCCAGTGTGTAGGCCTAGCCCTGCCACTCCCTGGTAGAAAATAGTGTCCTGGGACAACCATCTCTCTCATCCTCAAGCTTCTTCCATGAAGTCAGGAAATTGGACTAAATGCTATCTGAGGCCATACTGGCTGTAGCACCTGACATGATTCTAAATTCCAGTCTTCTCCACCACTTGACAAGGCAAGGGAAATGATATAATGATAATAATGTTAAGCATCAAAGGCCTCCTTTGCATTAGCATCATGTTAAGCACTTTAGATGTATCATTATTGCATCTGCTGCTCACCATATCTCATGATGGTATGGTTCTCCCTATCCTGTAGATGAGAAAGCCGAGGGTTAGAGAGTGACTTCTCTGAGGCCATCTGTGGAACCAACAAATGCAGACTGGAGCCCAGCTCTGGCTATAACAAATACCATCTATGCTCTGCTTACACCTCCTGGGATAGTTCAGATATGGTTTAAAAGTCTCTCCCAACACTTCATGTGCCCAAAGGAACTCAGCCTCCCATTAGCGGTACTGAGATAGTTCCTAGGTAAAAGTAATGTCACAGCAGCACCACCTTCCAAATGGATTAGTGCTGATCTCACAGAATGAGTTCTTACAAGAGTGAGGTGTTATAAAGTGAGGCCACTATGTACACTTGACCCCTACTGCATACACCTGTTTCCTTTTCTATTTCTCTGTCATGATGTGATACAGCCAGGGGCTCCCTCATCAGAGGCAAACAGATGGGACCATCCAATCTCAGAATCTCAGCCCCTTAAACTGTGAGCTAAATAAATCTCGTTTCTTTATAAATTACCCAGCGAGTGGTATTCTGTTATAAGAACAATGCATTCCGCCTCAAGCATCAGCCACTCTTCACTTAAGGCTTCCCTGCCCGCCCCCCAGGATAAACCTGAGGTTCCAGAAGTAGAAGAGAGTTAATGACCCTAGACTAGGTCTCATACAACAATAAATGGGAGTTGGGGGATACACACATTGACTCCTTCACCTCTTAGTTGGGGGATTCCAAAATGTGTTTTTTCTCTTCTTCCCTCTCCCATCTTTGATTCCTGATGTCACTTCCTCACTAAATTCTTTGCACTCAGAATCTTGTGTCAGAATTTTTTCCTGGAACTTAAACCTAGACAACCTTGTACCCTGCAATGCCGCTGTGAAAATTGGACAGGAGTGTTCTAGAAAAACACATTTAAAACTCATTTCTTAGGTCCTACTGAGACTTCTTCAAGCTTAAAGTACAGAAACCAGCTGTCTGAAGGTCTGTGCCCCTTATGACAAGAATGTTATAGATCTCTGGATGTGTAGAGCTGTAAGGGCCACATGGCTTCAGAGAGTAGACCCTGGGTTCTCATTCTCCCGTTAGCCAGTTCTTCACTGTGCCCAGCATAGAAGTGTGGAACCTCTGCAGGTTGGCTTCTACATTTGTGAACAGAAAACTGGCATACTGACTCTGAAATTTCAGATCTTGCAGTCAAGATAAGCCAGCACCATTGGCAGGTCTATAGTTAGGAGTGGAATGTGTCACTTTATGTAGCTGACAACTTTGCGTGAAGGACACTGGCAGGCAGGAAAAGGTGAACACATAACAGTAAATAAGAAAATGAGATAGAGACAAAAGGCTGGACAGTCAGTGTCAGGTGAAAATGTTAATTATAATGCACCCTCTTGTATAAAGATGGAATATAAATCCCACAAACCACAATATGCCCAGGGATAAATTTACAGCCATTATGGTGATTTTAAAAGAACCATTATATTTAATTATAGCTCAGAGATGTTTCTTTTCATCTACATAATACTTTTACACATTTAATAACCTCTTTTTAGACTCAGTATAATTTTTCAGTGGCAGAGACATTACTAAGTGCCACTTCCTCTGGGCAGTTGTTTGTGGGCTTGCTGTAATAATTCTATTGTATTGAAGGAAATATTTTATTTGCAAAGAGTAAAAAATTTCTAAGAGAATTTAAAAACAATGCAAAGAAAGCACCCCATTTGCTTGAAGTTCTCCAGTTTGCTTGAAGTTCTCCTGCCTGCCATTGAACTTGGATTTCCGCGTGAATTTTTCCATCTGCTTTGGCTGCAGGTAATCTGGAGACACTGATGTCATCAGACCATCTGTTCAGTAAAACCACAGCAATGTTTTCTCCTAAGTTGTTTGTGTCTTGACAGCTACTTTGGAACATTTCAATATATCCCAGGCAGGGACTAAATTGTGTTTCAAATATCCCTTAGCATTGCACCAAAGGGTAAGGAATGAAGTTAATTCTGTTTGTAATTATTTTTAAAATTTCAGGTACAGAGTTGTTGAAACTCATGGATAATCCTAATCACGGAAAAATAAATTCTTTGCCTATGGGTGGTCACACAGTACCATCTTTTCTTCCTGATGACTTCTGACAGACTCAGTTTGCCCAATATAATTATTTCAGCTACACCCAGGGTCTGGCCCAAAGGAAGCACTAAATAAACTCTGGGATGATCAGTATTTCCCTCTTCTGAGGCATTCTTGAATATAATCCATGTATGTACATTTCAGACAGCTGTTTTCCTGTACCCAGGAAACACAGGGAGTTAACTTTCATTTCCTCTTTAAGTAGTATGTGAGAAGTCTACAAAGGTTCCACCACTTGAAGACCCTGAGACCCCATTACTTGTTTTAGGGATTCTTTGTGAATCCCTAGAATGTAAAACTGATTGGAAACATTAAATCAAAAGCAAAACAGACTTTGACTCAGAACTTTTTTTAATGTAAATCATGAAGACTGGATCTATTTTTTGAAATAGATCTTAAAAGAAACACCTCATATGTGTGACCATCATATCCTATGGTGACTTTGCATCTGAGTAGTTTATGTGTGCTATGTGATACAATATCCTGAGATCCCCCCCAAGCTTTGCCTGTGTGCTAATTTTAATTTCAATTTCTGTATTTTAAAAACCTCTTTTCAATCTTATCCCTTATCTTTCTCCTCTTCCTTACTCCCTTCCCACATTAATTCATGCCCAAGTCATACTGAGTTTCAAATAGTTTTCAAATTCTTTCATTTTTTATTGTCTTCTCTAGAATTATCTTAAATCAAGTTACAGTAGTCTTTCATCTGGAAATCACTGATCGTATTATATCTACGGATAATATAAAACATACATGAAATATGCATTAAAAGCCAATCTCTGCTCCTTGAAGCCATTAAGAGGTTAGGATTATTTGTTACTACCGCACATTTTAGCCTAACCTGACATATATTAACTAATGTCCACTTTGGGCAATGCTCTGTGAACTGGCCCAAGTTAAACCCATAACTGAAGTAAAAAAACATTTTGAGATCAATAAAACTGAGAAAAAAGCTAAAGCTGTGTAACATTAGCCTTTGCATTTTTAAATTATCAGTCAAAACCACTCCATTTCCTTGACAAATCATAGATGTCAGCTATTAGAATTTTAATAGAACCCCGTGTGCTGTCAAATTATTAATTACTAAAGAGTGGTTCTATAAATGACATTGTTTAAGCTGTGCATTTGGGTCTATTTTGAATAACTTAATTCAAGTAACATTTATATTGTACTCATGATATTCTAATTGGAAGCGAGTATACGAACAGCAATAACACCAAGGCCATGTCCTTCAGGTACCCCTGGTCTAGAAGTCAAGATAGACACACAAACAGAAAAATTAGTGTGACTCAGCTATCTCAGGACTAAATGGGAATAGTCTTTGCTTCTTCAGTTGTTGCAGGGTTGAATATAAGCCAAAACATAAGATACACTTAATATACGCTAGACAAACAAATAGAGAGCAATAGTGGGGTTAATGTGAAGGAATTCATTAAGGATTGTATGGGCACCAGTAAGGGCAGCACTAAGTAGAGGATGAGAGCATATGCTATATACCCTACCAGTATCATGTCCCGTTAGTTCTCCTGAAGCTGCTGTATCTTCTGTGCAGGCCAACAGTGTCCCTGCTCAAGCCCTGAACCTCTCTGCTTTTATTCCTGAGACAGCATCTTCTTTTGAGATCAGGGTAGCTCTTGGTCAACGTGGGCCTGGGACAGCCTGGAAGGGCTGGTGCTTTACCACTCCAGAAACAGCCCTCAACCCATGAGGAGGTGAACTAGCAGATAAGTGCCCAGCCTCCCTGGCCCACAGTAGGACAATGCCACAGTACATGCCACATAGTTTCTGAGAGGGCAGCAGCAGCAGCACTGCACTCCCAATGCCCACAGCAGTAACCACCAACTAATGTGCACCTGACTCACTGGCCATCCTCCCTGCCCAGCTCTTTCTCCACTCCTTTACTTGAGCCAAGTAAACTACCTGTGCTGAAGGCCTTACCACCAGCTTTGAATTTGAGGGTGCTCAAACTTTAAAACATTGGGGGTGAGAGAGGAAAAACGGGGGAAAGAAGCTACAGAAAAGAAGTGATGTTTGAGACTGGCCTTGAGAGACCTTGGGAGTTCTCCAAATGAGGGGAGAGAAAAGGCTTAGCAGCAACTCAGAGGCACAGGCACAAAGGCTTGAGGAACATGAGCCTGGAGCACACCACAGCCTGTGGAGCACAGAGTTTGCAGGAACCAAGGCAGCTGGAGCACCGAGAAGTCCTTTAAGGGCAGCTCAAGAAGTGCTTTGCATGAAGAGAGAAAAACGTTCCTCTGTGTCTTAATGACTACTCAAGAACCATAAAACCTCTTATCAAAGTCTGCTCCCTTAGGTCCTGCCTCCCATTTGAATAGTGAAAAGCCTGTAAGCACTAAGCAGAACACACACAATCCTGGGATTCTATAGGCATTTTGCTTTTTCTTGGGGCTTAAGAAAGCCAGAACACTGTGGCACAAAGCTTTTTAAACAATCACTATCTGCCATAGCATCACCAGAAACAAAGATATGTTTATCTAGTGCAAACTAAACTCTGGTGTTTATTACTTTAGCTGAAGTTACACATCTACCAGTGTCCAAAAATGGGTATTTGTTTGTCAGAGTTAGTTCTTTAATTGTGGGGGTACTGGGCAATACCTGTTCTCTTAGGGTACTGGGAAACTCAGAAGATCCAAGTGAAACATCAACCAAAAATTGATCTTGTTTCCGTATTATTCAAATTCTTTGCTTCCCTACTCCTCTTAGTAGCTGTTCCTGTGTTTATTATATTATTATCACCAATCACCAATTGCATTTAGGAATTATAAAGCAGCATCTCTGTAACAGCTTCTGTGAATACCTTGCTCATATTCCCTTGTTTTTAACATGGTAGTGTGCAACCACCTGATTATCCACTACCCGAGGGGTTTTCTTGTGTGGTGGGAGGGCACTGTGCCCAAAACTAGGAGACCCAAAGTGCTGTGAAATCAGTTTCTACCTCTTGTAGCAGACATCAGTCAACAACTGAGAATGGAAGGCCATAGAGGCCTCTGCATGCCTGGATGATTGAGCACTGTGAACTGAATGAGCACAAGGAACTGAATCCTGTGGAACCAATTCCCTACGTTATTTCTTCTCAAGCAAGATATTTTGGGGCTCTCTTCTCAAAGCAAGGTCTTTCAAAGCATTTAACCTTGATCCAGAAAAGGAGTGGATCTTACTGATTTATGAGATGCTCTCAAGGCATCTTGCCTATTGTCCAGATGCAAGGTACTTGGCTTTGTTTTAATACTAATCTTTTCAGCAGTCAAGCTCTCCTGGGCCTCAACTTTGTAGGTGCTTCCTTTCAGGCCAAGTTTAACATCATTAAGCTTTGCTTTTTGCTTTTGCTCCTGATTCTCACAACAAATCTGATTAAAGCTACCAGAAGTAATCATGTAACAGCCTGAACATTGGGCTCTTTTTAAAGTTCTTCTACCAGATCAATTAGTTCATTTCCCTTGATCTTGGTCTCCTGCAAAGTCTCAGGACATGGGCAATATGTAGACAAATTTTCTGCCAGAGTGTAACACACAAAGCCTGTGCCCCAACTGCTAATAGAGTCCTTGTTCCTGAGATTGACCTTACAGTCTGTGTTACTACCACCATTTGGATCTTCTGAGCTCCAACCAGAATCTCCCATCAAGCTTGGCTTAGAGTATTGAAAGGCTTCTCTAACCAG
>NW_022900940.1:35661264-35701939 GCF_012274545.1 Fukomys damarensis
CTCTCTCTCTCTCTCTCTCTCTCTCTCTGTGTGTGTGTGTGTGTGTGTAGACAGATAGATATGAATCTTGGAACCATAGCAGGTATACTATGATCATAAGGCAATAAGCCCATTCTAAGAATGGCTGAGTGGAAATACAGAAACAGCCCATCTAAATTAAGCATTAGTCTGGGCTGCTAATATATTTGTTATAGAGAAAAATAAACCTCTGTCGGCTTAAGCAACATATAGTGGAATGTGATTCACAGGAGGAACTACAAGTAAAATGAGCTGGCGTATGTGGTCAGTGACCCAATTTGGTTGCTTGAAATTGTCAATTTCAGAGAAGGCTTAGAGATTTTCATATACATATATTCTCTATGTATATGTATATGCATATACACTTATATTCACTATATTGTACGAGTGTACACAGCATAATTGTTTTCATTATTCTTGGTATTCTATATGCACATAAAATGCATATAAGCCTATTCCAAATTTTCTATGTATATATTTATGTATGCAAGATAAAGTATACATAGATATGTATATATAAGCATGTTTTAAATATGTATAAAAGCTTATGTGTATTTTTTCTTCTTTCCTAGATAATATACAGAGTATTTACACCTTTTTTTCATTTATAAATGCTTCCTAGTGAGAGAGAGAATTCTCTGGTGCTTTTAAAACAGCTTCATGATAATCCCTTTTGTGGATATTTTATGGTCTATTCAACTACTGGCCCATGGATGAGTGTTATGCACTGCACTGCGATCCTTCAAAATTGGTATATTGAAGATTTATCCCTGAACTCTTAAGAAAGTATTTGCAGGGCCGGGGATCTAGCTCAGTGGTTCCATCGCCTGCCTCGCAAGCTCAAGGCCCTGAGTTAAATCCTCAGTACCAAAGAAAGAAAGAAAGAAAGTATTTGCAGATAGGACCTTTACAGAGGCAAATAAGGTTAAAGAAAGTCTTAAGGTTGAGGCCCAATCCAACATGATTTGTATGCTTGTAAGAAGAGGACAGCAGAAGGAAGGTCATGTGGGGACACAGGAAGCAAGAGTCCTCAGGAGAAACCAGTCCTGCTGATAGCTTGGTCTGGAACTCCAGTCTCCAGAACTGTGAGAACATAAATTTCTGTTGCTTAAAATACCTAGTCTGAGATATTTTGTTAGACATCCTCATAAAATGAATATTAGGTCATTTATAATATTTTAATGTTATCGTTAGTACTATAATAAATAATCTTGTAAAATACTGTTTCAGACTGTCAAAGATTTATTCTCAGAATAATTGCCTGACACTGGATTGTGGGGTCAAAAGCTAAGTGTACAAATAGGTATTGTGTTACAGACATTGACAAATCCTATTCCATTGGGATTTGATCACTTTGCAATCCAGTGATGTATTCTAGTGCCAGATTTCCTCACAGTCTTATCAAAAAGCAATGTTGTTAAAATTTCTCATGTTCATTAATTAATAGGTGAAATGGTATTTCAGTTTGGTTTTAGTTTACATTTGTTTTAAAATGAGTAGAGAATTTTTTTCCAAATTTGAGGGCCATTAGTCTTTTTATATGACCTATTTTTGTATTCAACTTCTACTTATAACTCTTTCTTTCATTTATTGTTTAAATTAGGATATCTCTGTAATTTATAATGAATACATTCATCATGGGAAACCAGTACATATATACAGCACATCTTAATTCTTTTTACTTCTCTCTCCCCTTTCAACCTATCCCCATAACCCCTTTCCATCTCCAAAAGTTCTACTGTCGTGGTTCCTATTACTTATCTTTTATTTTATTCTTTAAAGTATGTATGCTTTGAGTTTCTCATATAATTTAAACCATGTAATATTTAACCTTCTGTACCTGCTTTATTTCACTTAGCACTATGGTTTCAAGATTCATTCATTTTCCTAAAAAATGACTCAAATTTATCCTCCTTCATGACTTCACAGTACTCCTTTATGTATATACACCATATTTTATTTATTTATTCGTCTGCTGATGGACATAGAGGCCATTTTCAAGATTTAGCTATTGTGAGTTGTGCTGTTGTAAATATGGGTATGCCTGTATCACTGCAATATGTCTAACTTTTGGCAGAAGATTTCCAGAAGGTGTATAACTGGGTTGAATAGAATTTCTAACCTTAGCTTTTTGAGGAATCTTCATTCTAATTTCCATAGTGGTTGTACTAATTTATATTCCCACCAACTAGTTTACATTGCTTCTATATGAGGTTTCTTTTACCCCATAACCTTACCAGTGTTTCTTGTTTTGAGTTCTTAGTGATAGTCATTCGTTCTGGAGGAAGCTGGGATCTGAGGGTTGCTTTAAATTGCATTTCCCTAGTGGCCAGAGATGCTGAAGATTTTTTTCATGAACTTGTTGGCCATTTGTACTTCTTTCTTTGAGAAGTGCTATTTTTTTCAACTGCCCAATTTTTGATTGGGGCTTTTATTTTGGAGGATCTAAGGTTTCTGAAGTCTTTCTATATTCTAGGTATATGTCCTTTGAGGAGTAGCTAGCAAAACCTCTTCCCCATTTTGTAGGTTTTCTTTTCACTCTGTTGGTTGTTTGCTGTGCAGAAGCTTTTTAACTTGATCTGATCCTATTTGTTGATCTTGGTAATATTTCTTGTTTAACCAGGTTTCTGTTCAGAAAGCCCTTGCCTATGTCTATGCTTGTGCCTATGTCTTTAAGACTTTAAACTATTTTTATCTTTCAGCAGAATATTTGTTTTAATTCTAAGCCTTTGATACATTTTTATTTTATTTTTGTACAGAGTGAGAGATATGGGTCTTGATTCATTCTTCTGCATGTGAATAATGAGTTTCCCCAGAACAAACTGTTCAAGGAGCTGTATTTTCTCCAGCATGTTTTTTTGACCCTTTGCCAAACATCATGTAACTGAAAGTGTCCAAGTTTGTTTCTGCAACCTCTTTTCTGCTCCATTGATCTGCACATCTATTTTTGTGCCAGTACCATGCTGTTTCTATCACAGTAGTTTTGTAATATTACTTGAAATCCAAGATTATAATGCCTCCTCTTATGCTCTTGTTGCCCAGAATTTCTCTTGCTATTTTGAGTCTCTTCTAGTTCTATTAAAACTTTAGGATTGTTTTTTTATAGTTCTGTAAAGAATGTTGTTGCTATTTTGATTGGTATTGCATTAAATCAATATATATATTTTAGGAAATATAGCCATTTTGAGAACCATTCATTTTGCTGATCGAGGAATGGGGGTGTCTTTTCATTTATTGTTGTCCTCTTTGATCGCCATTTTCAGGGTACTCTAGCTTTTTTAACGAGATCTTTTGCTTCTTGGTTGAGTTAACGCCTAAGTATTTAGTTTTTTGAAGCTATTGTGAATGGGATTGTTTTCTTTATTTCTTTCTTAGTGTGTTCACTGTGTATAGGAATGCTCTTGATTTTTGTGTGATTTTTGTATCCTGCTAAATTGCTGAATTTGATTGTTAGTTCTAGGTATTTTTAAGTGAAGATGTTTGGGTCTTCTATATAATAGATCAGATCATATCATTTGCAGAAAAAGATAGTTGAGTTCTTCCTTTGCTATGTATCTTTTTAAGTTTTTTGCTCTTGCTCAATTGCTTCGGCTGAAGTTACAAATACTATATTGTAGAGGAATGGTGAGAGTGGATACCTTTGTCTTGTTCCTGATTTTAGAGGAAATGCTTTCAGTTTTTCCTGTTTAGTGTGATGCTGTCAATAGGTCTGTCTTAAATAAACTGTCTTTATCAGATTGAGATATTTTAGACCTATTTTCATCAGATTTTTATCAGGACTAGACATTGGATTTTATTGAAGACTTTTTCTACATCTATTGAGATGATCATGTAATTTTTGTCCTTGTTTCTGTTTAAGTGGTATATTTATTGATTTATGTATATTAAACCATCCTTGTATCACTGGGAAGAAGCCTACTTCATTGTGATGTATAATCTTTTAAATAATTAGTTGCATTCTGTTTGCCAAAATCTTGCTCAGTATTTTTTCATCTATGTTCATTAAGGAGATGGCATATAATTTTCTCTTCTTGGTAGGTCCATTTTTTACTTTGGTATAAGGCTAGTTCTTTGCGATTGCTAAATTTTTTAAAAGTGTGAATTCATAACTTCACTCTTAGAACTGCTTTTTTGTCCCATATGTTTTGGGAGGTTATGTTTTCATTGTCATTTAACTCTTGGAACTTCATTTCCTTCCCTATTTTTCCTGTGAGCCACTAAATATTCAATAATACATTGTTTAATCTCTATGTGTTTATGTCATGTCTGTGCTTTTACTATTGATTTCTAACTTCATTCCACTATGATCCAATAATATACAGAAGATTACTTCAATTTTTGTATTAATTTAAGCATGCTTTGTGCCCTAAGATATGATATATTTTGTGAAAAGTTCTGTGTACTCTTGAGAAAATGTGTATTCTGCTGCTGTCTGATGAAACAATTTTTAGGTATCTGTTAAGTCAAGTTGTTCAATGGTGTGGTTTAAAATTTTTTTTTTTTTTGATATATTTTGTGAAAAGTTCTGTGTACTCTTGAGAAAATGTGTATTCTGCTGCTGTCTGATGTTAATTTTGTTATTTGGTTGAACTTTCTAATTGTGAGAGAGGAGTATTGGAGTACCTGCCGTAACTATATTAGTATCTATCTGCTCCTTTAGTTTTTTATATGAAGTTGGATACACTAAGAGTTGGTGCACAAGAAAAATTAAATACTTAGGAGATAACCTAGCTAAGAAAGTGAAAGATCTCTACAGCAAAAACTACAGCACTATGAAAAAGAAAATAGAAGAAGATATCAGAAAATGAAAAGATATTCCCTGTTGCTGAATAGGCCTAACCAATATAATCAAAATGGCTATACTTTCAAAACTAGTATATAAATGTATTGCAATTCCAATCAAAATACAAATACATTCTTCACAGAACTAAAGCAAACAATCCTAAAATTAATACGGAACCAGAAGAGACCAGAACAACAAAAGCAATTTTGGGTAACAAAAACAAAGTGGGTAGTATCATCATTCTAGACTTGAAATTATATTACAAAGTGACAGTGATGAAAACAGCGTGGTAATGGCACAAAAACGGACATGTAGATCAATGGAGCAGAACAAAGGATGAATATACAACTCTGAGGAATTCAACTCTTTGATCCTTGACAAAGGGGCCAAAAACATACACTGGAGGAAAGATAGCTACTTTAATAAATGATGCTGGAAAAATTTGTCTATCCACATGCAGAAGATCAAATTTAAACTCGTATCTCTCAACATGTATTAAATTAAAATCAAATTAGATCAACAAACTAAATGTTAAAATAGAAATACTTAAACTGTTGGAAGATAAAAAGGTAAATCTCTTTAAGACATAGGTATAGGCAAGGACTTTCTGATCAGAACTCCAATTGTGGGCTGGAGATTTAGTTTAGTGGTTCTGCAATCTGCTTTGCAAGTGCAAAGACCCAAGTTTAATCCCTGGTACAAAAACAAAACAAAACAAAACAAAACCTTCAATTGTAAAAAACCATAGTACCAAGAAACAACAAATGGGATCATATCAAATTAAAAGGATTCCACTCTGAAAAAAAAAAAAGTGAAAAAAACAACTTAGAGAGTGGGAGAAAAAAATTTGCCAGCTATTCCTCAGACAAAGGACTAATAACTAGAATATATAAAGAATTTTAAAATTTAGACTTCCCCCCCAATTAAAAGATTTAGTTTTTAAAAATGAGCAATTAAAATGAATAGGCATTTCACAGAAGTATGGATGGCCAAGAAATTCATGAAGAAATGTTCAATACAATGGGCCATTAGATAAATGAAAATTAAAAAACACTGATACTCTATCTCAATCCAGAAAGAATGGCCATCATCAAAAAATCAAATAATACAAATGCTGGCAAGGCTTTGGAGAAAAAGGAACCCTTTACATTGTTGGTGTGAATGTAAACTATTACAACTACTATGGAAATCAGTATGGAGATTTCTCTAAAAACTAAAAATAGAAATTCCATTTTACACAGATATTTGCCTTCTAGGCATCTTCCCCCAAGAGTTAAAGACATCATATGACCATAATACATGCAAATCCATGTTTATAGCAGCACAATTCATAATAGCTAAATCTTGGAAACTGCCTATACATCCATCAACAGATGTATGGATAAATAAAATGTAGTGTTTACACATGATGTAAAATTACTCTACCATAAAGAAAGATAAACGAGTTATTTGTGAGAAAATGGATGCACCTTAAGACCATAATGTTAAGTGAAATAAATCAGATACAAAAGCTTAAATATCACAACCCTTTTGGATGAAGTAGGTATTCTCTAGGCAATATATGATCATATTTTTTCAATCCAATTTGCCAGTCTGCATTTTGATTGGGGAGTTAAGATCACTGACATTCAGAGTTAGTACTACAAGGCATTTACTGAAACCTACCATTGCATTATTTTTCCAGTGCTAATTCTCCTTTTCTTTCTTTCTTTCTTTCTTTCTTTCTCTCTTTCTTTCATTCAACTACTCTCCCAGTTGGATGTATACTTTGTTTGGGGCTCTTTTGGTGCCATTAACTACCTTGTCTCTGTCTCAGATTTGTCTATTTTTTGAAATGTATTCCTTTAGGATTTATTTGTCATAGGAAGTCTTCTCTGTCAATTTAGAAAGGTAATTTTTCAGGATACAGAAGTCTGGGATGACAGTTGCTTTGTTTTAGGGCTTGAAAAAACTTCATTCCAAGGTCTCCTGGCCACTAAGGTTTATGTTAGGAAATCCACTCTAATCCTGCTAGGTTTACCTTTACAGTTAATTTTCTGTTGTTTTGTAATATCTTTCAGCGTTCTCTCCTTTTGTTGAATTTCTGGATTTTTGATATGATTATTATGTAAAGGTCCTTTTCTGTTCTCTGTTATTTGGGGTTCTATATTCCTTTTGAAATTGGACATTGAATTCTTTCCCTGGAAGTTTCTTTGGAAACTTTTCTGCTGTGACTTTAGTGAATAATTTTATATTTTTTGAGTCATCTTTAAATTTTTCTTTTATTTCTACAATTCTGTTGTTGGTTTATTTGTTTTGTTTTGTCATCTAGCAGCTGTTGGATCCAACTTGCATGCTGTTTTGTTTTTAGAGTATCTATTATACCTACCCTGTCTTTAATTTCTGACGCTCTATTCTCTCCTTATATCTGCTATCCATTTTTTTCTATTGATTTTTTCAGAGCTTGTATTTTTGTTTGCTTTCTTTTATAATTTTTAATTCCTTACCCAACTGGTCATTAAGATCTTGTACTGTCTTGTTTAACTCAGTTTATTGTTTGTTTCTTCTTTAAGATCATCAAACATTTTATTAGTAAAATTCTTTGTTTAATAAAATCTTCTTTAATTCACTAAACATATTATGAATTTGCTTATGTGTTTTTTCTTTGGTCTCTTCAAGCATTTTGATCATTTGGTTTTTGAGTTCTTTACCTAGAATTTCTTCTACTTCAGGGCCCATGAAATAAGCGTTTGGGGTGTTAAGGGTTTTACAAGTATTTCATTCCCTTGTTTTCTCATATTTCTATTGTTTTTGTGTTGCAAGTTGAAGATTAGTTAGGATACAAAACTCTGTCACTACTGTGGAGATCTCTTCAATTAGAATCTGTATCTGTATGATCTGTCTTTTTGTTTGGTTGTGTTTTGGTGTCTATACCCCTTTTTAACCCACTCAGCCTAATATTCCAGGGGTCTTCTTAGTGCCTATAGCAGTTAAATTTCACTAGAGGAAACTAGAATTTACTAAATTGACTTACATTGACCACCTGAAGAATCAGGAGTGGCAAAATTCAAAATGGTCACCTGAGCGCTGAAAAGGTCAGAGGACCAGTCAGAAGTTGAAGGCCTGGAGCTCACTGCAGTCAGTGTGAGTCTGTGTTAAAAAGTTGAAGAGTCTTCACTGAAAGGCTGAAGATTCTACACTGAAAGCCTAAAGGAATGAGAGACAAACATACACAGGTGATAGCAAAGACCAGTATTCTCCCAGAGAAACAAAATGCAAGACTTTCCCCTCCTTTCTCCTTTTATTCTGTCCAAGTTACAAGCATATTAGTTAGTGCCACCCATATCTAGGGTGGGTCCTCCCTCCTCAATTTGTAGCCTACATGTCAATAATCCACAGACACACGGAGAATTGTATTCTACTAATCTGCTAGGCATTTCTTAATCCATTCAAGTTGGTATCACAATGAACTATCACAATACTTAATCTTCTTCTGGAGGCTTGATTCCCAACATTATTCAGAGAGGAAAAAACAAGCAGCAGTAATGTTTTGGGGGGTTTTGTTTTGTTTTGTTTTATTTTTGGGATCAAACTCAGGCCCTTGTGCTTGTGAGGCAGGCAGCAGAACCACTGAGTCAAATCCCCAGCTATAGCAGTAATGTTGATGACAAACTAGATATTGACATACTGTAAAAAATACCATATAGCAGCAACTATCCCATCACTGGCAATGGCAAAGAAATCAGCAATAGTTAAAAACAAATCAGTTATTGATATATACCATTAGAACTAATAAAATATACCATAAAAAACTAATGATGCTACCAGGATACTACTTTTAATGGAAGAAAAGAGATCTGTAGTTATAATATAGACACAAAGATAAGCCAAATATTGACATATGGTAAATACAACTATTATACCACCATTATCAATAGAATATTGATATATAGAATAGAATAGTAGCATAGAATCAAATAATTATCTAAAAATTAAGAAAGATTAATAATAATAATAATAATAATAATAATAATAATAGAAGGTATGGAGTAAGGGAATAATGACAGAAGTAAAATTAGTAAAAGAAAAAACAGATGATGAGGAGAGAAAAATGAGATAAATAATCCAATGAAAGAAAAAATTATTAGAGTTAAGCAGAAGTAGCAGAAAAAAAAAGAATAAAAAAGTAGCATAAAGAGAAAAAACAAACCCCAAAATAAACAAGTAAAAAGAGAAATAAGTCCAAAAATTTCCTCTGCACATTTGAGTGAGCGGTTTATTTCCACGGCCTACAGTGCTGAGATCATCCGTATGGCAGAGGGATAGTGACTCATGGGGCCTCTTCTGTTTCCATGCCCATGTTCCCTGTGTGTGAAGGCTGAGTCCTAGAGAGACTGTGATACGCTGCCAGTCTTCCCTGCCTCTCTCATAGCTTACCTTTTAAGGCCCCCTCTCTTCTGTTTTTAAGGGCTCTTTGTACATATGCATAAACCAATACGTATTCTCTTTATCTGTAATACATGTTGCAAATATTACTGCTCATTTTCACTTAACTTTATTTTCCTGCAAATATTTTGTCTTGAAATTTAGAATAGAAAAGTTGTCAGAATAGCATAGAGAATTATCTTATACCTCCCATTCAGATTCATCAGTTGATATTTGTCACATTTGCTTTTATCTCTCTCTCTCTCCCTCTTGCCGAACATTTGAGAGTATTTCCCTAAAATATTTCTATGTTAAATTCCTAAAATTACCAGACAACAGAAAAACTTAAGTTTATGTAGTATTACCTACTCTGCAGGTTTATTCCAATTTGGTCAATTATCCCCATAAAAATCTTTTACAGATTTTTTTTTAAGTCTAAATGTCAATGCAGGATTATGCACTGCATTTAGTTTTGGTATCTCTTTGATTTTCTTTAAGCTGGTACGGTTCCTCAGTCTTTCCTTGTGTTTCATGACACTGACATTTTTGAAAAGCACAAACCATTAATTTTGCAGAGTCTCATCACTGTGGCTTTATCTAATGTTTCCTCATGTTTGGACTTGGATTGTGTATTTGTAGTACAGCTTTCCTAGTATAGCACAAGAGACACACGGTGCTGATTCAAGTGGTGATGTTGACTTAGATCATCAGATTAAAGAGGTAACTACCAAGATTCTCCACTCATGATAAATTTATCTCCCATTTATAATTTATAAATAATCTGTAGGACAATTCTTTAAAACTAGATAGCCTGTTATAATAGCCTACTCTTCATCAAACTGTCACCAATTTTTTCCCTTATAAATTACTTGCCTGAATTAATTAGTACTCTGGTATTTGCAAAATAGTGATTTAATAATTCTATCCTTTCTACTATTGTAACTAGTAATCATGCTATTGTTAAGAAGAGCTTTTTTCTTATCTATCTGTTTAAAGTCTGCACAGACTTATGGATTCCTATTTTATTCAATAAGTTATATATTTCATTCCTATCATTTGTTTTGATGTATAGCAAACATTTTTCATTTCCAAGAACTTTGTCTCATTCCTCGATCACATCTTTGCTGCAATTGTTCTCATTGATTTAAATAGGAGTTGTCTTTAAATGTTCAATTCTCCATAGTCTGTTTTTTCCCCCCTTGCTCCCTTTTTCTTGAAAAAATGGTTTCTAAGCATTCTTAGTCTCCCATTCATCAAAAAACAATGGAGCACACAGGCCAATGCAATGGCTGGCAATTTCCTCTCAGTTGTGTGAGTCTCTTCCTTAAGAGGCTTCTCCCTGAATATGGGGGCACCGCTGCCTCCACACAATGACCATGTATACTGACAGCAGCTTCACTTTAGAGTGTGAGACTGGGGAGCTGCTTACTACTTAACCTCTTCCCCCTTGAGAAACAAGGGACTTTGCCACAGGACTCCAGCCATCCACATTGGAAACTCTTACTCTCTCCCTAGGCAGCTTTTATGATGTCTTGGGCTGACAGCATACCCAGGTTTGTCCTGAAGATGAACCTGCAGCTGTCAGCTCTTCTGCAGCCCCATGGGTGAGACAAGGGAGTACTTAGGCATTACGGGCTGGGGAGGGGACCTGGCACAGCCTTGCCACAGGCAGCTTTCCAGCACACACTTCCCCCACAGTTTATGTGCCACCTCCCACACTACCTCTACCTGGCAAGTCCAGGCTTCCAGCCCTCCTGGAAAGATGGGCTCCAGGGTGAGTGACAGACCTCCTTCTGGCAGTGGCAGGCTCCTCCATCTGTTTACCTGTCAGTGTGTACCTTTTCACTGTCTGCCTTCCAAACATTTGTTAATAACTCCCATGTGATGATAAACCTGCTTCCACTCTTCACGTTGCTAGGGGTTTGTTTCCTCTGAACTTTCATCCTAATTTCTGTAGATTTTGGAGAGAGGACGGGGAGTCAAATGCATATGATTCTCTCCTTCTGATCTAGAAATTCACATGGTAACGTGGTATGGTGTTAAGAGCATTTGACTGGGAGAATAGAGACTAGAGTTCCTGTGTTAATTCCACCTCGACCTATTATCTCCATGTTCTTGTATTTCTTTTTTAATTGGTCCCTTACAGTCTCAACATTTCGAGATTATTCAGGGAATATTTTTCCCACATAGCTGTTAACTGTGAGCTGACTCTGTGAGCCTCAACCTGACATTTGTTCCTGCCGCCCCAACACATGATAACTGAACATTTGTGTCACCTTCCTCTTTCTCACAGTCCAAGGAATGTCAAAGGTTTTAAGCATGAAGAGGATCAGGAGCAAATTATTCATTGAGAATTGAGGGCTGAGGAGTCTCAAAATGATGCAAGGCCCTTTCATCCCCTTCCTATTTAAAAATCTCATAACAACAACGAACTCTACTCTTTCTTAAGAATTGTCTTTCCTTGAAACTGGAAGTCACTAAAAAGTGCTTAAGTTAAATGTGTATGGGAAGTAGCAGAAGAACAGCTACTTGGTACTACCTCAGGGGTGAGAATGTATTAATTCCTCCAAAGAGAAGCTCCTGGAAGCCCAAGGACACTTAGAACAAAGCCCTTGCACTCCAGGAACCTACAGTTTTATCAGTCAGATTTTTAGTCATGGAGCCATATTGTAGAGAATCAGTCAAGTATTTTCTGATAAATGTGGCAACGCACGAGACAATAGCCTAGAGGGTGCAGTCTGTTACTGCTAAAATATTGCCAAAGACTGGAATGGAAAATGTGAATCTCATCATAAGGCGTCCATGAAGCACACTTCTCAGAGATGAGCCAGACCACAGGGAAGGAAGTGTGCCAAGATGGCATGCCAAGCGGATACAGGAAGCGTGGATGCAGGAAGTAAGAGCCAGCATCTCAGCTCACCCTGCACCATTTACTCATACAGAAGAGGCTTGCTAAAGTTCGCCAGAAATGACGTAGATCTTATGTAGAACATTCAGATACACAGCCCACTGTGTATAACACGGATTAGAAAAATGAGATAGGGTTTACTTAGGCCGGTTTTAGCATTTGCTACAGATATCTCTTGCTGTATAACTGACCACCCCAAAAGCTGGCAGCTTAAAAAAAACCATTTCATTTTATCTTATTTTGTGAGCCAGAAATTTGAAACTCGGTGGAACAATTCTTTTTATTTCCCACGGCCTAAATGAATGTGCTTGGTAACCTCAGGCGTGGCGTTCATTTGGTGGTATTCACAGGCTGGTCTGCAGCGTCCAAAACACCTTCTCTTTCCTGCCTGGTACCACGGTGTTGGATGGAAAGCTGTGCCCAGCACGCAGTGTTAACAGGAATGCCCACGTGCAATCACTTCAGCATGGCAGTCTCCGAGTAACCGGACCTCTTTAGAGGTGGTTCAGGACTCTAAGAGAAAGTGTTTCAAGAGATAGGAAATGGAAACTGCTAATGTTTTAAGGCCTGAGCAAGGAAACGGCCCCAGCACCACTTCCTTGTATTTTATATCATCACAGAGCAATCCAGACTCAAAGGGAGAGGAAATAGACTTTACTTTTTGATGGAAGACCTATCGAAGAATTTATGGTCTCCTTATGCCAGTACAACCCAAAAGAGGAGACTAGAGGGTAGACTGCTACACTGTGCTACTCAGGGTTCTCAGAGACACATCATCAATAGGATAGATAGAGACATACAAGAAGGGGTCTGTTGGGGAAGTAGTTCACATTATTATGGAAGCTGAGGAGGCCCAGAACAGGCTGCTTGAAAGCTGAAGGATCTGGGATGCCAGTAGCATGGCTCAGTTCAACTCTAAAGGCCTGAGAACCTCGGGTAGAGGAGGATTCTGATGTAATTCCTGGGGTTCAAAAGCCAAAGACTCTAGAGTTCTGATACCAAGGGCAGGAAAAGAAGAATGTACGCCAGCTCTCGGGAACAGAGAGTGAGACCATGTCCCTTTCCTTTGTTTTGTTCTATCTGGGCCCCCAGCCAACTGGATGTGCTCACCCACAATAAGACTGGATGTCCTTACTGCATCCATGCAGACTCACATGCCAATCTACACCCCCAAATAATGCTTCTTCAGTTCTCTGAGTATTCCTCAATTCAGTGAAGGAGACACCTAGAATTCATTATCACAGCGATGAACCCTCTGATTTTCCCAGGACCAAGCAGTTTCCAAGGACTTTCAGAGCTAACTGGGTCTGGTGGTTATTCTGCTCAGCTGCATTCTTGATCACCTCAACTCTGACAGACATGGAGGTTCTTCCCAGTTTTGCTTTCTGGTACCTTTTCATAAGAGATGTATATTTATGTCAGTGTATGATTCAAGGAGACAGCTCAGAAAACAGCTTTCAGAGACTGAGGGTTTTGAATATAAGTAGACAAATGCACTGCAGTAGAAAAGGAAATCAGGAAAGGAATGTTTCATGTTTTTCTTCCCACAAGTCACCATCAGAGCTTATTTTCATCTCACGTAGTTTGTTCTTTGCTCCTCCTCTGAATCCTCCATAGCCAAGTGTCCAGAGTTGGAGGACTAGCTTGGTGGTGTAGCAAAAGAGCAGAGAATACAGATTCAAGTTCCTCCTTTGCCACACCTGTTGTAATGTGACTTTGAGCAGATCTTAATCCTCTCTGAGTTCTAGTTCCTTCTTCTCAAAAGAAGGGGTGATTTTACCTGCTTGTCCACGTCTGATGATCTATATCAGTGTGCCGAACCCTTTAGAGGCTTACAACTCAAATCCACTTATTTAGCACAGAGTGCCAACAGCATAATTAAACCTGAATATCTGATGCTCAGCTGCTAGGGCAACTTGGCTCCAGTGCTGACAGAGAGGGCTCTGCGTCCCTGCTGTGGCACATTTGCCATATGTTCAGCACTGGTCCATAGTCTCATCAAACAAGAAATCACATATGTGTTCAACACATTTATCAATGACTTAGTTGTTCTTGGATGGCATAACAGAATTTTGAGGCCACATGCACCTTTGGAAAGAATTCTAGTACATACAATACTCGATCTTCAAAATGATTTAACAGGCTAGGATGTTCAACTTATTGAGATGAGCTTCAGCAGAGAAAATGAAAACTTTTGAACTTTAGTTTAAAAAAAACCTCAAGTACAGAGTGAAGAACATGGATTAGCAGCAATACATGGAAGAGGATTTTGGAGATTTTGTTGACAATAGGCTGAGTATGAGTCAATGGTACCACGTGGCTACCAGAAATTAAAGCCAGAACAGCCTGGGCTGACTGAGTGAAGGCTGTTCAGAACTATATCACAAGAGTGCCCATCATTCTCTAATCTGAAATAGGGGCATCACATCTGGAGTATGTATTCATTTGACAGTCTCAGCATTTTAAAGGATTTAAAAGCCTGCCAGATAAGAATGTACAAGATGGACTGAGAACCTCAAACTTACGATGGCTGGCCTAAAGAACCAAAAACCCCAGGATGAATGAACAAGTTTCTTTAAATACACAAGAAGTATAAGATTGATTCATGTGGCCTCAAGTACAAAGAATTAAGGCCAGGGTATAGGATCTTCAGAAAACTAGATTTTATCTATTATAAAGTATAAACTTGCACAGAACTGGGTCCAGACTAAGGGCCTCCCTTGGAGCAGGGCTTAGAATGAAGTCATTGGGTGCTAGGGCACAAGGAGCATAAGTCAGACTATATTTTCTTTTTTTTTTTTCAGACTATATTTTCTAAAGACAGCTGTGCTAGTGTATATCGAATCCCACTTGTTCTTACAATGTGATGTTATTTCTCCCCCATTCGTGAACAGAATTGAAATTATCTCCCCTGAATGAGGGTAGATCTTTGTTACTGTCTTGACCAATGGAGCAAATGATACTATGTGACTTCCAAAGATGTTATAAAAAGTACACATCTTCTTCCTGGCTCTCTCTTGGTACTCTTTCTCTGGGAACCCAGTATCCACGGCATGAAAAAGCCCAGCAGCCATATGGAAAAGCCTCATGCATATGTTCTAGCTAAAGCACCAGCTGATTAAGTCATACCAGCTAACAGTCAACATCAACCACTACTTATGGGAGCAAACAAACAAACCTTTACCCTCTTGCGACCTTCAAGATGTTGTAGTCAAGGTCCTTAGCATCATGGGGCACAGATAAATCAACTGTGCTACATCCTGCCTGAATTTCTGACTCACAGAACCCATGAACATAATAATAATTGTTTTATACTTTGAAGTGATTTGGAATAGTAACAAAATTAACTGGAACAAGAGGAGCTTTAGGTAAAGAGTCCCATCATGGTTTATATTTAGATGTCCCCTAAGAGCATCATGCTCTCATAGGTAGGGTTTTTAGAAGAGGATTAGGGCATGGAGCCGATTGCTAACTTGCTGTTAGGAGTTGGAACCTGGTTCTAGGTGGGTCACTTGGGGCATGGCCTGGAAAGGCATAGTTCCCTCCCCTGATTGTCCCTTTGCTCACTGTTTCTGGGATGCCATCATTTAAGAAGCCAGGCCTTCCCACCATGCCTTCCTGCCTTGGAGCCGGACAACTACAGACTAAAAGTATGAGCCAAATTAAAGCTCTCCTCCTTTAAATTACAAGTATTTTGTCCCAGTGATGAGGAAAGTGACCAAGACAAGTACTGTAGCTCCTTACCCCACATGAAGCTTGAGAAAGTCTGGATGATGACTAGGAATGGAAGGATAGAATATCAAATGGTGGGCAAGGGTATTGGGAGAATAAAGTAAGGAGCAAGGGATAGAACAAATGGGATCAGAGGGTTCAGGAGCTAAAGGTGAGATCAGAGTATAAAGGAGCTAAATCGGAGAACATGAGATCTGTAGGCCTGCAGTAAGCAGACATTTACTTTACAAAGTACTTGGCCCATCTTGCAGCAAGGAATGGTTCCAGGTCAGGAAGATAGCGGAAACTGCCTTGGAAATCAGTGGGAGTATTTAAGCATATGTAGGAAAGATTTGGATATCATGTGTGGCTGGACTAGATGATCTTTTATATTCCTTCCAATCCTGAAATTTTATGAAGTTCTTAGAAAAGTATAAAACATGGTGCAGATGCTATTCATTAGTATTAATGGATAGTATTTATAGTATTTATAAGAGATTTTGTGTCAGTTTTCTATCACTGTGACAAAATATCTGAGACAATAAAATTCTAAAAGGAAAGGTTTATTTTAGCTCACGATTTTAGTCCATGGTCGCTGAGCCCCATTGTCTACGGGCCTGTGGTGCAACAATGCATTATGTGGGACTGAATGGCAAAGAAAATTGTTCACATCACAGCATCAAAGAAGCAAAAAAAAAAAAAGAAGCAGGAGGCTGGCTTGGTTCCCAAAATCCCTTAAACGGCATTCTCCAGGTGACCTAATTTCCTCCCACTAGGCCTTACCTCTTAAATCTTCTAATATTTCCCAGTACCACCACAAGGGAGATTTAATATCCAAACTATAGCAACCTTAAGAGAAACATGTGGGTATCAGAAAGAAAGCCAAGTCAAAAGATAAATTATTCTAACATAGTTGGAGGAGGCAAGTGGATGCTGTTGGTGTGAGATACAATACATTCCCACGACTTCATCCATCCTACTCTGACCTTTAGTCACACATCAGATTCGAGAACTCAAGGTTTATAAACTCGTTAAAAGCCAGGGATTTAGCTCAGTGGTTCTGCTGCCGGCCTCGCAAGCGCAAGGTCCCAAGTTTGATCCCTGGTACCAAAAACACCCAAACACCAAAAAATAAAAAATCCTTAAAAACGATGAGAATAAATAATGAGCAAGACAGAAGTTCACATAGGAAGCACATAACACTTTAACCAAGCATTTAATAATAGGAAAGAGGCAACCCCAATTCGTGTGGCTGTATCTGTGAAACAAAGTAGACATTATTAGAGCATAGAGAAAGACAACCTTGATCCCTGGTACCAAAAACACCCAAACACCAAAAAATAAAAAATCCTTAAAAACGATGAGAATAAATAATGAGCAAGACAGAAGTTCACATAGGAAGCACATAACACTTTAACCAAGCATTTAATAATAGGAAAGAGGCAACCCCAATTCGTGTGGCTGTATCTGTGAAACAAAGTAGACATTATTAGAGCATAGAGGTAAAGACAACCAACGTAAAAGTGATTAACATAATATTAAAAAAAACAACAACTCAATAATTGTATGATAAGTGGGAAAAGGGAATAGCTGGCTGGCTGGCTGGCTAAAAGGATGGTTAGAGGGATGGATGAACGGGTGGATGGTAATGTTTTTGGATCCAGAAAGGCCAGGAAGCCTACCATACAAGTGTGCATTTGCCCTTCGAGTACTTGCATACATTTCCTGGTCCTGTTGTGGTTTATATCTAGATGCCCTCCAGAGCCTTATGTGCTCACAGGTAAGGCTTTCGGGTGGTGATTGGATGCTGAGCAGTGGATTACTCCACCAGCTAAACGTTTTGATGTGAGGTAAAGCCTGGTCTGAAAAGTCACTAGGGTCGTGTCACAGAAGGTTTTATCTTCTTCCCTCTTCCCTTGCTCCCTCTCTCTGCTTCCTGCCTGCCATGCCACAAGTAAGCCTCCTCTATCATGGCCCTCTGCCAGGCTCCTCTGCCTTAGAGTTAACCGACCATGGACCGGAAACCTCTACAAACTGTAGAGGAAATAAACCTTTCCTCCTTACAGTTATGTTGTATCTCAGCAACAGGAAAGTGGCACAGACGGGTCTGGAAACTCTGTATTTTTAAGCATTTTGCTACGTCCTAATGACTATAACTATAGGGCATTGTCTTCTTTTGAGTTATCCAAGGAGCAGACCCTAAGACAAAGATCTAGGTCCAAGCACCTTATTGGCTAGGTAATCCAAGGAAGCACTGGTAAGAGAAAGGAGAATTAAGACAAAGGAAGGAAATGAGTAAAAGGGAATTAATAATGGTTGACTGCTATAGGGAGCTGTGGCTTAATCCTTATGTGAATCTCTGGTAAATAGTGCAGAAGACATCTTGGAGTTGGCTCACCCATGGAGCGAGGGATATGGATTATTTATCCACCAGCTACCAACTCTCACTGAATGTGGGTAACTCCTGAGAAGGTTAACTCAGTATTCGGGGTTTTCCCCCAGTACAAGCAAACTAAGTACCTGTGGCCAAAGAATGGAAATACACAAGTTTCTGGGCAAGAAGCTATCTGTCATGGATAAGATGAGTGCTGAGGGATTAACTGAAGAGACCTATAACATTTGCTAAGGGTTTCCTCCAACGTAGTCCCCACCCCCTATTCTTTTGGTGGCTTTCTGAATGGAGTGACTAATATCAGGGGTATGTCTCTCCTGTTTTTCTCACTGCTCAAATCCAAACCAATATACACCTCTAGTACATAATAAGTATCCAAGACCAAAGTCATATATTTTAAAACTGTAGATTGTTATTCTTTATAAACTGTACTTCACTGAGATAGAATGTAAGCCTTTCATGAGCAGAGGACTAAGAAGATTTATTTGTAGCATATTCTGCTGGAAGTAGGTCTCTTAGGTTAATGAAATATTCTGAAAGGATTCAGCATATCCATTTGTGGCCATTCCAACTCACAGCATTTTGTCTGAAATAGCTCAGTGGGGTCCCATGATTCACAAAGCTTCCAGACAAATAAATAAAGGGGTAAAATATAAGAACTCTAAAAATTATACACATGCTTTATGGAAAGTATACATATAGCTAATTCCTGTTGAGAATCACTGCTACATTCAAAATGTGTCATCCCATCATAACTCCTCTGTAGTCATTTCTAATCATTTTCTCATTTAAATTATCTTCTGATGAACAAAGGAATTCCAGATCTTATACACTTTGGGGTTCAAATCAATTAACTGGTATAATTTGAATGTGTCCCCTTCAAAATTTAGATGTTGAAGCTAAATAGCCAATATGATAGCAATGAAAGGTGGACCCTTTATGACATCATTAGGCTAAAAACAGAATTACAGTACTTATAAAAGAGGCTTGAAGCAATACTAAGTCACTTCCCTTCCTACTTTCTTTCATGTGAGGAAAGATTCTCCACTCAGAAGATAAAGCCCTCACCAAACAACAGAGTCTGCTGGTGTCTTTATCTTAAACATCCAATCCTCCAGAAGAGATTTTTGTTCTTTATAAACTACCCCCTCAGAGGCATTCGGTTTTAGGAGCACTAAATGGACTAAGACACTAACTTTAAAATATCATACCACAGATTACTTACTGTCTGAACTCAACAGCAGCCCTGTTCAATAAGACAAGTCTACTGTTTCTTCCATCTTGCCTGTTATCTTTTTGTCTTGTGTCCACATTTAGTTTGACATTTAAATACACACCTATTTGGTCAGTTATCTCATTCAGTGGACTCAGGACTTTCGGTATGGCTTGAGTAATACATATGTGTCACTCATGTTTCCTTTTCACCTTCAAGTGAAACAGCTCTAGTACAAGATAAATTAAAAGAATCCAGGATCATACTTGGCTGCTGCAGCAGTAACAAATCTCTATGACATTTTCTAAATACTTTCTCTAAATGTCTCTAAAATGCATATATTACATCTTTTTCTCATTGTAGGCCAGTGAGCAGTCCAGCACCAGTCCACGCTGTGAGTGGCACAGGAAGAACCCCATCTTTATTTCCTAAGATGTTCTGGCTTCCTTTTATGTGCTCTATACTATATTCCTCTTCTACTTTCTCAGTACTGGCTTTGATTAATTTCTTATTTCTCTGTATGAAGTAGGACTGAGGAGGTTTTTGTTTCCTTGATAAACTCTGCCTACCAAAACTATACTAGCTCCTGGTTTACTTATCCTCAGGGAATGATACAGCAGGCCAGGTTCTCTCTCTCCCACTCTGAGGACTCTGTCTACATTTGGGTGACATATGCCACTTAGGCAGAGCCAAGGGAGGGACTGTTTAACATCTCTGTGACAGGAAGTGTCACTTCCTTATTGGGATCCAAGCTGAAAATAGACTTCCCACTGGGTAGAATCAGCGTAACCATAACACTACCTCTATCTTCTCATTACTCTGAGAACTACTTCTCCCCATTGCTCTCCTCCACACCCAGAGAAAGCCTTACTTGATTGATTGACTGCATTCCTAGTTGATCATATTATTCTAAATATCAAGTAGCCAGAACACTTATTGATTGACAGTTACCTTGCTGGAAAGCCTAGTCCTTCCCATTCATTCAAACCTCCCTTAAAGCTACTAAGGATAGGAACATGGGCATTTTCTTAATTAGAAGAGATGGCGCATATCTTAAACTACACCAATCTTATCTGAAGTGTTAACTGCTGAAATACACTGTGAAATAACACTTTTAAATGCATGAAATTTTGGCCTTTATTCCTGGTTTGTGTTTAGACTTTGATGACTAAATTTCTTTAGGAGACAAATTATTTGGGGAATGGTTTGGGAATAGAACTAGCTTCAGTCCAAATTAAATCATGCATTCGCCCCTACAGTCTTTCATCTCCAACTTTTAGCCCTGTGGTTTAATTCTTCCTCATTTCAAAGGCAAGAGATGGCAACACTGACAAAGGCAGTAAAGCACTGTGTGAAGGGAAGGAGTGTCAGAATTTGGGAAGGACGGTAACAGGTAAATGTTATTTTAAGTACTCAGAAAGAGAAAGATCCATTTTCAGTTACTGGGAAGTTTTAAAAAGATCTAAAGCACTAAACTTTTCAAAGATGCAAGACATATCTTATTAAATTAAAATCTTGAACAAATGCCAAGAGTACTGTAGTTTTAGAAGCCTTTGACAAATGTAAAGATTCTGTTTCCTCAGTTCTTCAAAGTCCCATATCTTGGGAAAACTGAGACTAACAGCTTTCAAAACAATTTTAATCCCTCAATCACAACATTCTGTAAGCTTGTGGGCTATTACCAGAATTCAGGGTATTCCAAAGATCATCCTCCTTCTTCCTGGACTTCTCCTTTTGTGATGATTTTAGCAGCTTATGTTTAAAAATCAGGACAACTTGAAATGATGCCATTTTCTCTCTGCTATTTAAAACAAACAAAAAAGAACTGTTAGATTCAGGCATGACTGTCACTCACAGCCCCAACATGCCACTGACACTTTTAAAAAAATTATTCTTTCTTTCAACACAAGGGTGACAATTTCTGCATAATATAAATCCTCCATCAATCCAGAAGCAAAACCATTCAACTTTTTTGGCACACCACTTTTCATGGGAGGAGAAATTGGAAAGAAATCCAGCCAATATAGAGCACATTTGTTTAAAGCAACTTCCCAGTCTGTCTCCTGGACTTACATAGGCTCCATCCACTGATTTCTTCCACATTCTGCATCTGTGGATTTGATCAGTGCTGACTGCAGTTAAAATGTTGGCCTTTAGATGTGTTGATAACAACCAACAAATGAAGGGTAAATATTATTTGATGCACTATAGTTGCTAAGGCAAAAAATTAGGCCAGACAATTTCAATGAGTCAAAACTTCATTTTAACTAACTGATTAAAGAAACTGGAATCCAGATTCTATTGAGTGTTCTGGCTAAACTGCTACATCCTCTGTAAAATGAGGGCATTCCTCCAGAAAGTTCTTCACTGATCCCACAAATACTCATTAAGAGTCTAATTTGTGCCAAACATGGTGTTCACTACTGAGAATATAGGTTGCAACAAGGCCTTTTCATACAACTTATACAGTAGGGGAAGAGCTATATTAAACATATCATAAAATAAATAACTTACAATTGCAATTGTGCTAAGTGCTCTAAAGAGGAAGTGTGAGATATTATAAAATGTATATGTCATATGGACAGAGGCCTAATCTAAGATTCTTAAACCCTAGCAGTAAGCACAGATACAAAAGCACTGAGGTCTAAAGGCTACTCTTTAGAGAAAATGGGAGTAGCAAAACAGAGCCAAAACAATTTGAGTAACCAGAGATAAGACCAGGGAGCAAGCAGTGACTAGATCAATCAGAACCTTGTTGAACAAGGGAGACTTTATCCAAATAGCAATTGGAAATTGTGAATGAGACTTCTATCTGTCCGCTAATATCTGTTCTATCATTCTTCCTTTGGCAATAAAATCCCTGAATTCGAGGTAGGCATGTGGCTGCCCAAAATAGAAAGTACATTTCCCAGAATCCCATTTGGTTCCATTCTGGCCAATCAACCATAGCAGAAGTTGTGGAAGCAAGTTCCAGGAAGTCTCTTTAAAGAAGAGGGTATGTTCTTTTCCATCTGGTAGATATGCTGACGTGATTGTAGGAGTTTGAGTAGTCACCTTGGACCATGAGGCAAACACCACATTCTGGGGATAGCAGCACTAGAAGATGAGAGAACCCTGAGCAGCTGTCATCATGGGGACCACAACAGTCCTGGATGGAGACCTCTGGGCTTCTTTTTTCATTAAATTTATTGATACATTTTGGGTATATAATACAATTACATTCATCATGGGGATCTGGTCCTTTCACATGATGTATCTTGGTTCTTATTTTTTCCCCACTCCTCTGCCCTCCCTTCACCCCCTCCACCCTTCCCTATTTACAAGGACTTTGTATCCATTTTTTCCTTTTCCCTTCTTTCCTTTCCCCTACCCATCTCACTTCCCCTACCCCTTTAGACTTTTTCTTCCTATTACATACACAATATCAATTATACATTTTGATCCTTATTTACACTTTTAATTTTTTACACCAGAGAAACTATTCAGTATTTACATGTGTGTCCTACTTATTTCACTTAAGAATATGGCCTTAATGTGCATCCACTTAGCTATAAATGTGTCTAGTTTCTCATTCTTTATGGCTGAATAGTACTCCATTTTATAAAAACCCCGTATCTTTTTCCAGTCTCCAGTTGATGGGCAATTGAGCTGTTTCTAAACTTGTTACAAACTGTGCCACTATAAACATATTACAAACTGTGCCACTATAAACATATGTGCACATATATTGTTGTGGTATGATTCTTTTGGCATTGGTATTTTCATGGTAATCATGTTGAATCTATAGGTTACTTTAGGTAATATGGATGTTTTAACAGTATTCTTCGAAGAGAACTTTCTCTTGGTTAAATTTATTCTTAAATATTTAAAAAAATTTGTAGTTATTGTAAATGAGATTGCTTTAATTTTTTTCAAAAAGTTTATTATAGCTCTATAAAGATTTACTGATTTTATGTATTGATTTTTATATTCCCACAGCTGCTAACTTCATTTATCAGTTCTCACAGCTTTTGACTGAGTATTTAGGGTTTTCTGCGTGCAAAATCGTGTCATCTGCAAAAATAGATAAATTACCTTCTTTTTCTATTCTGGATCCTGTTTCTTTCTCTTGCCTGACTGCTCTTGCTTAAAGTTCTAGCCCTATGTTAAATAAGAGCAATAAAAGCAAGTATTCACTATCCACCAGTGTTCAAGTACAGTATTCATGTACAGCTTCAGATCTCAGAGAAAATGCTTTTAGCTTTTCCCCAATGTACAGTAAGGGTTTTTCACCTATAGTCTCCAGTCGATGGGCAATTGGGCTATTTCCATGTATTAGCTATTACAAACTGTGCTGCTATAAAAATGAGTGAGTATATATCACTGTGGTATGATTCTTTTAATTCTTTTGGGAAGAAATGCAACAGGGGAGTAGCTGAGTCACATGGGACTTCCAATTCTAGTTGTTTAAGGTATCTCCATATTGATTTCCACAGTGGTTGCACCAGTCTGCACTCCCACCAACAATGAAGAAGATTCCTTTCTCCCCACACCCCCACTATTATTTGTTATTAGTTGATTTCTTGATAGCAGCCATTCTTTCTTGGGAGAGTACATTTATTGGTTGAACCACCCTTGCATCCCTGGAATAAATCTAACTTGGTCAAGGTGTATGACTTGTTTGGGGGACGCTGGGATTGAGTTTGGGATCTTGCACTTGAGAGACAGTTGGTGGAACCACTGAGCTAAATCCCTGGCTCTGTATGGTCTTCTTGATGACCCTCTGTATTCTGCCTACCAGTATCCTATTGAGGATTTTTGCATCTATGTTCATTAGGGACATTGACCTGTAGTTCTCTTTTTTGGTTGGGTCTTTCTCTGCTTTTGGAATCAAAAGAACACTTGCTTCCAGGAATGAATTTGGAAGTATTGCATCCCTTTCAATTTCATTGAAGAGTTCAAAGAGTAATGACAATAGTTCATCTCTAAATGTCTTGAAGAATTCAGCAGTGAAGGATCAGGTCCTGGGCTTTTCTTTGTTGTTAAATTTTTACATTTTCAATTTCACTGATTGTAACTGGGGTGTTTACAATTTTTATATCTTCTTTGTTCAACTTTGGTATATGTATCTAGGAATCTGTCCATTTCCTCTGTATTTTTCATTTTATTAGAGTACAGGTTCTAGAAGTAGGTATTGATGATCCTCTGGATTTCTGCTGGATCTATTGTGACTTCACCTTTTGTGTTCGTAATTGCATGGATTTGAGCCCTTTCTTTCCTTTTTTTGGATAAATTTGGCTAAGGGTTTATCAATTTTCAAAGAAATATTATTCTTTCATAAAAGCAACTCTTCAATTCACTGATTTTTTTTTTGTATTGTTCTCTTAGTCTCCATTGCACTGATTTCTGCTCTGATCTTTATACTTTCCTCCCTCATATGAGCTTTGGGTTTGTCTTGATCTTCTTTTTCTAGGAACTTGAGGTTCAGAATTAGGTTGTTTATTTGAGCTCACTGTTTTTCTAGTATGGGCATTCACTGCTGTGAATTTCCCTCATAGAACTGCTTTCATTGTGTCCCACAGATTTCTGTATATTGTACTGGCATTATAATTTAATTGTAGAAACTAATTTCTTCTTCAGTTCTCTCTGTGATCCACTGGTTGTTCAAGAGAGTGTTAATCAATTTCCATGTGTTTGTGAAGTTTTTGCAGTTTCTTATACTATTGATCTCCAGTTTAATTGCACTATGGTCTTATAATATACTTCAATATATTTGTATTTACTTAAACATAGATTATGAGCTAGCATGTGGTCTATTTTTGAGAATGACCCATGTGCAGCCAAAAAGAATGCATATTCTGCTTTTGTGGGGTGGAACACTCTGTAGATATGTATTAAGTCCATTTGTTCAAAATACTGTTTCAGTTCTAGTGTTTCATTGTTCATTTTTTGTCTAGATGATCTATTTGTGACACTGGGGCATTAAGGTCCCCCACTAAATTTGCATTAGTGCTTATTTAGTTTTTTCATGTCATGAAATCTACTTTGTCTGCAAATAAAATAGCTACCCCTGCTTTTTTCCAGGTTCCTGTTGTATGGAGAACTGTTTCCCATCCTTTTACTTTCCTTTCAGTCTATGAATTTCTTTTTAAATTAGGTGTGTTTCTTGTATACAGCTATTGTTGGATTCTGCTTCTAAATCTATTCTGCCAGTCTATTTCTTTTGATTGGTGAATTGAGGTCATTAACATTGATGGTTATAACTAATATGCATTGACTTAGCCTTGTCATGTTATTTTCCTGTTGTTGGATTTTTATTTTTTATTTTACCTCCCGTCTCCCATTAATTTCTTGCCTTGCCTGCTGGATTTACCTTGTTGGGCCTCATGGAGTTTTGACCTTCACTGTCTTTTTCTAGGATATTTTTAAGAATTGTTTGGAGTGCTGGTTTGGTATTCATGAAGTTTCTCAGGTGTTCTTTGTCATGGAAGTATTTATTTCCCCCTCAATTTTGAAAGATAGTTTTTCGGGATACATCAGTATAGGTTGGAGGTTGTTTTCTTTTAGGGCTTGAAATGCCTCATTCCAGGCTCTCCTTGACTTGTGGGTTTATGTTGAAAACTCTGCTGTGATTCTGATGGGCTTTCATTTGTATGTGATTTGTTTCTTTTCTCTAACTGCTTGTAGTATTTTGTTCTTCTGCTGGCTTTCCAGTATTTTACCTTATGTCTATATGTAGATTTTTTTAGCATGGCTAGCTGGAGTCCTATATGCCTCACTTATCTGTATGTCAGTTTCTTTCACTCTGGGAAATTTTCTGTCATTAATTTTGTGAACAGTTTTTTTTTAATGTCATTTGTACTTTCTCCTGCTTTTTCGTGGACTCCTATCAGTCTTATATTATTCTTCTTTGCATCATCTAGGAGCTGTTGGATTGATTTCTCATGGTCCCTTACTTCTTTTAAGACATCTCGCTTTTCACAGTCACTGACTGCGATCCTCTCTTTTATATCTGATATTTTGTCTTCACATTGGCCCATTCTGCTGTGAACACTTTTAATAGAGTTTTTAATCTCCTGGATATGTTTGAATCTGTTTCATGGATTCTATTTCTTTCCTATGTTAGGCATTCATGGTTTCCATTTCTTTCCTATGCTGAGCATTTATGGTTTCCATTATGGTTCTGAGCTCATTTATTCTTTTATTCTGTTCTACAGTCTCTAATCATGTCTTTCATTCTGCTCACCATCTCTGTGGTTATCTGGGAAATTGTTTCTGTTTTGAATTTTTCTAGAGCCTCAGTCTTCTGCTTTGTTATCAGTTCAGGTTGTCCAGGTGGATGATTATCAGACTATTCCACCTTGCTTCCCGCAGAATTTGCCTTTGGTAAACTGGAAATCTGGGTTTGTGCCTTGCTTAAGTGTCTTATTTCTATTTCTGTTGTTGGTGCTATTTTTGGTTGATACTTCAATATTGCTTATTATAAGTATCTTTGTTGCTTGTATTTATAACCCTTGTGGAATGACTGCTTCTCAGAGGTGTCTTCCAGATATAGCTAGTTTTTAGGTTTTGAGTCTCTAATGATTCTTGGGCAATCTTGTTTTCAGTATACCAGGAAGGACAACTGATTAGATCTATCACAACACTGTACAATCAGCAACAATATTATCAAGCACAGCTCAGAAAATGACAATTTGTGGTAGATATTAATCACCTTTAATCGTGTGAATTAAATCAAAATTAAGGACCAGCCCAAAATATGTTTATAGTGAATAAACTCTTCAATACAGCAACTTTACCCTTTGGAGAAAGGACTTGGAAGGAGTTGGGAAGGGAGGGAAATATATGGGTAGAAGGATAGGGTAAGGTTAGAAGTGGAGGACACAGAAAGATCATGCAAACTCTAGGAAACTAAGAAGACAAGTGGAAAAGACAGAACAAAAGAACAAAGAGAAGAACAGAACAACGTAACAGCAATAAGGAAGCTAGAAACTTCACTTTCCAACTATAGTGGTCCGGTGTGCCTTTAATGCAGTGATTTTCTTCACTTTTATGGTGGGCTTCAATTTTCATCAAGGAGACTCAGAGAGGCCCCCTTTCTGTTGTTCACTTTTACTCTATCTTCTGGAACTCAGAGCAATGTCCTTTATGATCCCTGTACCTCTGTGGTATGTATCCACATATCTGCATGGCCCAGATGGCAGAGACAGAGGATGGGGGTTGGTCAGTGATGGTGCTGCTGGTGGCTACACAGCTCAGCTCCTCAGCTCCTCCTCCCCTCTAGGCATCTACATGAGAGAAAAATGACACTGGATTACACTGCTGTTCAAGCCAGTCTTATTATAGTTTTCCTGTCAGTGTCCAATAATTGATAATGAAATCATTTCTTAAAAACTGAATTTAAAGAAAGCCTTTCATGATGAGGTTATTATCTCTTAAATCAACAAATTTCTATGACTTGTATGACATAATTGAATATTTAATATAAGAAACAAACTGAGCAAAATTTTCTTTTCTTGCTTATTCACTGATTTTTTTTCATTCATTCACTTAATCATTTGGCACTTGTAGGTATTGTAGAAGGTAAAATTCACCATTTGATGCCTACCATACAAAGACTTATAATTTAGAAACACAGGAAGCAGTCACTAGTAAAATGCAGATCACCAATGAAGACAGTTAAGGAAAACTTAATGTTAAAGACATTTATGGGAATAACAAAACTATAATGCATTGAGTCCAGGAAAGCTACAACACAGCTCCAGTTAGTATAGTGCCTCTCCTCCAATTCAGAAGCTATCTAAGACACAAAGTTTCAGCACAGTGGGAAAGTTTAGAGAATGCTTTTATCTGTTCAATTAATAGGACTCTGCTGACCTGAGCAGACCACTCAAGCAAAGTAAATAGGCAAAGATGATTTCCTCCTTTGAAATCAGGGATTAACAAAGAAAACTCAGCCAAACACTGGGTTTCAAACACCTGCTGATGAAATCTGTTTTATCACTGTTATTGCCAAAACCAGTCCTCAATCATGCATTTATCAGAGTTGCTGATATCTTACTTAAGAATTAATGCTGCACATTTACAAGAGATAAACTTGATCCTTTGTTTACAAGACAACTGAATAACCAAAGACCTCATTAAACAATTTTTTAAAGACCATTATAAGTGCACACCAACTGAAGGAAACACATAGGTGCTATAAAATCTTGGATAAGCAGCCATAATGGGGAGTGAAGGGCTGTTTTTTTGATACATTTATGTCAGGGATTGTGCAAGGCTGTGAAAATGCTTATTTAAAAGTCATTAAAAAATCTGTGAGATTTTAACATTATCTCCTTTTACAGGTTAAAAAAAAACTGAGGCCAAAGAAGGAATGACTCAAAGGATCATGGAACAAGGGCACATTAAGATTCCAATCAGATGTATCCTGCCCATTCACTCAGCCACCTGAAGCTGATTGCTGGAGGTGAGGTGTTAGCAGATGGTTTTCAGAGGCATTTTTCTGGTAAAGGACAAGCTATGGTCCTCCACCTAATAGCTGAAAGCTTGTTTCCAAGTCTAAGGGATGCTCTCAGGTCCATTAATAGCACTCTATTTTTTTTGTAATAAATTTGTAATTTAATACAATAAATCAAATGTCTCTATAGCTATTTTTCATATGATATGAAACACTATGGTATCTGAAAATAGGCACTCTCAGACACTGTGGTGCAAACTTTTATGAGAAAAAGAATGAAATAAAAATATGACAGTATTAACACTTAAAATTTTGGATTCAGTGATTCTATTGGGTGGTGGGTTATTTCTCTCATGTGAAAGTGTGGAGGTGGGTGGTTGGGCTACTGCAGTAGCTCTGTTCCATGAAGTCTTTGGGAACCTAGGATCTCCCAGGTCAGCACTTGACCATCCTCTAATGCCACCTTTGTCTTCACTGTACAAAATAGGGGATGTTACTCCAGTGTAACATTTGAATTTGAGACATAAGGACAAAAGACAAAAAAGGAGAAATAAGTACACACCATCTGTCTTTTTAAGGGACAGTATCAGAAATGTCATATTGTAGTAGTGCTTATATCTTATTGCCCAGAATTTAATCACATGGGTACATGTTCCTGCAATACAGACTATGACATGAGGTCTTTATTCTGGGAAGCTATGTGACTTAGTTTCTTCAATGGCACAAAATATGCAATACCCACAGCCTAAATGAAAAGAGTTTCATAAGTGTCCAGCCATGGTTGGCAGGCTCCAAGGCAGAAAGAGCGCAGTGAAAAGGCTGGTCAGAAGAAAGAAGCTTACACTGATATAGGGGAAGTAATATAACTCTCAAACTCCGAGATATCAGATATGCTGAGTTTGTGTTACCCAAAATCAAAGAATGAATTCTAAGGAACAACAGGGATTAAGAGCAGGAAAAATTTATTGAACGAGATAACTCCTGAAAGACAGGAGGGGACCCAAAAGTGGGTTACCATGGACCTCACTTCATAGGAAGTTTAATAGAGCAAAATCACAAGGTGGGTACAAAGTGGATCAAAACTATGATCAACTAATAAGATTATAAGTGTAACTGCTTAGGTAATATTGATCCATTGGGGAAGCAGGTCACATATCAAGTGTATATGGAAAGAACAAGGTCCTTTTTAGGAAGGGATAGATCAGGAAGTCCTAGTCCCCCACCTGGGTGACTGACTTCATTGGGCCAGGTGATACCAATTATAGTATAATCTTTAATTTATTGTTTATCTCTTGGGGAGGCATGTAGGCCTGGTCATTTCACCTTTATCTTGAAGCCTGGCCTTCAATAGATGTACCACCAGTCACAGTTATAATGTTTTCTCATCTTCTGTACTGACTTCCTTGAGGGCCTAGTTCTGTCTGATAGTCTATAATATTTTTATATAACTTAGCTGTTCATAATAACATCATGATGACCACGAAGCATAGAGTGAAAAGTGGAGTCAGAGATGGAGATATATTCTTCCAGGTCACCCCCACCCCCGTAAACTGCCTCTAACTAGGCCACATCTCCTAACAGTAAGTCAATGATGGATTCATCAGTGGACTGAGATAAAGGGCATTGGACTAGTTAATCTTGGAGATGAAATTTCAAGGCAGTGGATGTTCAGGCTCATCCATTGATGAATACAGGACTCTTATGATTCAATCACCTTCCAAATAGGTGATCTGGGGGTCATCCCAGACCTAACCCATAGTGTTCCACCCCTGGTTCCCAAAAGGCTCATGTACTTCTTCTTATGTAAAATGAATTTAGCCTATCTTTAAGGGTTGCCAAAGTTTTAACAGTTTCAGCATTGCTGAAAACTCCAAGTCCAAAGTCTCCTTTAATTCTCAAGGCAAATTCTTAGCTGTGAGTTTCTATAATAAACAAAAAGAAAGTTTAACACTGACACAGGATAAGTATTCCCACTGCAAAAGGGAGAAACAGGGGGATAGAAAGAAATGGGACCAATCAAGAATGCAACCTAGCAAGGCAAACATCAAAACCTGTACCTCCATATAGAGCACTCAGGGTAAGTTGTAGCAAGATATGAGCTCCAAAGAGCTTGGGAAGCCCTGTTATTAAGGCATTGTTGGTTCAGCCCTCATGGCCTCTGTCTTGGGTAGGCTCTGATCACTATCTGTAGCTTCTCTTAGCAGAGTTCCATATTCCTCGCTTTTCTAACTTCCTGTGGCCTCCACTGCACTTCTGAGTTCACTCTCATAGTGTCACACACTGTTCTCTCAGGGAAATAGTGCAAGATGTTCTTCTGAAATCTGGATGGAAGCTTCCTTGATCCCATACAAGGATCCTCCTTGTATTCTACATGCTTATAAATCCATGTATGCAGATGATGCCAAGGTCTGCCACCAGCTCAAGCAGTAGCCAAGCCCTCTGAAATCATGGCTATAGAGGCATCTAAGTGCCTAGATGGCTGAGTACTATGAACTGAATCCTGGGAAACCAAAATCCTAGGCCACCTTTCTTGAGCAGGATGTCCTGGGACTGTCTTCTTAAAGCACTTTTGGCTTTACTCTCATAGGTATCTATTTTTCAAGCACATCCTTCTGACAAAAACTGAAAAAATTTTAATTAGGTTTTTTGCAAGGCATTACAAGGAGTAAATAATATGCATCTCTAGAACACGACAAGGTGAGGGAGAAGTGAATAACTAAAGTGCGATGCACTATGAAATATTATGTAGACTCCCAAATCATATTTGCAAAAAGAGCTTAAACATTCTTTAACAAATAGCACTCAGCTGAATTGTCACATGCAAAGAATGAAGTTGGATCCTTACCTCACACTATATACAAAATTTAACTCTAAGTGGATGAAGAGCTAAATATAAGGGATAAAACTATGAAACTCTTAGGAGAAAAATAGGTTTGAAGCTTCATGACTTTAGATTGAGCAATGGTTTCTTAAATAAAAGACAAGCAGTTGAATAAAAATATATTGGATTTCATAATTTAAAAACTTTTCAAATCAAAGAATGCTTTCAAGAGAGTGAAAAGACAACTTATAGAATGGGAAAAAATACTTGCAAATCATTTATGTGACAAGGATTTAATATCCAGAATATATAAAGAACTACAGTTCAATAATAAAAAGAAAAAAAATCTTTAGCAAATAACTTGAATAGACATTTCTATAAAGGAGATATACATTTGGCCAAAAAAAAAAAAACTTGAAAAGACACACCACATAATTAATTAGAAAAATGTGAATCCATACAGATATCACATATGCAAAAACAAATGTTTCCAAGGATGTGGAGAAACTGGAACCCTCACACTTCACCAGTAAAAAATGTAAAATGGGGCAGTTGAGACAGAAAATAATTTGGCAATTACTCAATAAGTTAAGTACAGAGTTAACATAAGATTCAGCAATTCCACTCGCAGGTATACATCTAAAAGAACTGAAAACGGGGCTTCAAAAAAAGTATAAATACATATACACACATTTGTGACACCACTATTCACAATAGCCAAAAGACAGAAACAGCTCAAATGTCTATCAACTAAACAAACTGTAGCACATGCACACAGTGTTGATTATTATCCATTCTTTAACAGATACAGACTACAAAATATATGAGCCTTGAAAACATTATGCTAAATGAACGTATCCAATCACAAAAGACTATGCATTGCATGATCCAATCTATATAAAGCATCAGAATTACAAATCTACAGAAACAGAAGTCAGATTAATGATTGACAGCAGGGATGGTTACAGGGTTTCCTTTAGAGGTGATGAAAATGTTTCAGAAATAGATGGTGGTAACAGTTTTATAAAATTCTGAACATATTAGATGCCTTTGAATTGTATATTTTAAAATGGAAATTTTATGCTATGCTTTTTTTGTATGCTATGTATAGTCAACTACAATAAATTTTTTTGTATTAGGAAAATATACATTTTTAATGTAAAAAAAGATTTAAATGTGAATATTCTGATTTTCTTAGTGCAAACAGAAGAAAATAATAAAAAGCTAAGTATTAACAGTGATAATCATTTCTAGGTTATGGGATGTGTGATTTGAATCTCCTTTGAACCATTTTATATTTTCCAAATTTCCAAAAATGACTATATTGGCTTTATAATCAGAAAAAAAAATTCTAGATAAATGAAAACAAAATCATCATAGTAGGTATACTAGTATTCACCAATTCCAGGCTGTCTTCCGCTTCCTGAGCATTAAGAAGTGTGTACTTCCCAGACCCTCTGCCATTAGCAGTGGCTATGTGACTAATTATGGTCAATGGTAGTGAGCAGAAGTTGCGTGTGTCACTGCAGTAGTTATTTATTGTTCTGCAGCAAAGTATCCGAAGCAATGGCTTAAAACACCTCAATTATTATTTAGCTCATAAAGTTCTTTTGGGCTAGGTTGAATGGAAACATCTAATCTCTGCCCCATCACTTGGAATGGCTTTAAAGCTAGGGGATTAGTATGACATGAAGTCCCTCTCTCCTCTCCCCTCTCCCCGTTCTCCCTCTACTCTCTCCTTCCTTGAAGCTGACTCTGTGGGCAGACACCTTAGCTGGAACTATGAGCTGGAACAACTATACATGGCCTATACGGCTGCTTGGAGTCCTCACAGCACAGTGGGTGCTAAGTCCTAAGTGATGGTGAACTGGGAGAGCCAGAGAGAAATTGTATCCTTTTATGGCCTAGCCTTGGAAGTCACACATCCTTTCTGAAGTCCATACAAATTTGAGAGAAAGAAATATGACCCACAGCTCTCAATCTCAGGAGTAGCAAAGTCAGAGTGCAGAAAGAGATGTACAATGAAAGTTACTCTTTGGGCCACTTCTGAAAAACAAAATCTGTCACTGACTGATATAGTAGAGACACCTAGGTAGCCTTTGCCCAGTGCTCTTGTCTAGGTGTCTGTTCCGCTACTCAGTGATCATAGGAACCCTAATTTGAGAACCACTCAAAGAGAGTAGACTAAATCCCTGAGGCACCATTTAGATGGTATGAAAGCCCTGGAGTAGTGACACGTGCTCAGCATTCTGAGTGAAAAGTATTGTTCCTTTAGCAAAGACACATACACTCTCTTTCTAAACATGTAAGGTGGAAAATAAAGGTGGATGTTGAGCAATCGCTCTAACTTTTCTATTTTCTAATCATTTAAGTATTTGTACCATGTTTTTATTATTTTGAGCCATTTTTATGGATGAGTAGACAGATGCTCCCCAGTATATATACTGTCATACACACATACAAAAATGACCATATAAGCTTAAATACAAAGTGAAAAAGAAATATTCAGTATTCAATAGCTTATGCTGGACACTATCAACAATATGGAATATTTTGGTAAAGTTTACCCATGAGCTTAAATGCTGCTTCTCTATTACTGAAGAAAATTAATCACAAATACGGATACAAGTTCCTCTGAGAGGCAATCCTAGTAAAACATATGTAATACTCACTAAGCAAAGAATTTTTCTTTTTCAAGCATATTGTTAGCATATGTGAAAAAAATATCCCATATGATAGATTTGCTAAAAACGTACATTTCAGACCATTTCTAAAGCTCATGAGTAGTTTATTAAAGGAAATTTGGGGATGCCTGGAAAATGTCTCTAACATTTGACTGGGATGCTATGGTAAGAATGGATATCGCACAAGAAAAAATGATGACCCACCAATGGTATGTAGTTGACTAGTCTGAGACAATAGGACATTTCTGCTCAGGTCTCTCCTTAGACGAACTGGGAGGCTAGGGCATAATCACTATGTCAAAGCTAAGGCCGCCAACAGGAGAGAAGTGCCCTATTCAACTTCCATCTGAAAAGATCTAACAACCCAGAAAATTATGATTGTTGGGAAACATGACAAATCTGCCCAAACAAGATAATATCGGTTACAAAATTTATGAAAGGCAAGTCACAGTTGTTTCTTTTACAGAATAAAAATTACAATTTTTTTCAAGATGAAAAATAGAAATAAAAATAAATCTCTGAGTACCATCTCCTGGAAAAATCTATAGGAATCATGTCCTATGTACCACCCACCATTCCAACCATCCAATCACATTTTTCCGGTGCAATAATGCAATGACTTCTCAGGGCCTCACGCTGGATGCAAGAGTTCCAAAACCTATGACTGTGATGAGATATGTGGGGCCCAAGAATATACCTACATTATGGTACCAGACAGTTTCCACCTGTGTGAAACAAAGGAAACCATGTGGAGTCAAGGTATCAAAACTTAATGGTGCTAAAAGATGGAAGAGAAACCAGAAGGACAAGGAGATGAGGATTCAGGGAAGCCAGAACTGCAGGGAACTGAAAATGTTTCTAGGTAGACCTGGTTTGTTAGAACTTTGAACTCAAGAGCAATCTGCTTGCAGAAGTTTCCTTTGCACTTGAGTCCCCTTGAGTGGGAGCAGAAGATTTCTTGTTACATTTTGTCTTAGCCTAGTATAAGATGATAGTGACTAAGGAAGCAGAGAGTCTAGAAAAATCTTTTCCATAGGATTTTCTAAAATATAATCTAAATCTGGCTTAAAAAAAACACATAAGGATGTTGTTGCAAAAAATTCTGTATGTTTAAAAGTAATCATGAGTTAAAATCTTGTCTCCTACCCCCAACAAGATATGAATAGACATTTCTCCAAAGAAGTTATACAAATAGCCAATAAGCACACGAAAAAGTGTTCAACATTTCTAATCATTATAGAAATGCAAATTGATACCCCAGTAAGATACCTCTTCACTTCTATCAGGGTGACTGTTATTTAAAAAGCAAAACAACAACAAAAAAAGTGCGGACAAGGCTATAGAGAAACTGGCACTCTTATACATGGCTGATGAGAATCTACAACGGCATAGTAGCCACAGAAAATGTGAGATGGTTCCTCAAAATGTTAAACCTAGAATTACCACATGATCCAGCAATTCTACTTATTGGTATATATGTAATAAAACTGAAAACAGAAGCTTAAACAGATTTTTTTGTGCACCACTAATCATATAGCACTACTCATAATAGCCAAAAGGTGAAAGTCATCCAAATATCTTTCAACCGATGAATGTCTAAACAAGATGTGGCCACAAAATACATTCAATGGAATAGACTCTCCTTAAAAGGGAAATTTCTGATAGATCCCACAATGTGGATGAACCTTGAAAGCATTATGGCAAGTGAAAAAAGCCAGACAAAGAAGGCCAACTATTGCATAATTCCACTTAGATAAGTAGCTAGAATAGCCAGATTCCTTGACAGAAAGTGAAATAGTGCTCACCAGGGGCTGTAGGGAAGGAGAAGTGGACAGTTATTGTTTAATTAACATATAGTTCATGATAAGAACGCTGAGAGTTTTGGAAATGATGTGAAGGCATGAAATTATACACTTAAAATGGATAGAATTGTAAATGTTATATTTATTTCACTACAATAAAAAATATTAAATGTTCCCTATTCCACTTTCACCTTTTTTCTTCCCATCCACGGCTCCATGAGAGCTGGAATGATGTTTCTTTTACACTTCTGAATCTATGGCCTCAAAACAGGGTCTGACCTACAGCAGGCAATCAATATTTGTTGAACAAAAGAATGAATAAAACTATTATTATAGGAGGGAAATGCAATATAAGATCGAGATAGGCAGGCACATTAGGGGGGTAAGTATTTTCCACTCCTTTAAGCTTAACACTATTGGTTTAGGGACAAGCCATGAGACAGAATCAGAATACTTGGCCCTATGGACTCTGACTCTGGTGCTTGCCTTGTCTTGGTCAGGTTTCTCCCATCAGAAACAAATCAGTGAGAACAGTTTCTGAAAATCTTTAAACTTACTAATGCTTTGGAGAAGCATGCTATTACAACTGATTATAGGAACCTAAGTATTCAGAATAAATCTATTTATTGGCCTAATTGTATCAGTTAGGATTCTTTTAGCTAAAAAACAAAACAAAACAAAACAAAAAACAGATCAAAACAGCTGAAATGTTAAGGTTCAGCTGTATACTCTGGCTGACCCTCAGCTCTTTCCAACAGTTGTATTGTATACCAGTAGGAACATCAATTGTTTCCTGATAGATTTGTCTAAAATGTAATCACTCCTACAGAAGTGGCACAGCCTGGACAAAGAGTAAGAATAATTCACTGTTTGGGGAGGGAAGCGATAATTCCTGACCATGCAGTTCTTTTCTCCAGTTCCTCTCAACTTCAGGGGAACACAAGTCCAACAATTAGTTTAGACAAAGGTCAGCAATAAGTATACCAGAGGTCTATCTTGAAATCCATTTACATCAACATTAAAGACCTGTGGTTCTCAACTGGGGATCATTTTGTCCCACTGGGACATTCGGAAATATCTAGAGATATTTTTGTCACAGCTGGTGTGCAGCTGGAATAGTACTACTGCAATGAAGTATGGGCCAGGACACTGCCAAAAATCCTACAGTGCACAGAATAACCCTCTGTCCCCTTTGACAAATATTTTGTCCAAACTGTTAAGAATGACAAGACACAAAAACCCTATCATAAAATATATAGGCATGATATAAAACAAGCAAACAAGAATTTTAAAAATCCTCTCTAGATGCTGGGAGAGAAGAAAAAGGCATTAGCATTAGACTTCATAACAGACACTGGATTGAAAGAAAGCCCTTGTTTAGAAAGCACTTGGTTAAGAATACAAAATACATACGTAGTTGGAAGGAGATGTCAACTTGCTGGTAAAGAAATGGGGTTGGCTTGGTCTATTTCTTGTTGAAATCCTAGAAATTAAGTACCTTGGTGCCAGTATGGGCTCTTCCACTACCTAAGTAGCTGTGTTATGGAACTGATAAGAACAGATACTACGCTTGATCTTAGCCAAAAAGCCGAGAAGCAATAGCACTTGTGTTGAGAAGTCATTAAAATACTCAATGACCAGTTTCCTTGGATGGATCATTCATTTTCAAACATCTCCACCTAGTTCTGGAGGTTCAGGAATTTTCTGACAGTCAGGACAGAATCCTCTGTCTCTTCCACACTGTTAAGCCTAATCAACTGTGTTTATGTAGTCAACATAAAATGGTTTAAGAGAGAAGTACTGTAATTCAGATGTGTTACATATGAGATGCTCATTGTCTTCATTGTCCTCTCAGGTACTCTTTCCAGGAGATAAGTAAGAAGAGGGCCAGCTATAACATTTTAAACTTGGACATTAAAATATAGACGCCCAGGCTGGGTGTGGTGGCACATACGTGTAACTCCAGCACTCAGCAGGCTGAGGCAGGATCACCATGAATTCGAGGCCAGCCTGGACTACATAGTGAGACTCTGTCTCAAAAAAACAATAAACAAATAAATAAACAAATAAATAAATAAATAAAGAGGCCTAATTAGGCCACAATGAATTTTTAATATTTTGCCTTTATTATTTTCTTAATAATAAACTTAATATTGCTTGCTGCAATGTACTTTCTCAGGAGTATGTAATACCCAGAAAGGAACCCGATAGCAATCTCCCATAAGTATCTGGGGCACAGGCCCATAAGGTTATTTCTCTGATTAGTAAATCTTTACCAAAAAGTATTTTTTAAACACTTCTACAACTTGATTTTTTCCTTAACATAATAGTAAGGCCACATTCTTGAGTCAGTAAACATAATGTTACTATTTCTCTGTGGATGTATTTTTTTTCCAGTTTCTTTTAATTAAAAACAATAGTTCAGTGAACACCCTTTTATGTAACTTTGATAAAAGTTTTCAAAGAATCAAAGTCGTAACAAAGTGGATGTCTGTTCAAGTACAGCTGTGGATACAGCTGTTTTGACCTGACCACTTAACTTCCTTATCTTCTAACAGACTAGTCCATGCAATTCTAGTGGGACTGTAGATTAGAATATACTGTTATTCTGGCACAGTAATCAATTCATCAAACAAGTCTATGACCCAAGAAGAACAATCAGAGCCTCTCTGGGATTGTACTTAATAAAGGTCCTAGGGGAGAGGTGCTCTTTATGTGGTGATAGTTCCTGCAGCCATAGGAACTTGGAGCTCTGTGGCGGGGAAAGCCATTCCTACCATCTGTAGGAAGACCTCAGAGCCAGAAAAAATAAGTGAGAATAAGACCACTGCACAAAGAAAAACAGATATGGTAACAGTGAGCTAATGATTTCATTCAAGTCACTGGATCCAGTCCTGCCTGAAGCTATATTAATTAGCCTTTCCAGTTATATAATTCTTTCTTTTGGAATCGAGTTTCTCTCTAGCGATGGAAAGCCTTACTAGTAAATACATCAGTCAGCATCCTTTTACATCTGCTTTCAGAGCCAGGTTTCCAACTGGATGGCTGGATGCAGCACCTTTCTAGCTGGTGTCAAAAGAGAAAGGCCCCAGGTGTTCACAGACATGCAGTTAGCACAATCCACACAGCCTAGAAGTACCCATTGGCTGTTTAGCTAGACTGGTTCTCTGGTTTCCTAGCAACCAATCTCCTTTCCCCTCCCTCACACACTCACACCAATTGTGACCTCTCCTTTTCAAGGCTGTCCTTTAATGTGTGTGTTTGGAAGGTAGAAAAGGAGGCAGCAAAGAAATACACACAATACAATTTACTTCCAGACCCAAGACTCAAGACCGTTACCAGAGATGACTTAGCTTATGGGTTGAGAAAATTCACTGGCAGGTTAAAAATATCAAGAAATGTTGCCTTAGTGTTATATATATTTGTTGGCTTATAGCTAATTACTTTAGTGAAAATAGTAGTACATACTTGAATTAGCTTAGCTACCAAATAAATACTATAGAGTAGGTGGTTTAAGCAACAGAGATGTATTTTCTTTGTTATTTTCTCATAATTCTTTTTGACTAGAAGTCCAAGATTAAGGTGCTAGCACATTTGGTTTCTGGCAAGGACTCTATTCCTGGCTTGCAATGGTCACCTTCTGAATGGATCTTCACAGTGATAGAGAAGTGCTATACAGTAAGACAGGCCCTTGCCTTGCCTCCATCTTTTTTTTTCTTTTTATTGAGTTTATTGGTACAATCTAGGTATACAATACAGTTACATTCATTATTGGAATTCTGTACCTTTACATGAAATATGTCTTGATTCTCATTTTTTCCCCTTGTCCCTGCCTTCCCTTCACCCCCTCTTCCCCTCCCCATTTACAAACACTTTATTTCCATTTTTTCAATTTCTTGATTTTTTCCTCTCCCTTATTACCTTTCCCCCACGCTTCCCACTTTCCCTACACCTTTAGCCCTTTACTTCCTATTTCACATTATTAGTTATCTCATTAGGATCCTGTGTACTATTATAGTTTTTCACACCAAAGAAACGATTCAGTATTTCAGTTAAAGAAATCTCTGTATAAACATAAAAATAGGGAATCCTAAAATAAAACTAAAAACAAAAGTAAAAGAGAAAAGGCAAGGATGTAAGATTAAAATAATCCCTAATTCTGAAGATGAAAATGGTCCCTGAACATATTTAAATGGCTTCTTGCTCTTGTAGTCTTATCCTTTTTCTTTAATTTAGAGAATACTTTATTTGTTTCTGTAATCAAACCCAAATATGTATGCAAGATATGACCTTACATATTTAATACAGTGTGTTACCCCTGTACAAATGGAAAAAAATTAAATTAAATTAAAATTTAAATTTAAATTTTTAAAAAATTAACATTTCTAGACCAATATGGCTGTCCATTTCTGTACAATGCCAACTAAACACAATAAATTGGGATAACTTTTTCCAAAGTTGACAGCACAAAGTTTCCAAAAATTCAAATTATATATATAT
>NW_022900940.1:35702128-35716696 GCF_012274545.1 Fukomys damarensis
TCATCTGGAAAGAGAACATTCTAGAGTAATATTGTTAAAAATAGCTCTGATAGAGCACGGTCACTACTACATACCATAAGCAGGTACAAGATATTTTACATTCACAGAGGTATGATACAGTACCATCCTACATCAATAATACTAGAATCAGTTTTGGTTTGAAATTTGCTTTGTCTGCAAATAAGATTGCTACCCCTGCTGTTTTCTGGGCTCCTGTCACATGGAGAATTGTTTTCCATCCTTTCACTTTCAGTCTATGGGCTTTTTTTTGCACGAGGTGTGTTTCTTGTACACAACATATTATTGGATTTTGCTTCTTATTCCATTTTGCCAGTCTATTTCTCTTGATTGGTGAGTTGAGGCCATTGACATTGATGGTTATAACTGATATGTACTGATTTAATATTGTCATGTTATTGGCCTTTTGTTGACTCTTTTTACTTTTTCACCTTCTCCTTTTAATTTCTTGCCTTGCCTATTTGATTTGCTCTGTTGGGCCTCATGGTGTTGTTGCCTTCATTGTCTTTTTCTAGGATCTTGTTTAGAATTGCTTGTAGTGCTGGTTTGGTATTCATGTAGTTTCTCAGGTGTCCTTCATCATGGAAATATCTTATTTCCCCCTCCATTTTGAAAGAGAGTTTTGCAGGATACATCAGTCTAGGTTGGAGGTTGTTCTCTTTTAGTACTTGAAATACCTCATTCCAGGCTCTCCTTGCCCTAAGGGTTTGTGTTGAAAAGTCTGCTGTGATTCCGATGGGCTTTCCTTCGCATGTGACTTGTTTCTTTTCTCTTACTGCTTGTAGTACTTTGTTCTTCTGTTGGGTTTCTGGGATGTTGATTGTTACATGTCTAGGTGTAGATTTTTTTTTTATTGTGGCTAGTTAGGGTCCTATATGCCTCAGTTATCTGAATGTCAAATTCTTCCCCTCTGTTTGGGAAGTTTTCTGTCATTAATTCTGTGAACAGCTTTTTTAAGGCATTTGTACTTTCTCCTGCTACTTCATGGATTCCTATCAGTCTTATGTTATTCTTCTTTGCATCATCTAGGAGTTGCTGGATCGATTTCTCATGATCCCTTACTGTTTTTAAGAGACCTCTCTAATCATGGTCATTGACTGTAATCTTATCTTCTATATCTGAGAGTCTATCTTCACATTCTTTTATTCTGTTGTGTACACTTTCTATGGAGTGTTTGATCTCCTGAATATCTGTTTGAATCTGTTTTATGGATTCCATTTCTCTCCTATGTTGGGCGTTTATTGTTTCCATTTCTTTCTTATGCTGGGCCTTCATGGCTTCTATCATGGTCCTGAGCTCATCTATTTTTTTTGTCAGTTTCTGCTCTAGAGTCTCAAATCACGACTTTCATTTTGCTCACCATCTCTATGGTTATCTTGGAAATTATTTCTGTTTTGAATTTTTCTAGAGCCTGACTGATCTCTTTTGTTACTTCCTGTGCTTTGAGTTCAGGGTGTCCTGGTGGTTCACTATTGGCCTTTTCATCCTCATTTGCCGTACTGTTTGCCATTGGTGAACTGGAAGTCTGTCTTTGTGTCTTGCTTAAGTGTTTTCTCATATTTTTTTTTATTTTTTTCAGCTTTAATTGAGTTTATCGGTACATTTTAGGGATACAGTACAGTTACATTCATTGTTGGGATCTTGTACCTCTACATGACAAGTCTTGATTCTCATTTTTTCCCCTTACCCCTGCCCTCCCTTCACCCCCTCCTCCCCTCCCCATCTACAAACACTTTATTTTCATATTTTCATTATCTCACATTTTTTTTCTTTTCCCTTATTACCCTTCCCCTACCCATCTCACCTTCCCTACACCTTTAGCTCCTTTCTTCCCATTTCTAAATGACAGTAATCTTATTAGGATCTTATGTATTATTGCAGATTATTCACACCAGGGAAACTATTCAGTATTTACACATGTGTGACTTATTTATTTCACTTAGGAGTATATCTTCAATATGTATCCATTTTCCTATGAATGAATCTATTTTATCATTCTTTATGGCTGAGTAATATTCCATTTTATAGAAAAACCACATCTTCTTTATCCAGTTTCCAATGGATGGGCAAATGGGCTGTTTCCAAGATTTAGCTATTACAAACTGTGCTGCTATAAACATGGGTGCACATACTTCTCTGTGATATGATTCTTTTAGTTCTTTTGGAAAGATACCCAGCATTCTCATTTTTATTTTTGTTGTCAGGCTGTCCTTGGTTTAATCTCTAGGTTATCACCCAAATCTTCCTGATATAGTTGTGCCCTAGCTTCTGGGTCTATGATGACCCACAGACATTCTCATCTTCATAACATCAGAGAAAACAGCTCATCGAATCAACCACAATCCTTTATCCCAACTGATACAATCAGCAACACATTCTGATCAAGCACAACTTGTAAAGTGACTACCTGTGGTAGTCACTAGTCTATCACCCTTAAACCATTTTAATTAAATTGAAATCAAGAAGCAGTCCAGAACATGTCTGCAGTGAACAAATTTTTCATTATAGTATATTTACCATTTAATGGCTCAGACAGAGCTAGGACACAAGACCCCTGATCTCAGTTAGCTGATGGCTGAACCCCATGACGCAGACTGACCTCAGGCTGCAAAGCCCAGATTGAGTTCCCCAACTTTCTGAATGGTTTAACTTCACACCATTCTACTACAGGTTTCCCACGCCCTTTCTTTAAAGATGTTCAAAGATGGGAACTCAGAAAAATACCCTTTATGACAACCTCTGCCTCTGCAGAGTGGGTCCAAAGACTGGCACAATCAGGTCTGAAAGTGCGTGGGGTCATGGGGGGGGGTTAGGGGAGTTATGGGGGTTCAGGGGCACCCACGTGGCTACCTTCCTGGCACTGGAGCGATGGCAGCTCAGGGTGGGAGAAGGCATGGCTCTCTTGCCTCCATTTTTTCCCCCCACAGAATGTTTTGTTTTGGAAATGTATGTTTGTGCTATGGGGCTCCTGCCCAAAGTATCAAAATGGTTTGTGACTAAACTGTGTGACATCTCAGACCCCTGATGTTAAGTACTGCTCCTCTCAGAAATGTTCTGTAACTTACCTCTCTTCTTCAGGAATGTTCTGCAACTCCCACCCCCCACCTTGCTTCAGTGAGTGTGCTTTACACAGCATGTGTTTCAGGAATATTCTGTAACTCTGCCCCTTTACTTCAGGAATGTTCTGTAACTCCACACCCCTGCTTCACTGAGCATGCTAGCCTACCCTGTAGATCTCTATATAAGGAGGCTGTCATTTCTGCTAGAGCCCTCAGACTCCTCAGCCCACTGGGGCTCTCTGATGTAATAAAGGTTTTTTCCTCCACCTCTTCAGCTGACCGTCAGATTCTCAAGTCTTCAAGTTATAAGAGCTGTGACCCAGAGCTGCCACACGAGCACTAAAGCTCAGCTGTGCCTCAGAACTGTGGCACTTGGCTGCAACCCTGACCTGTAACACTTGGCTATAGCTCTGAGCCATTGATCTGCCTGCTTCTTCTAATAAGTCCACTAATCCTATCACAAGGGCTCCATTCTCATGACTCATCTAACCTCTCAAGGTCCTCCTCCAAATAATATCACAATGGGGATTAGCACTTTAACATGTAAATTTTGGGTATTAAGTCACTTTCCCATAACTGGGATAAAATACTCAACACCCACAATTTAAAGAAAAGAGGTTAATTTGGCTCAAACTTTCCAGTGGGTTCACTTGGCTCCCAGGCAGAAAAAGCATGGCAAATGGGCTGGGTAGAAGGAAAGTTGTTCAATCCATGGCAGCCAGGGACAAGAATACACCCTTTCAGGTCATGCCCTAGTGACCTACCCACCTCTTCCAACCAGGTCACACCTCCAAACACAAGATTTTTGGGAGACATTTTAGACCTTCACTACAACAACAAGCATCTGGTCCACAACAAAACCTGAATATTACTAAAATTGTTTCACATGATATTTGCAGTAGCCATACAACAGGTTATTTTAATAACATTTTATGTAATCAAGAAGTTAAGGGACTTGGCCAGAGTCACACAATCAGCAGACCAGAATGCAGTGTGAACTACTTTACATTGTCTACCGATCATAGAGGCTTTTAAAAATGCCATCAGTCACATGCATTGCTAATGAGAGTAACAATGCTAGGACATACATGCAAACTATTCATTTTTTACTGGCAACACGTAAGGCCCTTTCCTTCTAGCTCAGTTTCAACAGATTATATTGAAATCAGGTAAATGTTGCAGAAACATGGCTACATAGGGTATGACTCTATCAGAAGAGCAGCAGACCAGATGTTAAAACTAATTTTATCATCATTCTGTGACATCAGCTACACTGACACCTCTGTTCCTTCAACAGCTTACACAGAACCTGAGTCACATTTGACCTCAGATTCTCTCCCTCACCCACCATGTCAATTCATCCCTAAGAGATTGCTTACAAAATAGGATAGGAATCTACCCATATCTCATCTCCACTATCACCGATTCCTGTGAAAACAACTTAGTTTGTTTCTCTGAATACTGGACACCTAGCTAAATTTGAATTTCATGTAAACAACTGAATTTGGGGGGCAGGGTACCAGGGAACAAACTCGGGACTTTGCACTTGCGAGGCAAGCAGCAGATCACTGAGCTAAATCTCTGGCCCTGAAAATATTTTAAGAATTTATCCCATACAGTATTTGGGATGTGCTTATTCATTATTAATTTGAATTTCAAGTTTAACTTGGCATTCTGTTTATTATTAATTTATTCATCAACTGATTCTGGTTATTCTGGCAACTCTATACTTTGTCTTCCTCTAGTCTCCATAGCTGGCAGAGTTTTTGAAAATTCAGGAATTTTTGCTCCCCTGCTTAAATTCTTTAATATTATCTTAGGAAAAAAAAATCAGCTTCTTAACCTCAGACCCCTTAGGACTGAGTCCCAGATGGTAATTTAGTTGGTTTCTTGGAGCCAAATCTCTTGGGTCATTTTAAGCATCTCACCCAAAGGAGAATTCTTAGCATCCAGAGTCTAAGCAAGCAACCTTCCTATATTCTCTCACTATGCTCTTTATTTATTTTCCTGATGTAGCCCTTCCTTGGACTTATTCCCCATTCCTGTTTTTATTTATTTTTTTTTTCTGCTTGTCTGTTTTGTTTTGGGCTTCATTTGTTGTTGTTTTTGGTATGGGGATCAAACTCAGGACCTCAGTGGCAGGTGCACTGCCATAGACCTAAATCCCCAGCCCCCATTCCTGTTTTTAAGTAGAGTGTCTAACTATGAGGGAACACTCCTGACTTCCGGCCTCACTAGAGGAACAACTACTCCTCTGCTGGTTGGGCTTGGGGGGATCTTAGCACATTTGCCTGGTCCCCCTCCACCTGAAGAAGATGCTGTTCTGTAATTTCCTACACCCAATAAGGAGACTCATGGCTCAGGTTATTCCCTGAGGCCTGGGCCTTGTGGGGGAAAGGATTGTTGAGTTCAGGGGTGGGCACATTAACAAGATCAGTCGGCCAAACCTAACCCATTCTTATCAGTAAAGGTGATATTCTTATTTCCATCTCCTTGACTCCCACACCCACCTCTTAGTTTTTCTAAACCAAGGTAAAGAGTGGGAGACATCAGCCTCCTAACCAGCAGTAGCATTTGCTACTGTTAGTATTTGTATGTTTGTGTTTGTTTAGATGTTGAATGTGTAGGAATCATATCTGTTGTTCACTGTTATATTACTAATGCCCACTACAGAGCTGGGCACAGATTTCTGTCTCTTCATTATCAGAATGATTGAATAAATAGATGTTACCTTGTTGCCCACCACAGTGCTGTCACCCACATAACTATGAGCATAAGTACAGCCCAGAACTGGGTGTGCTGGTATACTAAATTGCTTGGTGGTAGCTGTTTGGGGCTCTGATTTGAGAAGCATGCTGAGGCTGTGCCCAAGCTCATTGAAAAAATTGTATCATGATTAATGGGCAATGTTCGTCACACACACCAAGGTGGTCAATATAGGATAGCTGAAATAATGTTCTCTCCTTGGCTTAGAAACCTTTGTGGCCATATTGTCCCTCTCAGGACACTCAGGGCAATGCCAGCTGGGTGGGATTGGAGCTGCTGTTCTCCTCTGACACTGGTATGGATGTCTGGTCACCTTTGGGGCTCATCCTACAGATGAGTGAAGCATACAAGTGCAGTTGCTCCTGGCTTCCTCTCTTTCCCTCTTGGTCCAATAGGGGCCCAGGAGGCAGCATGAATTATGAGAGATGATTTCACAGCCCATGAACTTCACCACCGTGGGAGGAAAAAGGGTAAAACAAATAAAAAACAAGAATTCGCAGGAGACAGTCAGTTCAGCTGTAGTTCAGACTTTCCTCTAATACTCAAAGTTCTGCCTAAGTCTCCTTGCTGGGAGCCTGACTCCAAAGTTGCGGATCCTCTTGCTATTAGGGTCTGCTTCCATTGAGTTAGGCCAAACTTTTTGCTTTGTTTTGTTTTGCTTTTGGTTTTGGTCTTTATGGGAGTATGATCTTTTCCACTTGAGGTCCTCAGGACACCTCCATTTGTAGCTCCACCCTCCACGGTCCCACTGTCCTCTGTCACTTGTCATCAGCTCGTCTCTCACACAGCTGCTCCTGTACCGTCTCTAGGGTTTTAATCATCACGTCTGCTCTTTGTGTCTCTCCCTTCGATTTCCCCATATGAACTCTATGCCCTTTGCATTTCTCACCCAGATTACGTGTCCTAGCCAAGGATCTTCTTCCTATCCCAGTGTTCTTAACCATGGCTTCACGTGAGACATCACCTGGGGAGCTTTTAAAAGCCTGATGCCAGGGCAACACCCAGACCAGTGTTTCTGGAGAGGCACCCTGAGCATCAGTGTTTTTAAAAATCTCCTCAGGTGATTTCAATGTGTGGGCAAAGATGAGAACAGCCCCAGTCAAGCATAGACATTTACAAATCGCCATTCAGGGATTCAAACTAAGTAATTATATGTTAAAAGTAAACTCCACCTGCTGACCTTCGTTAGACACAGAGGGAATCTTAGAGTTGGATGGATGGGGGAGTTCAAGGGCACTCAGCCCACAACAGGAGACCTGAGGAGGCTCTAACTCCTGGGGTGGGCAGTGGGAGGGTTCTGTTATCACAGGAGTCTGGACAATACTTCTAATACTCCTCCAGAGATTTACAACAAAATTAACCTGAAGCCTCCTGAGAAATGCAGCAGGGAAAAAAGAGACAGCAGTAATCCATTTGATTTGACCCCTCAGTTCCCCGAATTCATGTAAGGACACCTATTAACAACTCAGAGAGTCCACTTGTAAAACACTCTTGGTCCAACCTTTCTGTCTGACCAAGATGTGGAGGAGGTTAAATGGTTTACACTCCTAATATTTACACAGACCACTTTGTCATTAATATTTACATTAAGGATTGGATTCTGTTTTCCTTTGAATATCTAGTACTTCCACACCACCTCTGCTGAATTCTTTCTCACACAACATGATAATTAAGGCTCAAAGGTACAAAAGTGACAATGTTAGGAACCACTGCTGATTGACTATTAATCAGATACTTAAATAAAGTACTGCAGATATTATAATTTATTTATTAATTCAACAAATATTGATTGAACACCCCTGGGAGTAGCATCCCATGCACTTTTAACAGGATTAAGTGCAACTGTGGAATAACAACAGTAACAACAGCTGAGCGTTCTAAAACACTTAACATAGGCCAGACATGGGCTTTACCTGCATTCACTCGCTTAATTTTCACAGTAATCGCTGAGATTGGTGCCATTATTAGCCCCTTTTGCAGATGAGCAGCTGAACCACAGGGAGGTCATGTTGCCCAAGGTCGTGGTGCAGACTCATCAGTGATGGAGCAGGCAGATGTCTCCATTGGACGAGTACTTGGCTGCTTCTCTGCACCACACACTTCCTAGCTTGTGAGTGACTAAACAGTGAGGGCATTTCTACCCACCCACTGATTTATTTAGTGAGCTTGTGGGTGTTCCTTGTGCTTCTCGGCGTGAAAGCATCTTGCTGCATTGAGCATGATCCTACTGTTTGAAGATCCTGCTGTTTCTATACTTCATCCACTAACACAAGCTACCTAATTCACCTGCTAAAGAGGTGGTCTGTTCCACCACTGGTAAAATGATAGTGTGAACTTCCAAATAAATATAGGCTTTCGTCATGTTGGCTTCCAACATGACAAAATCCTTAGGGTATAGTCACGGAAAACTCTAACTGTATACAACTTTCACTTTAAATCCTGGTTTTAAATGAATTCCTGTTTAATATGTGCACAGTGCTGAATATTAGATATGTATCTCTAGTCATTATACTTGTGACAATTCTCTTCCACATTCTCCAAACCTCCCTATGCAGAACGATTACACAACTTCATTCTGGCCATGGAGGAAAATAAGCCATTAGCTTCCTGATGAATGAAGATAGACCAAGCTTGAGTCATACCCTCTCCTTTCTGCCTTGAATGTAGGTATGATGGCTAGAGCAATGGCAACTAGCCTATAACCATGAGAGAAAATAATAGAGACATAAAGAAAATAATAAAAACCATCCCTGACATCATTAAACAACTGCCGCTACCAGCCTGTTTATTATGGGAAAAACGTAATTCTCAATTCTTTAAGTTTCTGTAGTCATGTTTCCTTTTACTTGTACCCAAAACATTCTTTTATTATTATACCTGCTCTGATGGTGCTTACAATTCAGGCAAATAAAAAGTAATTATAGGGGGCGTGAAGAGAGGGCAGAGGTAAGGGGAAAAAATGAGAATCAAGACTTGTCCCAACAAGATCCCAACAATGAATGTAACTGTACTGTATCCCTAAAATGTACCGATAAACTCAGTTAAAGCTGAAAAAAAAAAAGTAATTATAGGGCCGGGGATTTACCTCAGTGGATTTATCACCTGCCTCTCATGCACAAGGACCCAAGTTCTATCCCCAGTATAAAAAAAGCAATTATACATAATATATAGTGCTCTCTCTTTCTCTCACAACTAAGTTTACACAATGAGGTGTGCAAGAGATGCTTCTCTTACTCTCCACATTATCTATACCTCACTTTAACGCTTTACTAAGAGACCTTAAGCTTCCAGGCAGTGGAAACTTTCAATTCAGGCAGGTATCCTCCTGCTATTCCCTGAAGTACATCTAACGAACTATTATGGTTTGTACCTAGATGTCCCCTCAAAGCCTCATGTGCTCAGAGTTGAGGCTTTTGGGAGCTGGCTGGATCTAAGGTATGTGATACCAGGATTAAGGGTGTGTGGTACTAAATTAGTCCACTGATTGGTTTAGCATAGTTCTGGGTGTGGATAAAGGAAAGGCCCACCTTGCGTGGGAATGGCACTCACCCAAATGGCTGGTAGCCTGGATGGATAAAAGTGGGGGAGGCAGGCTTATTGCTGCTGCTTGCTGCTTCATTGTCGCCTGCCTGCTTACCATGGACTATTTCTCCTCTGTGATGCCCCTCTGCCATGCCACCCTGCCTTGGAGCCAGCCAGCTGTGGACTGAAACCTCTACATACTGTGGTTGAAATAAATCTTTCCTCACTTAACTATAAGTATCTGGTATTTTGTTTCAGTGATGAGAAAAATAACTCAGATGGGCATTGGGGAATATGAGCTTCATTAGGTCAAGATACTGGAGGAAATAGGCACCTGGTCTCAGCCATCTTCTTCCTACACTGAGCATGTAGGTACATATTATCTTGGGGGGCCCTCACTCCTATCTGTAAGATGCTCTGCACCCAGCCTTTTCAGTGACAGCCAGGAACATTTTGGGTGCATAGGAGACATTCTGAAATTTCCATGCCATATTTGGCATGGGAGGAACTGTGGAACTACCTAAATCTCCTTTACAAACACAACCCATCTTGGACTGCACTGTCCGTTACCACATATAAATCTAGACTTAAATCTAAACTACTTAACATTTTTAAATTCATTTTCTCAGTCATGCTAGCTGCATTTCAGGTGTGTAATAGCTGCCTGTGGCCACAATATGAGGCAACAGCAATCTGGGATGTTCCTACCACACTGTAGACAGCACTGCTTTGGCGTGTGCAAGGAGGGCCGTGTGCTGCTCCAAGGCCCCACTGCTCCTTTGTGAGCCTCCTTAGGCCCTGCCCTCCTGAGACATATGCAAAGACTTTTTTCTCAGGGAGCTCCTATGCCTCAGGATCCTACCCCAGGTGGAGTTCCTGTCTATTCTGAAGATCTCAAATGGAAGCCTTGGCTTTGAAGGAACAGAGGATAAGCCTGGCTCTTTATCATTCTCTACCTTTTCTTCTACACCTCTTCTCACTCACTGGCTGACCTGGGCATTCTCAGCTGATTCTGGCAATAGGACGCCTTGCTAGTTTTTCCCACATGTTCTTCCAAACTTACCACCTTTGCTTTCCAGAGAGGGCCTGAACTTCTGAATCTCAAAATACTGCAGAAGACTCCTTTCTCTCAGACATCTACTCTCCCCTTGAGGCAGAATGATGCAATAATAATTCCACAGGTCACAACATTACATAGTCACACAAGGAACACATAATAGTGAGCTGAATGAGTGCGGTGTCAAGGATTTGATGAGAAACTATAACAAGGGGATCTGACCTAGGTCTTCAAGGACTTCAGAAAGTTGTCTGCTCTACCTTTGAAATGTCTAGAATCTGACCATCTTTCCATATCCTCTACCCACAAATCCATCCTCCTCACCGTCACTCCTTCCTTACTGGTATGTAGAGCCTGGACAGAATCCTGGGTTTCGTTTTGGTGTGTCCATCTATCCACACAGCATACTTCGGTCATCTCCTCTTCCCATTGCTTCTTCTTGCCCTTCTCTATGCCCCAATTCCTGATTTCCTTCCTCCTCCCTTGCTCCTCTTTAATAGTCTCTCTCCTACTTTCATGGCATCTCTCTCCCTCTTCTTTTTTGTAGATTTCACGTATGAGAAAAAACACATTGGTCTTTCTGAATCTAGCTTATTTTGCTGAAAATCAGCTTAACGTGCTTCAAAGGAAACGAAGTGAAGAGACAGCCTACAGAATAGGAGAAAATCTTTGCTAGTTAATCTTCCAGCCGAGAAGTGATGTCCAGAATATATAAAGAGTTCAATACAAATTCCCTATGATGAATGTGATCATTGTGCACATCTAAATTGTACTAATAAACTTAACTGATGATAATAAATATATCATGTACAGATACAAATTCCCTATGATGAATGCTATCATTATGTATATCTAAAATGTACTAATAAAATGAATTTTTAATTTTTTAAAATAGAGTTTAAAAAAGTTAACGCAACCCCCAATTAATAAATGGACAAATGAACTAATAATTATATGAAATCCTACGCTGCCATTATTTCTCATCTGTATGTATGCTATGGGCTCATGCTTGCTCCCACTTCCCTATGATCCACCTGGGCATCCTTGGAAAGAAAAAAGAAGTCGATGCATGGTACTCGTCTGCTCAGACCCTTCCAGCAGCTCCCGAAGCACTTGGAGGGGTACCCTCGTCACAGCCTATCAGAGTGCCTCCACGGTGTGAAGCCTCCTCCCATCGCCTCCCACACCTCCTGCCCCTCACTTTCCCCGCACTGCTCCTGCTGCTCTGATTACACTGGCCTGTTTGCTCCTCCTGGGACCCTCTAAGAGCACTCCTGCTTCCAGGGCCTTTGTGCCTGCTGCTCCCTCTAGCTAGGATATTCTATCCCAGGGGATAGGAACCCTTTGGGTTACTCTCTCTCTTCTTTCCAGTTTCTTCTCAGATGCTCTCTTAGCCCACCTGTTTAAAGCACCAACCCTATCTCAAAGCCTTCTTAATCTGCTTTTTTTCTTTTCTAAGTATATCTAGCCTCCTTACATGATGCTGCATATTTCCACATTAGTTTATTTTATGCCTCCCTGACTAGAACATTAGTTAATGAAAGAGGGAAATATTTCTATTCACTCAGATTTCCTGGAACATAGGAGGTGACATATAGTACAAATGAAGTAAGAACTACAGGATGAGCAGGAAGAGCATGAGAGGTTTGAGGGTAGGGGAATTGTTTCAGGAAGAAAACAATACACGTGCAAAGGTCCTGAGGTAGGAAAAAAAGCATGAATAAATTCAGAGATCATTGTGGCTGAAATACAAAGAGATGGGAAAGTAGTATGCTGTGAAGGGGTCATGGAAGGTTGTAACCCAATCATACAGGCCTCAAGGGTAATGGTAAGGAACAATGGGCCAGTGAAGGATATTAAAGTGATCAGTGATATAATCAAAGCTCATTGTGAATGTATTGAGCAGGGGCAAAAGAGGAGCAGTTGTGTAATAACCAAGGGAAAGATGATGGTGGCCAAAGACATTTGATTCTTATTACTAACATGTTATGTAAGCACAACTTTTTAGGAAGATAACTATTTCATTAGATCCCTGCTTTACAAACAGAAGACAAATATCTGCACACGTATCAAATATTACAGTCAATTTGATAGCAGTACAATTATATTTTATGAATAAAAAGATGTCTAAAGGATTCAAATCACTTGCTAACCAAGGCAAATATAGAACGATTCATATGATATAAATATTCATAAAATTGCTACACCTCAGGCAACCTCTATGTGGGGATGAATTTTCTTGATTTGCACCTTTGATCTTCCATTTAAAATTTCTACTCGTTCTGACTTCTAAAATCTACTTGAAGATAACACACTCATTATCCACAGAGACCTTACATTTCTGCATCACAGATCAGATTATAGTCATAGTTACAGCTCTCAATTAAATGGGCATTAAACCAGCTCCCATTTCAGATAAAATAATTATTAACTTGAAAAGGGTACCCACTTTTAAAGGCAAATATTCTAGCTTTTTGGTTATGAAGAGAAATTCTAAAATGGTGATTTTTTTTCAAAATTAGTTTTTCAAGAGTTTGAAATATTAAGACTACCTCATGCACATCATTCTCTATTTTAGTAAAAGATCAGCAATTATGAAGATCTGGGGGTACAGTTCAGCAGCAGAGCATGTACCTATCATGCACAGGCTTTGATTCCTCCCCCAGCGTGTGCACGTGCACACTCACACACACACACACACACACACAGCATCCTGCAATTACAGGATAACCTGTACAACCTCATGGTAGTTGGTAGTTGGTATTATTAGTTAATTGTTAATATTTTCATCACATTGTCCCCAGAATCTAGCCCAATGCCCAGCACACTAGGGCCACAATACACATGCATCCTTCCAGATCATCAGCCCCACTGGACCTACCTCAGTGGTCCCTTCCTGTCCCATCTCCCTGGCAGCATGCTAGGTGGTTCCCAGTCAGCTCAGGAGGACATCACCACACTGCCTCCTCACAGAACACTCACCTCCAGTCTCTGCCCCCTGTGCACACCTGCTGAACCCACCTTGCTAAAAACCCATGCCCTTACTTGCAATTCCACCCCAAAACATTCAGTGGATTCCTACTGCTCACTGAAGGAGAGACAGTGCCATCATTAAAAGTGGAATTCTGGAAGCAGATTGCCTGGAGTCAAATGTTGGCTATCATGTGAACAGTTACATTACGAGCGGCAAGTTACTTCACCTTCCTCGGTCTATCTCCCTCCCTGGTAGAAAGGGGGTAACACTGCACTCTATGTGATAGGCTTCCCATGAGAAGAAAATGAAGTAAAGCACATGAGACATTCACGAAGGATTTTTTTTTTTAATGGTACTGGGGATTAAACTTGGAACCTTGAACTTACGTTTGTGATGCAGGTGACAAAACCACTGAGCCAAATCCCCAGCTCCATGAAGGATTTTTTGACACATATTATTCAATCAATGTCAGAAATTTTTTGAGGGGGAGTGCTGGGGATTGAACTTGGGACCTTGCATTTTTGAGGCAGGTGGTGGAACCACTGAGCTAAATCCCCGGTGCAGAAAGTATAATATTATTAATACTATGCTAATTATTCAGCCTTGCTCAAAGCATTCTACTCTCTGATCTTAGTATGCTCAATTCTTCTTTTTTTTTCTTTTTATTGAGTTTATTGGTACAATCTAGGTATAAAATACAATTACATTCATCATTGGGATTCTGTACCTTTACATAATAGGTCTTGATTCTCATTTTTTCCCCTTGTCCCTGCCCTCCCTTCACCCCCTCCTCCCCTCTCCATTTACAAACACTTTATTTCCATTTTTTCAGTTTCTCATATTTTTTTCCTCTCCCTTATTACCTTTCCCCCACCCTTCCCACTTTCCCTACACCTTTAGACCTTTACTTCCCATTTCACATTATTATCGCATTAGGATCCTGTGTACTATTACAGTTTTACACCCCAAAAGAAACTATTTGGTATTTCAGTTAAAGAAATCTCTGTATGAACATTAAAAATAGGGAATGCTAAAATAAAACTAAAAAGGAAAGTAAAAGAGAAAAGGCAATGATGTAACATTAAAATAATCCTTAATTCTGGAGATGAAAATGGTCCTCGGACATATTTAAATTGCTTCTTGCTCTTATAGTCTTATCTTATTCTTTTTTT